>NC_092413.1:24210706-24821377 GCF_040894005.1 Engystomops pustulosus
GTGAAATAAAGGCATAAAACAACAAAGAGTAGAAGCTTTTCATCTTAGTGAATCAGGAGTCCGTCAGGGTTGCAGCACTATGTACGGAGGCTAGGAGGACGTCTAATACTCAGCTCTGGGGGAGGCAACTTTAGCAGAACTTTCAGGCAACTTCGTTGCTAATTTTTTACCCAAATTTTGTTCTGGTTTGATGCTGGTGGGTCTGGGTACCATCCTCCTCCTCCCTGGTTGGTAGGAGCAGGTGGGTCACCAAAAGCCCCTGTGAACCAGTATCCCACTGGTATGTGGCATATGCGGGCCTCTACCTCATACGGCAGTGGTGGCAAACCTATGGCACGGGTGCCAGAGGCGGCACTCAGAGCTCTTTCTGTGGGCACCCGGGCCATTGCCCCAGCACATTAGACAGGACTCAAAGAATCTTCCTGCATTTCCAAGCAACTTAAAAGATGCTGCTTTCAGTCATATTTTGATACTTACTTCGCTACTTGGGTATGTAGGAAGAGGGACAGTGAATAGACAGGGCCGAATTATCTTTGGAGGACCTCATGCTGGCCCCATGATTCTCTGTGTACACAGGGACACTGGAAAGAAGCTAAAATGATGCCCATTTTCCATCTTTCTACTGTGTTGCTGTCCTCAGGAGGCCAATATGATTGTTGAAGAACAAGTTACTGCTTTAAATTTTGGCTGGCACCTCACGATAAATAAGTGGGGGTTTCGGTTGCTTTTTAGGCACTTGGCTGCTAAAAGGTTCGCCATCACTGCCATAGGGTGTGTTAGCACACCACATCTTAGAGATTTTCATGGCGATAATAAGAGTATACCTTTCCATTTCTTGACAGAATTTGGTAAGCCAAGCAAAAATAACTTCATCAACCGGCAGGAGCCTTAGCGTTGTAGGTCATAGTATCCTTGTTCACTACAATGGCTTTTGGTTCTGCTTTAATCTGACTTCTGCACTCCAGACCCTGTTTTTTTTAGCAACTTCACCTCTACCCAGCTATTTTGATTGTAAATGACAACCTCAACTTGATCTGACTTTAAACTGTCTGTCCTGACCTCGGCTTGCTTGTGACTATTCTCTGCCTGACCTCTCCCTGTCTGTTACATTCCTTGCCTTACTTCCACCTTTAATCTAAGCCTGATTTTGACATGCCTTTGTTTATTCTTTCCCTGACCTTGACCTGCCTTTGACTATTTTCTGCTTGACCTCAGCCTGCTTGTCACTCTTCTTTCCCTGACCTCGGCTTGCTTGTGACTATTCTGTGGCTGACCACTGCCTGTCTGTTACATTCCCTGCCTTACCTCAACCTCTAGTCTGTGCATGATCTTGACCGGCTTTGTTTATTCTTTCCCTGACCTCAGCCTGCCTATGACTATTTTCTGCTTGACCTCATCCTGCTCGTCACTCTTTTCTCCCTGACTATGGCTTGCTTGTGACTATTCTCTACCTTACCTCTGCCTGTCTGTGACGTTTCTTGCCTTACTTCACCCTGCATGTGTCTAGTCTCTGCCTGATCTTGACTTGTCTTTGCTTATTCTTTCCCTGACCTTGACCTGCCTCTGACTATTTTTTGCTTGACCTCAGCCTGCTTGTCACTCTTCTTCTTCGGCTTGCATGGGACTATTTCCTGCCTGGCCCCGTGGTACTTTGTAATTTCATGTGCTGATCAGTCTGGACCAGCTCTTGCCAGTATCTGAACAACTTCAAGGCAGTGTCTTTGTGATCCTGTCACAGTATCAAATCTCATGGGACAGAAAGTGGATTTAGAATCTTGTTGATGTAGAGTAAAGATCCTTGTATCGGTCTTCAAGGGTAAAATTAACATGATCACTTTGATTGTAAGTGAAATGTCCAATTTCCAACCATATCATTAATTTTATGTAAGGAAACCCCCTTTAAGCATAGTGGGCCCCTATGTTCCTAAAGACATAGCTTGTCTATGTAGAACTTTTCCTAGAAATGTCTTAATATTTTCCATTCCCTTCCCCCTTAAGCATCATATTCCTTAGTCAGGGTTAATATTTGTAACGTAAAACCCCCGACTAATGTTTATGAACGGACCATTGAAGGTATCCGAAAAATCCTGTTAGCCTGAGAATGAATGCTCCGCTGAAGTTGTGTTTATATGACGAGTAGTGTTGCATACGTTACATATGCAACACCCTCGCCGATGCAATGGCGAGGGAGGGTTTGCGAATACGTCCCACCTGCATGTAATCCCATTACACTACATGGTCCTGACAGGACATAGGGATATTGCAGTGGTGAATCCTGCCTGGCAAGGCAGAGGTTAAGTATTTTGTATAATGCCAGATGCTGTTTGTCCAATGATATGTGTTACATCCTGTGCTTTGTGAGCTGAGATGTGATTGGAGGAGCAGCCACCACCTGACCAAAGGGAGGTAATAAAACCTCTGGCCCAGGAATGTTCTGGAGCACTCTTAGAGAGTTAGACTGAGAGAAGTCTCTCAGTCTATGTAGTGAGTGAGTGAGTAAATCTCTGTCTAGCCCATACCAGAGCAGGAAGAGCCTAGCCCCTGCCTCTGAAGAGTGGAGCTATTAGACTAGAGTAGTGTAGTGAGGAAAGGGGTATCATTCCTACCTTCAAGGGTGATACCTGAAGCTCTACAGGACAAGCTGAAGCTTCCTATAAGGACACAGCTGCCACCCAGCCTGCCCTCTACATCCAGGCTGGTGAACTATCTCCTGAGGCTCCCTCCAACTCACATCTCGGCACCCTACCTACCTGTTAAAGGCTCGTTATCTGCAGTTCCTGCCGGTTGCAATAAACTGTAAGTTGTTTGCTTCAACTTCTGCCTCCGTCTGGTCCCTGCTAATACGGCTGCCTTCATCACCGGCACCCTGTCCATCACCCAGAGACTCACACTCGGGACATTAAGGGGTTGCCCCAGGGAGATCCGCTATAGCAGCCGCTCCCTCATCATTTCTTGCCAACACCACCCTGCTGGAGACCTGCCAGGCTGTAGGACAGCCCTCCGGTTCCCCCGTACCAAGCACCGTGACAATAGCGTGCTTAGGCCGCAACCGCCAGCCACTCCGGTACCGCGGGCCCCGGCTGTCTCCAGGCCTCACCCTCAAGGGCTAGGCCCCGGTGGGGGATGTTGCAAGTGGCGTCACGAACAGGATATTTACTTCTGTGCCTTATTCTGGCACTAAAGACTGTACTTTATTAAGAAACGATTGTACTGCCTAACCCTGCTGCCATCCGGGTTTAGGCCCAAGTATTTGTGTGTTTCTACATTGAACTTTATACTGCTGCCACGTGCTGTCGAGCGCCGCTCCAGCACTCAAGAGGTTAATTCCTGCAAGAACTGTGTCAGCTCTGCTACATCCGGCGCTGCTGCGCCTGAAGCATTTACCTCAGAGGCGTGTGGCGCAGCAAGTATTTCAAGCCCGCCAAATCTTCACTGGCGGGAACTCCAGAGGCGTCATTAGGCCCCGCCCCCTGCGCGAGTGGCGCGAAGCACCGTGGAGGAGGAGCTGGAGCGTGTGCGGCCGGCAACGAAGAGGGTTAATCGGCCATCTTGGATTTCGGCGCAGGCCGCGCCTGAAGCCTGCCAGCAGTGTGCGCCTCATCCGGAGTTCCGGCGCACGTGTCCTGCGACTGGAGAACACCGCGGAGCATCACCGAGCCCCTGCTGCCTGCCGGACATCGGGAACGGAGACCTTCGTGTACCGGAGCTGTCCTGTCACCGCGGCTGATCCTGAGTGAGTACCGCTGGGGAAGTTAAAGGGGGGTAGAGATTGTTTCCGATGCTAGGTTATTGGCTCACCTCCCAGGGAATAGTGACTGTGTCTTAAAGTGCCCACGTCCCATTCTAGCCATCGCCCATAGCAACGGACATTGTGTAACCCTACAGACTTCCCTCAGCTAGGCCAGTCATGTCCGCCCAGGACGAAGATACGGGACTGGCGCAAGTCCCGTCCCCTGGTCCCTCCTCAGGGTACCGGAGCATGTTAAGTCCTCCAGAGAGTCCCTTCAGCCCTGCTACAGCTAGTGTCCCTGGGACTCCCACCATGATGCCTCTGACTATGCCCTACTATCTGGGGGCCCCCTGGTTACCCTACTACGAGGGAGAATCACATACTCTCCCTGAATTCAGGGACAAGTTGTTAGCCACCTTCGCCTTGCTCCCATTCACAGAGGAACAGAAAGTGGGCATCCTCATCGGGCAGTTGAAAGGACCCGCTCTCCGGGAAGTCAAGTCTTGGCCCCGAGAACAGTGTCAGAATGTGGTCCAGATTCTTGATAGGCTACGTAACACCTTTGACAAGTGTACTGTCTCCGAGTTGAAGCAGAAATTCTTCGGGAAAAGACAGAAGCCCCAAGAGTCCCTCCGAGACTTTGCCCTCTCCCTACAGGAGACATGGAAGGCCATCACCTGCCTGGAGCCCAAAGACGCTGAAACCTCTGATCAAACCTTAAGGGAACAATTTATTAATGGACTTGTTGATAGAAATCAAAGGTGTCAACTAAAGATCATCTCTTCTCAACATGCCCAGGCCTCCTTCCTTGAGTTTAAGGAAATTGCCATTGACATATTAGGGGACCGACCGCCTACTGGACCGCAGAAAGAGCCTGAATCCGTGGAAATGGAGGAATCTGCTCTAGCTTGCTATCCAACGCAGTCAACATCACCTACTCCTGCGGCTACGGAAGTTGCTGACTTAGCAGGACAGGTCTCTAATCTGGCGGACACCCTGCATAAAATCCTCGATCGGTTGACCCAGGTGGAAGTGACTGTCTCCGCTATGAGGAGGAAACCTCCAGAGAACCCGGTACGGTCAGCTACTCCTCGTGAATCTCCGACTAAACAGCGCCCAAAAGAAGCGAAGTCGTTAAGCACCTGGAGTCAGAAGAAACCCCGCCAGCGGTGCAGCTACTGCCATAAATATGGGCATGAAGAGAATGACTGTCGTCAGTTAAACGACAAACCCTTGGAGCTAAGGGACGACCTCCAAGGGAAGAACTTGTAAGTCCCCGAGATGCTAACTGGATGCCCAGGTTCGTGGGGACTCGCCCCATGGTTCATGTAACCATCAATGGAGTTACCCTACCGGCCTTAATTGATACCGGCTCTCAAGTGACCACCCTCCGGAGTGCTGCCTTCGAGAAATGCCGAGGAAAAGCATCCTTAATCCAGCCTCCCAAGGCTTACTTGAACATTATTGCTACGAACGGAAAACCCGTACCCATCCGCGGCTACTGGGAACCCACGCTAACCATTGGAGACACTGAGTTAACCAGACAGGGCGTAGTGGTGACACGTGTGCCCGAAAACGGTAACTTCTCCCTGGTACTGGGTACCAATGTCCTCCGCAATTGCTACCCTGAAGTGCTGAAGGCTCTCCACGACTCCCTGCCAACAGTGCCCAACGGTTCCCGGAAGGTAATTCAGGAGACTATGCAGGTTCTAGCGGCGCAACAGAAGTTTGCTGGCCCTAATGGGGAAATCTGCAGAGCCCGGATCAAGGATCCCCAACCTGTCCGCCTTCAACCTGGGACTGAGACGTTAGTATGGTGTCGAGCCTGCATGGGCGTCCAAGGTCAAGACTACCAGGCGATAGTAGAACCTCTACCAGCTGATGAAGACCTGCCCATTCTAGCCGCCAGGAGCCTAGTCACTGTATCCCGAGGACAAGTACCCATTCGACTACTAAATGTGGGAGACTCCCCAGTGGATCTGAGAAAGTACCAAGCCGTAGCCACTCTCTTCAGTGTCCATCCTGAAGACTTGGTGGAAACCTCTCTGTCTGCCTCCCAACAGTTGGAAGTGAAGCAAGGTGCTGAAGATGAGCCTGCCGAGCAATCCTGGTGGCTTGAGCTCAATATTGGAGACGACGATTTTACTCCTGCAGACCAAGTACAAGGTGTCCTGGATGTCGTTATGAAGCACCACCAGGCCTTCAGCAAACACCCACTGGATTTTGGGCAGACTACTCTGATCCAACACACCATCCCTACTGGCTCTCATCCTCCTATCAAGGAACGATACCGGCCCATACCTCCAGCCCGTTACCAAGAGGTGAAGAAGCTGGTACAAGAGATGAAGACAGCCAACGTTATCCGGGAGAGTCGCAGCCCATGGGCTGCCCCGCTGGTCCTTGTGAAGAAGAAGGATGGAACCCTTCGATTCTGTGTTGACTATAGGAAGATCAACAATATCACCCACAAGGACGCCTATCCTCTGCCTCGAATCGAGGAATCCCTCGCAGCCCTAGGGTCAGCTGCCTACTTCTCTACCCTGGACCTGACCAGTGGCTACTGGCAAGTGGCCATGGCGCCGGAAGACAGAGAGAAGACGGCTTTCACCACCCCAATGGGCCTGTTCGAGTTCAACAACATGCCGTTCGGGCTATGCAACGCCCCAGGCACATTTCAACGGCTGATGGAGAGATGTTTGGGTCATCGCAACTTCGAGACCGTCCTGCTATATTTGGACGACATCATCATCTACTCCAAGACTTATGAAGACCACCTCCACCATCTGGCTGAAGTCTTCCAAATCCTGACCCAACATGGGTTGAAGGTCAAGCCATCCAAGTGCCACCTGCTACAACCTAGCGTCAAGTACCTGGGACATGTGGTGAGCGCTCATGGAATTGAGCCAGATCCAGAGAAGATTGCAGCTGTTCACGACTGGCCTACCCCATCAACCGTACGGGACATCAAAAGCTTCCTGGGATTTGCCAGTTATTACAGGCGTTTCATCCCGAAGTTTGCCCAGCTGGCGGCTCCCCTGCAAGAGCTTCTAAGGGGCCTGCCAAAAGAGAGCCAACGTTCCCGAGTATCCATTGAGTGGACGGCCGAACGAGAAGCTGCTTTCCAGATGCTCAAGCAACGGCTGACTGAACCTCCGGTGTTGGGATATCCAGACTATAGTCTGCCTTTCACCCTATACACTGATGCCAGCAAGCAAGGTCTAGGGGCGGTATTATCCCAGCTCCAAAACGGAACTGAAAGGGTCATAGCCTACGCCAGCCGTTCCCTCCGAGAACCGGAGCAAAACGACCAGAACTATAGTTCCTTCAAGTTGGAGTTTCTGGCGTTAGTCTGGGCTGTGACCGAAAAGTTCAAGGACTACCTAGCTGCATCATCTTTCACTGTCTTCACAGACAATAATCCTTTGGCGCATCTGAACACCGCACGTCTTGGAGCACTGGAACAACGGTGGGCCTCCAGACTTGCCAATTTCAGCTTTACCATCAAGTACCGGGCTGGTAAGACCAATGACAACGCCGACGCTCTGTCCCGTCTCCCTGACCAGTGGGAGGGACCCTCCACGGATGCTCAGTGGGAAGATGTGGAGATGCCAGCGTTCTATGCCCGGTTTGTGCGTCAAGATGCCCAGAGAGTTTACTCCCTACCGACAGAGGCAGAGCCAGCTACTCCTCAAGAAGAGTCAGAGCCCCCTGCGGAAAAGGACCTCTGGATGAGTCTTCAGGCTGATAGCCGTGCCATAGGAGAAGTAATGGACTATCTCTCTAGTGGGCGAGTGCCTGAAAGAATCCGGCGCAGAAGAGCTGATGGAGAACTGTCTCAATTGTGGCGCCAGAGAAAGACTCTGAGCATGCACCAGGGTCTGCTAAAGAGAAGAACTCTGGACCCTATCACTTATGACCGGCTATACCAGATTGTGATTCCCAGGAGGGATGCCAAGATAGTACTGGGAATGTACCATGACCAGTCCGGGCACTTTGGCGCTCAGAAGACTGAAGCCACCCTCCGAAGGCGATTTTTCTGGGTCAACATGAAGTCCGACATTGAAGCCTGGTGTCGAGAATGCCCAGCCTGCGCCATCGCTCGAGGAGAGCGACACAATCAAAGGGCCCCTCTACGTCCCATTGTGAGCCAACGGCCTTTGGAGATCCTGGCATTGGACCACGTGAAGTTGGAGCCCAGCAGATCCGGTCACAGTTACGCTCTTACGATCATCGACCACTATACCAAATTTGTGGTTGCAGTACCTGTCAGAGACCTGTCTGCAAGGACTACCGCAGCGGCCCTGTGGAAGAGCTTCATTCTCCCCTATGGCTGTCCGGACCAGATCCTTACAGACCAAGGAACAGCATTTGAGTCCCAAGTCTTCCAGGAGCTGTGCACTCTATATGGCTGCAAAAAGCTGAGGACCACAGCCTATCATCCCCAAGGCAACGGGCTTTGTGAAAAGATGAATCAGACTCTAATCAACATGCTGAGGACTCTGACCCCTGCAAAAAGGGCTGACTGGCCAAAACTATTGCCCGAATTAGTGTACCTGTACAACAATACCACTCATTGCTCCACAGGATACACCCCGTATTATCTGATGTTCGGGAGACACGGCCATCTCCCTGCTGATATGACCTGGGACATGGAGTCCCCTGATTCCCAGTCTTTACTCCCTCAGACTGACTGGGTTCACGAACACCAGAGGCGCCTGGCGGATGCCAGAGAAGTTGTGGATCTGCGGTTGGAAGAGGCCCGAGAGAAACAAAAAAGGGACTTCGATCGTAATGCCTGTGCTGAGCCTTTTGCCCCAGGAGATCGAGTGTGGCTGCGCAACAACCATCCTACCAGTAAGCTAGATGGGCGTTGGGAGCGTGAGCCATACCTAGTTAGGGACAGTCTCTCCCCTGAAGTCTACGAGATTTCAAGAGGAGACCGTCCACCACTCCGGGTACATAGGAACCGGCTGAAGAGATGTCTTCGTCCTTTTGCCCCTATGTCTACACCTCTCACCTCGACCCCCAACTTACAGACCTCCTTGTGTTCACCTACCCCCAGTTTCTTGGAACTTGTGACTGTGCCTCAATTCTGTTTTGTTTCCACTCCAGTAAGAGGTACCTCGGAGAGACCATCATCCCCACCGCAGTCTCCAATACTGCTGCCTGTGGAGGATGATCCGGCTCCAGTGTCTGCAACCCCTGAAGCATCAGAGGCAGCTGAGACTCCGACTCCAGCGCTTGACTCAGAGGAGGACGATGAGGAGGTTGTTATCTTCTCCAGGCCGGAACTTCGAAGGTCTCAAAGGGAGACAAAAGGTAAAGCTCCTGCGTACCTGCAGGAGTACCAGCTGGTGACACGCAGAAGCAGGAGGCAGGTACGTTTTTCTGACACCGAAGTACTTACCACCGAAGAAGATGCAGACTAACCCCTGAAGGGCTGTAGCCCACTTCAGGTACTGCACTGTGTACATATTGTATATTTCTGTCCTTACCCCAAAGAGCCAGAGACTTTCCTGAGACTCTTACCCTTATTTATCTCAGTCAAGAGACATACCTTGAACTGATTATTGTCATGTGCTATGATAGCACCCTTCCTCTGCCACAGCAGAGATTTCTTCAAAGGACTCTGTCCCTCTCCAAAAAAAAAAAAAAAAAAAAAAAAAAAAGAGGAGACCCTTTGCTTCTTCATTGCACTTTTCCCCCACATCAAGGGCTGTACCCAGAAGATGGACTTTGTCAGTAGAGACCTTCTGAGAGACTTTTGCCAGATACTCCAGGGAAAAGTTGCTATGTCTATTGATTATTATTTTGCACTTAATGCCTTCCTTTTTAGGTACGGACATTCTGCTTGCACCTTTTTATGCCTTTTCTTTGCAGGAAAAGAGACATTTGCTATCGCGCTACCCTGAGTAGCCTATCTACCTCTGTGACGTTTGCAATGTTATAAGATGTGTACCCATTGGGCTCCTAAGCCAATGTGATTTTGCCAAATGTTTGCACACTGTCATATCTGCCAGTAGTCTGCATTAACCCTTTCATAGGCTTTTCAGGTTGTAGTGTGGCTGTGTCGGACCGTCTTTCTATTTGTAAAACACTGACCGCTACCTGATCCCTCAAACTGAGGTTTGCACATGGGGGTAGTCCGTAAACTGCGGGTCTTTAGGGGACCGGGGGTGTTACAGAGATAGCACCTGGATGCCACTCATACATGGGTAAGGTTGTCAGTCAGGAGGTACTTGTGTCGCATATGCTAACGCAATGCAGATAGACACCATATAATTGCCGCCAGGGAAGAAGCGTTGATAGAACAAATATACAGGCCTTGGTGCAAGGAGTGGATTACAGGACATGACACCACACCTTTCCTACTGTACAGTTTGGTTTAATGGCGTCAGCGACCAACTGTCATACAGTTACATATATTTTTGTCTTAGTCCGACACCAACCCAGGTGCCTGTTTCCAGGACCATGGGCGGTTTGTCCCTACACCTCACATAGCCTGCACTTCCTAGAAGTGCCCTTAGCCCCCTCTGTGCCCAAACCATCGGTAGTCGAGCCGAGGGCGGCTCTTTCAATTGCCCCCGGGGTATGCAACACCCTCGCCGATGCAATGGCGAGGGAGGGTTTGCGAATACGTCCCACCTGCATGTAATCCCATTACACTACATGGTCCTGACAGGACATAGGGATATTGCAGTGGTGAATCCTGCCTGGCAAGGCAGAGGTTAAGTATTTTGTATAATGCCAGATGCTGTTTGTCCAATGATATGTGTTACATCCTGTGCTTTGTGAGCTGAGATGTGATTGGAGGAGCAGCCACCACCTGACCAAAGGGAGGTAATAAAACCTCTGGCCCAGGAATGTTCTGGAGCACTCTTAGAGAGTTAGACTGAGAGAAGTCTCTCAGTCTATGTAGTGAGTGAGTGAGTAAATCTCTGTCTAGCCCATACCAGAGCAGGAAGAGCCTAGCCCCTGCCTCTGAAGAGTGGAGCTATTAGACTAGAGTAGTGTAGTGAGGAAAGGGGTATCATTCCTACCTTCAAGGGTGATACCTGAAGCTCTACAGGACAAGCTGAAGCTTCCTATAAGGACACAGCTGCCACCCAGCCTGCCCTCTACATCCAGGCTGGTGAACTATCTCCTGAGGCTCCCTCCAACTCACATCTCGGCACCCTACCTACCTGTTAAAGGCTCGTTATCTGCAGTTCCTGCCGGTTGCAATAAACTGTAAGTTGTTTGCTTCAACTTCTGCCTCCGTCTGGTCCCTGCTAATACGGCTGCCTTCATCACCGGCACCCTGTCCATCACCCAGAGACTCACACTCGGGACATTAAGGGGTTGCCCCAGGGAGATCCGCTATAGCAGCCGCTCCCTCATCATTTCTTGCCAACACCACCCTGCTGGAGACCTGCCAGGCTGTAGGACAGCCCTCCGGTTCCCCCGTACCAAGCACCGTGACAATAGCGTGCTTAGGCCGCAACCGCCAGCCACTCCGGTACCGCGGGCCCCGGCTGTCTCCAGGCCTCACCCTCAAGGGCTAGGCCCCGGTGGGGGATGTTGCACATAGCTCTGGACTGAGTGAGTGCCATGGAGGTTTTAAGACTGAAGCTAAAATGTATCTACTTTTCATAGTGTGCAATCTACTCCAATGCTTTCTTTTTTCAGCCACTAAGGCTACATTCACACTACCGTATGGAGGACGTATATACGTCTTCCATAGACGGCAATGGGCGCACGGCGCCCTACGGGAGCGGTACGGTGCCGCACATGTGCCACACCGTACCGCTCCGTACCCGGGAAAAAGATGTCCTATCTTTTCCCGTAATACGGCGCCATGTGCCATGTATCTCTATGGAGAGGGGCAGGGGTGAGCTGCGCTCACCTCCTCCTCCTCTCCCCAGGAACTGCCATTGCCCGCTACGGTACGGGCGGGCAACGGCAGTGTGAATGTAGCCTATGGTTATCGAGAAGCTAATTGTAGAATTCTATACTCATACAAGTCCACACAAACCCAAACCACTGATGGCCCTAATGTAACAAAAAATAAACCCTTATACCAACCTTGGTCCTCAGGTTATGGCAAAGAGGCCAGGGAGTACTATGCTGGTTTCATTGAAGCGGGCACCACAGCTGGGTCCGATCATAGGTGTTTTATATTATGGCCACAGACAGAGATGTTACAGGGTAATCTGGGACTCTAAACCATTGATCCATAGGTTCGAATCCCAACATCTGCAAAGAGTTTGTATGTTCTCTCCGTGTTTGCGTGGGTTTCCTCCGGGTACTCCGGTTTCCTCCCACACTCCAAAACATACTGGTAGGTTGATTAGATTGTGAGCCCCATGGGGACAGGGACCAATTTGCCATGCTTTGTGCAGCGCTGCGTAATCTGTGTGCGCTACATAAATAAAGAATTATTATTATTATAAGGATCACTGGGTGGTTTAGTGCCTGACAGGTCCCCAGCTAACTAACTCCGATTCTTGATGACAACCTCAGCTTGGATCTGACTTAGTTTAAACCGTATCTGTCTGTCCTGACCTTTGGCTCATACCTAGACCCTGCCCGACCTTGGATGGCTTGTGACTATTCTCTGCCTAACCTCGTCCTGCATGTGGCTAGTCTCTGCCTGATCTTGACTTGCCTGTGCCTATTCGTTCCCTGACCTCGGCTTGCCTCTGACTCTTCTCTGCGTGACCTCAGCCTGCTTGGCTCTCTTCTCTCCCTGACCTTGGCTTGCCTCTGACTATTCCCTGCCTTGACCCCCTGGTGTTTTGAACTTTAATGGTTAAGAAGTCTGGAGTCAGTTTATTGTGAACAAGTGGACACTTAATTGTGTAATGCAGGAGATTACAATATGGATGTACAGACATGTGCTGTCCTAGTGTAACTGCTCTGTGTACTGTTCTGTTCTGGGCCAGAGGATCCCACCAGTGGATGTGGGCTTTGGTTCTGTAGAATACAACCCAATTTGGTGTCTAGTAGGTGTCAGTCTTTCCTTGGGACTGATGGATCTGTATAATCTATACAGATTATATTAAAGAGCATTTTATTGTAGAATTTCGTAAAAATTGACAAAAATTCCATTAACCTTGAAACACTTATGTCCGGGTTGCCCTGAAATCTGCCTGTTTCTACTTATTTATTCTTGCTCTTCCTTTCCCAGATCCATCTGCTCTTGTTCTGGGCGAGACTTAGGAAAGTTCCCACACTTTTGCGGTATGTGCCCCGGGGCCATTATTTACACAACAGCATTCACAGGACCATGTGACACCCACCACTGATTGTCAGCATCGTCCCCAACCCGCAGCAGCTTCATGTGAGATTTTTATGGCTCCCTCGGCTTAAAATACACTCTGAAGGAATGAAAGCGTCGCTGCCGGTAATTGTAGAAATGTGGCCATGATGGATGAGTCCTCCTCCCTGGTCCATTATTGTAGGGAACGTGGATGGTTCTGGAGAAGGGGACGCTGCTCGCAGCCGTTTCTATACTGGTTCTAGGAATCAGCCTGGGAATATTCTAGGAAACTGGATGGATACTTAGGCACACGATTACATCATTATCTGCCGGGTCCTAAAGTTCCAGACAGAAAATACTCATGACGTAACCTGAGGCAAGGAACTCAACATCAGATTGGTCGGGGGTCCAGCACTCCCCCAGCTGTCAAAGGACGCAACGAATTGGTTAAATATCCCCTTTAATTGATCTAGTTTTGAGACAATTTTTACAGTTTGGGGTTCAGAGATTGCCTTAAAAATCGGCCGATTTTAATGATCAGGAGCTTCTATTAATTAAAAGAATATTTATGTTTTATTTTCTTGTATGATGAATTGGCCTTTATCTCTATAATGTCACATCACGGGGGTCCATAGCTGTGAGGGTTTACATCATTGTGCTCTATATTTAAATTCTGTGACATCACTGTGTGTATTATCCTTGTACTGTGACATCACTGTGTGTATTATACCTGTACTGTGACATCACTGTGTGTATTATCCCTGTACTGTGACATCACTGTGTGTATTATCCCTGTACTGTGACATCACTGTGTATTATACCTGTACTGTGACATCACTGTGTGTATTATCCCTGTACTGTGACATCACTGTGTGTATTATTCCTGTACTGTGACATCACTGTGTGTATTATCCCTGTACTGTGACATCACTGTGTGTATTATCTCTGTACTGTGACATCACTGCGTGTATAATCCCTGTAATGTGACATTACTGCGTGTAGTATCTCTGTACTGTGACATCACTGTGTGTATTATCCTGTACTGTGACATCGCTGTGTGCATTATCCCTGTACTGTGACATCACTGTATGTATTGTCTCTGTACTGTGACATCACTGTGTGTATTATCCCTGTACTGTGACATCACTTTGTGCATTATCCCTGTACTGTGACATCACTGTATGTATTGTCTCTGTACTGTGACATCACTGTGTGTATTTTCCCTGTACTGTGACATCACTGTGTGTATTATCCCCGTACTGTGACATCACTGTGGGTATTATCCTGTACTGTGACATCACTGTGTGTATTATCCCTGTACTGTGACATCACTGTGTGTATTATCCCTGTACTATGACATCACTGTGTGTATTATCCCTGTACTGTGACATCACTGTGTGTAGTTATCCGTGTACTGTGACATCACTGTCTGTATTATCCCTGTACTGTGACATCACTGTGTGTATTATCCCTGTATTGTGACATCACTGTGTGTATTATCCCTGTACTGTGACATCACTGTGTGTATTATCCCTGTACTGTGACATCACTGTGTATATTATCCCTGTACTGTGACATCACTGTGTGTATTGTCCCTGTACTGTGACATCACTGTGTATATTATCCCTGTACTGTGACATCACTGTGTGTATTATCCCTGTACAGTGACATCACTGTGTGTAGTTATCCGTGTACTGTGACATCACTGTGTGTAGTTATCCGTGTACTGTGACATCACTGTGTGTAGTTATCCCTGTACTGTGACATCACTGTGTTTATTATCCCCGTACTGTGACATCACTGTGTGTATTATCCTTGTATTGTGACATCACTGTGTGTATTATACCTGTACTGTGACATCACTGTGTGTATTATCCCTGTACTGTGACATCACTGTGTGTATTGTTCCTGTACTGTGACATCACTGCGTGTATTATCCCTGTAATGTGACATTACTGTGTGTATTATCCTGTACTGTGACATCACTGTGTGTATTATACCTGTACTGTGACATCACTGTGTGTATTATCCCTGTACTGTGACATCACTGTGTGTATTATACCTGTACTGTGACATCACTGTGTGTATTATCCCTGTACTGTGACATCACTGTGTGTATTATTCCTGTACTGTGACATCACTGTGAGTATTATCCCTGTACTGTGACATCACTGTGTGTATTATCCCTGTACTGTGACATCACTGTGTGTATTATCTCTGTACTGTGACATCACTGCGTGTATTATCCTGTACTGTGACATCACTGTGTGCATTATCCCTGTACTGTGACATCACTGTGTGTATTATCCCTGTACTGTGACATCACTGTGTGTATTATCTCTGTACTGTGACATCACTGCGTGTATTATCCTGTACTGTGACATCACTGTGTGTATTATCCCTGTACTGTGACATCACTGTGTATATTATCCCTGTACTGTGACATCACTGTGTGTATTGTCCCTGTACTGTGACATCACTGTGTATATTATCCCTGTACTGTGACATCACTGTGTGTATTATCCCTGTACTGTGACATCATTGTGTGTATTATCCCTGTACAGTGACATCACTGTGTGTAGTATACCTGTACTGTGACATCACTGTGTGTATTATCCCTGTACTGTGACATCACTGTGTATATTATCCCTGTACTGTGACATCACTGTGTGTATTGTCCCTGTACTGTGACATCACTGTGTATATTATCCCTGTACTGTGACATCACTGTGTGTAGTATACCTGTACTGTGACATCACTGTGTGTATTATCCCTGTACTGTGACATCACTGTGTATATTATCCCTGTACTGTGACATAACTGTGTGTATTGTCCCTGTACTGTGACATCACTGTGTATATTATCCCTGTACTGTGACATCACTGTGTGTATTATCCCCGTACTGTGACATCACTGTGTGTATTATCCCCGTACTGTGACATCACTGTGTGTATTATACCTGTACTGTGACATCACTGTGTGTATAATACCTGTACTGTGACATCACTGTGTGTATTACCCCTGTACTGTGACATCACTGTGTATATTATCCCTGTACTGTGACATCACTGTGTGTATTGTCCCTGTACTGTGACATCACTGTGTATATTATCCCTGTACTGTGACATCACTGTGTGTATTATCCCCGTACTGTGACATCACTGTGTGTATTATCCTTGTACTGTGACATCACTGTGTGTATTATACCTGTACTGTGACATCACTGTGTGTATTACCCCTGTACTGTGACATCACGGTGTGTATTATACCTGTACTGTGACATCACTGTGTGTATTATCCCTGTACTGTGACATCACTGTGTGTATTATCCCTGTACTGTGACATCACTGTGTGTATTATTCCTGTACTGTGACATCACTGTGTGTATTATCCCTGTACTGTGACATCACTGTGTGTATTATCCCTGTACTGTGACATCACTGTGTGTATTATCTCTGTACTGTGACATCACTGTGTGTATTATTCCTGTAATGTGACATTACTGTGTGTAGTATCTCTGTACTGTGACATCACTGTGTGTATTATCCTGTACTGTGACATCACTGTGTGCATTATCCCTGTACTGTGACATCACTGTGTGTATTGTCTCTGTACTGTGACATCACTGTGTGTATTATCCCTGTACTGTGACATCACTGTGTGTATTGTCTCTGTACTGTGACATCACTGTGTGTATTATCCCTGTACTGTGACATCACTGTGTGTATTATCCTGTACTGTGACATCACTGTGTGTATTATCCCTGTACTGTGACATCACTGTGTGTATTATCCCCGTACTGTGACATCACTGTGTGTATTATCCTGTACTGTGACATCACTGTGTGTATTATCCCTGTACTGTGACATCACTGTGTATATTATCCCTGTACTGTGACATCACTGTGTGTATTGTCCCTGTACTGTGACATCACTGTGTATATTTTCCCTGTACTGTGACATCACTGTGTGTATTATCTCTGTACTGTGACATCACTGCGTGTATTATCCCTGTAATGTGACATTACTGTGTGTAGTATCTCTGTACTGTGACATCACTGTGTGTATTATCCTGTACTGTGACATCACTGTGTGCATTATCCCTGTACTGTGACATCACTGTGTGTATTGTCTCTGTACTGTGACATCACTGTGTGTATTATCCCTGTACTGTGACATCACTGTGTGTATTGTCTCTGTACTGTGACATCACTGTGTGTATTATCCCTGTACTGTGACATCACTGTGTGTATTATCCTGTACTGTGACATCACTGTGTGTATTATCCCTGTACTGTGACATCACTGTGTGTATTATCCCCGTACTGTGACATCACTGTGTGTATTATCCTGTACTGTGACATCACTGTGTGTATTATCCCTGTACTGTGACATCACTGTGTATTATCCCTGTACTGTGACATCACTGTGTGTATTATCCCTGTACTGTGAAAAACAATTATTAAATTTAGAACATTAGGAAAGCTGGGTGCAGACTATCTTCCATGCCTAAAACAGCTGCCTAAACTGTCCAGACATGACTTATCAATCTGAGCTGGATGACTCATACACAGCAATGGGGGGGGGGGTGATTAATTACTTCTGCCTGTCATGTACAACACAGTGATGACATGTTCTCGGCTTATGCTGGGCAGGACAAGGCTGGAGCACTGCATAATTAGGGTAAGAGGAGAACCGCCGGGGGAACAGCCACAGGAGCGACAAAGCCTCATTATCATAATTTTATAATAGTTTTTCCGATAAACCATTTGGTTCAGGGATTAAACAAGATATGTTTCTGCATCAGTTCCGCTACAGCCTTCTCAAAGACTATTTTGTTCATAATGCATAAAAGCAAATGGTAGATTTCCTTCCTAAATAGTTGTACCCAGATTTTCAGATTACTAAAGAAAGCTAGTGCCAAGACTTTCTCCTACTACATCCTACCCTTGAAGGGTTGCACTATAGCAGGGGTCTCAAACTCAATTTACCTGGGGGCCGCTGGAGGTAGATTCTGGGTAAGGCTGGGCCGCATCAAGTTTTCCACACAAAATGCGCTTACAAAATAGCATTATTCAGATTCAAATGTCATGGCGTCTCCCAGCGCAAGGAAAGCCCCGA
The DNA here is from genome assembly GCF_040894005.1 of Engystomops pustulosus. NCBI lineage: Eukaryota > Metazoa > Chordata > Amphibia > Anura > Leptodactylidae > Engystomops > Engystomops pustulosus. The sequence continues at coordinate 24,228,797 of NC_092413.1, forward strand.
GCGGGGAGACGTGTTTTCTCTATGAACGTGTCCTGTGCACCGAGGGGTCCCAAGCTCCTACCGCACTGAGCCCAGTCAGGGACACTCCATCCCCCCCTCCCCCCCCGGTACTTGCCTCCCCGTGTCCCTCCCATCGAAGAAGATGAAGTCGCCGCTCTGACCTGCACCAAGTGCGTTCAGAGCGGCGACTTCATCTTCTTCAAGTACCGGAGGGAAGGGGATTAACCGGTTACGGGCCCTTTCCTGTTTTTTCATGTCCATTTTTCACTCCCCACCTTCAAAAATCTATAACTTTTTTATTTTTACACGTAAAGAGCTGTGTGACGGCTTGTTTTCTGCGTAACAAATTGCACTTCATAGTGATGGTATTAAATATTACATGCCATGTACTCGGAAGCGGGAAAAAAATTCCAAATGCAATGAAAATGGTGAAAAAACGCATTTGCGCCATTTTCTTGTGGGCTTGGATATTACGTCTTTCACCAAGCGCCCCAAATGACATGTCTACTTTATTCTTTGGGTCGGTGCGATTAAGGGGATACCAAATTTGTATAGGTTTTATAATGTTTTTTACAAAAATTAAACCCTCCTGTACAAAACTTATTTTTTTGATTTTGCCAAATTCTGGCGCTAATAATTTTTTCATACTTTAGTGTACGGAGCTGTGGGTGGTGTATTTTTTTGCGAAATTTTATAATATTTTCAATGATATCATTTTTAGGACTGTACGACCTTTTGTACTGATCACTTTTTATAGATTTTTTATATTTTTCAAAATGGCGCTATTTTCCGTTACGGGGTTAAAAGCAGTGAAAAACCGTTATCATATTTTGATCGGGCATTTTCGGACGCGGCGATACCTAATGTGTTTATGATTTTTACTGTTTATTTATATTTATGTCAGTTCTAGGGAATGGGAGGTGATTTGAAATTTTAGGTTTTTTTATTATAATTTTTTTTTTTAAACTTTTTTGTATTTTTATTTATACTATTTTTCAGACTCCCTAGGGTACTTTAACCCTAGGTTGTCTGATCGATCCTATCATATACTGCCATACTGCAGTATGGCAGTATATGGGGATTTTCCTCCTCATTCATTACAATGTGCTATCAGCACATTGTAATGAAGGGGTTAAAACGAAATAGCCTCGGGTCTTCCGAAGACCCGAGGCTATGGAGACGGATCGCCGCCCCCCGATGACGTCACGGGGAGCGGCGATCCCAGGTAAGATGGGCGCCGCTATCTTTTTGAGGCTGCTGGCACCGATCGCGGGTGTTACCGGTAAGCCTTTGCTGCAATATGCAGCAAAGACTTACCGGCTATGGAGAGGGCTCAGCCCGTGAGCCCTCTCCATGCAGCGTGACCCGACCGCCGCCGTGAATACACGGCGGGCGGTGCTTTTCCAGGTGGGGGCCGCAAAATATTGTCCCGCGGGCCACAGTTGGCCCGCGGGCCGCGAGTTTGAGACCCCTGCACTATAGCATTGAGGGCTCTTTACAAATATCTCTTGCACAGTCTCTACTTGGCCTCGCTCAAGTCGATGGTCTCCCAAACTTATTACAATGTTAAACTTGTATAACTTAATCCTTGGGGGAGAATACAAAATCACTGGCTCATTTTCAGTATCTCAGGATCCATAGCTGAAGCAGGGACTGTAGTTCTGGAAGCCTCCTCACCCTCTACACCCCATCAGGTTACACCCTGGTTCCCAAATCTTCCCAGTTCTATGTCAAATACCAAGTGATCCTTCTAAATGTTTCCAGCTCCAGGACATATCTAACTTTCCCTCATTCTGTCGGAGACAGGAGCAACTGGAATTTTATTGTTTTCCAAGAGGATACAGAATCCTCGCCAAGTTTCTGGCAATTGTAAGTCCTAGTCTCCTTCAAACTTCCTGATCTTTACGACCTCTCGTACATTGACACACTTTCAAGCACCCTAGACGAGACACTTTCAACTTTCCTGCTTCCTGGCACACTGCCTTTCCTGTGACTCCTTGTGACCTGCCCTTGGCCACCTCAACGTTAAGGTCTTCTGCTCTGGTTTCTAGCTCTTGTGTTGGGGCTCCTCTTCTTCATCACTTGCCACATTGGGCATCCCTGTACACCTCTGCTCACCTCCTCTACCTCCCTTCTATTTAGGCAACCCACAACCAAACCCGGGGTGAGGACATGTAAAAGCCTCCCTGGCCACCGAGCCAAACACCCAGTGAACACACTTTGTGATGTGGGACATCTTCTCCTACACATTACCAGGGTTATTTTTGTGTTTCCCCTACTTAACTAACTTAGCCTCCATAGTATTTATGTGCCATTAGTGCTCCTGGAACTTGCCAGAAGAAGCGAGCACACAATCCCCAATCATTATGTCAAACAGTATATATTAAAAACAATGGGGCAGATTTACTTACCAGGTCCTGACACGATCCCGCGGTGCGTTGTCCGACGAGGATTTGGGTCTTCACTAAGATTGTGCGCCCGAGTTCCTGCATCCGTCGCTTCTGCGCCGAGGTCCGCCGGAGTTCACCTTCTTCCCAGTGCATGTAAGTCCTTGATCTTGTGACACAATTCCATTTTTAAATTCTGCGGTATGTCCGAATCCGTCGGGTTGTCCAATGGCCACTGCCCCCCATTTCTGTCGCGTGCATGCCGGCGCCGATGCGCCACAATCCTATCGCGTGCGCCAAAATCCCGGGGCAATACAGTGGAAATCGGCGCAAATCGGAAATATTCGGGTAACATGTTGGGAAAACGCGAATCGGGCCCTTAGTAAATGACCCCCAATATGTATCAAACTGCATTATGTAGAGACACTCTCCCAGGTCCATGGCTTTGGTCGGTGGCACCCAACACACTTTGGGCTCCTTTGTGGCTTTCTCGCCCGGGGCCACACAGTTTCTTATCAGGTCTTACTATGACAATAACGGACACCAACAACGATGTAGATGCACAGACATGATGGCACTAGTGCCAAAGCTTCTGACACCGGACCTCCCCAGTAGGACCATCTGAGGACCAGTTTCCTTCCATCAGACGTCGCTGATTTATCTTTCTTCTTTCTTTGTGTTTTCTTTTACTCATCTCTTCCTGAGAACAAAGGCGTCGGCGCTGCAGGTATTTACTGCTATTTTTTAATCTGCTTTTTAATTACTTCTTTCTTTCTTGGCAACAAGATTTATTGTCTGGGGAAGACATCAGCATCTTGTCAAAACAGCAAAAAATGAGGCAGATCCTCTCTATTTATTCTGCAAGGTCGAGCTCATATTCATCCTGCGCTCCGATTCCTCTTCCTCTTTTATATTAAAAACTTTTAGTAGGAAGAAAAAAGTGAAGTTATATGAGAAGAAAATGTATTTAGATGAACAAAGAAAACATGAGATGAATATTCACAACTCGTAAACTACTGGCACTGGTATGAATTTGGAGATTTTCTAGTGGTTGTGTGTCACAGGCCAATGTTAAGGTAACCAATTTTTGAGAGGATTAGTAAGATGTTTTACACTTTTGATACCTCAGTTTTGAAAAAAACATATACAGGCAGTCCCCGGGTTACATACAAGATAGGTTCTGTAGGTTTGTTCTGAAGTTGAATTTGTATGTAAGTCAGAACTGTGTATTTTATAATTGTAGCTCCAGACAAATTTTTTTTGGTCTCTGTGACAATTGGATTTTAAAAATGTTGGATTGTCATAAGAACCAGGATGAACAATAAAGCTTCATTACAGACACCTGTGATAACTGTGATAGCTGTTTATTGTAGCCTAAGGCTAAAGTACAGTAAATTATCAAGGGTCCGTTTGTAACTAGGGGTCGTCTGTAAGTCGGGTGTTCTTAAGTAGGGGACCGTCTGTATACCTTATGAATGAGCCTCTCTCCTCTGTTCCCTAATGATACACTAGACTGTATACAATAGTATCCAGAGCACAGATAGATAAGAATGGGCTCTCCTTAGCAATGCTCTTTTAGATTGTTGCTAAGGAGAGACTTTACATTCCCCATTTTAATGAAAGAAACAAATTTGCTCAATGAAGTACACTATAAATACGTTCCATATACATTCTATAAATTCAGTAAAATTTCCATTAGTGATAGTAGGGATCTGAGCAAGAGGTGTGACTGTGTTCCTTTGTGACACGATTCCTGCTCTTTACAGTAGACAATAATTTATGATGCTTTATTGTTCTCAATTCCTTCCGCGCTGTGAACGCACAAATAACCAAGTCTGTGGGTGAGCAGTCGCTAATCTATGGATGTAACAACCCTCATACCAAAGTATTTATGATGTCACCCTGAAGAAACGATCCATATTACAAAGCAGTTCACTCTGATAAGCGAAACGCACACAAGCCTTTCCTATGTGCAGCAATTCAAGATGAACCCTGCCTGCCGTAAATTAAAGAGACGCACGCACCAGTGCACACCCTGCGCCGTCCTCCTGGCAGCTGCCAACCTTTGTACCTGAGTCTGAAGCACAAGGACATAATTAAACCATGTTCAAGGTTATATCCGTGCGTAGTAAGATCCTCTGCTCCTATTGGATGGGCATATCAAGCGTTAAACTTTTACCACGATATCGGGATGCATCCGTCTGGTATTGGTGTGACATTGATCAATGGTCTCCAGATGCAAAACTATAACTCCCATTATGCCCTGACAGCTGCATTGTATGCTGGGAATTATCTAATATACTGTACCTTATACTGTCATGTGAGTAAATAGTAATATAGTACATACCAGGGTCGGCTCCAGGTTTCAGTAGGCCCCTGGGCGACAGAGCCTCAGGGGGCCCCTTTCCAGTGAACTCATGTGCCGGCATTAAAAATTCTGAAACTAAAACAGTCTCCTGTTCCACCGTTTAGCATATTTAACAGCCCCATCATGGTTACTTTTTATAAGCCCCTCTCACACCCTATGGATTCCTTATGTACAGCCTTATGTGGACCCCCCAGCAGCTCTTGGCCTGGGCACTTGCCCAGGTATGCCCAGTGCTGGCCTAGGCCCTGGTGCATACTGATATATAGGGCTTAACTGTACAGGATGTAGAGGCACAAGAGCCATTTCAGGACCTTTGAAGGTCCTCCAAAGGTCCTAAAACCACAGAATGAAAGGGTCACATCCTCCATTCCTCCAGAAGCTGATTCTAGTACCAGACTTGTAGGGACTATCATATTCAAACTGTCCAGGGCCAGTGGCAGTCGGCATGGCCGGCGTTAGCACTGGGCATAACTGGGCAAGTGCCAAGGCCCAGAGCTGCAGGGGTGGGGGGGGGGCCCACATAAGGCTGTACATAAGGAATCCATAGGGGTGAGGGTGGCTGTATCTAATTAATCCACAGGGTGTGAGGGGGGTTTATATGAATTGGGGCCCACCAAAGTTCTGTCGCCCAGTGGCCTACTGAAACCTGGAGCCAACTCTGACCTCCAGAACCAAGGGGTAAGTACCCATTTGTGTTCCTCTCTTGTATCTCAGTCCAAATATGTCAGGACTCTAGAAGTTTGTAAGAATTCCATACGATGATAAGTATCATAAGGATCAGTTTCCTGCTCCTCAGAACATTGTGACGCGGCCTTCAAGTCTCACCATAAATTTCTTTTTAATTTTATAAAATATGTTAAAATATTCTTGTAAAATCCCCTAATATCGAGAAGTAAACAAACGAGAAATATTCATCCACCAGAGAGTTTCTTCCACATTTCATAGAGGGAAGTCGTGCTTGAAGAAGAGCGGAGCAGATATAAATAAAATTCAATAAAGCTGAGAAAACATGGAGAACGTTCCCCGGTTTTGAGGGTTATTTATCCGGCACATTACGCCTCGTTTGCATGTATTGTTCTCTATTTATGGCTGTGATATTGTTACTTTATTGGTTTATCTTTTATCACATCACAAACGTTCACCGTCTTTGCTGTAGAATTCTATCAATTATTTTTATGATCCGTTTTCTGTATAATCACAGCGTTTAGAAGAGTCATTTCATTTTTCGGTATCAGTTTACATTGGTTTTATACTGTATACTATGTCAATGTATATATTTTCTATATTTATGGCCAAGGCAATGCAACCATCCCATAAAAAAGGCCTAAATCCATATGTCTTCCTTGGTGGGGATTGGAGAAGACCTTTTTGGTGGTCATCATCTAGACACCGGCCGTTACATGTTGGAAATAGTTTATGCTGTTTATGTCTGGTTTTGACCATATGTCATGTTTGGGTCACCCTATTCCAATGTGCTATGTTATACCTCCAAAAACAGAGCCCGTTATACACAGTTCTAAGCTGAACTTGATTTTGTCTGAATAATGGAGCACCGGGCTTCTTCAACTTTATGGTCTGCTCTTCCACCGTCACCACACACGCATTGGATGGAAATTAGTATTGTCAACAAAGTATTCATTGTAACGTGACACTTTGAACCAATCTTCGCAATGGAATCGAACTCTGGAACTCCCTAAAAGTTCCCAAACCAACAGGAAGTAGGCCATCGACATTAGAACTCTTGTTAGGCTTGGCCATGATTAGGAGAGTCCAGCTTTTGACATCCCAACTACTTATCGTCAGAGGCTACTGAGGCATGGAGTAGCCTTTGGTCGCAATCCCCGGAGAGGCTACTCGGCGCCCCAGTAGCATCTGTCGATAAGTAGCATATTAGTTAGATAAAGTTTAGGAAGTATTTGAGGATTATGTAACAATACATTAGGAATTAGCTTGTTACTAGCCACCTACCCTCCAATCTACCTTAATAGGTAGGTTTTTGATGGTAGGTTTCCTTAAAAAAAAAAACTTCTAAATTCACCAAGAGGTTGGTGACAAAAAGAGCATGTTGGGGGCATGTATTATCGCCTGTTTGGCATAGAACATGCCAAAAACACTGATTTGCTTCTTTTTCTCCCACCCCATTTCTTTTCTTCATGCCCTCTACACTCCAAAACTTTAGGTGAGGGCAGGGACAATACTGGGCCATCAGATTTATCTGGAACTACACACTTTTACACCGGAAAACTGGCAACAAATGACTCCGGTCTCCTACTAGTGCACATTGTACCAAAATCCGTCAGGGTCATGATCCTATTTTACGACAAGGCCTGACGCTCATCATAAATTATGGGCAAGCCAAGATGGGTAAGGAGTATGAAGACCAATGTGAAAATGACAACATTTGCAGAAAACCAAGACGATAACCTCAGGGATTATATTATTAGTCCTTTCTATAACTCCTGCTCTCTAGTTTCTGTCTATTCTTAGCCCGGTCATGTCCTGACCACAGAGGAACAGATAGTAAATTTGAAATAACCTTCACATGTCTGGCTTCGAGAAACATAAAAATGTGAATGTTGTAAGAAGTGACTCAAAATATCTCAGATTTATGGTCAATTTATGGGTAACTCTGGTGGGAATTGTCAACCTGCAGAACTGACGACCAGTCAGGAGAACATTTTATGGTGTAGGACTATGGTATATTGGCGTGGCTGGTTCACATGGGTAAATACTTCCATTTATTATCCAATATTGACCGACAATGTTTTATCCAAATTGCTAGGAGTTTATGTTCAGGTGGTTTCATAGCAGGGTTTTATCATACGCAATTCCTGACTGGGTCACACAGAGTATTCCCTCCTTGGGCATGTATGGAATGTATAGCGTGTCCTCTGGAACGTTCACCTTCAGGCCATTCCCTTCACTGTAGCCATGAAACAGGGCCAATTATAGGATTTTGTGTGGATTTGCCATAATTATCTAGAATGGGAATACCCCACTTCTACCGTGAAACTTCAACAAAGGGACCTTCTGTTTGTGAAGACTGTGCACAGTAGTGGCCAGATCTATGAATATTCCCTCATCCCCTATGACCTCTTCTTTGAGTGGGCCCCCTACAGAACACAATGGGGCACATTTACTGATGCCGGCGATCTGGAATGTCTGTCGAGGATTCGGGTCTCCCACGATTCGCTAAAATCGTGCGTCAGATTTCCTGCATGTGTCGCTTCCCCCGCTAAGGTCCGCCTGAGTTCACCTTCTTCTTCCCGTTGCATGTGAGTGCTGATCTTGTGACACAATTTGCTCTTTAAATTCCACGGTTTGTCCAAATCAGTCGGGTTGTCCGACGTCCCCAAAAACCGAAAACCCGGGGCAATTTAGCACAAAACGGAAAAAAAAACACGAAATCCGACGAAAATGGGGTGTTCGGACCCTTAGTAAATGTGCCCCAATTTGTTTGGAGTTCTTCTGTCCACATTGCCAGATTTGCCAGATTCACTGTAATGGAAGACAAACCTGAAAAAGCTGGCTATGCATATCCTATCCTTAGATTGAGAAGGCCTGAGCAAAAATTGGATCACAAATAGGGATCTAATTGAAATGTTATTGGACATTCTCTTTTCTACCATTTGGGCCTTCAAATTCCCAATTTAAAACAAAAAAACATTTAGGTCTAACAATGAGAAGATTGAGAATGGCAGGACACCAAGCACTTTGCACATAAAAGAACGTGCTAAGTCCAACAGAAATCTGGGTCAATTTGTTTGACTTTAGGTTCCCTCAAACTCAACAAAGTCACTGGCAACAAACACTTATAGTGGATTTCCTTCCTGGGAAACAAGGGATCTAGTATGCTAATCATTTGCTCCCCTGATATCATCTGTTGGACGAGAATCAGGGGACCCCTATACATAGAAGACAAGTCTAAAAATGGTGGGTTTCTACAACTCATTGTTATCCGGGATGCATAATCTTCCATAATACTCTCGATTTTTTTATTCATTGACTTCAATTCAATATCTCTGATGACTCCAGTTTGGCTTAATGGAACTGTTCTGGTTGGTGTCAGACTGACCCACAAGAGGATACTCCGGCGAGTCCAGGCTCTGCCCTAATACTGGACACTAGAGATCCGGTAAAAGAGGCTACTGGGATCTGTTTTTTAAGTGTTGATGAAATGTAGGTCCTCAAATGTAATGAAATGTAGGTCCTACGTAAGAGTGTGCATGGACAAGGTGCGGTGAGTACATCTCGTTGCACCACTCTTGAGGTCTATTCCTGCCCGGATTCAATGTGCGCCTACTCAGCTCTGGCTCAGTTGCGATACAGCTCCCAACTGGTTTGCGGCCCTTTTTCTCACATGTCACCTTAGTATAGATCTCCTCTAGATAGATCTGCATGTATTAAGGTCACCAATGAATAACCCCAACCGTGACGACAATCCTGCGCTCCACCCAATAGTCTTAATTTCTGTAATTGCTCCCTCATGCCTCCGCTATAGTCCAGCTATGATCTTCATATATGTCTATGAAACTATAACAGATCCAGTTAGAGATCTCTCATCAGCTGTCGGCTTTGTTGGGAGTCTCCCTGTGTTAAGGGGACGGTGTTAAATAGTGCAGGACAGGATCTATTGTCATTATAAATATGATTATAATGACGGTAATCTTAGTTTTGCATTAGTGCCAGAGCTCCATATTATCCTAACCACTAAGTCATTGTATCAGAGCAACGTCCCTGCAGATGCCTCCATCACGTGCTCCTCTGTGACCATAAACGCATCCATGCAAATATTGTCGCAGATGGCCTGGGCCCATAGGGAAGTGTTCAGCGTTACACCTTATAATAATCCATAACGTCAGGATGGTGATCTTTCTTCTATAGTTAAAGGTGCACAATGTTCCCAATCCTGGAGCATATGTTTGTAGAATAATAACCCACCGTATACTGTTTTCATGACAATCTTATTATTCGTCTCCTTAGGATGAAAACTGGAGAAGGAACAAAATGTCAGGCCAGGCGAACATTTCAATCCTTATTACCGTAATTATTTGACTAATAAGGTCAGGAAAACACAAGTCTGGGGTCCCTGCCGCGGAGGCTCGGATCTTGGCATTGAAGTCACTTTCAATCTCACTAATGGAGTGATGTGTTACTTCTCTATGATGCCTGCACCTGGCAAATTTCACCCATTTGCAAACAACGAGATCCTTGTTTGTGCAGCTCGCGGATAAACATGGCAGATCACATGGAAGTCGGACTCTCTCTGTAGAAAATATTGTGTTGTTGGAACAGGATTTACTCGGTAATTTGCACCAAATAAACTTTTGCACTGCAGATTTTTTGGGCTTGGCTTTTACCAAAAAGGGGCAGGGATTGTTAAGAAAGGTGAGGTGTTCAGTAGTGGATTATAATGTAGGCAGTTTGGGCGATAACCTGGGGCCCAAACCTTCTAGGGGGGGCCTATTACCACCCAAACCACCCACCCAAGGACCTTCACCCATGAACTCCTCGTATATCTGTTCCTGCTCTCAATACACATGTACACAAGAGACATTTAAGGACCTTCGTGCAAAGTAGGCCCAAGGGACACATCCTCCATTCCCCAAGAAGCTGATTCTAGTACCAGATGTAGGAAGTGATCCCAGACTTGTAGGAGCTATAATATTCATACATCCCCAGGGTACAGGGCAGTATTAATCCACCCCTGGAGGTGTTTCCATTTGGCCTTCAGTCTTGAAGGAACAACGTTGATGAGCACCTACCATGGAGCAAAATTCATGGACATTGGGGAAAAGCAATAAAATAATATTTGTCATCAATAACATTGTTATAAACCACTCCCCCATTACCTTCTCATATGGCTTATGACATATTCTATGAGAGAAGACTATGTAGTGGGGGGAAGGGGCTTGAAGACTCTATAGAGTCCAGTTGGATTTGCTCAACTTTGCGGGTTACCATCAATGGCCGTGACCGGGGGCTAGGCTCACTTTACTAACCAACACATAAAGACCCCACTGAAGACGGAGGGGCTTAGTGTAGCAAGACGTTACAGAAGCCCCCTAGCTAATCATCTGATTTTTGGAAGGCGTTTTACTCTTTTGACCTTTGTTTTGTTAAAAAAAATTACAAAAATACCATAAAACCAAGAGGTTTAATTCCAAAACGAAGGGACTAAGCGTTCTCCATGAGTGATGGGCACATATAAGGTTTATTGGCGGTGACCCGGTGAATGCAGTCAGGGCACTTAACCCTTTCTGGAGGGAATAAGAGTCCAGCTTGTTACATGGATCACTAGGAGGTTTATAATTAAAGAGACAACTCATCTCGGAGTCTAATGGTGTTTTGTCTCAGTGGGTGTCGAGTGGATTATATTACTCGGCTAAATGATATATGTTGGTAATTTTAGACCTGACCTGATAACGACTTACAGATAGGCCTAATTGTCATTGCGGGACCATCTATTTGTGGCTCGGAGCACTGTCGTACATGTAACTGTGTTGGCACTATGCTGTAGGACATCTAAGGCCAAGAAGACGGATCAGATCTGCAATCACTGAGCCATTAATAAAAACGTCCCCTCATACTTCCACCTGATATTTCTGTGATCCCGTCTTATGCAGATTTACTTACCCGGTCCATTCGCGATCCAGCGGCGCGTTCTCTGCGCTGGATTCGGGTCCGGCCGGGATTCATTAAGGTAGTTCCTCCGCCGTCCACCAGGTGGCGCTGCTGCGCTGAAAAGCATCGGAACGCGCTGGAGTTCACCGAGCCGGGCTGAGTGAAGGTAAGTGCAAGCTCAGCGACAGATTTTTTTTTTAAATGCGACCCCCCCCCGATTTCTGTCACGTGCATGCCAGCGCCGATGCGCCACAATCCGATCGCGTGCACCAAAATTCCGGGGAAATCGGCGCAAATCGGAAATAATCGGGTAACACGTCGGGAAAACGCGAATCGGGCCCTTAGTAAATGACCCCCAATGTGTTGTGTTTTACTACAGCACCTCCACAGGAGAGATGTGGTATTACAAGATGTTTATGTAAATCAATGGACTTTTATATAAATGTTCAGGAATCAAATATTTCCTGTAAAATAATATGATGGATAAAAGAAGGAACATAAGTGTTGGGCCTTTTATAACTTTTCTAGAGATCTGTCAGTGTAAAGAAAATTTTGTTTTTAATCTTTATGTAAATCAGCTTCTTGGTGCACCCATTGCCTATGCATCCAGTTTATTCTTAGGTGCTGGAATACCTCCTTTATATTGGGTGATTTCAGGGCCCGGATATATCCTGGTCTGTAACCTTAGAATAGAACTTAAAGGGGTTTTCCTGGGAAATCTCCATCAGCTCCATAGAGATGAATGGAGCAGACATGCACGGCCATCTGTTCCGCTCATATTATCTCGGACCCCATCGGACTCCACATTCTCGAGATCCGTTGGGGTCTCATCACCAAGACCCCCACCGATCAGCAAGTTAGGCCCTATCTGGTGGATAAAGCCCAACCTGGGAAAACCCCTTTAATGCAATAATCCCTGCGTCAGCATTGGGCTTTAGCCGCTACATGTGCGGCAGAGGCCGGCAGGCGCAATGTGATGACATCATCGTCCGTGCCGGCTTCAGAAGATAAGATGGAAAAGAAGAAGAGGGGAACCAGCAAAAAGAAAAGGGGGAGGATGTGTAGGGTCCAACATTAAAGGGAAACTCATGAACATAAGGGCTACAATAAGGGGGGCATTATAAATGGGGGATCTGCAGGAAATGGAGTGTAAATTGGGGACTACAGCAGGGGGCATTATATATGGGAGAGCATTTTATACTGTGAGGGGTATAGAAAGAGGCCATTATATGATGTGAGCCCCATTAAGGGGCGCAGTATTCTCTTTGGGAACACTAGGGATGGGTCTGCCTGCTCCATAACTTTAGCTCCTCATCAGCCATCGCTACATTCGGTGGGTATTATATATATTATACTTGCTTATTTCAGGCCTTGATCTAGATTTCTAGCTGACTTTCTCTCATTGCCTGAAATTGCTATGTTAATATACAGAGTAATATTCACGTTTCAGATATTTCGCAGTAAAGCGCTGCCCATTACCCAACTTTATTTTTCGATCTCCTGTTGAGACTATAATTTTAGCTTTGAGTGTGCATGGAGGAGGTCTGATCTTTCACTTCCCTTGAAAATAAGCTGAAAATGGTTTTATATGTGAGGTGGAAACAGAGAGGAACGTCACATCAACAGTCTAAACTGGTTAACCCGGTGATGGTTAAGGGGCTATGGGCTCCTTAAAGGGATAGATTGCCCTCTATTTTTCTCTGGTCCCACACCGCTACATGTTAGGTGGTTGCAAACAACAAACCTGCACACATCTTTATCCATGGGAAAAACTGGCTTCTCAAAGCAAATTTCGTAAAAAATATTTTGTGTTTCTACATTTTTATTTTTACAGTTTCTGAATAGATGACATGGAACCTAAATGGTGTTAAGAAATACAACCCAACCTACAAATCAGCAGTGAGAAAAGATGAATATGTGAAATGTTCTGTACTCACCCCTCTCGGGCGATGTGGATCAGCACAGCTCTGTCCATCACCGCTGGTTTCGAGACTATCTAGAGACTCAGAGGTGAAGTCATTGACAGCTACAGGCTGCAAATGCTTCTACAAACAGAGGCCTGTGGTGTCAGGAGGTGCTAAACCAGAGAACCGGAGAGGGGTGAGTATAGTGAGGAGACGGAACCGTATCAGTTGTTCTGGGTCAATAGGAAGCCGTCATTGGCAGGACCTAGTCTAATGGTGCATTGTTTTCCTTCTCACTAGACTGCCCAACGCAAACCCATCACTGCTCCATTACTCGGTAAGTGCCACCCCCTATAAAACGATGGCTGAGTGGGTAGCAATTCTGCCTTGCTTCTGCCTTGCCTTGCTGGGGTCCTGGGTTCAAGTCCCAGGTCAATATCTGCAAAGAGTTTGTATGTTCTCTCCGTGTTTGCATGTTTTTGGAAATCTCTGTGTGCGCTATATAAATAAAGGAATTATTATTATTATTATTAAAAGACGGTGAAGACAGAAGAAAACGGGTGCACCAGCAATAAAGACCACGCCTCTGATGCACTAAGAAGTTAATTTGCATATAAATAAAAACCTGAATTTTCTCTAAATTGACAGATCACTGGAAAAAAAAAAGGGTTAGTCCAGAGAGCATATAAAGCGCCCCACACAATGCTGGTTTTACATGTGGGGAGAAGGGGTGGATTAAGATGGCCAAGGGCCCTGGGCTGTATGAAAATTGTAGCTAATTATTCTTCTTTCATATGGTACTAGATTGCAGCTACTTGAGGGGCGGGGGGTATCTTTTAGTCCACTTTTAGTTCTGCAGTTTGAGGACCTGGTGACGTGCTTAATCGGTATCGGCTTCATGACGTACTATTACTGCTTGGAGCGCTAAGGTACAGCAATCGATGCAGTAATAGTAGGTCATGGATCACTAAGGTTAAATTATATACAGCCCCTTGTAGTTTTAGTATATGCAGCCCCCCTCCATGGATTGTACTATACAATTAGTCTATGGAAGGGGGCTGTATATACTTAAACTGTGAAGGGCTGTATATAAATTATGTACATACATTATAAACCCGACCCAAGCCCCTCCCCCCCCCCCCGGCTCTGCAGTATCTGTTGGGCATTAGTAAGTGAATCCTCTCCCAGGTGGTATGTGCCAGCCCTCCTTCACCGAGAGCCAATGCCAATGCCCGTCTCCGGCGATGCAGTGGTATCTGCTGAGCAGCCCAAGTGAGTGTGGGCCCTGGACCCTAGTACATATATGAGTGATTGAGGATTTCCTTCTCTTTATTATATCTACAGGGCAGGATCAATCTTGGTGATTGGCTCAGGTGGTCACGGGCCCCCTAGAAGCCTTGGGCCCTGGGCAGCCTCCCAAACACCTATAATATAATCCTTTACTGTTGAGGAGCTACTAGACTATGAGTAATGTTAATAATAATCAGCTTCCATTTTCATGTACATTAGAATAAGATAGATGTCACTATGTCTGCCCGCTGGGTCTAGATGTCTGGAGCTGGGAGTAAAGTAGACAAGTCTGCTCTTCTCACCTCATTCATAGCGAATATTTATTCATTTCCAGATATACATCGAGGATAATTATAACTTTTCCCTGTACGTTGCTTCCAACATTCTGCCTACTGGCATGCTGGCAGCGCTCAAGTGTTTCCATTCAGTGGGGGAGATTAACCCTTCAAGGCTGAAAGAAACTGTAACACCGCAAATATTCAGAGTATATCCACCCACTACTTATGTATATCCTCATATCCAGGAGGCACCAAGTACACGAGTATCCCTGCTGGGGATCTGGGGATCTATCTGTGTATATCCTATCTATCTATCTATCTCATATCTATCTATCTATCTATCTATCTATCTATCTATCTATCTATCTATCTATCTATCTCATATCTATCTCATATCTATCTATCTATTTATCTATCTTCTATCTATCTATCTATCTATCTATCTATCTATCTATAGAGGAAATTGCGCAGCACACCGGATGAAGTGAAAAAATCTTGTAGTTTTATTCCATATTCAATAACAAAAGCGACGTTTCGGCTACAGGTAGCCTTCCTCAAGCCATTTAACAAGTGTGAATGGTGGACATATATACTATCGTGAGAGGTCACATGACCTCATAAGTGCCGCCCATCATATTATCATATTTGTGTTACAATAATCAAAAACAATTCAATCTCATAATACATAGATACAGTGTATATTTAAAATTAGGTAAGTACATATGGTAAGTGGAAATACAATCATAATAAATATACAGTATATACAAAATAAAGTGCATATGCCATGTACTGATATCCAGAGGATCCCCCACAATAAAAGTGATAAAGTGCCAAGTGCATCAAGTGTATCCTCCTACTGTGTGTGGTTGATGCGTCCCCGGTTGAGCTGCGGACTCCGATCTGAAGCGTCTGAAAAACTTGATCATAGAAAAAGAAAAGGCTCTCTGGAACGCACCAGTGGAACGCACGCCATAGCGGCCATAGTGCGCATGCGCCGCGGTTGTTGTGGAGCTAGACTAGCGTCATGGGAACCACTCCGCAGCCATGGTAACCTGCGAGCAAGGCTTCAACATAAATATGCTTCAAGCACTTCGCTGATGCGGTATGTATCACGATCAAAATGATCATTAAGGGCACAGGAGCATAACAGTGCGCTATAATAATGCGCTATAATGCGCTATTCTATGTCCCATATATTGTGTAAGTGCCTGTTTGCTCAGTTATCAAGGATGCATATAGCAGAGAGTGTGACCGGAACAGGGGTGGGATGATTAACCCCTCCCGGGGAAACCATCCCCCTAGAGGGTGACAACGTAACTGGAAGCCCCCCAATTACGGGTGTAATCCAGTGTGTCACCTTAACCCTGATTTATGGTCATGGGTATAATAATACCTTAACTTATCCCTAACTGAGTGAGGCACAATGAAAGAGTGACTCCACTCGATGGTATCTGGTATTGGAAAAAAAAGAGAAAACAGAATGGCGTATGTCTATGGTGCGTTTCCAGCCTAAGGTAAGTATTATAGAGAAAAATATAGAAAAAAATAATAATGTACAACGTCCAGCAGCTTCCTCGGGGAGACATCTGGGGCAGGACCGTAAAATCTGTAAAATAAAGAAACATCAATAAATTTTTTTGTACAAATATGTTCACACTAAGTGTTATTGTATATCTACTAGAGATGAGCGAACACTAAAATGCTCGGGTACTCGTTATTCGAGACGAACTTTTCCCGATGCTCGAGTGCTCGTCTCGAATAACGAGCCCCATTGAAGTCAATGGGAGACTCGAGCATTTTTCAAGGGGACCAAGGCTCTGCACAGGGAAGCTTGGCCAAACACCTGGGAACCTCAGAAAAGGATGGAAACACCACGGAAATGGACAGGAAACAGCAGGGGCAGCATGCATGGATGCCTCTGAGGCTGCCTAATCGCACCATTATGCCAAAATTATGGGCAACAGCATGGCCATGACAGAGTGACAGAATGAAGCTAGATAGCATCTAAAACATCCAATAATTGACCCTGACACTATAGGGGACGGCATGCAGAGGCAGCGGCAGCAGCGGAAGGCTAGAGAGTGGCATGGCGACATACCCTAAATGGACTCAGGCTTCAAACCAATGGGTGGCAGAGAGGAACCAAAGGAGGTGAGCAAGAAGCGCTCAAATAATATCGGTACATGATAAAAGTTTGCCAGTATATTTTGTGGATTACACAGCAGGGTGGCGACAAAGTTAACATGGAAGCCATGAAAACAACCCAAAATTCTGCCTGACACAGCTCGTTTGATAAGGGGACCATGTATGGAGGCAGTGAACTAGTAGTAGATTAAAGGTGCTGCAGTTAAAACTATGTTAGTTGGATCTTGGCATGGAGCTGGCGCTCCGCTGCCAGGCGAGTTTTCGCCAATCCAAGCCCCTGTCTATAGGCTACTCCCCAAACAGCACTTCTAAGAACCTTTTGTATAAGATCAAGTGTAGTAGCGTTCTTATAAGTTTAGGATATGGCGGGTGAGGGGAATGTAAACAGATGCGCAAGAAGCGCTGAAATAATATCCCTAAATGGTAAAAGTTTGCAAGTATATTTTGTGGATTACACAGCAGGGTGGCGACAAAGTTAACAACTTTGATGTGGAATGCCCTGTAATAGCTCTTGGGCGGTGTGCCTTTTATCGCCTAGGCTCAGCAGTTTCAGCACCGCCTGCTGTCGCTTAGCGACGGCACTGCTGCTGTGCCTAGAGCTACCGACTGATGGCGCCATGCCCACGGATGGTAATTCGGAGGAGGAGGAGGTGGAGGAGGGGTGGGAGGAGGTATAGTAGGCCTTTGAGACCTGGACCGAGGTAGGCCCCGCAATTCTCTGCGTCGGCAGTATATGACCAGCCCCAGGGTCAGACTCGGTCCCAGCCTGCACCAAGTTAAGTGTAGTAGCGTTCTTATAAGTTTGGGATATGGCGGGTGAGGGGAATGTAAACAGATGCGCAAGAAGCGCATGATGCGCATGGAGCTGGCGTTCCGCTGCCAGGCGAGCTTTCGCCAATCCAAGCCCCTGTCTCTAGGCTACTCCCCAAACAGCACTTCTAAGAACCTTTTGTATAAGATCAAGTGTAGTAGCGTTCTTATAAGTTTAGGATATGCCGGGTGAGGGGAATGTAAACAGATGCGCAAGAAGCGCTGAAATAATATCCCTAAATGGTAAAAGTTTGCCAGTATATTTTGTGGATAACACAGCAGGGTGGCGACAAAGTTAACAACTTTGATGTGGAATCCATGAAAACAACCCAAATTTCTGCCTGACACACCTCGTTTGATAAAGGGACGATGTATGGAGGCAGCTATATGGACGACTTTTGGAGGTAGCAATGGAGACAACGTGTGGAGGCTGCTATGGAGACAATTTAATTTGGATAGTGCCTGTATGTGGCAGTCCCAAACATTTTTCAAACCAGAGGAGCAGGTAGGTGGCCCTCCAGTAAAATGGGATAGATTGAGTGCCTGTATGTGGCAGTCCCAAAAATGTTTCAAACCAGAGGAGCAGGTAGGTGGCCCTCCAGTAAAATGGAATAGATTGAGTGCCTGTATGTGGCAGTCCCAAAAATTCTTCAAACCAGAGGAGCAGGTAGGTGGCCCTCCAGTAAAATGGAATAGATTGAGTGCCTGTATGTGGCAGTCCCAAAAATTGTTCAAACCAGAGGAGCAGGTAGGTGGCCCTGCAGTAAAATGGAATAGATTGAGTGCCTGTATGTGGCAGTCCCAAAAATTGTTCAAACCAGAGGAGCAGGTAGGTGGCCCTGCAGTAAAATGGAATAGATTGAGTGCCTGTATGTGGCAGTCCCAAAAATGTTTCAAACCAGAGGAGCAGGTAGGTGGCCCTCCAGTAAAATGGAATAGATTGAGTGCCTGTATGTGGCAGTCCCAAAAATTGTTCAAACCAGAGGAGCAGGTAGGTGGCCCTGCAGTAAAATGGAATAGATTGAGTGCCTGTATGTGGCAGTCCCAAAAATGTTTCAAACCAGAGGAGCAGGTAGGTGGCCCTCCAGTAAAATGGAATAGATTGAGTGCCTGTATGTGGCAGTCCCAAAAATTGTTCAAACCAGAGGAGCAGGTAGGTGGCCCTGCAGTAAAATGGAATAGATTGAGTGCCTGTATGTGGCAGTCCCAAAAATGTTTCAAACCAGAGGAGCAGGTAGGTGGCCCTCCAGTAAAATGGGATAGATTGAGTGCCTGTATGTGGCAGTCCCAAAAATGTTTCAAACCAGAGGAGCAGGTAGGTGGCCCTCCAGTAAAATGGAATAGATTGAGTGCCTGTATGTGGCAGTCCCAAAAATTGTTCAAACCAGAGGAGCAGGTAGGTGGCCCTGCAGTAAAATGGAATAGATTGAGTGCCTGTATGTGGCAGTCCCAAAAATGTTTCAAACCAGAGGAGCAGGTAGGTGGCCCTCCAGTAAAATGGAATAGATTGAGTGCCTGTATGTGGCAGTCCCAAAAATTGTTCAAACCAGAGGAGCAGGTAGGTGGCCCTGCAGTAAAATGGAATAGATTGAGTGCCTGTATGTGGCAGTCCCAAAAATGTTTCAAACCAGAGGAGCAGGTAGGTGGCCCTCCAGTAAAATGGGATAGATTGAGTGCCTGTATGTGGCAGTCCCAAAAATGTTTCAAACCAGAGGAGCAGGTAGGTGGCCCTCCAGTAAAATGGAATAGATTGAGTGCCTGTATGTGGCAGTCCCAAAAATTCTTCAAACCAGAGGAGCAGGTAGGTGGCCCTCCAGTAAAATGGAATAGATTGAGTGCCTGTATGTGGCAGTCCCAAAAATTGTTCAAACCAGAGGAGCAGGTAGGTGGCCCTGCAGTAAAATGGAATAGATTGAGTGCCTGTATGTGGCAGTCCCAAAAATGTTTCAAACCAGAGGAGCAGGTAGGTGGCCCTCCAGTAAAATGGGATAGATTGAGTGCCTGTATGTGGCAGTCCCAAAAATGTTTCAAACCAGAGGAGCAGGTAGGTGGCCCTCCAGTAAAATGGAATAGATTGAGTGCCTGTATGTGGCAGTCCCAAAAATGTTTCAAACCAGAGGAGCAGGTAGGTGGCCCTCCAGTAAAATGGAATAGATTGAGTGCCTGTATGTGGCAGTCCCAAAAATTCTTCAAACCAGAGGAGCAGGTAGGTGGCCCTCCAGTAAAATGGAATAGATTGAGTGCCTGTATGTGGCAGTCCCAAAAATTGTTCAAACCAGAGGAGCAGGTAGGTGGCCCTGCAGTAAAATGGAATAGATTGAGTGCCTGTATGTGGCAGTCCCAAAAATTTTTTAAAACAGAGGACCGGGTAGGTGGCCCTCCAGAAAAATGGAATAGATTGAGTGCCTGTATGTGGCACTCACAAAAATTGTTTCAAACAGAGGACCGGGTAGGTGGCCCTCCAGAAAAATTAAATGCATGAAGTACTATAGCAAGAGCCAGTGGGCCCTGTCAGAGCCATTTTCCTCTGCTTTACTGTACAAAGAGGAGGAGAAGGAGGAAAATGAGGAGGAGGAGGAGGAGTGGATCAATTATTCAGGTTGAGCTTCCTTCACCTGGTGGAGATTGGAAATTCTGAGAAATCCAGCCTTTATTCATTTTAATAAGCGTCAGCCTGTCAGCGCTGTCAGTCGACAGGCGTGTACGCTTATCGGTGATGATGCCACCAGCTGCACTGAAAACCCGCTCGGACAAGACGCTAGCGGCAGGGCAGGCAAGAACCTCCAAGGCGTACAGCGCCAGTTCGTGCCACATGTCCAGCTTTGAAACCCAGTAGTTGTAGGGAGCTGTGTGATCATTTAGGACGATGGTATGGTCAGCTACGTACTCCCTCACCATCTTTCTGTAAAGATCAGCCCTACTCTGCCGAGACTGGGGACAGGTGACAGTGTCTTGCTGGGGTGACATAAAGCTGGCAAAAGCCTTGTAAAGCGTACCCTTGCCAGTGCTGGACAAGCTGCCTGCTCGCCTACTCTCCCTCGCTACTTGTCCCGCAGAACTACGCACTCTGCCGCTAGCGCTGTCAGAAGGGAAATACTGTTTCAGCTTGTGCACCAGGGCCTGCTGGTATTCATGCATTCTCACACTCCTTTCCTCTCCAGGGATGAGAGTGGGAAGATTTTGCTTGTACCGTGGGTCCAGGAGAGTGAACACCCAGTAATCGGTGCTGGAATAAATTCTTTGAACGCGAGGGTCACGGGATAGGCAGCCTAGCATGAAATCTGCCATATGCGCCAGAGTACCAACGCGTAAGAATTCACTCCCCTCACTGGCCTGACTGTCCATTTCCTCCTCCTCCAACTCCTCCAACTCCTCTTCTTCTGCCCATACACGCTGAACAGTGAAGGACTCAACAATGGTCCCCTCTTGTGTCTCGCCAACATTCTCCTCCTCTTCCTCCTCATCCTCCTCCACCTCCACCTCCTCCGATATGCGCTGAGAAACAGACCTAAGGGTGCTTTGGCTATCAACAAGGGAATATTCTTCCCCCGTCTCTTGTGACGAGCGCAAAGCTTCCGACTTCATGCTGACCAGAGAGTTTTTCAACAGGCCAAGCAGCGGGATGGTGAGGCTGATGATGGCGGCATCGCCACTGACCATCTGTGTTGACTCCTCAAAGTTACTCAGCACCTGACAGATATCAGACATCCACGTCCACTCCTCATTGTAGACTTGAGGAAGCTGACTGACCTGACTACCAGTTCTGGTGGAAGTTGACATCTGGCAGTCTACAATCGCTCTGCGCTGCTGGTAAACTCTGGATAACATGGTCAGTGTTGAATTCCACCTCGTGGGCACGTCGCACAACAGTCGGTGAGCGGGCAGTTGGAGGCGGCGCTGCGCTGCCCTGAGAGTGGCAGCATCTGGGCTGGACTTCCTGAAATGCGCACAGATGCGGCGCACCTTCGTGAGCAAATCAGACAGATTGGGGTATGTCTTGAGGAAACGCTGCACTATCAGATTTAACACATGGGCCAGGCATGGCACATGTGTCAGTCTGCCGAGTTGCAGAGCCGCCACCAGGTTACGGCCGTTGTCACACACAACCATTCCCGGCTTGAGGTTCAGCGGTGCCAGCCACAGATCAGTCTGCGCCGTGATGCCCTGTAATAGCTCTTGGGCGGTGTGCCTTTTGTCGCCTAGGCTCAGCAGTTTGAGCACCGCCTGCTGTCGCTTAGCGACGGCACTGCTGCTGTGCCTAGAGCTACCGACTGATGGCGCCGTGCCCACGGATGGTAGTTCGGAGGAGGAGGTGGAGGAGGGGTGGGAGGAGGAGGAGGCATAGTAGGCCTGAAACACCTGGACCGAGGTAGGCCCCGCAATCCTCGGCGTCGGCAGTATATGAGCAGCCCCAGGGTCAGACTCGGTCCCAGCCTCCACCAAGTTAACCCAATGTGCCGTCAGCGATATATAGTGGCCCTGCCCGGCAGCACTCGTCCACGTGTCCGTGGTCAGGTGGACCTTGTCAGAAACGGCGTTGGTCAGGGCACGGATGATGTTGTCTGACACGTGCTGGTGCAGGGCTGGGACGGCACATCGGGAAAAGTAGTGGCGGCTGGGGACCGAATACCGAGGGGCGGCCGCCGCCATGAGGTTGCGAAAGGCCTCGGTCTCTACTAGCCTATAGGGCAGCATCTCCAGGCTAAGCAATCTGGAGATGTGCACATTAAGGGCTTGGGCGTGCGGGTGGGTTGCACTATATTTGCGTTTCCGCTCCAGCGTCTGGGGTATGGAGAGCTGAACGCTGGTGGATGCTGTGGAGGATCGTGGAGGCGACGATGGGGTTTTTGTGCCAGGGTCCTGGGCAGGGGGCTGACTAGCAGCTGACACAGGGGAAGGAGCAGTGGTGTGCACGGCCGGAGGTGAACGGGCTTGTTGCCACTGAGTGGGGTGCTTAGCATTCATATGCCTGCGCATACTGGTGGTAGTTAAGCTAGTAGTGGTGGAACCCCTGCTGAGCCTGGTTTGGCAAATGTTGCACACCACAGTCCGTCGGTCATCCGGTGTTTCCTTAAAGAACCTCCACACTTCTGAAGATCTAGCCCTCGCCGCAAGAGCCCTCACCACGGGAGCTTCACTAGTTGACAGTGGCGCTGATGCACCAGCTCTGGCCCTGCCTCTCCGTCTGGCCCCACCACTGCCTCTTCCAACCTGTTCAGGTCGAGGACTCTCCTCCGTCTCAGAAGCACTGTGTTCACCCGGCCTCTCAACCCAGCTTGGGTCTGTCACCTCATCATCCTCCGATCCCTCAGTCTGCTCCCCCCTCGGACTTCCTGCCCTGACAACAACTTCCCCACTGTCTGACAACCGTGTCTCCTCATCGTCGGACACCTCTTTACACACTTCCACTACGTCAAGAAGGTCATCATCACCCACAGACTGTGACTGGTGGAAAACCTGGGCATCGGAAAATTGCTCAGCAGCAACCGGACAAGTGGTTTGTGACTGTGGGAAGGGTCCAGAAAACAGTTCCTCAGAGTATGCCGGTTCAAATGCCAAATTTTCCTGGGAGGGGGCAGACTGGGGGGGAGGAGGCTGAGGTGCAGGAGCTGGAGGAGTGGGGATTTCGGTGACATGGGTGGACTGCGTGGAAGACTGACTGGTGGTGGACAAATTGCTCGAAGCATTGTCAGCAATCCACGACATCACCTGTTCGCACTGTTCTGGCCTCAACAGTGCTCTACCACGAGTCCCAGTAACTTCAGACATGAACCTAGGGAGTGTAGCTCTGCGGCGTTCCCCTGCTCCCTCATCAGCAGGTGGTGTCTCACCCCGCCCAGGACCACGGCCTCTGACCCCTGCAGTAGTTGGACGCCCACGTCCCCGCCATCGTCCTCTACCCCTAGCCCTCGGGTTAAACATTTTTAAAATGAGAGTTATAACTTTTTTTTTTTTTTTACTTCTTTTTGTTTTTTTTTGTGTTTTTTTGTGTTTTTTGTTTTTTTTTGAGTTTTTAAAACCAAACAATCCTATCCTATTGCTATGGCTATTTTCTAGCCAAGTATCAAAGGAAGCACACTACTATGCCAGATGAGATGACACTGAGTTATTGCCTAATAGAAATCCAACCCCTACTGAATTTTGCCACTTCGGCCTTTGCTATGGATATGTGCGCCACTAAGCGCAGAACACAGCGGTCGCAAGTCTCACTACAAATTGCTCAGAATTGGCAAGTACATGCACTGCAGAAACTACAGCCACCAGCAGATCAACCAGAAATCAAATATATAGAACGCTACTGTAGGCTTCAAGAAGCTGTTTGTATTCTCCTATGGCTATTTTCTAGCCAAGTATCAAAGGAAGCACACTACTATGCCAGATGAGATGACACCGAGTTATTGCCTAATAGAAATCCAACCCCTACTGAATTTTGCCACTTCGGCCTTTGCTATGGATATGTGTGCCACTAAGAGCTAAACACAACGGTAGCAAGTCCCCCTGCTAATTCCTCACAAAATGGTAAAAGATGCAAATTAAAATAAAAAAAGTAGAACGTTATTGTAGCCCTAAGAAGGGCTGTTGGGTTCTTTGAGAATCACTCCTGCCTAACAGTAAGCTAATAGAACACCCTAACGCTTTCCCTGACCAGCAGCAGCTCTCTCCCTAGCGGCATCCAGAGACAGAATGATCCGAGCAGCGCGGCCAGCGGCTAGTCTATCCCAGGGTCACCTGATCTGGCCAGCCAACCACTGCTATCGACGTGTAAGGGTACCACGTCATGCTGGGTGGAGTGCAGAGTCTCCTGGCTTGTGATTGGCTCTGTTTCTGGCCGCCAAAAAGCAAAACGGCGGGAGCTGCCATTTTCTCGAGCGGGCGAAGTATTCGTCCGAGTAACGAGCAGTTTCGAGTACCCTAATGCTCGACCGAGCATCAAGCTCGGACGAGCATGTTCGCTCATCTCTAATATCTACATATCAGATGGTTGCAGGATTCTACTGCCTGAATATGACTGCAAAAGCAATTTAAATTGTCCACAACTTAAAGTCCACGTTAAGTCCCTTGGGTCTAAGTGTCTCCAATGTGTAAATCCATTGGAGCTCTTTTTTCTTTAAAATTCTTTCCCTATCACCTCCCCGTCTAAGCGGGGGCACATGATCAATTATGCGAAATCTGAGGTGTCTTTCGGTATGTCCTAGCTCCGAAAAATGCTTCGGAACCGGAAGGTCTTTACGGTTGGATCTTATAGTATACCGATGCTGGTTAAAGCGAGTTTTGAATTCTAATGTAGTTTCTCCTACATAGGCTAATCCGCATGGACAACTTAAGAGATATATGACATAAGTGCTGTCACATGTTAAAAAATGAGTAATGTCATACTGTTTGTCATTATGAGAAAAAGTAGAGCCTTTATCCATATATTTGCAATTAACACATTTACAGCAGGGGAAGCATCCCTTCCTCAATTGTCCCAATATCCCTCGCTGTCGACTTATTTTCATAGGACCTACATCCGCCTTCACCAGTCTATCCCCAATTTTTTGGGCATTCCTGTATGATAATAATGGGGGAATCAGAAATTCTGGTGCTACTGTGTCATTACATGTAAGTTTTGGCCAATGTCGTCGGATGATATTCGCCACTTTGTGACTCTGGGAATTAAAGTTTGTAATAAATGGAATTCTTTCTGAATGTGTATTTTTCTTGACTTGAGATAGTAAATCGGCTCTTTGTACACTATTGACTTTTTGCATGTTAATATCAATAATTTTTTGTGGATAGCCACGTTGTCGAAATCTGTCATATTAGATAAGTTTTTATTCAAATTATGCGGTTCACCAGTAATTCGTTTGACTCTGAGGAACTGGCTATAGGGCAATGATTGAATGGTGGTGCGTGGATGGCTACTTTCGTAGCGCACCAAAGTGTTCCTATCCGTTGGCTTTATGTATAAGTCAGTTTCAAAGTGGCCATCCAATAACTTAACTGTTACATCAAGAAATTGCAACTCTGTATCGGAGGTGACAACTGTGAATTTAATTGTGTCATCAATAGTGTTGAGGAAAGCATGGAAAGCATCCAAATCATGTGCGGTCCCTGTCCACAAGAGGAAGACGTCATCTATATACCTCCACCACCTCAAACAATGTCTGAAAAGTGGGGAGGCATAGATGACGTCTTCCTCCAACACCCGCATAACAATATTAGCGTAGGTTGGCGCCATGTTAGCGCCCATGGCAACACCTCTGCACTGCAAAAAATATTGGTCACCAAACAAAAAGCAATTATTTTTAAGTACAAACTCTAAGAGTGTGAGGATAAAATCCTGTGTCTTTGGTGAAAAGTTTTTTGTGGCTATCTTTTTCATAACCGCTGTGATGCCTCGCTGATGGTCAATAGATGTGTACAGCGAGACCACATCGAATGAGACCAAATATATGTGCTGTGTTGGTAAGGTTTGTATCTCATTTAATTTGTTGATAAAATCCGATGTGTCTTTGATGTACGAGGTACCTGAAGTAGCAAGATCATTAAGTGCTCTGTCAAGAAAAGTAGCGATATTAGAAAAGATCGATTGTGTACCGGCAACTATTGGACGACCAGGGGGATGCCTTAAGTCTTTATGTATTTTGGGTAAAATATAAATCACAGGGGTAATCGGGTTTGTGACATATAAAAATTTGTACATTTCATCATCAATGATACCTTCCAGTAGTGCCTGGTCCAATATATTTTTAATTTTCCTGGACAGAGTGAATTTGGGGTCCATACTGATTTTTTGATATACCCCAGTATCGGCTAATTGTCTATTGATTTCTGCCAGGTACGAGCTGGTATCCATGACGACGACAGCACCACCCTTGTCGGCTGACTTGATGGTGATGTCGCCGTCACGGGCCAGCTCGCACAAGGCATCAATCTCACCTCTTGTAAGGTTGGGGTGATCCAAAATGACATCTTTAGTATTTTCTTTAAGACTCATGATGTCCTTCTTAATCGCGGATGCAAAGGCCTCAATGTGAGGTGCCTCAACATCCGGGAGGAAGGAACTTTTGTTACGTAATCGAAATTCTTTGAGGCTTAACTCAGATCTGCTACATCTATCAACTTTAGGGTGAGTATGGAAAAATTGTTTCAGTTTAATTGAACGAATGAACTTTTGTACATCAACTTCTAACTGAAACCAGTCAGGGTGAGCAGTTATACAGAAAGAAAGGCCTTTAGACAATACTGACATTTGGTTATTGGTAAGAGTCTTAGATGAAATATTTACCACAAGTGATGTTAGGTTCTCTTTCTCAGTGCCATCTTCGGTGTGGATTGATCTGTCTTGGCTGATGCGGGTCTTCCTATATCTGTGGTGCTTTCGGCCCCCTCTTCTTGTCCTGGGTCGTTCACAGGCACTTACACAATATATGGGACATAGAATAGCGCATTATAGCGCATTATTATAGCGCACTGTTATGCTCCTGTGCCCTTAATGATCATTTTGATCGTGATACATACCGCATCAGCGAAGTGCTTGAAGCATATTTATGTTGAAGCCTTGCTCGCAGGTTACCATGGCTGCGGAGTGGTTCCCATAACGCTAGTCTAGCTCCACAACAACCGCGGCGCATGCGCACTATGGCCGCTATGGCGTGCGTTCCACTGGTGCGTTCCAGAGAGCCTTTTCTTTTTCTATGATCAAGTTTTTCAGACGCTTCAGATCGGAGTCCGCAGCTCAACCGGGGACGCATCAACCACACACAGTAGGAGGATACACTTGATGCACTTGGCACTTTATCACTTTTATTGTGGGGGATCCTCTGGATATCAGTACATGGCATATGCACTTTATTTTGTATATATATTTATTATGATTGTATTTCCACTTACCATATGTACTTACCTAATTTTAAATATACACTGTATCTATGTATTATGAGATTGAATTGTTTTTGATTATTGTAACACAAATATGATAATATGATGGGCGGCACTTATGAGGTCATGTGACCTCTCACGATAGTATATATGTCCACCATTCACACTTGTTAAATGGCTTGAGGAAGGCTACCTGTAGCCGAAACGTCGCTTTTGTTATTGAATATGGAATAAAACTACAAGATTTTTTCACTTCATCCGGTGTGCTGCGCAATTTCCTCTATACATATCGTTAAAGGATTTAAGGCCCAATCCTTAGAAGCTTGCACCCACCAACAAGACCCCTTTGAATGTGCTGCTTGGACTTTCTATACGTATCTATCTATCTATCTATCTATCTATCTATCTATCTCATATCTATCTATCTATCTATCTATCTATCTATCTATCTATCTCATATCTATCTATCTCATATCTATCTATCTATCTCATATCTATCTATCTATCTATCTATCTCATATCTATCTATCTATCTATCTATCTCATATATATCTATCTATCTCCTATCTATCTATTGGATATACAGTGCTTTGTAAAAGTTTTAGGCAGGGGTGGAAATACCTTCATACCACCGCTGGAAATACCGAATACCTTCAAAAACTGAAGTGTTAAAGAGTTTGTACAAACTTTGAAATTGCTATGTCTATGAGACTGCTGGAGATAACAGAGTGCCGTAAAAAGTTAGACATGATAGTCTTAAAAGGTACCTGATTTATCTTCGCTAAACTAAAAGGAACCAGATTTTAACCTATGACACTAGCAGCCCCCCCAAGGCAGGGTATAATAATAATTATTTCTTTATTTATATAGTGCACACAGATTCTGTAGCACTGCACAGAACTTGCCAAATCAGTCCCTGTCCCCAATTGGGCTCACAATCTAATCAACCTACCAGTATGTTTTTGAGTGTGGGGGGAACCCGGAGGACCCGGAGGAAACCCACGCAAACAAGGAGAGAACATAAAAACTCTTTGCAGATGTTGACCCTGGGACTTGAACCCAGGACCCCAGCACAGCAAGGCTGTAGTGCTAACCACTTAGCCACCGTGCCATAATGTTCTCTCTAGAATTCTCTCTTTTTATATTAAATCTCACCAGTTTACCTATAAAAAAAAATCACTTCCAAAGTCATGTCCAAATGATCTGAGAAGAGTAATTTATTGTCTGAGATGAGTCTGGAAGCTGAGGCATCACTTTTGAGGCCCCTATCTTTGGTTTTGTAGTACCAATGCTGGTTTCAGTGTCAAAGAATCCCATCTTTAAGATTACATCAGGCTTCTGGTTCTGTTAGCTACAGAATCAAAGATACATGCAGTAATAGTCAAGAACTGGATCTTTACACTGGAGCACATTAATGGTAGAATTGTGCCTGAACAGGCGCAGGTAATAAGCATAGGGCATGTGCAGGACCACATCGCCCTGTGTCCGGCACTCCGGGTTACTAATTATGCACGCCCCCCCCCCCTCCTTGTTATGACATCATAGGACGGTCGTGAATTCATGCTTCTCGTGCGATGTCACCTCGCTCTCCCATGCTCCTGTCATGGAGTGGAAGGTGGTGGGGATGTGCAGCCCAGAGCACCGGACATCCTATCCCGGAGCTCCGTGCTGCTAATTATAAGTTTGTTTTCTAATTGATCCCGACATGTCAAGCTTAACGATGAACATGCTGGAATCAAGGTGAAGAGGAGAGAGGTGAATATTTATAGGTTTTTTTAATGTTAAGTATGTGGTTGATTTCCTTTAACAATCTGTTGACCAGACTTTGTAACCTTTAACCAGTTTTAGTTCATCTTTCCATTATCTCTACATTACATGATGTTAATCTTTGTATCACTGTATCCGTCTTATGCCTAGATCTTACTGAACTTGGACCTTCACAAGTTTTTCCATCATGTTGTCAGCCCTGGGATCAGCTATTTTCCCGGGAATGGATGTACTACCTGCATGGAGTAACACTGCCGATAACATAGTAAAGAATGAGAAGTATTTGTCAGCAGATACAGAACAGGTTCTGTGCAAGGAAGTAACCGCTACTATTACAATAAGGGCAGAAATTCCTCAGATTCAGAGATAACAGAGAAGTTCATGATTGCAAAATCCCAGAGAAACCGCCAAAACCAAGGGCCACATTTATCACTTTTGTGCGCCTAAGTGTAGTAGTTGCGCCTAAATTCTGGTGCACTGTTTTGCCAGAATTATCACAAGCTACAACCCTGTGTGATAAGTATATTTTCTGCCTCTTATTAATCACTTTACTTTAAAGGGAACCCGTCACCACTATTTTCACAAATAGAGGTAGTGGCAGGTTCCTATAGAGCTCTAGTAACTATCTGACCCCCTGCTTTTAGCTAAAAATTGTTCCCCTCAGATCCCCATAAAATCAAAGTTATAATCTTGCCTGGTATCTATGCAGCTTTGGAGCGAGTCCACGGGGGGCGTGGCCTAATGTCACGTGACCAGGGTGACATCATCAAAGGTCCTTGAGCAACTTAATATGAAAACTATACCCCATGTACATATCTGACCACATAAAACCATCACAGAACCTCCATGGACTTCTACTCCTCTCCATGCAGCCTGCTGTGATTTCATGTGATAAAATATGCTGTGATTTCATGACATATATGCTTAGTGTACAGTTCCTAATGCTACTAAAGCTATAGGACCTGCGATGATGTCACCCTGGTCACATGACATTATAGCAGCATACAGAGATAGGGATGGGGAGGAGCTGCTGGATTCAGCCCGAGGAGGCCACGCCCACCTGGACTCCATGTAGCCATGCTTAGTTACCAGGTAAAACTATAAAGTTGAATATATGGGAATCTCAGGGGCATAATTTTTAGCTACAAGCAGGGTGTCAAATAGTTATTAGAGCTCTATAGGAACCTGTCACTACCTGTATTTGTGAAAATAGTGGTGACGGGTTCCCTTTAACACAGTTTAGGCGCAGTTTAGGCGCAATGTTAGATTCGGGCACTTACATGTGATCCTGCTACAAGCTCCTCTCTGCTTCTCCCACATCCCAGAATGAAGATAACACTCACAGCAGCACCCAGGTGTGTGACACCCAGCACCCAGTGACCTCCTCAGCAGGGGCTTCTCCTGGAGGGGATCCCCCAGTGCTGGTCTCCTGCTGCACCCCTGTAATTCTGCACAATATCCCCCTCAGACACACTGGTGATACTGTGCAGAATTACATGGGGGACACTTGTTTGTAGTATCTGCAAGCTTCTGAAAACTTGTGCTAAGTTCTCTTCTCTCTTGCTCTGAGCTCAGGAGTTTGCAGAATATTTTGTAAATAGAAGGTGATGAAGTGTAAATAGAGTCTGCAGCTCCTGTCTGCAGTGTATCTAATGTATCTATTATATGTTCTAGTGTCTGCAGAGTATCTAATGTATCTATTATATGTTCTAGTGTCTGTAATGTATCTAATGTATCTATTATATGTTCTAGTGTCTGCAGAGTATCTAATGTATCTATTATATGTTCCAGTGTCTGGCTGAGCTCTGCTGCTAGAAATGAGCTCTTCTGCAAAGGGGCTCAGTGCTTTCTTCTCAGATAACGCCACCTTCGGGCTGGAGTGTTTTTGCGCCCGTTTTTGCACCTAAATGAAAACGTTGCAAGTGATGAATATCATTAGGCGCAGCAAAACATCTGGATTGGTAAGATAGATGAGGGAAAGCTGCTTATTTTTGCTGCGCGGCTAGTTTGGCGTTTAATCGCAAAAATGGCGCAAAAACGGTGCGCCTGAATGAAAAGGCGCAAAAACAACAGAAAAAACGAGTGATACATGTAGCCCCAAATTTCTTAAACGTCTTCTTATAGAACCAGGTTAAAGACCCACATGAAGATTTATCACATAAGAACGTTTACCCCTTAATTCTTTAGATAGATATAGAGAGAAGTAAATATATGTATTCCGGGGGGAGGGGGAGGAAAACTTTCCTCAAAGCCGAAAGTCATTCTTGATGTATAGGGAGCTGTCTTCAGGGTCGCATTGAGGTACAGTTTTCCTTCCTCCCTGGAAAACATATTTGCATATTTACTTTCCAGAATCACAAGCCGAGCATACATGACCTTCACGCCTCCTACACCTACAAAGGTCACCCTTACCGGCAAATTCTATAACAGGAAAATAGTTTCTCTCTTAGAGAAAGAGACATCATTCTGAGAGGTCCCCACAGCCCCCGCAGCAAACAGGGCCAAAGGCTGGAGATAGATACATAGATGACAGGTAGGTAGATAGATAGATATGAGATAGATAGATACAAAGATAGATAGATAGATATGAGATAGATAGATACAAAGATAGATAGATAGATAGATAGATAGATAGATAGATAGGAGATAGATAGATAGATAGATAGATAGATAGATAGATAGACTGTTGTCAGTATTGTTGAATTTTCAAAATCTTATACTGAGGTTCACACACTTAAAAAATAAAGGTTTGGATAATTCTTCTTATTACGCCAAATAAACCTTTTTAAAAGATGGATAAGACTGCCCTGGGCCTGGGCTGTATGTATATTTTAGCCCCTACAAGTCTGGAATCACTTCCTACATCTGGTTCTAGAATCAGTTTCTTGGGGAATGGAGGATGCACCCCATCTGTCTGTTCTCAATTTGCGGTTTCCGGACCTTTGGAGGACCTTTAAAGATCCTGAAAGGGCTCTTGTGTACATGTGTATTGAGAGTAGGAACAGATGAATGAGGACTTTGTGGGTGAAGGTCCTTCTCAGTATAAAATATGGTGGCTTGGAGCCCCTAGAATTCTTGGGCCCCGGGCTACTGCCCAAACAGCCCATATTGTAATCTACTAGTGGCATTCTTGTGATAAATTTAGGTCCTTGGTAATGTTTCAGGCTGTGCACCGAATATTCAGTCAGTGCAATGTGATGGGGTCCTAAGATTGATGAGGTAAGGTATCAGCGAATGATTGCACAAGGTTCATAGAGGACCAAACTGGACAATGTTGGGAACAACCCCAGATAATTGATAAATCTTATTTCGGATTTCAGTTTAATTTATGGATCTTCTGAATAAGAAGTCATTTTATGCAGATACTTCTCAGATGACGGTGTCCTTGAAGGGATTTTCCAGGATTTTGATATTGATGACCTACTGTATCCTTGGGACATGTACTCAGCATGAGGTTGGTGGGGGTTGAATATCTTGACAGCGCCACTGGTCTTAGTAGTGGTTGAGTTTGGTTACTGCAGCTCAGTTTCCATTCAAGTGGATCGGTTTTCAATATCAAAACACTGAAAGATCCCTTTAATTGTTGGGTCTTCCCTTTAATTGTTGGGTCATCAGAGGTTTCTACCATCATTAATGACTAACAATAGAGAAAGAACAAAACATTAGCAAAGTTAATGAAACTTACCCGTTTTCTCTTACCTTGAAGGTTTAGGACCTGAAGGTCCTCCAGTAGACTGGCCAGGACCTCCGATATTGTCCCCTTCTTATTCCCATTTTGTAGCCTCTTTCATGATGGCTTTTTGCAGATTTTACTTCTATCACCATGGTAGGACTTTTATTTTAGCTCTTGAACTGTAAAACTCTCCTAAACTGTCCCTGTAGTCTACAACTAATGCAAAGCAGTCCTGCGGGAGACATTATTCCACCTCATTGCCCCAAGACATTATCTTCTGGCCCAGGGTTTAACTATTTCCATGGCTTATCTTACACGAGGTTTGCTGTATATTGTAACATTAAGCTTTAACATTAACATTAAACTCCAGGTTAAGGACATATATTTGCTCCTAAGAAATAGAAAGTGATGTAGAACAAAGGACACCAGGAGGAAATCAACTAAACACCTCGTAGAAATAAAACTTTCATGTTAAAGTATTCTAATTATACAGAGATATGGGGATCGGTCATGTAGATTTGTCTTCCTGCAGATAGGTCAATGTGTACAAGCTGCTGAGCTCCTTCTGCTCTATAACATGCTGCCTGCAGATAGGACACTATGTACAATCTGCTCAGCTCCTCCTGCTCTATAACATGCTGCCTGCAGATAGGACACTACGTACAATGCGCTCAGCTCCTGCTGCTCCATAGCATACTTCCTGCGGATAGGACACTACGTACAATGTGCTCAGCTCCTGCTGCTCTATAGCATACTTCCTGCGGATAGGACACTATGTACAATCTGCTCAGCTCCTCCTGCTCTATAATATGCTGCCTGCAGATAGGACACTATGTACAATCTGCTCAGCTCCTCCTGCTCTATACCATGCTTCCTGCAGATAGGACACTATGTACAATCTGCTTAGCTCCTCCTACTCTATACAATGCTGCCTGTGGATAGGAATATATATATATATATATATAATTTGCAA
Organism: Engystomops pustulosus; assembly: GCF_040894005.1. NCBI lineage: Eukaryota > Metazoa > Chordata > Amphibia > Anura > Leptodactylidae > Engystomops > Engystomops pustulosus. The sequence continues at coordinate 24,262,880 of NC_092413.1, forward strand.
AGCTCCTGCTGCTCTATAACATGCTTCCTGCAGATAGGACACTATGTACAATCTGCTCAACTCGCCCTGCTCTATAACATGTTATATTGAAATTATATTGAAGTAAGAGGCAGGGCACCTCGGTTCTCATTGTCTTCTGCTATTGGCCGCCCCTCTAGGTAGATAAAGCTTTTAGTGTAATAACTACATGGATGAATATTTTAGGATTTGAGCATCTCCCATGTTGCACCTCATACACAGACTGGAGATGTTACATGATATGGGCTCGGCACCAGTACATGCAGATGAGTATCAGTTCGGTTTGGCTGAAATGACCCACTTTGTCGTCACTGCAGAAGTTTGGAAGGAAAATACAGATAAAATAATTGAGCTATTTTAAGGCTTCGGCAAATCCATAAGCAGTGAGGTTATAGATCAATTTCCTCTCCCTTCTTGTGCGCATAATTTCATTTCCGCTGCCGTCCTACTGTGTATAAAGTAATTAAAATAAAAATACATCAAGTATCTCGATGCCAGCGCCGCTCTCCCTCAAGGCGCCGGTTGCTCTGGATACAGGTGAAACAAGAAGCGTATATACATTGTGTAGTCACATCAGATGTTAAAGGAGCAGTAACAGCAGTTCAGACCTCGGAGTTATCTGTCTGCCCAGTGACATAGTTATCCCCCTGCACTATGTGTAGCCTGGCTGACCATACTTCTACTGCTACATCTCCCACACTGTACTGTCCTGCAGCCTCCATTGCTACCGCTAATACTGCCCCTATCAAGCCCGACACTGCATTGTCCACCATGCTCTATACCAGTGATGGCGAACCTTTTAGAGGCCGAGTGCCCAAAATGCAACCCAAACCCTTCTGACTTGAAGTGAAGTGCCAACACAAAAATGTAACTAGAATAACAAGGTTTTAATTGAGAAAACGAGCCATAGAGAGACGCCCCCCCACCATATACGTAATATAGTATAAAATGCATACAGCTTGTCACCATGTAGTATAAAATGCATAAAGCTTGTCGCCATGTAGTATAAAATGCATAAAGCTTGTCGCCATGTAGTATAAAATGCATACAGAATGCCGCCAAGTAGTATAAAATGCATACAGAATGTCGCCATGTAGTATAAAATGCATACAGAATGTCGCCATGTAGTATAAAATGCATACAGAATGTCGCCATGTAGTATAAAATGCATACAGAATGCCGCCAAGTAGTATAAAATGCATACAGAATGTCGCCATGTAGTATAAAATGCATACAGAATGCCGCCAAGTAGTATAAAATGCATACAGAATGTCGCCATGTAGTATAAAATGCATACAGAATGCCGCCAAGTAGTATAAAATGCATACAGAATTTGCCATGTAGTATAAAATGCATACAGAATGCCGCCATGTATGATAAAATGCATACAGCTTATCGCCATGTAGTATAAAATACATACAGAATATATATATATATATATATATATATATATATATGTATACACATATAAACACCTACATATACACATACATATACACATTACATACATATACACATACATATACACATTACATACATATACACATACATATACTCATTACATACATATACATATTAATATACTCATTACATACATATACATATTACATACATATACACATACATATACTCATTACATACATATACATATTACATACATATACACAGATAAACTTACTTTATTTTCTTTTATTCTACAGGAAGGTTCTCCAGGAATGCATGCAGGTTACACTGTATGCATTCTCCACTCCCACCTGGAGCGGAGGAGAGGGGGGCTACGGAGCGGAGGAGAGGGGGCTACGGAGCGGAGGAGAGGGGGGCCACGGAGCGGAGGAGAGGGGGGCCACGGAGCGGAGGAGAGGGGGGCCACGGAGCGGTGGAGAAGGGGGCTACGGAGCGGAGGAGAGGGGGGCTACGGAGCGGTAGAGAGGGGGGCTACGGAGAGGTAGAGAGGGGGCTATGGAGCGGAGGAGAGGGGGGCTACGGAACGGGACAGAGGGAGCAAAGCAGTGCGGAGCGGACCGGGACAGAGTAGAGCGGACAGGGAGGGAGCACGGCAGAGCGGAGCGGCCCGGGATAATTAATGCGCATGCGCGGTTTCTATGGGAGCGACTGAAACTTTCAGCGCTTCCCAAGTTACCGCGCATGCGCAAAAACACTGCGGTTCTGTCTATGGAGCGGCGCGTAGTTCCGCCGCTCGCATAGACCAAATTTTTACGGGCAGCGGGCAGAGGCTTACTGGCGACGGTACGCGTGCCAACAGAAACGGCTTCGCGTGCCGTCTGTGGCACGCGTGCCATAGGTTCGCCATCGCTGCTCTATACTATACTGCTGCTGCCATCACCATTGCTGCCGCTAATACTACCCCTATCAACCCCGACACTGCATTATCCACCATGCTCTATACTATACTGCTGTTGCCATCACCATTGCTGCCGCTAATACTACCCCTATCAGGCCCGACACTGCATTGTCCAGCATGCTCTATACTATACTGCTGCAGCCTATACCATTGCTGCCACTAATACTACCCCTATCAGGCCCGACACTGCATTGGCCAGCATGCTCTATACTATACTGCTGCAGCCTATACCATTGCTGCCGCTAATACTGCCCCTAACAGGCCTAACACTGCATTGTCCACCATGTTCTATACTATACTGCTGCAGACTCCAACATTGCTGCCGCTAATACTACCCATATCAAGCCAGACACTGCATTGTCCACCATGATCTGTACCAGTGATGGCGAACCTATGACACGCGTGTCAGCACTGACACGCGTAGTCATTTTCGCTGACACGCGGCCGCCGGAGAAAAATTGCAGGGGCAGACTGGCCGTGGCTGTCGGTGGCCGGTCGCCGGTGTCTGCGGGCAGTCAGCTGGGCGTGCGGTCGGGCGGGTGGGCGTTCCACCGGGCAGGTGGGCGGGAGGTCGGTGATACAGCGCTGCTCCTGCTCTACCACCCTGCTGTGCTGTGCCTGCTCGGGAACATCTGCACACAAGGAGTAATGGAGGCCGAGGTGTCGTTAGAGCCTGTGTAAGTTAGTTTATTGAGTTCTCTACCGGGCTTGGCTGTGATGTGATGTACACTGTTTTGGGGGGCACTTCTCAGGACACAAATGGCCTTAAAACTAGTTAAGGGAAGAGATGCTTTTTCCAGTGTTACCATTTGGGGGTATCTCCTATTGTTGAAAATGTAGGAACTTTTTTTTAGGGCAGGAGTAGAAAAGCTTCAATTCTGTACTGGATTTTTTACTTTTTCTACTTTTAATAATCATGTTATCTTTATTCCATGGGTCGATACGATTACGGGAATACCATAGGTTTTTTTTCTAGAGGTGACACACCACCCGAGTTATACTCGGTTTTTTGGCGAATTTTGACACGCCAAGCTCAAAAGGTTGCCCATCACTGCTCTATACTATACTGCTGCTGCCATTACCATTGCTGCTAATACTTCCACTATCATGCCTGACACTTCATTGCCCACCATTCTCTATACTATACTGCTGCTGCCATTACCATTGCTGCTGATAATACTTCCACTATCAAACCAGACTCCTAATAGAATGTCCAGCATGTTCTATATTCTACTTCAGCCACAGCCAAGTCTGCTGCCGCTAATACTACCCCTATTAAGCAGACTCCCACTGCATTGTCCACCATGTTCTATACTGTACTGCTTCTGCCACCATTGCTGACACTGATGCTACCAGTATCAAGCCAGACTCCTATTGTATTGTGTGGCATATTCTATACTATACTGCTGCTGCTACTACTACTACTACTACTACCCCTACCAAGCCGGACACTTACTTCCCAGCCATCGTGTTCCTTACTACACTGCCTCTGCCACCACCATTGCTGACACTGATGTTACGACTATCAACCCAAACAACTGCTGAATTATCCACTATGTCCAATACCGCCCCCGCTGCTCCTGCCGCCACTATTGCTCCTGTCACACTGACATTTCATGCCGTGTCCACACGGAGCTGATGATCCATATCCTCCATACAACAAATGGAATACATTTCATATCGCCATAGACACATACAGGATAAGTTTGTCAGTGGATTTTAATTTAAAATAACATAAAATCTATTGTTAATTTTTGACTTCTTGCGAAAGCCATTGCTTCTCCAGATACCTGTAAATGTGTATAAACATCGGTGGCCATTTGCCTCCTAAAAGGGATAGTATTTGGACCATTTTTTATTTCATAAAGATTTAGAAATGTGCAACATACTTTTTAATAAACAAGCGGCTCTGCCGATAAATGCATTTATATTTCAGGGTTGCAGCTGGACTTGAAGCTACTCACACTGCTGTGTTCTTTGATCTCTGTATTCAGACTGCTCCAAAGCCCCTCCCCTTTGCTGTAATATCAAACCAGAAGCCAGCAGCTGCCTTAATTGTCACTATCCTCACGTAGTACATGCTAGTGGATAACCCATAGCACATATGTGTCATACTCCTCCATAGTCACCCATAGGTTGCACTGATATTATTGACATAACAGTAGGAGATACTGTAGAATCTTCCTGCTTTATTAAGAATGTCATAGCGATGACAAGCGGAGAAATGTGAACAAACCAACGCATGGCGGTTTTATCTTGTGTGAATTCTTCATGCGCATAAATTATGTAAGAATAATATGTGTCTCCAGATGGGAGATAACACTGGAAGGTTTCATCACTTGTCAGATGAGTCTATGGACAGATCCGAGGAGGAGGAGAGATGGAAATCTTGGGAATTCTGCTGTTATATTATTTGATTGGATGAAAGAATGAAAAATGATCAGATGTAAAGATACAGATTCGATTATATTTAGTAACATATTTACACTCAAAATTGATGAACTTGCTTTGCAGGTTTGGGATTTTATGACAGTCCGGTGGAGTATGGAGGCTTCATTGTCACGTCTTGGAGCGACACTTTGCCAAAGCTGATCATGTGACTTCCTGATGATGTCACATCCATAGTGACCTGATGATGTCACATCCATAGTAACCTGATGATGTCACATCCATAGTGACCTGATGATGTTACATCCATAGGACCTGATGATGTTACATCTATAGTGACCTGATGATGCTACATCCATAGTGACCTGATGATGTCACATCTATAGTGACCTGATGATGTCACATCCATAGTGACCTGATGATGTTACATCTATAGTGACCTGATGATGCTACATCCATAGTGACCTGATGATGTCACATCCATAGTGACCTGATGATGTCACATCCATAGTGACCTGATGATGTTACATCCATAGTGACCTGATGATGTTACATTCATAGTGACCTGATGATGTCACATCCATAGTGACCTGATGATGTTACATCCATAGTGACCTGATGATGTCACATCCATAGTGACCTGATGATGCTACATCCATAGTGACCTGATGATGCTACATCCATAGTGACCTGATGATGCTACATCTATAGTGACCTGATGATGTCACATCCATAGTGACCTGATGATGTCACATCTATAGTGACCTGATGATGTCACATCCATAGTGACCTGATGAGGTTACATCCATAGGACCTGATGATGTTACATCCATAGTGACCTGATGATGTTACATCTATAGTGACCTGATGATGCTACATCCATAGTGACCTGATGAGGTTACATCTATAGTGACCTGATGATGTTACATCTATAGTGACCTGATGATGTCACATCTATAGTGACCTGATGATGTCACATCCATAGTGACCTGATGATGTCACATCTATAGTGACCTGATGATGTCACATCCATAGTGACCTGATGATGCTACATCTATAGGGACCTGATGATGTTACTTCCATAGTGACCTGATAATGTTACATCCATAGTGACCTGATGATGTTACATCCATAGTGACCTGATGATGTCACATCCATAGTGACCTGATGATGTCACATCCATAGTGACCTGATGATGTCACATCCATAGTGACCTGATGATGTTACATCCATAGTGACCTGATGATGTTACATCTAAAGTGACCTGATGATGCTATATCCATAGTGACCTGATGATGCTACATCTATAGTGACCTGATGATGCTATATCCATAGTGACCTGATGATGCTACATCTATAGTGACCTGATGATGCTATATCCATAGTGACCTGATGATGCTACATCTATAGTGACCTGATGATGTCACATCCATAGTGACCTGATGATGTTACATCTAAAGTGACCTGATGATGCTACATCCATAGTGACCTGATGATGCTACATCCATAGTGACCTGATGATGTTACATCTATAGTGACCTGATGATGCTACATCCATAGTGACCTGATGATGCTACATCTATAGTGACCTGATGATGTCACATCCATAGTGACCTGATGATGCTACATCCATAGTGACCTGATGATGCTACATCTATAGTGACCTGATGATGTCACATCCATAGTGACCTGATGATGCTACATCCATAGTGACCTGATGATGCTACATCCATAGTGACCTGATGATGCTACATCCATAGTGACCTGATGATGTTACATCCATAGTGACCTGATGATGTCACATCTATAGTGACCTGATGATGCTACATCCATAGTGACCTGATGATGCTATATTGACCTGATGGCTACATGGCCAGAGATAACAATTATAAGGTTATTTCTACAGTTATGGTGCTGGATTTTGATGATATATTTCTTTTAACGTTAATTAAGACAGCAGTTACTCAGAAAGGAGGGATTCAATGCAGAGAGCAAAGAGCACAGCCAGGCCATCCATTTTATTTGAAGAAGCTACAATCCTGGAGTTTAAATCAAATGTTCACAGTCCTGCTACTACAAACAACATAGAACATACACAAAGACATGACCACACAGTGCTCCAAGTCCAGCTACAATCCTGTAATATAAATGCATTTTTTCACAGTTCCGCTAAACACTCACAAAGGTATGATTACACAGATCTCCAGGGACAATACCTGACACTGTCTGCAGCGGTGTATGGTCAGAACTACTCCTTTAACAATGAGACCACAGAAACATCTTGCCATGTTACCGCCATTAGACTGGCAGCGTCTTAGCATATCAGAAACAGAACCCGTTTAGCAGAAGGAAGCAGATCTCTAATTATGGTCCATGATTCACAATTTAAAAGTCAAATGAATTACGGAAGAAAAGGCCGTGCATGCGACCCATTTTGGCAACTGTGGGTGGCTGTTTCGGTAACTGTCTCGTTGGATCATACGTTCCTGGGCTGGGAGTTTTCTAAAAATAAGAAGGAAAAAAAAAAATAGAAATTTTGAGTTAAGTGATCCGAACAGCAGCACAAAACGCTTGAGAAAGCAGAGAGATCTGGAGAACATGTGGCTCTACCCAGGCTAAATGAAGTGAGTGGAGATGAGTTTCATTAGTTCCCATGATAGGATACATTGTTTCCTCTCTGGCTCTTAATGCTTTGCTCCGGGCGTTGCGGCCATGGTCCTCGCCTTATGTACTCTTATTCAGTACAACCTCTTCCATTATGTTATATAATTCACATGTCCGCGGTGCAGGAAGGTTTGTGGTGCAGTAATATCTCATATCAGTAATTTTCCATTACAGTGGAACCTTGTATTTAACAAAAATTGTCCCGAAAAATCTCCCAATCCAAGCATTATGTGATCCTTCCACACCCTCTACTGCACTGCACCTCCTTCTCTTACAAAATCTTTTATACAGGCGCTCCCCTACTTAAAGACACCCGACTTACAGACGACCCCTAGTTAAAGACGGGCCCCTCTGCACCTTATGACCTCTGGTGAAGCTCTCTGGATGTTACTATAGTCCCAGACTGCAATGATCAGCTGTAAAGTGTCTGTAATGAAGCTTTATTGATAATCCTTTGTCCAATTACAGCAAAAAATTTTGAAACTTCAATTGTCACTGGGCCAAAATGTTTGTCTGGAGTTACAATTATAAAATATACAGTTTCGATTGGCATACAGATTCAACTTAAGAACAAGCCTATGGAACCTATCTTGTATGTAACCCGGGGACTGCCTGTAACACAATATCGAAGAAGTAGAAGAAATAAAGGGGCTGCACTGTGTACTGCACAGGACTAAATATGTTTGTGGTGTGGAACGAATCGTCTGCATATCTATGATTTCCTATGGGAAAACTTGCTTTGACATAAGAGCGATTTGGATTACAAGCAGGTTCCCTGAATGAATTATTCTCGGAATCTTAGGTTCTATTGTATATTAATTATAAGTTACATGTTGGTTTATTACTTGCTGGTTACAAAGGTAGTTTCATTCATGACATATCCACAGCAAAATATATGATACATACATGAAAAAAATGTGCTAAATACATGATGTAATTTATACCTCTGGGACCCCCTCCGCATGGACATGTCACGCATGCGCTGCCGCTCTTCATTCAGGTCTATTGAAAATAGGTGAATTGTAGGCTTGGCTGTTTTCATTGCTCCCATAAACTTTAATGGAGAGCGACTACGCAAATACAGCAAACAATCTAATAAGCCCGGCCACAGGAAGCATGTCACAGATCACAGCTCCACGCATGTCGGCACCACAGGAACTGGCACAAACATATTGGCACCGAAGCATGCTGGCACTAACATGTCGGCACCCCGAAAGCTGGTACTTGCATGTCAGCACCACAGCAAGCTTGCACTAACATGTTGGCACCACAGCAAGCTGGTATTTACATGTCGGCACCACAGCAAGCTGGTATTTACATGTCGGCACCACAGGAACTGGCACAAACATGTTGGCACCGAAGCATGCTGGCACTAACATGTCGGCACCCCGAAAGCTGGTACTTGCATGTCAGCACCACAGCAAGCTTGCACTAACATGTTGGCACCACAGCAAGCTGGTATTTACATGTCGGCACCACAGCAAGCTGGTATTTACATTTCGGCACCACAGCAAGCTGGCACTAACATGATCAACAGCCCAGCAAGCTGGCATTAACATGTCTGTCTGCACCCCAGAGAGTTGGTACTAACGTGTTGGCACCCCAAGAAGCTGTCACTAACATGTTGGCACCACAACAACCTGGCACTAGCATGTCGGCACCACTAACGTGTCAGTACAGCAGCACGCCACCACTATTGGATTTTGCCAGCTCTTGCCAACACCGATTGTGAGCATTAATTGCAGGTGGTTGAGCCGAACCCAGAACTTCCAATGAAACCCACAATGTTTAGTAAAATCAACCATGTATAAATACTGTTTTACACAAAACTTTTACCTATAAGCATCCATCATCTGACACATCCCTTTAAGGTGTCTACTATACATAATAATGACACATATGGAGTCACATTAACATGAAATGAAGAGGACAGACGGATATGGTGACAGTCCTTGATGCTATACATCTGGTAGAAGTCTGCCCACACGTCTAAAAGTGGTAACATCCTAAGGGGTGAGTCCACCATAATTTCTAGGGGTTGTATAACCATTAATTGTCCGTCCACTACTACTTCACACCAACTTCCAGCAATGTTCCTGCATTTGAGTTGAGGACCCTTCTACTGAAGTTCTGGTGGAAGAAAGTGAGTGTGGACCTTGTCTTAGTGCAACTTCCAAGACCTCCATCTAGTTAGCCTTTGCTGTGACCTAGCTTGCTCCCTTCTATCCTCCCTGCTGCTCTGGATTAAACAATACTAAAATATATTAGTTAACATAGAAAACTACAGTCTACCACAGTGTAGGTCTAGGATTCCAGGAAAAAAAAATTTGGGGGCCCACCTATCTGGAGTATTAGGATATAGTGTGGGCCCACCAGAGGATCCTCTGATTCTCTGGTGGGCCAGTCCGACACTGGTCTACAGCAACCAACTGCACCGTAAATGCAGAGATGATAGTCTTTTGCTCCTTAAAAATGACATAATCTCTGTTACTATCAAACCAACTAGTAATATGACTTTGACAAAAACATATGTACACCCCCCTGTATTGCCCCCCCCCCCCCCATGTCATTCACCATTACCGAGAACATTTTCCTGATGCATTCCCCATGCTTAAAGTGACACATAAAAAGTGGAAGCGGAGTGTCACTTTAAGTAACTAATGATACACAGGAGAGTGAGTCACATAAGAGAGGAGACTATATTTGGCTCTGTCTCTCGTTTCTCCCTCAATGTACTACTATGTAATAACAACTAATACTGAGGGCAATGAAGCCGCGCGCTGGAAATACATTCCCTTTGAGAAATCTGCCTCCTTTGCTGACACCGGTGGTGATGATCAGAAGGAAAACAAGAATAGCAACTTTCCCTTTCTCTTGATAATGCGGTTAGTGGGATTGTTACCACTTCTATATCTGTTCTCTCTCTGTAATAACTATGGAAATTACAATAAAGTTACACAGGCGGCCATTTTTTCATGTCAAAAGTTTCATTTTTGACGTCTATGAAAAGAATCTACATCCCTGAATCCTTTATATTTAATTGTGTGGGAAACGGCTACTGTTTATTTTCCCTGCAGCGCCACCCCAGGAGAAATTAGGTATTGCATATACTTTGTCCTCCTAAACGTGAGGGGTTGTTTGTAGCCGCCTGACACTCTCCATTGGCCCTGTAGACTCTATGCTATAAAGCTCCACTAAATTACATTACTTTTTTACCTTTTTTTAAAAAATTCTTCAAGTTCTCTACTGTACTGTCACCAGGATATTATTTATCTCCAGGAACAAAGTCTCCCAAAAATCAAGACTTGACAATTTTTCCACAGGCCAGAGATTGACAATGTTGTAGTTTTAAAATCGAGCCTTATTGTTGTCCTCTAAACTACAGTTGCCCTCGTGGATTTGAGCAGGCATGTTTTAGACTTGGTAACATTTAGTTTTGTATCTACAGATTATTAATAAGCAATTGGACACCTATAACACATCTTGAATCGGGGCTTAGATGCAGGGTTGGAGTTAAGGGGCGGCAAACTTGGCATTTGCCCAGGGCCCCCTGTCCTAGTTTTATTTTGGGGCTCTACTTTTATTTTTGTGCAGGGTCCCACTTGAGATGCCCTTGGTTAGACCCAACTCTTGCCTGTAAAAAAACTGATGTTTTCTTCCGTTTTTGTTGGATATTGGTTCATGGATCCTAATTAAACTATAGTCCATACATGATCCATGAAAAATGGTTTGGAATATGATATGCTGTACTTTTTAGCGGAACCACAACTGCACCCGGTCAAAGTCATGCTTTGGCCAACCCAGTGTCTCCCCCTGGTCCTGTGGTCCGATGAGGCCCTGACCATGACTTTGGATTGGTCCCATGACCCCACCTTCTGGGTGCAGCAGCCAACAGGAGAAGTATCAGTACTACACAGGAACCCGGAGTCAGAGCTACAATAGTACACTTTTTTTGTTTTGTTTTTTTTGCAACTCCGTCCCAAAAAGTTTTTCAGAATTGCTCTATTAAGAAGAAACAATCAGTTAGGAATGAATTCTTGTAATACCACAGTATATAGCTGATAGTTTTCATCTGCACCATGAAGACATCTTGGCCCCATCATAACCACTTTATGAATTCACTGTGTAATCCTACCTTAATAGGGGATCCATAATCAGTTTTGACCATATACGTGAAACCTCCGCAGCTTGAAAATACTTTCTTTCGTATCATGTTTAACCCTTGCAGCAGGGTATTCCACGGTTTTGGTATCCAGGACTAAGCTCCCAGGTTAGCTGGTCTTTCGACACATTAACAAAGTATAGGCCCTGGAGATATGTGTAACCATAACTTTGTGTGTGTAGTAAGTAGTATTAAGCTCATGCAGCCACTTCAAGTGCTCTGGGAGGGTCATTCAACCTGAAGAGCTTTCTCCTCTTTGCAATGAACTGTTCCACAGCCCCTCCCCTCTGCTCTGTGTGGCTTTTATAGATATCCAACCAAAATCCTGATACAGCTGAAGGGGAGGGACTGTGGAGCAGCACACAACAGAGAGCAGAAAGCTCTTCAGGGTGAAAGACCCGCCCAGAGCCCTTACAAGAGCTGCAGATCTGGAATATAACTTTTCTTTTTACAGATCTGTTACTACTAACAGCACACACATTATGGTATGTGTATGACTACACAGATCTCTGGGGCCTACCACTGTCTGCAGCTTTGTATGGTCAAAACTGCTGACAGATTCCCTTTATGTGTAATATAGGTGTACAGTTACAATAATGGACACAACCTGTGGACAAGCGTAGTGCTGTTTTAATTAGAATCAGCCATGTTTTATTAATTCTATGTTCGTTAACTTGAAGCTGTGGGGCCATAATACAAAATCTGTACCCCCCCCCCCCCTATAATGTAGTATTCATAGTAGTATATCATATAGGGAAGAGATAACAAATGGGTCACCTGCATCAGGGTGCAACCACTTCCTCAGCATCTCCTCGAGTCCTGGTTTTCATCTTTTTTTTTCCTTTCACGAAAATAAAGAAACCTAATCTGAATTTTTTATTATCCTATTTTGTGAATATTCTTCATTGTTTTATGCTTTTCTGCAGGTGCCACTTGTAATGAAGCAGAGACCTTTTCTCTTGTCAGATCGCTCGCACACTTTTCCGCTGGTTGTTGCTACGTTTTCAGACAGCTGAGGGATTAACATGTTGGCCTCTGCGCTGCCTGAATACCCATCTGCTAATGAGGAGGAACGTGGGGAGATATCACCAGCGAGAAAACCCTGCTTCCTGGAGGAGATCTGTACAGAACATGTAGTGGGACCCGCCATTAGGACCACCATGGTCCAGGTCTCTATAGAGAGGCCATTAGTTGTCTCTGGTCTCTATGGACCTTTTCTCCAAAGGTTTTCATGTTGATGTTTTGTTGCTGAAGAAACATTACGTCTGCCGTCTCCATCTGCAAGCGGTTATTTTTGCCATTGTTTTGTGTCATAGACGATGACTAAGTCTTCAGGCCGAATAAGACCTGAGGGTTTTTCTCAGTTAACGCCCTATTAACAAACCTATTTTCAGTTCAATGACAATGTCACCCGGACACCATCACGTCTACAACTAAGCACCAGCCCAACATATTCTGTTCATGCTTAAAATATCTTATTAGATTAGTCCCTAATGATTTATTACGTTGAGTATATAATAAGAACATTGGGGGAGAGGGAAAACAAAATGGTTGTTCTTGCCAGTAGCAACCTATTACAGCACAGCTTTCAGTGTGTATTCTTCTATTTGAAAATGAAAGCTTCCCTCTGATTGGTTGGTTTGTAAACCATACGCATTTACAGACATATCAAGCTCCATTTTCACAGTTTATACCACAGTGAGACACTTTATCTGTATACATATTCTCCTATATCTGTATATGGTTCACTTTTGGTGACCATACACAGATCAACATATTGGTATATATCATCAAAATTGCTTTTAAAAGTGACATGGACAAAGCCTCACCCCACCATTGTGTCATCAGTGTATACTATCAAGTAATAAAGGGTTACCAAAATTTCAAATTTTAAATAGGTAATATACGGGAAGGGGCTGATATTCCCCAATTTAACAAATCTAGTAACTCTAGAGGCCACTCACTGGTCGAAGTGGATCCCATGAAAAAGACTCCACCAAGACTCGAGGCACGGGAGGGACACAGGAATTGGAGCAGGGAAACCATGCCTTTTTTTGCCACCATTCTCCCCCCCCCCCCCAAATAGTTTTCTATTGAAAACCACAGCCAAGTGTACAGGGGTGCATTACAATATAGGCTGTTGCCCAGGTCACCTAAGAAAAACACCAAGTTCAATCCTGAAGAAAGAGCTGTGTTGGCTCCTGTCACAAATGTATTTAGCAAGCCTTCCAGGACCTCCAAAGGTCCTTAAAATACAAAACCAAACTAACCCCCTTTCCTCTGTTTTGTTATCTGAGTTTCTGATAAAAAACTCATGTAATAGGTGTCAGCCCATTCTAAAGAATCATTAGCCATTATTTTGGTACAACCCAGGGCTAAATGAAATCATAATCCGCCTTGTCTATAGGGTCATCTGCAGTTCTATAAACAGGTAAGATGCTTGTATGCCAGTTTTCAGGCGTACAACTCCTGAAATAATCACAATGTTGATTATTTTCCATAGCGTGGGCATGGATATATATCGTGTCGGAGGGTGATGGTGCACCGAGCGCTACTGTATGATAAATAAGCCCCAATCACTACTATAGGACAACCAAGACTCTGCTACATCCCTATACATTACAGAGACTCTGATGGAAGTGTCAATCTTTTGTTTCCGAGATTTTTCTCGGAGAACAATAGGAGCCCAGGGCACAATACCCACAATGCCCGTCACCAGTCCTTCCCTGCCAATAAAGACAACCTATGATTAGAAACCCGATCCGAATAGATGTTTCCATTCTTCACTTTCCCCGACCATCCTGCTCGCCGTCTGATAATTAATGTTTCTAAAAAGACGAAACAATCCTAGAGAAAAATATGATACAATAAGTGGAAGCCAGCGACAGGTTAATTAGCTAGTAATTAACTGACGGAGCAATAATTAACTCACAAATCCCCTCTAAATCCCTCATCTGGAGGTGATGTTTATAACCGTGGGTAATAATTTGATGCTGCACCTTTGTTTTGCCTGCGTCGGATGTTGTGCTGTGAACTGCTGCGATGGGAGAGGATGGGAGTAGTAGTTGTGAGCGGCGCTGATCCGTGTACATTAGTGATATTGGATAAATAAATGCATTTGTTCTTGACTAGTCACAACCCTTGTCCATCCTCCTGCACCTGTCCCTCTCTCTGTTTTGTGATTCAAAGGGCGTTGGCTGAGGATTTCTGTGTGCATGTTGAAAGGGATTTTAAGATCCGAGATAATTTTTGTGTTTATGTGGAAAAAAATAGTGTCGGTGGCCAAGTGGACCGGACAATAAATCTTGACGTATAAAATAGGATAAAAAAAAGGAAATATAATAATTTATAAATGATATGTGCAACATCCCCCACCGGGGCCTAGCCTTTTCTCGGGGCCTGGAGTCAGCCGGGCCCGCAGTACCTGAGTGGCTGGCGGTTGCGGCCTAAGCACGCTTGTGTCACGGTGCTTGGTATGGGGACCGGAGGGCTGTCCTACAGCCTGGTAGGTCTCCAGCAGGGTGGTGTTGGCAAGAAATGATGAGGGAGAGGCTGCTATAGCGGATCTCCCTGGGGCAACCCTTTGGTCTCTAGAGGATGAGTCTCTGTGTAGTGGACAGGGTGCCTGTGATGATGGTAGTTGTAGTAGCAGGGACCAGACGGAGGCAGAGGTTGAACAGAAACACTTACAGTTCTTTATTGGAACCGACAGGAACATCAGCAACGTGCCTTTAACAAGATGGTGGAGTACTGGAGAGGTATTTGGAGGGAGCCACAGGATGTAGATCACCAGCCTGGATGCAATGGCAGGCTGGGAGGCAGCTGTGTCCTAATAGGATGCTTCAGCTTGATCCTGGATATCTTCAGATATCACCCTTGAAGGTAGGATGATACCCCTTTCCTCACTATCTAGCTACTATCTCCACTTCAGGCAGGGGCTAGGCTCTTCCTGCTCTGGTCTGGTGTGCTAGCTGTACAAACTCCGAAGAGTCTGTACTGGAGAGACTCCAGTCTGCTTCTGAGCTACTGCTCAGCTAACTGCTCTCTGCTCGTGTCCTGCAGACCCAGAGGGTCTGACTAGGACTGGTCTCTTCTCCCTTCTGGGGGAGACTCCTCCAGAACATTCCTGGCCAGGGAGTTTTATTACCTCCCTTTGGTCAGGTGGTGGCTGCTCCTCCAATTACCTCTCAGTTCACAGAGACAGGATGTAACACAGATCATTGGATACTGGACTTTTACATCATACACAGATTTAACTTCTGCCTTGCCAGGCAGGATTAACCACTGCAATGTCCCCTGTGTGATGTGGTGACATGCTATGGGGCTTATTCGCAAACACTCCCTCGCCATTGCATCGGCGAGGGTGTTGCATATGCAAATGATTCATCACATTGGTAATTGATTAAATTAGGCCACTCGTACGCAGGCAAGTTTTCGCTTTGCACATCTGGGCCGCACGGTGGCTTAGTGTTTAGCACTACAGCCTTGCAGCGCTGGGGACCTGGGTTCAAGATCTTCAGAGCATTTGTATGTTCTCTCCGTGTTTGTGTGGGTTTCCTCCGGGTCCTCCGGTTTCCTCCCACACTCCAAAACATACAAGTAGGTTGATTAGATTGTGAGCCCCATTGGGGACGGGAACCAATTTGGCAAACTCTGTGCAGCGCTGCGTAATGTGTAGGTGCTATATAAATAAAAAATTACTATTATCTGTGTAATTTAACTCCCCGAAATGTTGAAGTTAACTCAACATATGGGTTCAGTTCAGCATTTCTACTTAAAGTTTTTTGATAACTTTTATTACACATATATTCAAATTTACTTATGCGGCTACTGGGGCGTGGAGTAGCCACATCTGAGGTTACACGAAGCGGCTACTCCACGCCCCGGTAGCCACTTTACCCCTCCTACTCACCCATCTTCGGCGCGCAGCTCCGCGTAGCTGCGGGCCCTCGTCCGGCGATCCTGCCGTCTGCGCATGCGCAGAAGAGCAGGCCCGCGCCTGTTTCGGAGCAGTGACCGCGCAGGCGCGGGCCTGCTCTTCTGCGCATGCGCAGAAGGCAGGATCGCCGGACGAGGGCGCGCAGCTATGCGGAGCTGCGCGCCGAAGATGGGTGAGTAGGAGGGGTAAAGTGGCTACCGGGGCGTGGAGTAGCCGCCTCGTGTAACCTCAGATAAGATAAGTAAATTTGCATATATGTGTAATAAAAGTTATCAAAAAAGTGTGG
This sequence comes from Engystomops pustulosus, assembly GCF_040894005.1. Classification (NCBI taxonomy): domain Eukaryota; kingdom Metazoa; phylum Chordata; class Amphibia; order Anura; family Leptodactylidae; genus Engystomops; species Engystomops pustulosus. Next base: position 24,279,699 of record NC_092413.1, read on the forward strand.
GGACGTGAGGATTAGCCCTTAAAAGGGCTATCCTCACGTCCCATTGATCCACCTACCACCCAATCTACCTTTATAGGTAGATTTGTGGTGGTAAGTGCCCTTTAAAGGCTGGTGTCAGATTTGTAATACAGCAGACACCAGCCCTGTACCCATGAGCTCTCTCTATACAGCCCCTGAGGCCGGCAACAAACGTGGCATTTTGAACCTGTTTTTGGGGCGTTTATTAAGCAGTCCGTTAAAAAACGTGTGCGTTTTTTTGACGGGCTGCTTAAAAACGGCCCAAAACACAGTTTCAAAACGCTACGTGTGCCACGTATTATATTATCGTGGTGCTCGTAGGAGTTAAAGTCTTTGGGGAACAGAAAGTGAAACAGAACACCTTCCTATCATCTTACTTTCCTTTAAAAAATAGTGAAAACCCAGACACAGGTGTGAAAGTAGAGGGAAGACTGTGGTGAGTAGGGGCGTATTAAGACCACCACGTATATTGCAGCAACTACAAGTCTGGAATCACTTCCTACTTTGGTACTAGAATCAGCTTATTGGGGAATGGAGGATGTGTCCCATCTGCCTGCTTTCAGTCTGAGGTTTTAGGACCTTTGGTGGACCTTCAAAGGTCCTGAAATGCTCTTGCGTATATGTTTATTGAGAGCAGAAACAGATGTATGAGAATTTTATGGGTGAATGTCTATCTCAGGCCAAAATTTGGTGGGTGGTTTGGAGGCTTGGGCCCCGGGCTCCTACCCAAACCGCCTATACTATAATCTGCTACTGGTGGTAAGTTACAGCAGCTAGGTCTGCATCTAGGTCACCAGTTCCAAACTTGAGAAAAAGACTGCACAAAGGAGAGCAGCTAGAAAATTAAGTTACTGGGGCTCATTCACTAGGGGTCGCAGAGCGCACTTTCATCGGACTGTGCGCCTTTTTCAGGGATTACACGGCTTGTACAGGTATTTAGCAAGTGTCTGCACTGGGATTATGGTGCACGCGATCCTTTTTTGGCGCAGCTGCACCGGCTTCCATGCAACACAATTTAAGCTTTGTGCCGTCGGATGATCCGACTGATTCGGACTGAACGCCGGATTTAACTTTCAAATTGTGTTGAAGCCCAAGCACTTACATGCACCAGGAAGAAGAAGGCGAACTCTGTCGCGACACATGCAGGATATCGGGCGCACGATCTTAGTGAATCGCGGCACAGTGCATTATGGTCGGACAATGCACTTTCGGTGAACTCCAGCGCCCGGGTAAGTATATGTGCCCCATTATGTTCACATGGGTGATAAAGTCCACTTCAGAATATAGGGACTGTAATGGGTTACCGCCTGATTGCACTACAGGAAAACATCCCCCCATTCATTCAGAGTGCGGTCACACACAGCGCTAGAGCAATGAGGGCGGCTAGCACGGGCTGAACGGTAGCACAGTGCTAGGAGATGCAGCGCAGCGCTTGAACGTACCCTTACAGTTTCCGCCTGGATTCTGATGTAACATAGGTCAAAAGCGGTTTTCCCGCAAGTGAATTTTTCCTGTAGAAAAAAATTGTGGCCACCTCCAATTGGATTCAATGAATACCATTTTCTGGCCCAATTTTGACCCAGGTTTTTTACATGTCAACGTACCCCTACTACTCTTGTACACAACCTAGACTACAAATTTCAATAAAGTTTGTTGAAACTTGAGGAACCCTTATTCCATTTCCTGTTGATACCTTCGGTGGGACCTCAAAGTTCCAACTTGGGCCTCCATAAGACCTTAGATTTCTTTTTTGCTCACACTTATTCCCCATCACAAAAAATTCTAGCATCTTGAGAGATAAGATGACCGGATATAATAGTCTGATTTAAGAAAAATAATAATATAACCGCACCACAGAACATGGGCCTAGGTGTAGCAGAGACGGACAGAAGCCATTATGCGAGTATAACATTTTTATGAGGGCGCGCAACTTGTTTGCTTGTCGGCAGACAGAGGAAATGTGTAATTTGCAGCCGCTTTCCTGGCTTAGCACCTGATAATAAAACAGCTGCCACCAAACGGAGCGCAGCAGAAAGGCCGCACCATGTAAACCCCTCCTGAAATGTTGGCGGACCACCAAGTCTTCTTCCTTACATCAGTCACGTCTCTATATAAGTTACAGGATTCATTTTAACAATGCACTTGAGTGTTTCACCATCAAAGCAAACAGGACATTTTAGTACAAACTTGTAAAAACCGGATTAGTTTTTATGAATCAAGTTAGTATCCGGTTTGTAGACTATTGCTACTGTGTTTCTCTGAAAATAAGACCTACCGTACCTTATAATTAGTTACAAACTGCTATATCTTCCGAACCATGGCACCTAAAATCAAAGTCCTGGTGTTATTTTATGTAGGAGAAACTGCCCTTTAATATTGTTGGATTATTTTTTTCTAGGTGTTACAGCACCTAGAAATATCCACTGTAAAAATGATATATTATAGGGTGTGATCTTCATATACAGGCGGTCCCCTACTTAAGAACACCCGACTTACAGACGACCCCTAGTTACAAACGGACCACTAGCTATTGGTAATATATTGTACTTTAGTCCTAGGCTACAATAATCAGCTGTAACAGTTATCACAGGTGTCTGTAATGAAGCTTTATTGTTAATCCTGGTTCTTATGACAACCCAACATTTTTAACTGTCACAGAGACCAAAACAGTTCTGTCTGGGATTACAATGATAAAATATACAGTTCCGACTTACATACAAACTCAACTTAAGAACAAACCTACAGACCCTATCTTGTATGTAACCCGGGGACTGCCTCTATATGTAAATCTCTATAATAATAACTCACCGCAGGCACAATGTTATAATGTGAAAGACTTTGTATAAGTGGGGACAGTGTAGGTGTTAGAATAAATTCAGGGAGAGGAATGTCCAAGCAATGGAATAATTCGGCATACACTATAATTCATACATAAATACATGTCTATAATATTTCTAATTTGGGGGGGGGGGGATGTAAAATCGGGACGTATTGTATATATTTTAATGACTTGGGGGGGGGGGGGTTGATTTTTTAAAATTAATGTACAACAAATTACATGGAAACTGCCCTGATCTTTGTTAACCTGGTAGTGGGTCACTCGTCATCCTCTATGGGCTCCACTCTAGATAAGTGATGTGACATATTATAAGACTACACAATTTCTCATTCTTTATTACATTCCCTGGACTTACATTATACGTTGTGCGGAATCTTGGGACACTGGATTTGAAGCTTGAGGAAATACCAGGAAAGGAGACGCGTTTCAGATTGTATTCGCCAGGTCCTGGACCTTCTCGCTAGAAAACAAAGAAAATCTGCTAATTGTCACGTTATTATGTCATTATTATAGCATTGGCAGTGATATTTAGTATTCAATCTGCTCTTCAGGCAGCATGTTATAGAGCAGGAGGAGCTGAGCAGATTGTACATAGTGTCCTATCTGCAAGCTGTATGTTATACAGCAGGAGGAGCTGAAAAGATTGTACATAGTGTCCTATCTGCAGGCAGCATTTAATAGAGCAGGAGGAGCTGAGCAGATTGTACATAGAGTCCTATCTGCAGGCAGCATGTTATAGAGCAGGAGGAGCTGAGCAGATTGTACATAGTGTCCTATCTGTATGCAGCATGTTATAGAGCAGGAGGAGCTGAGCAAATTGTACATAGGGTCCTATCTGCATACAGCATGTTATAGAGCAGGATGAGCTGAGCAATTTGTACATAGTGTCCTATCTGAAGACAGAATGTTATAGAGCAGGAGGAGCTGAGTAGATGGTTCATAGTTTATTATCTGCAGGCAGCCTGTTATAGAGCAGGAGGAGCTGGGATGGCTACAAATCTCTCTGCGTTCACACATGGCATTTGAATTGTGCAGCAGTTTGGAGGTTTGGGTGACGTGAGGTCTGGGCTGCTGGGCCAGCACTTTCTGATCATGAGTGATGCTGCAGGACGCTGAGCTCAGCTGTCTCAGTGCTGATAATACTTCATAGCTTGTCAGTCAATAAGCCTGAGAACCTTGGGAATACATTACAAAGATAATATATTAGGAAGCTGCATATCATACATAGTATCTGCTGAGGATGACACCAGTCTGTCCACCTAGAGCTGCAGTAAAGTTCTATTAGGCCACAGAGCCAGTACCACAACACAAGTCCCTATGGTTCTGTATTACAGATCAGTGGTCTGACTACACACTGCCATATAGTACCTCCATATGGCGCCATATACCCACCTAGAAGTGATGATTTTAATAAATATCAGTATTCTGTACAAATCTTTAAGGAGAAGTTGCCTCTATTATACAAGACACCATCGGATATACAGTGTCGGCCAATTAACATCTGGTGCTGGATTTAGGATAATAATTTGGAGAATTTCTATACAAATCAGTTACATGATTACAGAAATCTCATGGTTACCAAGGTATCTGCAGACAATGTTAGATATTGTCCCTTGAGATCTGTGTAACCATATTATTGTGTGCTTTTATTATCAGTTATATTCCAGTATTGTAGCTGTACTTGGGGGCGTGTCCTCACACTGTTGTGTTCTTTGCTCTCTGTATTTAACTCTTTGTGCCTTTTACTTAGAGGGGACGGACTATGGAACAGCTCAATGCAGATAGTTAAGAGCACAGCAGTGTGAGGACACGCCCCCAGTGCATATGGAGAAGTCACAATCCTGGAATATAAATCCATTTCCACAGTCCTGCTGCTACTAACAATATACACATAACAAAGTTTGGTTACGCAGATCTCCATGGCCATAACTAACATTGCAGTTGTGCTTGGTCAGAGCTGCTGACAGATTCCCTGAAAGTGAAATCACTTCTGTGCTTATATCACCAACTCTATTACAGCAAATGCAATGAAAACTTCGAAAAAAATGAGATTTTTTTTTTTTAAAGCGTCGGTCCTATCATTTTTTTTTTTGGAGAGTGGGAAGCAAAATAATTTAGTTTTTATTATTTTCACAGCCTTTTTTAAGTTGTGGTTCATCTGCTATTTTTTTTTTTTACTGCCAATTATACACATTGTACCAAATGTAATTACTGCATCTAATTACAGAGTGACATTAATCATATCCGTAAGATATGTGTAAGGAATATTTATGAATGTTCCACACGGATACTGATTGTTTACGGTTCTCGTAACTTATGGTTCCTAGACACAGGGGTGATCTGGGGCTGTACCTGAAAGTCGTCCAAAAAGTGAAAGTTAACCACTGCAGAACCTACACAAATTGCTAAAACCTTTCTGATCTGCGGGGATAAGAAAGCTGAGACCCCACACTAATTGGTAAAACGGAAACGGAACGGAAAACGGGAAAGGTAAGTGTCAGACTCTGATGATGAATGGATAAGATGATCACCGGATGTCCAAAGCCGAATCCAAAGACTGTTTAGGCCTCATGTATATACGTCATATATACGTTCCCCATAAGCCGGCAATGGGCACTCCGTTCCATATGGAGCGGTCCGGTGCAGCACACGTGCCGCACCGTACCGTTCCGTGGCCGGGGATTAAGATAGCACATGTCCTTTCTTTCCTCGGAATACGGCGCCGTGCCCCATCTTTCTCACCAAATTTACTACCTAAAATGTCCACAATGGTAAGTTCCAAGACCATGACCTGGTATAAACGTGAGTTATTTTATTTTGCTTTGTATTATTTTTAAACCTCTGCTAAGTGTTATCATCTGCCTACAGCACGCTATGGAGAAATGCTGTGTGATTTTCAACATATCTTAATTATTTCTATTCTATTATGCCATTTCTAAGATATTCCCAGTTTAATCCATATGCTAATGAGGCAACTGGTACACACCAAGTGGGACTTCAGCACCCAAAGCACAGGTTTTTCCACCTAAATCACTTCTCTCGTCTTCCAAAGTTACCCTGTGCTAAACATAAGACAAATCTCCTTCTTTTTTGATGGTCCAGGCAGGAATATCAGTGCTCTGTGGAGTAAGGACATGATTTGGGTTCACCACCTACTGCATTAGCATACAGGTTTTACTGGGAATTTCTCATTAATGGCATAATGGACAGAAATAATGAAGTGCATTTCTCTACAACATGCTGCCAACAGATTACAATGCTCGATCAATCGATCACCTATCTTTTGCTTTCGGACGCGCGCTGTAGCCACAGTCCACAAAGGACAACGCCATACATTGTATAGTGGTTTTGTTTGGTACAGCAATTAAATCCCTTCAATGAGATTGAAGTATGAACCGTTCAATTGACCGATGGATGTAACATCACTGGAGTCCTTGAAATTGCTTCAAAAATCTGATAACTTTAGGATCCAGATGCCAAAACCTCACAATTCTGATATTGATGTCCCATCCTAAAGACAGGTAAACACCGTATGGGAAAGTGACACCGTAAGGGCCCCCTAAACCTCTTGGGCCCTGGTGCGATCACTAGCTCTGCACCCCCTCAAGTTACGCCCCTGATCACAGGGTATATAATAATTTGATTACAAACATGGTAAGACTGCATGAATTATTCATTGTATTCACTATCTTCTGTTTTCTGTGACCTCCTTCTCGCACTAGTTCTATCCCCATGTAAATTATCTGCTATTTTCTGTCTCGGTTAATTATACGAGGACATTGTCTTTAACTCATCTCTGCTCTACTAATGACCTCCGGCGAGGCTTCCCGAGCTCATAATACTTCACCTGTTTATACTAGTCACCTTAATAAGTGCAAAGGTTTCCCCGTGTACACAGTATCCAGCGAGTAACCATACTCCATGTGCCAGACAACACGGAAGTTCTAGGTTTGTTGCTGAGCAACAATTCAGGAAGGAACAAATTCCATTATGTGTCGGAGCATCTGAGAAAAACAAGCCTGGCGGCTTATCAGTATACAGCCTATGTATAGCTACAACCCCGCTATATACTGTACTGATGCATTGTACAGTGTATAAGGCAGATGGAGCAGAGTTCTATTTGCATTTGACCAAGTATTTGACTGGGGTTCCTTGGGCCCATCAAAAAAACATTATACTGGGGGCTTACCCTTCAGCAACCACTAGGAATTGGACCCTTTCAGCTTCGGAATCGGGTTGTCTGCTGGGGTTCAGTATTGGGTTACAGCCAGGGCCCACCGGAGGATCCTCTGGTACTCCGGTGGGCCAGTCCGACACTGGATTTTTCCTTAACTTCCGGAATTAGGTCAGTTTGATCTTATGGAGACTCCTGTGAATTCTATGACTTTCTGTTGTATCAGGGGGGTCACAATCTCAGATCCCTGGATGAGGTTATTGCATGGACGGTTCCACACTTGTTCTCCACAGTTGCAAGTCTATTTTCCTATCACAGCTAATGAATGCATAGGTTCCTGTAACGTACGGCAGTTTTAATATAGCAGATTGCATTGCACCCTTTCTTACTCAATACTTATAGGGCAGTGATGGCGAACCTTTTAGAGGCAGAGTGCCCAAACCACAACCAAAACCCACTTATAGGTTGCAAAGTGCTGACATGACAATTTAAGCAGTAACTTATTGATCCCTCCTGTATCACAGGTTTCAGTCGTATTTACATCCTGAGGCCACCAATACAATAATAAGAAGATGGAGAAATTTGGATTGTAGCTTCCCTCAATGGTCCCCTGAAGAGGAAGGATCAGGGAACCCAGAGCAGGAGCTTCAATGACAATGCATCTCTATCCACACCTTCTTGCTCCTCCTGTAGTCCTGGGCGCCAAATAGCGCTGAGCATGGCCAGAGCCTTGAGTCATGTCTGACATACTCTGTACTGGGGTAAAGACCTGGGTGCCCACAGAAAGGGCTTTGATTGTCACCTCTGGCACCCGTGCCATAGGCTCGTCACCACTGTTATAGGGGGTCATTTATCTTATTTCTCCCTTCCCTGGGTTTTGCTCTTTTTGTGGCTTTTGCAAATATATTTTTTGCCCCTCATTTGTCTTTGTCAAATAAAGTTTTTTTTGCACCTTATTAGACGCAAATTTTAAAAAAGGTAGGGGCAGCACCGTTGTTTAGTGGTTCGCATTACAGCCTTGCAGCACTAGGGACCTGGGTTCAAGTCCCAGGGTCAACATCTGCAAAGAATTTGTATGTTCTCTCCGTGTTTGCGTGGGTTTCCTCCTGGTCCTCCGGTTTCCTCCCACACTCCACAACATACTGGTAAGTTGTTTAGATTGTGAGCCCCATTGGGGACAGGCACCGATTTGGCAAATTCTGTGCAGCGCTGCGTAATCTGTGTGCGCTATATAAATAAAGGAATTATTATTATTATTATTATTAAAGGTGCAATTTTTTGTGCAAATCACTCCATTGCCTTTCCTAAGCATGGTCAGGACTGGCATGCTGTATGGGTGCAAATCAATGTTAAATAGGGCGAAAACATCTCGAAGGCGAGTGAGTGCAACCTTCAGCCTCAGCTCATGTGCATGTAATAAACTTTTCCCACCTTCACAGGAACATGGTGTGAACATTAATGTATGTATCGGAGTAACTAGAATGACAATTGAGAAACTTTCTTTGTTAACAAGAATTTTTCTTTCTAATCTTTTAGGTCATATAAATATAATTCTTCAAAAGACTTTTTGTGCTAATTTTAACTTTTGGCATCATTCTGCGATCATTCACTTTCAAGGATATTTGGAAAAGTACTGGATCAGACAGCACGGGCTGTTATGTTAGTAAATTAAATTATACATTTCTTTCAAGCATAACCAGCATAACCAGCTAAATTAAGTAGATTGAGGAGATAGTCTGGGATCACGCAGGACACTACAGTTTTTCTTAGACTAGAAAGGAGCCTGATAAAGTATCTAATGTCTTCACTCTCTACTAATCTAATCTCCTAATAGAGCTACATCATCAAGGGAAATATTCTCTAGGTATGGAAACAATTAATCATTAGTCTTCTTATCTGTCTGAAGTAGGTGGAGCACAGAAGGCTTTCAGATACACTGCTCACTAGAGGTACAAGAAGCAGAATAAAGAGAGAGTCCTGGAATAATCTAATATCCTCATAGATCTATATCATCAAGGGGAATAATGTTTCCCCTAAAATAGTACACCCCCCGAAAATAAGACCTAGCAGCAGTCATTACTACAGCTCCCCCCACCCCATAGATTAGCAATAGTAGATCTTTAGATGCTGCAAGCGGCTGTGAATGTTGGGCTCATTTTAGGAAAGTGCTATTGCTAAACATGAGAGATCGGGGCCAATGATTCCAATAGAAATGGAGACCAAGGAAAGTCAGCATGTCAGAGTTTGGAGAATTTTAAGGATATTGGAGAAGTTGATTTTTATGTTCAACAATAAATGTGATTTCTTGTTCATGGAAAAATAAGACCCAGTGCCTCCTTAGGAGCAAAAATTTATATAAGACACTCGGGCAAATTTACTCACTCTTCCGTGGAGTTCACCGAAAGTGCATTGTCCGACGATAATGCACTCTGCCGCAATTCACTAAGATTGTGCACCCGATATCCTGCATGTGTCGCTTCCCCGCTCAGGTCCGACAGAGTTCACCTTCTTCTTCATGGTGCATATAACTGCTTGTTCTTGCGACACAATTTGGATGTTAAACTTCGTGCTCAGTCTGAATCAGTCCGATGGCACGCCCCCTAAATTGGAAGTCACATGGAAGCCAGCGCCCATGCACCAAAAAAAAAATCACGTGCGCCAAAATCCCAGCGCAAACACTTGTTAAATACCTGTGCAAGCCTTGTAATTCCCAAAAAGGATCGCACAGTCCGCTAAAAGTGAGCAGCACGACCCTAAATCATTTATTAATCATTTTTCTTGCCTATCTGTCTCAAGTGGGCGGAGCACAGAAGGTTTTCAGATACACTGCTCACTAGAGGTACAAGAAGCAGAAAAAAGGCACAGAGAAGCTGCTTTCCTTGACAAAGTTTACTATTATCTCCTGCTCTATACATTTCTGAATTTAAAAAAGGTTGAGTTACAGTTTAAAACCAAAAAAAATCACAGGCAAAACTTCCTAAACTTGGCTTGACATTTGGGTGCCAATCGTGATAACGTTCCTGCTGTTTATAATTTAGTTTACGAGTCCTAACATATGGGATATACTGTATCTTCCCATATTGCTTTGCTTTTCTTGGTATTTGGTATAAATGGATTCTAGGAATATCTATAAAGAATAAAACAAGCAGTTACTGTAATTTCGCACCCCTGAGCTTTTGGGAAAGGTCTGGCTCCGCTTGCCATTACTGCTTGTAATAGATTTACAACAGGGGATCCCGCTAAGAATGGGCTTAGCTACATAATAGGTCGTATGACTCATCTTACTCGACTTCATTCCATGTTATTCTGATTATGGGGACCATTGTCTCTTAGCGTGACTGCTGCTGGGAATTTATAGAGTTAATACAATATGTGACTTAAGCTGAGCGCCCCTTTAGGCTACATGGTTCAGCTTATTACAGAGTCAGAGGTTGCTGGGATCAATACAGTAGTTAAGACTCATGTGCAGCTTATGTAAAACCTCTGCAATTAGATTACAGGAAGCTTTAGCGCTATCACTATTAATTACATGTATATCCACCTCACTGGATTACATCGGGAGTCTAAACTATCTTTCCTAGGCTTATTATACACTTGTAAATTGGAGATTTTCATCCGTGCAAGAACTTCATTTACATTGGATTCATTCATACTTAGCACGGAACTTTACCCAGATTCCGGAATGTATTTGTGTATCCAACTGCACAGAGAGCACGGTACATAAACTGGTTTTACTAACGATGGAGCATATTTATTTCATCATTTTAATTGTTATATCCCACTTTAAATTTAAAAATGAATTGGCAACTGGGCGTTCCCCTTGTCAAAGGGGTGTGTCCTATACAGTCAGACACTAAGTCACCTATGACACTAAATGTGCTGCATAGGTGGATCCAAAAGATGTGGAGTGTAATTTCCTCAATGGATACCAGATAAAAAATAGGGACTTCTTCGGGCGCAGCCCAAGGAATCACGGCTATGCGTAAAGCTCGTGACTCAATTTAATATTATAATCAGGATAAAATACATACAGATAAAATTGGATGAATAAAAATGACTAAATGTGCTGATTATTGGCCCATAAAACTGCTGATTATCTGACAAGTATAGCCCCTGTGCTGTATGAATATTATAGCCCTTACAAGTTTGGAATAATCTGCTATTAGAATCAGCTTCTTGAAGCTGCTTTCAATGTGTGGTTACAGGACCCTTGGAGGACCTTCAAGGGTCCTGAAATGGCTCTTGTGTACCTGTGAGAGCAGGAACAGATGTATGAGGATTTCATGAGTCCTTCTGAGTATAACATTTTGCGGGTAGTTTGGTAGGCCCCCTAGAAGGCTTGGGCCCCTTAGCAACCACCCAAACCACCTGTATTATAATCCATTATTGCTTACATTCCTTCACCTCTATTCTAGCGGAAAACTCACTGACATAATAAGATCTACAGAATCCCAAATCACCCCATAAACCTTTGCAGACAGATCTTTCCTGTTTCATATTGATACATAGAAAAAATTAAGTTTTTATCTTTATGTAAATTATCTTCTCAGTGCACTAAGGGCAGAGCCATGTCGGCTGGTGCACCCCCCTTTATCTTTCTTTCTTGTGCTAACCACAGAGCCACTGTACCGCCTTAATACATTTTAACTTTCATTTTAGATTGCAGTACTCTGTGCTGTAGGGCCAATAACATATTTGGAAATAAGCCCAAGACCTTGTCCTACACAAACTACAAGTAAGTTGAGATTCCAATCTTTGAAATGTTACCGGAACCATCGTTCGAGGTGCTACAGAGCACAAAACAGTTGCATCTGAAGCCAAACTGCAGCTTCTCAGCGTGACTCATCGCAGGTAAAAAGTGTCCCCAATGTATTCCGTTTTTCTATATGGGACTTTAAATGCAAAACACAAGACTCTTCCTTATTTTCCATTTTTTTTGTGGGTGATATTTCGGTAGACATCATGGACCCCTTGGTATTTTTCTATCCACATCTACATAACTATGTTATAGAACTAAAATGACAAGTCACAGATTAAAGGAAACTTTTCTAATCAGACGATGAAATTGCTCAGTTAAATGTCATCTGCGAATAGAAAATGTGATCTGAAGAGCCGCACAAAAAAAAAACCGGAAGACGTCTTTTTCCAAAGTGAAAGCGTAAAAAAAAAAAAAAAAATGATAGAATTAATTTCCGGGACCTTACTGAAGGGAATAGCGGAGGCTTTGTACCTGGAATTGTGAGAAAAGCAATATTCCAGAAGAGATTTGTCTTCTACTTGAATAAAGAGCAGCACTCGCTGATGGTGAAAACTTACAGGAGATTGTGCCGGATCGGTATTAGCGGCAGGAACTCATTACGATACATACTCAGCCACCGGGGACGTAATATCATATTATGGGCACTTTATATCGTATAAATAACAACTTGGAGATATGAAAGAGAATCAGACACAGGCGGCCATTAGAGATGCCAAAATGCCAATGACAATAGTGATGAGAAATGATAATACCAGATGCAGAGCCGCTCCGTCTTGTCCTGATTTGCTCCCTCAGGCTCCTTCTTCACTAGGAACACGATGACCCTGAGGCGTAAACTGAAGCCCGATGCCGGATCTGTTACATAACTCCCCCCATCTGCCTTCATAAAACGGGGGTCTTCTCAGAAGGGCAATAAGAAGGGGTGGATTAGCCCACCACAAAGCCACACCATAGGGTTCAGGGTTAGACACATAACTATGGAACCCCATTGCCAGAATGGGACAACAGAGTATCAAAGAACTGAACGGTGGTCCCAAGCTTTAACCAAATACTGGACCCCAGAGGAACAGAAGAACACAACCTAATTTGGGATACTAGAAACTACCAATAGGTAAATTAAGGTACTGTATATACTCAAGTATAAGCCGACCCAAGTATAAGCCGAGGCCCCTAATTTTGCCACAAAAACCTGGGAAAACTGATTGACTCGAGTATAAGCCGAGGGTAGGAAATGCATTGGTCACAGCCTCCCCAGTATATAGCCTGCCAGACCCTGCCCCATAGTATATAGCCAGCACCTGCCCCCCAGTATATAGCCTGCCTGCCCATATCCCCGAGTATATAGCCAGCCCCCTGTCCCAGTATATAGCCAACCCCCTGCCCCAGTATATAGCCAACCCCCTGCCCCAGTATATAGCCAGTAGTGGGGGAAGCCGGAAAGGTGAGTTTTGATATATTTTTTTTACTCGAGTATAAGCTGAGTTTGGGTTTTGAGCACATTTTTTTGTGCTGAAAAACTAGACTTATACTCGAGTATATAAGCATCTTATATGTTGGGCTTTATGAACCCTAGTGGACTCCAAAGTTTCAGCAGAAGACAATCCCAGTTGACGCTACGGCCTATTGAATACATTTTTTTAGAGAAAGTTCTACTCTGCTCTTCTGTTCATGACGGTCTACTGAGAGCTGGAGCCGACCCTGCACAGTTCCCAGCATCACTGTACTACTGTACTAATTGATGTTACATCATACATAGGTCCTTAAAAATGGGCCTTGAGTATCATAACCTCTGGTGGTACCCAAGTCTAGTACTGAATGAGGGCAACCTCTACACCTCCTATAGCTGCACCCCGATTATGACCTAAACAGTAACATGGTGTCATGTCTACCGTAGTATATAACTCAGGTAGACTCTCTTTAGTTCTCTCTGAATCCGTTTTTATTACTTTTCTCTTTTGGGGCAAATATAACACAATGGGGCACATTTACTTACCTGGTCCGTTCGCGATCCAGCGGCGCATTCTCTGCGCTGGATTCGGGTCCGGCCGGGATTCATCAATGCAGTTCCTCCGCCGTCCACCAGGTGGCGCTGCTGCGCTGAAGTCCGCTGGAATGCCTCGAAATACACCGGCCTACCCAGGATGAAGGTGAGTGAAATTTTCGCGACACAATTTTTTTTTTAAATGCGGCGGTTTTTCCGAATACGTCGGGTTTTCGTTCGGCCACGCCCCCCGATTTCCGTCGCGCGCATGCCGGCGCCGATGCGCCAAATTCCGATCGCGTGCGCCAAAAACCCGGGGCAATTCAGGTACAATCGGCGCAAAACGGAAATATTCGGGTAACACGTCGGGAAAACGCGAATCGGGCCCTTAGTAAATGACCCCCAATGGGGCTTATTTACTAAGGGTCCGCGAGTGCACTTCAATAGACGTTTTTGGGTTTTGCACGGCTATGACAGGTATTTAACAGGGGTCTGTGCTGGGATTGTGTCGCACGCGATTGGATTTTGGCAGAGCTGTGCTGCTTTCATGGGGGGAAGGGGAATCCCATTGGAGGATCCGACGGATTCGGACTGAGCGCGGGATTTAACTTTCAAATTGTGTCGCAAGATCTATCTATCTATCTATCTATCTATCTATCTATCTATCTCATATCTATCTATCTATCTATCTATCTCATATCTATCTATCTATCTATCTATCTATCTATCTATATATCTATCTATCTATCTATCTATCTATCTCCTATCTATCTATCTATCTATCTATCTCATATCTATCTATCTATCTATCTATCTATCTATCTATCTATCTATCTATCTATCTATCTCATATCTATCTATCTATCTATCTCATATCTATCTATCTATCTATCTATCTCATATCTATCTATCTATCTATCTATCTATCTATCTATCTATCTATCTATCTCATATCTATCTATCTATCTATCTATCTACTTACCCCAGGGTTGCTAATGTATTACAAAGTTATGGATACACTATAAGCCCTGATTGCTACAGACCTGCACTGTCATAGGATGTCCCTGTTTCTTTGTGTTTTATACTTGCATTAAGGATTATAAATAATACTTGCCAATTATACCATTGACTTTTCCATCTCATCCAGTGCTGATAATAGGGACTCACAGACCTAATCCTCCCCGAGCTCACAAACAACAGGTTGTGGAACAGGGAACCATGGATACACAGCGCTAGTATCAAGCGGATGTAACCTAAACCGTGTAAGGCAAACAAATCTAAAATTTCACTGCATTATTTACCTAATCCCTAAGTGTGCGAGGCATGAATGGGCCTGACGGTCCACAAAAAGTGTGTTTACCCTACAGCATACTACTGCACACACTCCACGTGTATATATATAAATATATGTGTGGGGGTGTATATGAATTTAACCCCAGAGGGGTTTGCAATCTTTTGTCTTTTTAAGAGACATTTTTGCATTGCATGGACTTGCCTTTAAAGATAAAAGCCTATAATGTACAGATTTTGTACATAGCAAATAACCAACTCCTTCCGATAAGCGCATAGAAGCTAAATATATATGTATATATAGAACAGGTAACGTCTTCAGGGATTAATCTCTACTCACAAGGGAAGTAGGAGCTCGGAAGTTACAGAGAGATACATGAGAGGGCAATATCTCTTCCAGTGCTTCTTTATGAGTTTGATCATTTAACCCTATGATCAGTAAAAAAGGAATAAAAAATAATAATAATTCCTTTATTTATATAGCGCACACAGATTACGCAGCGCTGCACAGAGTTTGCCAAATCAGTCACTGTCCCCAATGGGGCTCACAATCTAATCATCCTACCAGTATGTTTTGGAGTGTGGGAGGAAAACAGAGGACCCGGAGAGAACATACAAACTCTTTGCTGATGTTGACCTGGATGGGACAGCGTTGCATGGCTGTAGTGCTAACCACTGGGCCACCATGCTGCCATCAGCATTGGTTCACGGGGTTCAAGTTTTGTAAAACCAGTTGGATGCTCTTCCATGGGGTGTTCTGTGTTAAGTTGTAGTAGTGGCATGGCAGGGAGTAAATAGGATTTATAACCACCTCATTCCAGTGCAGTTGGAATTTTTTCTAGACCTCACCATTCCTAAGTAATCAATTCCTTTCAATTTGGCTTCTGATATGTTATTTGGGCTCTCTACTGTCAGGTGGGTGGTCCTGGGGTGAAGTAGTCATCTTTGCTCATCCTACCTGACGTTAGAGAAGGTGTAATCAGAGGAGTTAGAGAATGTGGTAAATATTTGAGTGAAATTAAGGTAAAATACTTTATTGGAGGAAACTTTGTACAGTGTTTTCTCCCGCTCTTTCTGCACCAATCCAATCTCACACAGACAGCTGATAGATAAGGAGAAGCTGATAAAGTTTCTATGGCCTCGCCAACTAAACATATCTCCTTACAGAGCTGAGATATTAAGTGATATATTCTCCATACATGTAAGGCGATAAACCAACTCCTTCCGATATTTATATTTATACTGTATATAGAACAGGTAATGTCTTCAGGGATTAATCTCTTTTTGCAAGGAAAGTAGGAGCTCGGAAGTTACATAGGAGGGGAAATATCTCTTTAAATGCTTCTTTATGAGTAAGTTTAATCATTTGACCCTACGAACTGCATAAATTAGTAATAAAAGTTAAATAAAACACGGTATCAGCATTGGTTCACTGGGGCAAGTCTTGTAAAACCAGTTGGTTTCTTGTAAAATCAGCCTCTGCTTCTTATCTGATTTCTAAGCAGTGTGACTAAATCAACTTTCCCTTGGATCTCACACAGACAGATAAGGAGAAGCTGATAAACTTTCAATGGATGTAACTCCTTACATTCAATACATGAATTAACTTTCTCTTGGATCTCACACAGACAGATAAGGAGAAGCTGACAAACGTTCAATGGATGTAACTCCTTACATTCAATAGATGAATTAACTTTCTCTTGGATCTCACACAGACAGATAAGGAGAAGCTGATAAACTTTCTATGGATGTAACTCCTTACAGTCAATTGATGAATTAACTACTTACAAAGCTGAGATATCAAGTGAAATATTGTCCTGGCATGAAAGGAAGTAAACTTTAGCCTTCTCTCCTTATCAATTTTCTATATAAAGACTTGATTTAAGATACACTGCTCACTGCTGGAAAAAGAGGAGCAAAACATGAAAGACAGAAGAATCTTTTTTTAAAGTTTTCTATTACGATCTGCGCTATTGATGGCATCTTATGTTTATCTACTCTTTAAGATAAAAGCTTTAGGATGAAATAATTAATAACGAAAAGGGGTAAAACTAACATACAAATGGAGATAGTAGTAAGTGAACTTTAGTAACCAGTGCCAGACAGCTGCTGCCAAAGCAAATGACACTGTGTCATTAAAAATTGCTATGTAGCCCCAGCCATCTGGAGATTTTGTTTACTACAGTCAATGCATCATCAGAAAAATTACATACTGGATTATTCAAATCGTGTTTTTATGATTAACATTTTTTTTTTTATGTAACTATTCATATGAAACAAAATCTGAAATATTCCAGTTGCCATGGAGGAGAATTTAATATTAACTGACACTTGCTGTTCTTTGAAGTGCACTTTTCAGCTGGAGGTGTTTACCTCTTTAGAAACTTGCTGTGTGACTCAATGGGGCACATTTACTTAGGCGGTCCCTGCGCGATCCCCGATCCGGACTGTCCGGCGAGGATGAACTCTGCCGCGATTCATGAAGATCGTGCGTCCGATATCGTGTATGTGTCGCTTCCCCGCTCAGGTCCGCCGGAGTTCACCTTCTTCTTCCCGTGCATGTAAGTGCATTGTCTTGCGTCACAATTTTTAAGTTAAATCCCGCTTTTGTCCAAATCCGTCGGATCGGCCGACGGCCTGTCCCCCGATTTGTGTCGCATGAAATCCGACGCGATTGTGCCAAAATCCAATTGTGTGCACCAAAAACCCCTTTTACATCCCTGTTCCAGCGATGCAAAATGGAAATCGTTGGGATGTCCGACAAAAGTGCGATCCCCAATGTAAATGAGCCCCAATGTAAGCCTATAGGAAATTTCCTTTTCTACTGTTCTACTGCTAGCGCGGCGCTCTGCAATTTCCATCAGCTCCATAGAGAACAGTCATGCACAACCGTCTGCTCCATTGGGCTACATTCACACTACCGTATGGAGGACGTATATACGGCCGATATACGTCCTCCATAGACGGCAATGGGCGCGCGGCGCCCTGCGGGAGGGTTCGGTGCAGCACACGTGCGGCACCATACCGCTCCGTACCCGGGAAAAAGATAGGACCTGTCCTATCTTTACCCGTAATACGGCGCCGTGCGCCATAACTTCCTATGGAGAGGGGCGGGGGTGAGCGGCGCTCACCTCCTCCTCCTCTCCCCGTGCACTGCCGTTGCCCGCTATGGTACGGTACGGGCGGGCAACGGCAGTGTGAATGTAGCCTTAGTCTGGCGGAGCAAAAAGGGGACAGACCCCTAGTTTCCACAATCTGTTGGGGGTCTCAGCACCCCTAGACCCCCACTGATAAGCAAGTTAGGCCCTATCCAGTGGATAGAGCCTAACTTTGCTTTGTGGGAAAACCCCTATAATGTAATCTAATGTGATATAACAATCATACAATACTTACAGGCATAAAGTAAATTGTGGGGAATCTCTGTACGGCGGATCGAAACATAAAATGCCTGTAAGAATAAAAACACAGCAAATGTCAGCTTGATATTATTAGCGAAGACACAGGTGCAGAACAATAGCTACTACACACAATGACCAGCCACGTACCGAGCAGGTCCATTGTCTAGTAATTTCCACGTTATTTCCTATATGTGCCTCTACGACAACAGCGCTGCACACCTGTTACTAATTCCAGGGGTTGTCACTGTTATGGCAACAACACGAATAGATTTCACCCATCAATGAGTCATTTTTTGAACCTGATTCAGAAACAGCTGTTAATATTATATTGGCAGATACACCGGTGTATATATATATATATACTTATCATTGATGCTCCGCCCACAATAGTGATAGCAGAGGCGACCAAAAAAGGCAGAGGAGAACACATTAATCATAAGGCTTGGTAAGTTCACCGCTTGATAGACAGGGCAGGAAGAAATGTAGGAACTTTTTAATTCCCTAAAAATAACCGAAAAACACGACTTAGTGCTACTGGAACCTCTAGTGGTCAAAGGGGCGGAGCCTAGTAACAAGTGTTCACTTTCCCTACAATGCCCCCACAGGAAATATTAACATATTACATGATTTTAGTTAAAATTAATACACAACCCTGCTGGGTCCTCCAGAGTGAGCAGCTTTTTTTGTTATAGTTTGTAGGTGAAGGTCTTCATTTGTAAGGTCTTATTAAGGGGGTTTCCAACAACTCTCAGGGGGCCGCTTTACAAAACAAAATGTAAAAGTCCTTTATTTCTGAATTATCAAAATAGGTATTTTTCAGGATTTTTTTTTTAACAATTGGTGAACAGGTGTGACAAAGTGTGTGATTCTATGTTTTTATGTAGTATCTAGTGTCAACATAATTAGTGGTAACCAATCAGAATTTAGATTCCATTTTTCCAAAAGGTCTCTAAATTGATAGGTTGCTAAGAATCTTAAAGGACATCTATTACAAAAAACATGAGGTAAAGTGAGCAAACCCTTTAAAGGGCATCTACCACCAGGATGAAGGACTGTATGCAAATGAGCCTATGGGGTTCCAGGCTCCTTAAACACATTAATTTAACATACAAGTTAAAGGGATTGTACATTTAATGCATTTGTTATCCGACTGAAATAATTTATTCCCAACCAAATTTTTGGCTGGAAACTTCAGCCAAATGTTATAAGTGAGGCCGGCGATGAGCAACAGCTGGAGAACAGCAGGAAGCCTAAATCACTTCTGCGGTGTTTCATTATATTTTAGGATAGGATCTGCATTGCTGTATAATACGTTACAGTATAAATCAGCTGCTTGTTAATTAAAGG
The DNA here is from genome assembly GCF_040894005.1 of Engystomops pustulosus. Classification (NCBI taxonomy): domain Eukaryota; kingdom Metazoa; phylum Chordata; class Amphibia; order Anura; family Leptodactylidae; genus Engystomops; species Engystomops pustulosus. Next base: position 24,299,505 of record NC_092413.1, read on the forward strand.
GACGGGGGCAGGTAGCAGGTGCTGTGAGGTGGAACTTTGTATGTAAAACAAGTTTGTTCCTAAAATGTGGTGCAATACACAGCTATGGGGACAGCTAACACCAAAATCCTACCATGTAGAGATAAAGGGATGCTGCTCTGAGCTGGTGGCATCCTATATACTTAGGGACTATCCCAAATTTTACAGAATCTTCTGAATTTTTAGAAACAAACATGGTCAATTTTCTTTGTCGTAATCCAACCACAAAATGTAGAGATTATGCAAACCCCACCAGAGAGAAGGTAGTCCAGTTTAGGCTAGGCAGTCATGAGTAGGACTACCTATGGTAACATCATAATTTTTGTATTTTAAGGTCAATAGATATGAAAGGGTAGTTCCAAAAATCGAGGTAGGGTAATGTTTTATTTCATAATACACAAGGGTAGAAATAAATCAGTACATGACACCCTGATATCTATGGGCTATAAGTATAGTACATGGACACATTAAATCTTCTCAATGGGAGATTTTTCAGAAGTGTCTGAGGTAAAAGTGTTCTAGGTGCCCATGGAAACCAATCAGAGCTCAGCTTTCATTTCATAAACAGCTGTGGGAAAATGAAAGCTGGGCTCTGATTGGTTGCCAACTAGAACAGTTTTACCTCAGACACAAAGATGGAGAAGTAGGTTTCAAGACATTTTATGATCAGGCTTGACCAACTTTGTGCTTATTTTTCATTATACTGGATTCAAAAATTACACATTTTATGATAAATAAGTTATATTTTGACATAAAACTATAGTCTATAAACCAGCGGAGAGACGCCACCATGTTCTGGTTGGTGGTGCCCTTATTGAACTTAGAAACCCTACTCTAAAACACGATTTTTGTAGTGAATTCACACTAGATAATTGACAGAGTTGAAAAAGCTGTCTAAGCATGGACTATCTTGACTGTCTCCTCCAGACTTAAACGTAGAAAATAGATAACCACTGCCACTGGGTTGTAGAAACCCACTGCCGATCCTTGCTTGACATTGTCATCAGGTCATAGTCAGAAGATCCTCACCAACATTAGATGTCATTCAAATCCATCAAAATCAACTGCTTCAGCAGATACACATCTAGTATGCAGACACCTTGCTCTACGCTCTTCTCCCAATTGAGAACACATGAACATTTAGTGAAACCAAGTATTCATTTGGATGGGGAATAGCTTTTGGCCAAAGGGCTTTTAAAGTATTTGGCTACCCACACTAGACCAGACAAATATCACCCTCCATATAGGGTCATATACTCAGATTTAGATTTCCCAGAGGATGCTTCAGAGATAATGGACCTTTAAGGTCCAGCAGAAGAGAAACCCATTGATTGGTGACTGAAGCAGTCATGTGACACCAGGGGTTATTCTTACGGGAGGGATCATAGATATTATGGATTGTTAGATGTTACTGCTGATACAGCCTTCACAAAGATACAATGGGTCATTGTGGGTGGATGGTGGGACAACAGTTCCCCAGTCCAAACCGAATAAACAGTAGAATCCATGATAAATTGTCCATGAAGAATCTGCTACTTACTTGGAATGCTGCTGTTCCACCGGTGGAGGAATAAGATTATACTGACCGGGATCTGTGTTGATATCCTACAAATCAGACATCAAATAGGAATTATCAACAGTATATAACATTGTATGGGTTTGTGAACGGAACCTAATATTAGTACAAATAGACCTTTATGGGCGTGTAATGTACCTACCTTTAGCTTTCATTTTAACAATTGTTTTTTGGGGGTAAATTCTGTAATATTTTGCATGTATTGCCTCAATGGAATATATACAGAGGCGTAACTTGAGGGGGTGCAGAGGGTGCGATCGCAACCGGGCCCAGGAGGTTTAGGGGCCACTTTCCCATATGAGAAGACTAGTACTACAAAACATACATCATAGTCAGCGGTCTTGGCATAGACTTTGCATTGGGGCCCTTCAGATTCAAGTTACACCACTGAATATATACATACTACAACCATGTCTGTCCCCTACAGACCCCATATACATGACTGCCCAGAGTATACGACTTAACCATTTTAATATTTCATATTATTTGTTGGAAAAATGGAAGATAACATATTAGAAGAACTGAGGCAAAGCTGGATATAACAGGAATACTGGCACCCGACTCTCCGCTTCTGATATTTGTAGCTGGGCCTGGAGGATAAGGTGACATTAACAATGTCTGTCTTTTATTTACCGAGTGAAGGGAGAAATAGGACACAGGGATCTAACTGTAAGGAAAGGTGAAAAGGTTCGCTCGCTAATATGGCTCCAGCTGACAACCTGACTCTCAGCAATATAACATCACCCTTGGCTACAGAAATCCATCATTTATGAACGGTCCAGTCAGTGATTCACCGGGGAGCAGAGACTTCTTATAAGCCAAAGTCGTGTCGGCTGCATATCGACTCTAATGATTCCAAGAACACCGATCAATTAGTAGACGTCTCCTCTAAGACAAGACGGCATCCAGTATAAATAAATGTAGTCATAAAATAAATCAGAGCTATCACTAGGTTCATCGGTTGCTTCGTTCAACATTTAGTGTATGGAGCCAATTCTGATTTCCTTGCGTGTTTTCACCGCAGAACTATCCTGTGCATCTTGCGTCATGAATAGAATACTAGAATTGTAGTATAGACTGACATGGAGGCAAAGAAGGGCAAAAAACAAAGTCCAAGCACTTCTTTCAGATGGTCAAGATTTTGAAGTTTTTAATGAAACACGGCCACAAAAAGCACAACGTTTCGGCCACAATAGCCGTGGGTTGGATAAAGAAGAAAGATATCGAGCATTAGCATGAGGTTGAGTACATCTGTACAAATGTGGAGGCAAAGGTGGAGGCAAAGAAGTAAAAGAAATGGAATACAGATAATACATACAGGACCACTGATTGATAATCTTAATGGCACTGCAATGGCCACCGGTGGCATCCCCGGAATGGCATTGTTCACATTTGGGTAAGAAAGAGCTTCATTTCCTGTGTTGTCTCCTAATCAGAGGAGGCCACTCATTGGATGAACCAGATGCTGTGAACCACTGGAAGTTCTAGCTTTACGCAGCCCCAAAATCTGGGAGCTGGAGCAGGTGAACATGTGTCTTTTGTTTTCTAACCTCAGCTCCTTGGATGTTTTCAAGAAATATCTTGGTTACAATGGAAAGAAGCAGACATATAAGAACGTTTCGCAAGGTTGTGGTTTCGGAGACCTCCATTACCAAGATGGGTGTTGGTCTCACCACTGGGACATGCATCCATCAGGTATTTATGATATATTCTATGAATACTTCAGATGGGATAACCCTTTTAATTCGGACAGGACTGGCCAACCATCTCATGTTCATGGGTCTTCACATTCTTTCCACCCTCTGCTCTTGGGGAACAAAGTTACTACCAAATGTATCTGGTAGAAGCTTTTCTCCTCTCCATGTTTAGGACAAACGCGCTGCCTGTCCGTGAGGAGAACGCACATTAATGGGCTGGTTGGGTGAGACAGATGTCTTACAAACGCAATCTGAAGTGTCCTGCAAGCTCCTGGAGCCGCTGCTGTGACCTGGGTTGAGCCTCTGCATATGGCTCATTCCTAACAAGACTTATTCAGAGCGTCTATTCTCTCATATAGACAGAAAGATCACTTTAAAATAAATCTGATATAAATCTTTATACTGTATTTCTATGGTGGCCTCATCGGTAGCACCCTTAGCCACGTTAGGACGCCTGCATATAACCACATAGCACCCACCCGATCAGTCACTTTATGCTTGCCTTACCTTATCTTTTACCCCATGGAGTGGAGCACTTCTTGGGGTACTGCGGAATGATGAGGGGTGTGGGAGTTGTTCCACCAGATCCCTAAATTCTAGAATCTTGTAGCAGCCGGGTAGTAAAGCTTCTCCAGATCCAGCTGTGCTCAAGGGCTTTTTCCGTCCTTGCCCTTTGAAACTGTATGTTTGCTGAACAGGATTAAGTTTTGCATCTTGGAGAAAATCACGGACGTTATAAGTCCCTGGACTAGGAGATTCCTGACGGCACAAAACATATACATGCAGTGTTCATAACTCTTATGATTCGTGACACTATAAGGTTTATGTTTGTAGCAATGAGTGTGAATGGAGAGGATAATATTCACATTTCCTTGTCCTTTGTAGATTTATAAGGTATAGAAATCTTTACAAAACTGGTGTCATTGCTCCAATGTAGTTACAATGAAAAGTAAAGCAAATCTCCAAATACTATTGATTACAATATTACAATACTAGGAAGTTTGGGGCCCCGGCCCCGGACTGGGACTGGGAAATGTTGATAATCCGGCTCTGTATACACAGTGAGTTCCCTGCACCTGGGAAGGGAGGAGGGTTTTCTGTGACTTGGGGCCCCTTCTCCTCCTTGTGGCCCCCTGAACACAGTCACACTGACCCCCCCCTCCTGATGGCGGCCCTGTATATAGTACTACAGTTTGTCTACAGCTCCTATGTAACTATATCTGTATCCATGGTTACAGACTACAAACCAGCTTTGTGTAGTCTGATCTTGCTCATACGGCTTTCTATTTGGCTTCAGCTACTTGTAAAACCTATGAAATATATCTTACGCAAAAGTAGGATACAGGTGGGGGGCAGTATAAGAGCAAGATACATACAACTCAGAAAAAAATCTTCACATAACAGGTTTTTTTTCGGTTAGACTCTAACCGAAGAAAATAATGGAAATAAAATGGAATCTTCAAAACTTTCATTGTTTTGAATTTGGTCCATTTGTATCCGTTCTGTTATTCCGAATAAAGGAAAGTCTGAAGCTGTTGGATTTCCTGATTTGGCCAAAGGCCAGAAATGGTGGTACCAGAGCGAAGACCTAGGACCAGGAGCAGGGAAAGTATGTGTTTTTATTTTCTTACCCCTTTAAAATCAATGTATAAGACGTGGATATGGAGGATTATTTTATGGTCTGTGTCATTAGATTTGTTATAGATTGCTAGATAGTAGCTTAAATAAACTGCAAGTAAAGTGCATGGTGTCTTAAATGGGGTTTTTCCCATGAAACAAAGGGTAGGACCTAACTTTCTGATCGGGGTCTCAGTGACAGGACCCCCAGAGCTCACAAACATGGGGGTCCGATGAGGTCCAATGTACCCCAGTCAGACCCCTCGTTGTTCCTTGAGATGACCGAAACAGCAAGACAAGGGAGAAGAGGGGTCCGACTTGAGGTACAACGGCCCCCATCGGACTCCTGTTCTCGTTATTTGTGGGGATCCCATCACTGAGACCCCCACCGATCAGCAAGTGAACAGGGCCTAACTTGTTTGCCAGAACAACTCGGTCATGTAGTAGACACGCATATTATAGTGAATGATTATAGATCCCACTGGTCATCCGTATACTTATATACTATATGACCGCTATACACATGCATGCTTACCCTGAATGAATACAGCCACCATCCATCTCTCTCTGTAAACAGGTTTTCTTCTTCACTTTCTGGATCCTGTTACCAAGAACATATATACAATGAGCTGCCATAAATATATATATCCATTTCCATAGATTCTAATAGTACATAACCTAAACTACTACACGTCAGCTAACTATAGCGCACATCACAGTCATTGTCCATTTATATTCATAACAGGGATGATAAATATAAGTAGTGGCTACATACGACCATCGTCAGCAGGTAATTGTTCTGTTCTGGAATACACTTGCTACAAATGTTTGTTCCATAACAAGCAACAAGCACACCCAGAGCTGCAAGTACATTACACAACTGACACTGGAGGAAATGTAACCTCTCCCGTCCACGTCTTATTGAAATACTTATTGGACCAGTCATGGATTTATACATCTGCTCTGTCAGGACGGAGGGAGATTGGACCTTTCCCCACTTCCATCAACCCAAACATAATGGGGCTTATTTACTAAGGGTCGCGGATTGCACTTTCGTCGGACTGTTCAAGGTTTTTGGGAATTGCACAGCTTTGACAGGTATTTATTCATAGGTTTGCACTGCGATTGTGTCGCACGCGATCGGATTGTGGCGCAGCTGCAACGGCTTCCATGCCACAGAAATCGGTGGGGCATGCCGTCGGCCGATCCGACGCATTCCGACTGAGCGCGGGATTTAAGATTCAAATTGTGTGGCAAGACAATGCACTTACGTGCACCAGGAAGAAGGTGTACTGAGCAGGAAAGCGTCGTTTGCATATTCTTTTCCATGCAAGTCCGACAAAAAACTGCTGTAAACACTTTAATAACTGTGCGCCAATGGATAGTTTAAGGGAAACCTTTCCCCATCTCCACCAACTCCAACTCTCTGCATCCTTCATAAGACTTATCCTTCTCATTCTATCATAGTTGGAATTTTATCTCTCACGCCCCCAGTATTCCGAAAAAATGTTAAGAGAATCTGTTTTGCAACATTTTTAAAGGATACAAATAATTAATTTCTGTGGAGTTAATAAAAGATCTTCTTCAAAGGTTGTGGAAAATGTGACTTTTTTCTAAATCTCCTAAAAATCTTATTAATAGGACACATAAAAACCAAAGTTTGATTGACCTTTCCTTCTCAAGGCCTGAGTAGTCTGAGACTGGTTGCCAGGGACATAGGTTTTGTTTTCTAGTGAATTTTTTGGCAGCAAAAAGTAAATGCAAAGAGGCTTTTCAGTATTTGAGTGACTGTGATTGTGTATCTTCTTTTGGAATATAAATCATATTTTTGGATCATAAAGGGAACCTGTCATCAGAAATTGGTCTAATAAACCACTAGCAGTAGGATGAGAAGCAGCTGAGCAGCTTCTAGAAGATGTTTCTTTCATGGCCCGGTGCGGGGACATCATCCAGAAAATCAACTTTAAAGTCAGATGTAGATTGGTTTTATGAAGTCAAGGAGGCGGAGAGTTTTACACTGAAGTCAAGCTCTCCCTGCCTTAGGACCATAGGACCAATTACAGTGAAGTGAGTGTTCTGTGTCCAGGGAAGTCATTGATCAGATCTCTTGAAGTTCAGTACATGAGGAGGCACGGAGGGCTTGACTTCAGTGTTAAAATCTCCACCTCCCTGACTTTATACTTATGACTTACATCACACTTTAAACTTGATTTTCTGGATGATGCCACCGCCCCGAGACATAAGAGAAACCTGATCAAGAAGCTGTTCAAGTGCTTGACAACTTACTGGTAGTGGTTTATAAGGCCAATTTCTCATGACAGGTTCCCTTTAAAATGGTGCTGGACTCAGTTATTGGACCCCCGCTGATTACAAGGGTCTGTTGTAACCCTGTCACACCCCAAAAGAATGGATCAGAACCTGTTCATCTCTGTCAGTGCCATAGAGATGAATAGAGGAGCAGGGTGCATGTGCGTCCGTCTCCTCTGTTCATTAATGGTACAATGGACCCCAGTTCTCGTCATCCAGCGCTGAGACCCCCACCTACCAACAAGTAAGCCCCTATTCTTTGGACAAGGGCTAACTTGTCGTGACTGGACATGCCCCTTTAAGTAAGCGACATACAATAATAAGGTATATAAAATTAGTTAAAGGGTCTAATATTTGTTTTCTCAAAAACAATGATAACCCTTGTCCAGAGCAGATGCTGCTTTATGTTGGGGCATGGTGGGGAAAGGATATGTGGCCGTACTACTCGCCATATGATGGATGTATTACCATGAACAAGCCCTTAAAGAGACAGGGAGCAATAAATGTGTCACAATAAGTGTAAGGGAGTAATTTCCCGCTATAGTTATCTATACAGACTCCTGCTGCAGGAAGAGATAAGTAGTGACAATGTCCAGCCGCTATCTATATATATGGCTGCTGACATCTGGATCTGATGTTTTACAACTGTAGATGGGGCCGCTCTATTCATGTGTCAATCATGATCTATCACCGGTTACTGGGACCTAAGATCACCGGTCACTGGGATTTATGGTATAGGTGGCCATACACATTACAGAAAATAATTTAAATAGTAAAAGTTATACAGTTTTCCAATGTAGTTTCTGCGTCAATTCTTCTCTTTTTTTTTTAGATCTCTGCTTGCTGTCTTCTTGCTGTCATGCAACAGGAAGCGTAATTGTTTAGTTCCTGTAGATAAACTACGGTCCACGGTCATGTGATGTCACACAGGTGCACGCCGCATTAGCATCACACAGCTTTGATCACACTGTGCGTTATAACGAGCCGTGCACCTATGTGACACCACATGACCAGGGATATAACAAGCCCGGCACCTGTGTGACATCACATGACCAAGAATATAACGAGCCGTGCACCTGTGTGACATCACATGACCAGGGATTTAACGAGCTGTGCACCTGTGCGACATCACATGACCAGGGAGATAACGAGCCGTGCACCTGTGTGACATCACATGACCAGGTATATAACGAGCCGTGCACCTGTGTGACATCACATGACCAGGGATATAACGAGCCGTGCACCTGTGTGAAATGACAAGACCAGGGATATAACAAGCCTTGCACTTGTGTGACATCACATGACCATGGAGATAACAAGCCATGACCAGGGATATAAGTTATTCACCCGTGTGACATCACATGTTCTTTAAGTGGACAACCCCTTTAATGGTATCACACTTACCCTGTTATACACACAGACTGAATATGGATTTTCCTTGGCAATGCTCAGTTAGAGTACAGGCAGTCCCCGAGTTACATACAAGATAGGTTCTGTAGGTTTGTTCTTAAATTGAGTTTGTATGTAAGTCGGAACTGTATACTTTATCATTGTAATCCCAGCCAGAACTTTTTTGGTTTCTGTGACAATTAGATTTTAAAAATGTTGGGTTGTCATAAGAACCGGGATTAACACTAAATCTTCATTACAGACACCTGTGATAACTGTTACAGCTGATTATTGTAGCCTAAGGCTAAAGTACAATAAATTACCAATATCCAGGGGTCCGTTTGTAACTAGGGGTCGTCTGTAAGTCGAGTGTCTCTGCCCAATTTTAATTAGGAGCCTTCAAAATTTATTTATTTTTTTACATTTAAACACTGTATAAACCCTGACATTTAACCTATTAATAATGATTTAATATAACAGCTACACTTAAAGAGAACCCGTCATGCAAAATAACCCCCCTAATCTAAATATATTTTCATAAACTGCCATTAGAGAGCATTGCCTCTATCCCTTCATTGTCCCTCTACATGCCTGTAAACCTAAGCAATGAGGTCCTAAAGCTGTATGCAAATGACCTGTGAGGTGTCCAATGAAGCATTAGCATATTCAAGCTGTGCACCTTATTCATGAGTGGACATGTCAGTCCAGTGCATGACTGACAGCCTGTGTAATGATGTAAGGCTGTATAATGATGTGCTTCCTGGTGCTGGTGGCCACGCCGCCTGCAGCCTGTGTGTGCATGTGTGTGTGTGTATAGGAGAGATACAACAGCTCCAGGCAGCCATGTTACAGCAGAACATGTCAGATTCATGTGTAGCTGATGTCTGTGTCTCTCACCTGTATATTAGGAGGATGCAGCATGTCAGCAGATGCAGCACACACACTAGCAATGCTTTACTATACATTACACACAGACATGAGCAGGGGGAGGAGAGGGGAGGGGGAACAGGGGTGACATCACTGCCTCTGACCATGTGACCAGCCTCATTTACATGATAAAAAATAGATGATTTTACAATGATTAATGTATGAAATAACTAGATAAAGGCTGGGATGGGATCCTTGTGAGCTGCTCCAACAGGTAGAGGTGACAGGACTAGTGACACAGACCTGATGACAGGTGTCCTTTAAAGAGATTTGTATAATGTGACAATGCTATGGCACATGGGGGCTACCACTGAATGTGGCTACGGCTGGATAAAGTTACGTTGTGCCATAGAGTAACACCACTAAGAACTGTGTAAGCACCTGGCCTGGAGGGATAGCTGTTGCCTAATAACCTAATTACTCAGTAGAAAGATAAGGCTATGAGATGACGATCACTATACACCTTGTTAGAAGCAGGATGTACTCTGCCGACGAGGGTGTTCATGGGTGGTGGCCTCTCACGTGACCCTCACACCCAACTCACACCCATGTTGGACCAGTTTCCCAGTCAAGCACAATAAATATTACACACCAGTCCCGTCTCCTTTAGATGCTATCATTGTCTCCATGTTATTAGTAACCTGTCGCCTCCTTTAATATCACTATAGTTAGATTCTACTACGTCTTTACTATGCATCACTCCTCAGGAAACATCTACAACAACCAAGCGCGGTGCATTGTAACGCAGGTCCTCAGCAGCTGCACGGAAGAATTTCTGTGTGTAGAGAGTTTGCCAAAAATGACAGGGAACAATGCCTGGAACTCATCTCCGGGGTTTCCATTCATTCTGCGTTCCTTTCGGATCAGCTGGGAGGTCGACTTTCCTGTCTTGAGTTCACACATTTTGGATAGATTGCTAGAAGGACTGATGTCGAAACAATTACACAAACCCAGGTTCCTTCTTGGTTGTGATCAGGTAAAAGCAAACTTCTTTGGGAGGCTAAGATGCATTTTAGGAGTTCTGACCATGAGAAACGGCAGCGCTACGGAATATGACCAATTTGACATGCTTGTGCAGCGCTGCGTAATCTGTGTGCGCTATATAAATAAAGAATTATTATTATTATTATTATTTATGATGGCACTATATGAATATAGATTATTGTTATTATAGTGTTTAGGAGCTCTAAGTTCTCGGCATTGAGAAGGTTAACCTCCATAACCCCGCCCCTCGATGTGAGAGGGAGGAAAGAGGGGAGGAGCTTTAAATGAAGTTAATTCAGAGTTTATTGCACAGCAGTGTGAGTACAATACCCAACCTAAGGGCCGGCACCTAGCACTGTATGTAGTTGTCCAAGGTCAAACCTCCTGATAACTCAATGGTATCCGTAAAAGACAAGGGGTCATTTATGCTGATATAGTGTCAGGTTTTAGCACCTAAAATCTAATGGGATTGTTTCACGCTTACCGATTGGCGTAAGCTGTTGGTCCCCAGTGCAAAATGTGTGCCAGGCCCCCAATTATAATGTACTGTTTATAGTACTAGTCTTTTCATATAGGAAAGGTACACCCAGGGTCGGCTCCAGGTTTCAGTAGGCCCCTGAGCCTCAATAGGCCCCTTTGTAGTGAACTCACATGGTGGCTTTAAAAATTCTGCAACTAAAACAGTCTCCTGTTCCCTAAAATATCCCCAAGTTTATTATCGCAAACCTCCCCTCATGGGTATTTTATATAAAGCCCTCTTCACCCCCATGAATTTATTAGAAACAGTTCCTATCACCCCCATTGATTCCTTATATACAACCTTATATGGGCCCCTCAGCAGTTCTGGGCCCTGGCACTTGGCCGGGTGTGCCCAATGCTGGCGCAGACCCTGGGTACACCATATGGGCCCCGTTGACCTCTTGGGCCTAGTTGTGACCACAGCCTCTGCACCTCCTCTAGTTAGACCCTGCCCTTACCTCTCTCTTCCCCCATTTCCTTACCCACTTTGTTTCCAATGCAGATCTTCTGGAATCATCATCCAGTGGCAAAAAGAGAATGTGACCAACGAGGGACCCCAAATTTTAACAATGGCTCTGATAATAAATAGGATACATAACCCATTTGTTGTAGATATTCTGTAAGTCTTCTTCCATACATGAGAATAGGTATCTGCAGGAGGAGTATTCTTTAGTTCTGGAGGCTAACAGGATCCTCCAGTTGAACCTCTTAAATGCAGCGATCAGTGGTGGACCCAATATCTATGTAGTTTGACAGAGGAGGTAGGTCCCTATCTCAGCTAACATTGGGTTACCTGCTAGTCAGGTGGCTTGTACGTACCATCAGGTCTGTGGTATGTACCTAGCGGACCACGACATTGCAGTGTAATAAAAGTTGCTAATAGAGGTCTATGGTCTATACTCCATATATTATTATAATATATTATATATATTATTCCATATTAGACTCTTCTCACAAATGTAATAAACATTGTCAATTTTATCAACATCCACGAAATGATAATCATTGACCACAGCTAATATTCGTAGAAAATTCTAAAATATTTCTAGAACCAAGTGATCGGCTCTAGGTGATGGTTGTCAGGACATCATCCCCTCATTTATTCCTTTGGCCAATCCATCCGTGCATTTTCCATACAGCGCCTCCTCAAGTTTTGAAGTTACTACTTTGCCTTTGTGGTCTTATAAAAAAAATAAATACATAGAAAATTTTCTGGACAAAATTTGTAGCTGTGATCTGGAGCAAGCTAGAAGAAGCGAAGGACATTCATGTTGTATATGGATCTAGAATGTGAAGAAAAATCCAAAAAGTTGGCATCTCACCCTAAAGTTTAGAGTCTACTATTGTCAGATTGAGGAGTAATGTCCAAGTCTATGAATACCAAAAAACAAGATAAACCCAAAACTAGGTATACTACTCCTATTACCAATACAAAAGCATATAATACCAAAAAAGATATATAGGGCAAAAAAGTACTCAATTACATATTGCTCATGATCACTAAGTAGTGAAAAATATTAGGTAAACTTTATTATTAAATATGGCCATCAAAAAACATTAAAAACATAAATTAAAATTCCACAGAGACAAGAGTGTGGCAATGGTCAACAGTATTTTAGACACATCACAAGCATTATCCAATGCATATCGATCAAAACAGATAACAGTGTATTCAATTTTGGTTATAATCAGTATATTACCCACCCGGGTGTTGCATAATACCAAAATTTGTCAGCCACTAAGTTAATGACCACCGCCACAGCACCCCGACGCACGTTTCGCCGTTAACTTAGTGGCTGACAAATTTTGGTATTATGCAACACCCGGGTGGGTAATATACTGATTATAACCAAAATTGAATACACTGTTATCTGTTTTGATCGATATGCATTGGATAATGCTTGTGATGTGTCTAAAATACTGTTGACCATTGCCACACTCTTGTCTCTGTGGAATTTTAATTTATGTTTTTAATGTTTTTTGATGGCCATATTTAATAATAAAGTTTACCTAATATTTTTCACTACTTAGTGATCATGAGCAATATGTAATTGAGTACATTTTTGCCCTATATATCTTTTTTGGTATTAAATGTCCAAGTCTATACCAGACTTTACTAATTTCCATTGTTACTTCTATCCTACAGTATAAAATGACACTTGGTCATAATCTGCCACCATCTACGAGAGAAGAAGATCTGAGATGAACGTTACCTTCGTAGGTCCCTTGATCTGCTGATTGCTGCTTCTGATCTTCGCTGCAGCCATTTTTCTAGTAACCATAACACTGCAGAATAAGTTTACCCCTTAACAAAACTCACATGTGGACCAACCGGACAGTCAAGACAATGACCCCCTGGAGCTTCCACTTACTAGTAATGCTATTGTCTGCCGGCTATACAGAGGAACTCAACCAGAATGGATTGTGTAGGAGCTGAGTCAGTAATATGTGGCAGGGGGCATCACGCTATATTGTTCTGAGGCATGTAATATTTGCTCTAAGGGGCCCCCCTTCCCCATACACATAGCTTACAAACTCCACATTGACTCATAATATACGTTTGTCCCATTTTTCATAAAAGTGATTTTTAAGGTTTACATTAAGTGAGGCAGATGGTGCGTCCGTAGTGCTGCCGTCACCCATCAAGAACCCACCACTTTGGGACACTCCCTATCTGTCAGTAGCAATACCCCCATATACCCCCAAAGGGGTGTTCCCTATACAAAGGCAATGTCTCGAGTGCACCAACTGCCTCATGTATAGAAATCTTATATTAGGAGGTACATTTTGGCAAATAAAGGAATATTGGGAGGGGTCTTATAAGGCTGGGTTAGTAATTTGAAAGGTGTATCCTAGTAGATTAGGTAGAATCACTAGAAAATTCGAGGCCCCTGGCTGGAAAATGTTGTGGGAGCCCTACAGAATGATCATCCACCCCTGTGTACACAGTAAGTTCCCTACACCTGTAAAGGGGGGGGGAGGGTTTTCTGAGACTCAGGGCCCCTTATCCTCCTGAGTCACACTAATGGTGGCTGCCCAGGGTAGGATCTACCTATAATCCTGTCTATGAGTAGAGATAATATCTTTCCTCTAGGCACAGGTTTCCCCCTTGTTTTGGTTACAGGCCTAGGTGAAAGATCCGATATTAACCCCTTAAGGACGCAGGGTTTTTTTGCTCATTTCTCGCTCTCCACCTTCAAAAATCCATAACTTTTTCATTTTTATGTGTACAGACCTGTGTGAGGGCTTATTTTGTGCGTAACAAATTTTACTTTCCCATAATGTTATTTATTTAAACATGCCGTGTACTGCGAAGCTGAAAAAAATTCCAAATGTGGAAAAATTTAAAAAAAAGAAAAATTTTTTCTTGTGGGCTCAGTTTTTACGACTTTCACTCTTCGCTCCAAATAACACACCTACTTTATTCTTTGGTACGGTGCGATCGCAGGGTTTTTATATAGGTTTTTATTGTGTTTTAATACGAATGTGTACAAAAAGAAAAAACATTTTTTGCCATCTTCTGAAGCTAATAATTTAAGCAAGCACCGACCGCGGTTATTAGCGGTGGGGGTTTGCTGCAATATGGACTCAGCCCGTGACCCCTCTTCATACATTCCCTGTACCTCTGCGCTGTAGAGCTACGGTGCAAAGCGTTAAGGGGTTAAAGGACTGTTAGCACATTTTCACAAGGGGTAGGTTCCTAATGAAGCCCTAGATGCTAAAAAATGGTTTCCCTGCCACAAGAGCAGAATTAAACTTCCCTGGTATCTAGGGATCTATAGAGGGGGTTGAAGGGCTTGGCCTAATATTATGTGACCAGGATGACATCACAGGACCTTTAGCGTCTTGAAATAAGTAAACCGTACCCCATGCACATATCTGGCCACTTCTACTCCTCTCCATACAGGCTGCTCTGATTTCATGAGATATATGCTCGGTGTACAGTTTGCCAATGTAAGAAGGCTAAAGGACCTGCAATGAAGTCCTTTAGCCTTTTACATTACTGCTGCATGTTGAGATAGCATGAGGAGGAGCTGCAGGATTCAGCCTGAGGACTCCTTGACTCACTATAGACATCTGTGGATACCAGGTAATATTACGGTATAAAGTTAAATATATGGTAATCTGAGTGGAACAATTATTAGCTAAAAGGTGTCAGTTACTAGGGCTCTATGGGAACCTGCCATTAGCTGTATTTGAGAAGGTGGTGACAGGTTCCCTTTAAAGCTCCAGAATAAGACATTATTTTAAGGCGGGGGATACTATTCCTTGAACTGCTATTTTTCAGCAAAATCAAGGAGAGCAGTTGTTACTTGTGCCAAGTAACAATTGTGGCAATGCCTGGTACTGCATGCAGGTTTCAGTCGCCTGTCCTAGCATTTAATGCTGTGAAATGGGACACATAGGAACTCAAGCATGATGTCAGAATATAGGCAACTCATCCCCTGTAGAGCCCCCCCACCCCTTTAACTATTACTGGACAACCCCTTTAATTTTACTGCATGCCTTTTATTATCTTTAAGACTTCTTTCCAGTGGCCGTTCACACAGGTCCTGGAAGCAGATCCTTGCGATTGCCCTATGTGAGCACCGTGGAGTAATGTCTGGCCAACAAGTCGTCCTAGATATTCTGGCAACATGACCAGGAAGATATACAGTATGTGTGCGCCAACTCATGCAAATTGGGCTTGATCTCGAATTGGAAGGTGCCTAAAGGAATCTTAAGGAAAATATTTGCATAAACAAATAAGGATCCACAGAAAATCCAGAACCAGAGACAAGGGAAGTCCGATTTCCACCATGAGATCTGCTTATGTGATGTCATAAGGAGACCCCTGGGGTATCCCTAAGGTGTAGTCACTGATCTAAGGTAAATGTAATCTGGAAGAACCCTCTGAGATGCATCTCCTGATCCGAGTCCTGCTGTCCTAAGTGTATAAAGCTATGGTAAAACAAAAACGCAGCTCTGATTGGTTGCCATGGTCAGTTTGCCACACAAGCCTATGGACCAAGGTATAACACCGAGTCACATCTGTTCTGTTAAGATGCCTAAAAATGTGTAAGGGTTTGGCCAAAATCCAAATTATCACTGATGCATAAATGACTAATACATGATATAGGTCAGCACCAAGTGACTTGTTCTTTAGCCATGTGGTTAATCTGCCCCGTTGTGCAAATAGACGTGCAATAAATTAGTAATTTAACATCCAATAGAGAAACAGTAATCATGTTTGTTATCCATGGCATCTTTCCTTTTAAAATGAACATCTACAGTGAAAGTTACCAGAGCCGCTGTGCTGTAGCTTCACAAGCTGTCTTCCCTTTACCTACTGTAATCTTTGTGAAAGAGTGCTCCTGTTTAACAGCCTCTTAACACCAGGATCCCTTGTGGCTCATTAGTATAATTTTAAAAGTTGATTTTAGAAGCAGATAAGTCTGTGCCTGGATCTATGATTAAGTGCCCTTGGTTTATGCTACATTTTGGAAGACACACATTTTTGATCAACAGGGACATGCATCTACCACTTTTTAGGTGCAGAAGGGGGCAGTGTACCAGTGATAGCCACCTCCAGGATTTAGTACAGTTGCCATATTTATCTTTGATTTTTGTTCAACTTTACTTTGGGGCTTTGAACTTGTCCCATTCTTGCACCTAGTAAGTCCTAACAGAGCATGCTAGACCCAGACTTACTTTTGGGAACTACTATTTGGGACTAAAGTTACACACCGCAAAAAGGTCAAAAGTGAAACTAAACAGGCAACTCATCACATGTATCACAAGACTCTTGTGCAATGAGCAAGTAGGCCTACTTCAGGAAACTTGAAAATGTGTCAGCTGAAAAATTGTTGCACCAACGTGTGTAGACTTAAAGGAATTGTCCAGAGGTTTGTATACATAGCCGCTTTCCCACTCCCCAAATAGCACAACACCTAATCATAAATGTAGATTTGTTTCAACTTCACTACTCATTTCTATGCAGCTGAGCAGTAAAACTCATACAATCCGTGTAAGGTGCGGCTCAGCTCCTCCTGCTCTATCACATGCTACATATCCAGTGTAACAGGTTTCCCTTTTGTAAACCAACAGTCAAATCTCTAAACTGCAAACATGAAGAAACAACCACCATGATTGACTTTTTAGTTTTTATTGGAAAACAAATATACAACTTGGAATGGATTTGAGGCAAATTGTGCCATAAGCAGGTTCTTCTGAAAAGTGGCTAAACCAAAGTAAACCTTATACTGGTGAAGGAACTTACAACTCATTGCTGGGTAATGCTATGCAGACCCCTCACGTCAGTGTAATTCATAAGAAAAAACTCATAGTAAGCATATGGTGAACATGATCCAGGTCTGGAGCAAACAATACGATAGGAAAGGCAGGAAGGGTGAAAAGAAAAAAAAAAAAAGTAAAAATCAAGACATGTATCTGGATAGACCAGCTTTGCATTAGTGCAACATAAGTTCAATATTGTTAACTATCTGTAGTTTAGAGTCGTTTACTCCACATTCCAACAAGCAGACAAGTTACTTGAAGAAATCCAACTTGGAGGAGAAGGGGTGGGAAGGAACTAAAAAAAAAAAAAAAAAAATTTAAAACTGAAGAGCCCGGATGTTCCTGCATGACCAAACTCATCAAGGTCTTCCATGTGCACAAGGGGCTTTGATAAAATCCAGAGTAAGCCACATGCAGCATTTGTTACTTGATCAACTTTCCATGGAAACCAAAAAGAATAAAAAGTTTAAGAAAAAAAAAAGAAAAAGACAGTGACAGGAATATGGGAAACATGAATGGAATTCTAAATTACTATACATGCATTCCTTGACAGTAAGGGGGGAAACATTTTACAGATAAGTTACAAACAAAGAAAGGCAAATAAACATCTTTGTACAAGAAATTTAACACATTCTGTACAATCTTCACTTTGCTGTCATCATTTGTACAAACTCTGCAAGAAAAAAAAAAGCAGGAATTAACATTACATCCATTAGGAATATCCACATTGCAGATTTATTGCGCATCAGATTCTGATGTTCACTGTAGAACTTTTATGCAGTCTGTCTGTACTATTAGCCGATCCAAACCTCTATTTACACTATACTATGGGGAGGTAATGTTTGTTGAGCTAGTTATGTCAAAGCCAAAGAAATTTCATAGATTCCAGTAAAATACAATCATTGATCACATTGGAAGTTTGTGGCAAAGGCATCAGGATGGTAAGGGACGCAACCTCCAGCATATATCTAGTTGATTGCCAATAGACATGTCAGACTCGGGGCTCATCACCTGGATATTTGAGTCCAGGAGACAGTCGCTCATATCGCCTACATGAAAAGCTACTCTAGGGCCCAAGTCCTGCAGTTTTCCCAGGAAGCCAAGTGTTTTGGTAATTAACTAGGGCATTGGGATGGATCAGAGGGCAGTCTTCAGTCTAGTGGACATGGACTTTCTTTACCGTCTGCTACAATGGTTTTGGTCTTCTGTCAATGAATGTTGAATACAAAACAGATCCATACAATGAATTGGCAGCATCTTGTATAACATGCACCTCCATTCCTGTGGGGTAACAGGACCATGATACTTGTCTGCTGTGAGCTCCATCTTTTACAACTCTAAGAATGCACAGAGATCAGTTTGAGTCATTGCACAGCAATGTATCAAGCTGGAGATCTACAAGCCCTTTTTGTGGTACAATAGTATTGCCCACCTAGTGTCACTGTGGCAGTTCTTTATCCCCACCATGCATGGACTGTCCTGTATAAAGTGTAAGCCAACGTTCATATCAGACTGACCCACCTTCATAATTTACTTGACCATCTCCATCAATATCTGCTTCCCTGATCATTTCATCAACCTCTTCGTCCGTTAACTTCTCCCCCAGATTTGTCATCACATGACGGAGTTCAGCAGCGCTGATGTAGCCATTGCCGTCCTGTGGAAAGTGCAGAGATGTATTTAGACTGCCCAGAATTCTGCCACACCCAGTCAGACGCATCACACATGCTTATTACTATCCAGCGACCTCAGGCTAGATAATAAACATGTTTGGGAAGGTTTCTTCCAGGCATTAGATTCCTCCCACAATATAAACACATGTTGGCAGAGCATCCGGTTAATTACAATTGTTTGGCAGCAGGTGTGTACACCAAGTCCTGTTCCAACAGAAGCTAGCATGTATGATCTATGTAGTGCAATAGGTCACTGACCATTGTAGGAACATTAGTCATAAATGTCACCAGTTCTGTACTGAAGACGTGCGACAACATCTGAGGTGGTCTAGTTTTAGACTAGACAACCTATAGGACAGGTGTGGAGTCATTTTTAAAGTCAAGTTTTATACTCCTAGACAATCCCTTTTAGGGTGAAGCTCACAAGAATCTGATCTTACAATACATGAATTTCAGGAGTTACACTGGCTTCCCCCTTACTGACTGTTGGAAGCACCTGTCTACGATTGTGCTGTATGCAAACTGCAGGGCTGCGTTATGTGTCAATGCAGCCCGGCAGAATAAACAATATGCAAATACCTGCTCCGAGCCTGGGTGCTTCCTACAAGCTATAACCAAGCCCGATGGAAGGTAAATATCCAACAATAAACCTGTCAGCTAAACCTGAAGATTGATGGACAGTTGCCTTCTATGGGAAGACTTGTGCATAAACCTGAAGAACATTTGATGAGTAGGTTCTCTTTACCTTACTAACCATTCCTTTAGTTTCCATCGGGTGTTTCCCCTTAGCCAACCTGTGAGTGCAATTTCCATGGCTGTGTTAGCCATATGTACCAGCTCAAACTGAGCACCATTCGTTCAGCCAAGTAGGGGTCCATTTGCACATAGTGATAACTTAAGGCGTCCTTTACATGTTGCATTTTGAAATGCATTTAAACAGCTGAGAAGAGGCCATTTGCCCAATTACATTCCATTTGAGTTTAAAAACACATCGTAAATGCGATATTAACGCATGTGTGAACAAATTTAACCAATGATATTACACAACTCACCTCAGCTGTTGTAATGAGTTTCAAAATGCAATTTGAGCATGTGCTCCAAGGTTTCAGAGGGTGACCATCATCACAATATGCCCACCCCCCAATGTGAAAGAAATAAATGGAGTAAAGTTGAAGATTGCCCACAGGTTCCCTTTAAGCCGTTAACAGAAATTGACATAAACCACTTCCAGGTTGTCCAGAAGCTGCACACATTCCAGATCATGTCTTCCATGACTCAGTGTGGTGGCATCATCCAGAAAAATCAACTAAAGTAAAATGTAAACTGGTTGTATAAAGTCAAGGCGGAGAGTTTAACACTCAAGTCAAGCTCTCTCAGAAAGCCCACT
The DNA here is from genome assembly GCF_040894005.1 of Engystomops pustulosus. Lineage (NCBI taxonomy): Eukaryota > Metazoa > Chordata > Amphibia > Anura > Leptodactylidae > Engystomops > Engystomops pustulosus. The sequence goes on from NC_092413.1 coordinate 24,319,875, forward strand.
TCTCTAATTGATAGTCATACCTCTAGAGCAATCACTAACCAGATCTCCTGAAGTACAATGCATGATTTCAACCACAGGAGGTATTCAGAGATCCCAATCTTGACTTTATACAACGAATTTACAACTTACTTCAAAGTTGATTTCCTGGAGGATGCCACCACATCAGAACATAAAAAAACCTAGATGTTATGCAATTTCACAATATTCCGTTAGTGGTTTAGTAGGCCAATTGCTGATGACTGGTTCCCTTTAATTTTTTTTTGGAAGCATTCATGCTTCCATAGTCTAGATCTCAGTTTACACTGCTTACAAGCGGCCATTATGTTTAATTATGGGGACCAATTCCCACATGGGTAGATTCATCATGGCAGCCCAGAATCTGGTTGCCTGCAGTTACCTTGTCAAACACACGGAATGCTTCTCTGATTTCCTCTTCACTATCTGTGTCCTTCATTTTTCTAGCCATCATAGTCAAGAATTCAGGGAAGTCAATCGTTCCATTACCTGACAAGAATGAAAGGAATGGGATTACAAACTGACATTGCCAGTTGCAAGTGCCAAATATAACCCAAAAGATGAGGGATCATACCATCAGCATCTACTTCATTGATCATGTCCTGCAGCTCTGCTTCTGTGGGGTTCTGCCCAAGCGACCTCATCACTGTGCCCAACTCCTTTGTTGTGATTGTGCCATCACCATCCTTGTCAAATAGTGAAAAGGCTTCTTTGAACTCTAGAAACAAGTAGGAAAGGATTGACTTTCATAACAAAAACTATGAGCCACATATACATGCTACATAGTAGTCTACACAAGTGCATGGAAAAATGCAAGTCAAGCAATTTTTATTTGGGGGGGGGGGGGGGGGGGGGGAAGTGACATCCTATCAGAGCAATTGTGACTCCTTATCTGTCCCCCCCACCCTCCAAAGTCCATCTATTGTACAACAGGTTCAGGTGGTTGGGGTAAAAGTCTTACCTGCGATCTGCTCTTCTGTCAGTTGATCAGCCTGGAAGACAAGAGAAGAGGTATAAGACTTACAAGAAATGAAAGCAGAAATGTATCATGAACCAACACAACTGTCTGAAGTATACAAAAGTTGTGGTCCATTTATGCCACTAACCCAATTTCAGAAGTCCATAGAATACATACAATGTATTCTCCCCTTTACAATGGGAAAAACAGCCAATATGCAAGATGTCAAATCTAGTCTTGAGTTTGTAGTTTAAGGGGTTTTTAAGTTAATAAAAAGGGGCAAAGACCAACAGTTTACCTGCCCCAATACTGAGCAGAAGTAAAACCCTGGATTTGACACAATGAAAAAACTCCTCATCTGCTTCACCAAAAGCTGGACTGCAGCATACCACCATGTTCTACATCTAGATAAACTTAATGGTGGTCAAAAACCCAGGGGATAATAGAAAGATCCCTTTAAGTCAGCTACAATGAGTGCATGGCATATTTCACTTAGGTTAGTCACTGTTCACACTTACACCTTCCAGGACAGATCAGCCCAACCCTAAACATTAAAGGACCCCAACAAGTTGAAGGCAATGAGGGGGAAGTGACTGGTGCAGTGAATACCAAGGCCTTTTATCCATGTCAGATGAATGCACACATCTCATCTACCTCAGACATCACCCCCTCCATAAGTAGATCATGTATATATAAAACCGATAGACCCCAGAAATACCCAATGACATGTTCACAATTAAGCCTCTGGGTAGTTTCACAGATTCAACCAGGCAACCACAAACCAGGATTAAGTATCCCACCAATCTCACACCATAGTGGGCAGAGCTCTTACAGGGGCATGCATGCCAGTGGGGAATGGAAAGGCTTGATTTCAAGCCTTCAAGAATGGCTTTAGAACAGCCATGTGAGCTATTCTGCTCCCAGGACATCATGTCTTACACATGGCTCATGTGGGGCCTTAACAGGCCAGACACAAGACTACCAAGCCTTCAACATACAACAATGGCCTCTCAGCTGGTCCCAGGGGTTTATACAATTTGTCCACTGGACAATACTCCAATAACCTGAGTCACAAGACAGTAACGTGATGAACATTTCAAAATAAAGTCCACACCAGAACAAGAAGCCGCCTACTGATGCCTCATGTGCCAGACCACTACTGTACTTGAATTTTAACCTTAATCCTTTAATTATACCAGACAAGCCATGGTCTCCATTGAATCATGGCAAGATGTAGGCAAAAGTCATAGGGGGAGATTTACCATCAAGTATCTGTGGTCACTGTTCTAGTTGCCCATAGAAACCAACCAGAGCTCAGCTTACATTTTATAAACAGCTGTTGGGAAATGAAAGCCGAGCCCTGATTGGTTGCCATGGGCAACTAGAACAGTTCTGCTCTAAGACTTATGATAAATCTACCCCATAGTACCCAAAATGAAGCAGAATTAGAATTCCGGCCCTAGGTTTCTTATCCTAGAATGACCTGTAACATAAGCCATCCTTGAGGAAATGGATGAAAATCCCAAGCCAGCAGTGGGAGCCATGAAGGAGGTTTCCAACAACTTCAAGAATTGAGTGGACGTTTTGTGCACTACACTACTAAAAGTTAATGGGTCAAGTTTCCATGCAGAAGCTTACATAGCATATTTGTTAGTTTCCCTTGGGAAGATATTGGAGTTGGGTGAGAAACAATCAGCTAAGGTTCAGTGACAGTTTTCAAGCTGTGCTTGTCAGGTTCCAAAGCCTGACAAGACCAGCGAATTCCTGCACTCACCACCTACAAAGTCACCCCACAGGTCTCCTAGTTATCAATAGAGCCACTTTCACAACTAGAAGAAGTCAAAGCCCATTACAAAGGGAGGCGTAATAGAACCCAAAGGAAGCTAGCCAGATAGCCCAACCTATATCAACCTTCACTTTTGGTGAAGTCAAGCCCTAGAGTTATTGTGGCTCCCCAGCTTGTCCCTAGGAGAAAAGCTACATTAACTAGCAAGGTCATAATCCTCCATCATGAGGATAAACAGCAACCTGCATTGTGACACCTAGTAGGTAGGTCTAGGGACATTGGCCTAGGCCAGACCTGATCCTGTCTTCATGGATAATCCAGACTGAGAACCAATGGTGGTTAAGACACTACTAGACGATCATCAAGATTTCCGGAAGAATAAAGCAGGGATATATCTACTAAACTATACAAGGGCTATGTCTCATGGGGATTGACAAATCTGTGCCAATAGTTCTCTTTTAGATCATCCTTGGCCCACATTGGAAATTGTGGCCATGTGCGCTTCTCTGGTCACTTTTGCAGTCACCTCCATGATTGATAGGGTATCCAATGGATTTGATCGAAATATCTTTATAGGAAATTACATAAGAGTAATCAGACTGGGCAGAATCAAATCCTAGGTCTCACAGCTTTAGAGTCAAGGTTCATTCTGCATTGGTCAGTAGCATTTCTACCACCAAGTCTTCAGAATACAGATTACAAGTTGAGACTGTTGCCTGACAATAGCAGAATGTACATAGATCGCTGCCTTAGCCACAACTCATGCATTTACTTGGGTAAAGTGTACTGTTGCCATTTCTGCACTTTATTAAAGAGTCACCAAAACTCAGGATTCCAGATATGGAAACCTGTATGGTTATAATAGAAAAGCCCAGCCTCTATGTGGTCAGGGTCACACCCCCTTGGCTTCACTGTACATACTGAGTGTTGTGCGCATGTACAGTTCTACCAGTGTCAGTAAGGCGCATGTGCCAGGAGCACGTCACCAAGTACAAGTTTCTAAAACTGGACATGACAACCACAGGCCTAAGCATACGACTTAATGGTGTCTAACTCTCCCCAAGTTTAACTTCACTTGAAATAAAAAGCATTCCAATATTACAAGAGTTGATATCTCTTCAGGTCTTCATAAAATAGGAACAAAGCAACAAGTTTTTCAAAAAAAGACAAATTCTATCAGGTACCATGAAATAAGTGTAGAAATAATAAGGAAACATCCATTTCCTGTTACAAGGGTAGATACAATCTCCTCCCATTAGGCCAGGGTGACCCCAACATTAAAGCTTGCATGCTTCTGCTCAGAGCTACACTTTACCCAGACAAGCGCCCTAAATAGGGAAATAGATATGTAGATACACACAAAAAAAGCCATGGACAACCACTACTTGCTCCAGCTTCTCTCCTAGAACAAAGGCTCATAGTTGTGCTGGATTCTTCTGCAACATCTGTAGCCAGGAGAAGATGGGAGGCCGCTTTCTCCCTTGCTTATCAATAGCTTTACCCACAGCAATCATGTCCTGCCACACACATGTGCATGGCACACTATCCTGCCAACTTCTATGCCCAATCACTGATGTTAATATGATCTACAAGTCACAATGCCAGCTGCCTGCAGGTTCAGCCTCCACTCTTTGGGCACTTCATGCATTCTGTAACCAATGCACTGTAACCTGTTGCCCCCCCACATCTGGCACAGCAACTTTACTATGGTCTCATGCAAAGAAATCTAACCCAACCCTGATACTTCACAGGGCCTAGTGAAATAGACATTAGCCCTTTGTTACGTCAGACGAGGGAATACCAGGGGTACACGCCTGCATTCTGCTCATTCATACGCGTGCCACGCCTAGTAGTAGCAGCACTGTCACAACTCTGCCTTACTCAGCCGGTGCACGACCTGTAGGCACGTGAAGGAGTATGAGACGAATATATACAGGTGTAAAAATGTATTATGCAATCGTTGCAGTTATGGATTTTGCGGGTACAAAAATTCCACATAACCCAAGACCTAAAAGCAGCCGTTTAAAGGGACACCATTGTATAAAATCCCTTAGACAAAATTTGCATTAAAGTTAGTTCTGCGTGTGAACTGCCACCGTGGGATATGTCCAAGTCACCATCAAGGCAGTATGGGCAGGACCCAAGCCCTTCCTTCCGGAAACTGCAGCACAATGCGGCTGGACCCACCCTGATCTAGGGAGGGGATGACTACTCCTTTCCAGTGGGTGACAAATCCCTCAAGTCAACTCCCTATACGGAGATAGGAGACACCTCCGTGGTGAACTTTGACCAGGGCATCGATCTACAGGCCATAATGTATGCTACCCCCACCCTTCCGACCACACCGTATAGCTTCTGCACCCTAGTGGGGTCTGGCAGCCATGCCACATACATCCCCGGCTATTAGTGTACGACCCAGTTTCACACGAGGTTATTCAGATTATGTAACGCCACTCCACAGCCTCTTCAGTATACAAAGAGGCTGTCAGTCAGCAAGCGGGCGACAGGGCGTGGGAGGGGGAGGAAGCTACATGCCGCAGCCCTGGCTTTAGTCAATCATCCTGTGCAAAACCAACTCTGCAACATCACAACTGGATCAATGAATGAACTCCTCACACTCGGATCAGATCCCCAGACACAATTATAACAAGTTTATCTACATCCAAAGATAATCCTCAGCAGAAATAGAAGCTGTTCTGCAGCAACATGCACAACAGACAAGCTTATAATACATGAGGTTCTGCAGCAGCTATAACCCTTGATTGACAGGGAACTGCAGCTATTACACAGCACCCCAAGCTCAAGATGTTCCAAAGCCGCAAGAGACTGCCAAAGCAACAAGTAATTGCAAGGTTTAATAAGAGGTGCTGCAGCAGCTTCGACATAACATGCACTTTAAAAGCATAAAGCAGATTATGAAGGAGAGGTACACTAGAGTCTACTGCACCTGTAAGTATGTGAAACAATAGATTCACAGCCTGAAAATGACAACCCTAAACTAATGCAGACCCAATGCCGCACCAAACCCTCCATTACTCATTGGAAGCCACGTTCCGCATGAAATTTAAACGCAACTGCGCAGTAAGCCCTCAGCAGAAGCCAGAAAGGCGACTCCGTACACAGCTGACGGATACGAGGAGGCGGCGGAGGAGCAGGGCGTAGCGGCCGGGCGTCACTCACCATTTCCAATGGATGTAGTTAGCGCAGCTCCAGCAGCAGCTCAGCAGTGACAACCTCACCCCTCGCAGGCTCGACTCGGACTAATTTCCAACCGCCGCCAACCGCTCTTCATAAACACCTCCCTCCGCCCTGGATTCCTCCGCCGACGCGCAAACCCCGCCCCCTAAGGAAGAAAGTGATGGCGCGGCTTCTCCGCACACAAGAACCGCGCCGTAACTTACTTTACAGGAGATAGGCAGGAGAACGTTCGGTGAAAAACACCTTATCAGTTATCGGAAGTAGCAGGTGTTTAGTTGTGCATGAGTTAGCGGTGATAGGGAATGTGGTGCGCGTAAGGAAGGGGACTATTTTTCATACACGCATGTATACTAAATGCTGAGGGGGACTCGTCTGAATGTGGTGAGCTGAACGCTGATTGGACAGTCGGTACCTGCAATGCGTCACTCGGACATGCACAGTGTGCTCGCAGCGACGCATGCGCACTGGGGGCTGCTGATAAACGCAGCAGCAATTGGGAGGAGACTGGAAGCTAATAGTCCTGATAGCCGGAGCGGCGGCCAGTGTGACTGCAGCCCTATACACATATATCATACACACGGCCCATAGTAACCTACACAATGTATACAGTGCTAGGAGGAGAGAGGCTCTGCACATGTTTACATTAAATGTATAAGGACCAATCATAAACCTGCAGCATTAAAGACTACGTGGTTCTTATATGGGTCATCGTATTCTGCTATACATACACCATATGTATTATACTTATCTAGTATCACTACCTACAGCAGGGAGATCAGTATTTCAACAAATGTGGTCTTATAGCACATAGTGATGTCACAGTACAGGGATAATACACACAGTGATGTCACAGTACAGGGATAATACACACAGTGATGTCACAGTACAGGGATAATACACACAGTGATGTCACAGTACAGGGATAATACACACAGTGATGTCACAGTACAGGGATAATACACACAGTGATGTCACAGTACAGAGATAATACACACAGTGATGTCACAGTACAGGGATAATACACACAGTGATGTCACAGTACAGGGATAATACACACAGTGATGTCACAGTACAGAGATAATACACACAGTGATGTCACAGTACAGGGATAATACACACAGTGATGTCACAGTACAGAGGTAATACACACAGTGATCACAGTACAGAGATAATACACACAGTGATGTCACAGTACAGGGATAATACGCACAGTGATGTCACAGTACAGGGATATACACAGTGATGTCACAGTGCAGGGATAATACACACAGTGATGTCACAGTACAGGGATAATACACACAGTGATGTCACAGTATAGGGATAATACACACAGTGATATCACAGTACAGGGATAATACACACAGTGATGTCACAGTACAGGGATAATACACACAGTGATGTCACAGTACAGGGATAATACACACAGTGATATCACAGTACAGGGATAATACACACAGTGATGTCACAGTACAGAGGTAATACGCACAGTGATGTCACAGTACAGGGATATACACAGTGATGTCACAGTGCAGGGATAATACACACATTGATGTCACAGTACAGGGATAATGCACACAGTGATGTCACAGTACAGGGATAATGCACACAGTGATGTCACAGTACAGGGATAATACACACAGTGATGTCACAGTACAGGGATAATATACACAGTGATGTCACAGTACAGGGATAATACACACAGTGATGTCACATTACAGAGATAATACACACAGTAATGTCACAGTACAGAGATAATACACATAGTGATGTCACAGTACAGGGATAATACACACAGTGATGTCACAGTACAGAGATAATACACACAGTGATGTCACAGTACAGGATAATATACACAGTGATGTCACAGTACAGGATAATACACACAGTGATGTCACAGTACAGGGATAATACACACAGTGATGTCACAGTACAGGGATAATACACAGTGATGTCACAGTACAGGGATAATACGCGCAGTGATGTCACAATACAGGGATAATACACGCAGTGATGTCACAGTACAGGATAATACATACAGTGATGTCACAGTACAGGGATAATACACACAGTGATGTCACAGTACAGAAATAATACACATAGTGATGTCACAGTACAGGGATAATACACACAGTGATGTCACAGTACAGAAATAATACACACAGTGATGTCACAGTACAGGGATAATACACACAGTGATGTCACAGTACAGAGATAATACACACAGTGATGTCACAGTACAGGATAATATACACAGTGATGTCACAGTACAGGATAATACACAAAGTGATGTCACAGTACAGGGATAATACGCACAGTGATGTCACAGTACAGAGATAATACACACAGAGATGTCACAGTACAGAGATAATACACACAGTGATGTCACAGTACAGGATAATATACACAGTGATGTCACAGTACAGGATAATACACACAGTGATGTCACAGTACAGGGATAATTCGCACAGTGATGTCACAGTACAGAGATAATACACACAGTGATGTCACAGTACAGGGATAATACACACTGTGATATCACAGTACAGGATAATACACACAGTGATGTCACAGTACAGGGATAATACACAGTGATGTCACAGTACAGGGATAATACGCACAGTGATATCACAGTACAGGATAATACACACAGTGATGTCACAGTACAGGGATAATACGCACAGTGATGTCACAGTACAGGATAATACACACAGTGATGTCACAGTACAGGGATAATACGCACAGTGATGTCACAGTACAGGATAATACACACAGTGATGTCACAGTACAGGGATAATACGCACAGTGATGTCACAGTACAAGGATAATACACACAGTGATGTCACAGTACAGGGATAATACGCACAGTGATGTCACAGTACAGGGATAATACACACAGTGATGTCACAGTACAGGGATAATACGCACACAGTGATGTCACAGTACAGGGATAATACACACAGTGATGTCACAGTACAGGGATAATACACACAGTGATGTCACAGTACAGGGATAATACGCACAGTGATGTCACAGTACAGGGATAATACGCACAGTGATGTCACAGTACAGGGATAATACGCACACAGTGATGTCACAGTACAGGGATAATACACACAGTGATAATACACACAGTGATGTCACAGTACAGGGATAATACGCACAGTGATGTCACAGTACAAGGATAATACACACAGTGATGTCACAGTACAGGGATAATACACGCAGTGATGTCACAGTACAGGGATAATACACGCAGTGATGTCACAGTACAGGGATAAAAAGCACAGTGATGTCACAGTACATGGATAATACATACAGTGATGTCACAGTACAGGGATAATACACAGAGATGTCACAGTACAGGGATAATACACGCAGTGATGTCACAGTACAGGGATAATACACACAGTGATGTCACAGTACAGGGATAATACACAGAGATGTCACAGTACAGGGATAATACACGCAGTGATGTCACAGTACAGGGATAATGCACACAGTGATGTCACAGTACAGGGATAATACGCACAGTGATGTCACAGTACATGGATAATACACACAGTGATGTCACAGTACAAGGATAATACACACAGTGATGTCACAGTACAGAGATAATACACACAGTGATGTCACAGTACAGGGATAATACACACAGTGATGTCACAGTACAGAGATAATACACACAGTGATGTCATAGTACAGAGATAATACACACAGTGATGTCATAGTACAGAGATAATACACACAGTGATGTCACAGTACAGGGATAATACACACAGTGATGTCACAGTACAGATATAATGTCGTGGAGTTGTGTATGGGGCTCTGCTCCTGTCAGTTGATTGTTACTAGTTTATCACTTTGGCCTGGACCTGCAGTTGGAGTAACATAGTGACATGTGACGGCTGCGGGCAGGCGTTTGCCATTGCAGTGATGTGCTGATTCTGGTATTGGGCCGTATCTAGGGATGAAATCTAATGCACCAGGGGCCTGAGGGGACATCTACCAGCAGAGCTGTTTTGGTATTTAGAGTCAGGGCCATTGCATTGGACTTTACTGTGACCCCAATACGAGACATTCACATCACCATCATCCTTACACTATACTCATCCCTTAACCTGCTGTACATGTAGTGTACCATGAAAGGTGCACCCTCACACTGCATTGTGTACAGTACAATAGGAACATATGGGACAGGTGAGGACTGAGACCACAAATTCAATCGCTCTCATCCTCCTCACATGAAGACAATGGCGTCAACCTGCTGTGACAAGAGCTCGCACCAGGGAGTCACATTACATGTCTTGTATCTGAAATACACTAGGAAATATTACATGTAAACAGCTCGGTCACTGGTAAAGATACCAATCAAGTGTTTAGAGTGTAAGCTCCTGGGGACAGGGTTTTATATCAATGCTTAGTGTCTAAGAAGAGATGCAGGATATCTCATCATGACGTTTCCATGCCATAAATACTCATAGCAAGGTAGAGCCTATCCACAGGTTAGGGCATAACTTGCTGATCCACGGGGGTCTCAGAGCAGGGACCCCCATGGATCAGCAAGTAAGGCCCTATCTTTTGGATAGGGCCTGACCTGCTGTGATTGGAGAAGCCCTTTAACACTTTAGACCCTATTCACAGAGGGCATAAGTGTTTGATCAGTGGGTGTCAGAATGGTGGGGCCACCACTAATCAAGAAGGGGTTCTGTCACTATAGATGTAACATCATCAGGTCACTATAGATGTGACATCATCAGGTCACTATAGATGTGACATCATCAGGTCACTATGGATGTAACATCATCAGGTCACTATGGATGTGACATCATCAGGTCACTATAGATGTAACATCATCAGGTCACTATAGATGTGACATCATCAGGTCACTACGGGTGTGACATCATCAGGTCACTATGGATGTAGCATCATTAGGTCACTATGGATGTGACATCATCAGGTCACTATAGATGTAACATCATCAGGTCACTATAGATGTAACATCATCAGGTCACTATAGATGTGACATCATCAGGTCACTATAGATGTAACATCATCAGGTCACTATAGATGTAACATCATCAGGTCACTATAGATGTGACGTCATCAGGTCACTATAGATGTAACATCATCAGGTCACTATGGATGTAGCGTCATCAGGTCACTATGGATGTAGTGTCATCAGGTCACTATGGATGTAGCGTCATCAGGTCACTATGGATGTAGCGTCATCAGGTCACTATGGATGTAGTATCATCAGGTCACTATGGATGTAGTATCACCCGGTGACAATGTGTAACATCTACAAAGTCATTGATAATTTCAATAACGTCTCAGTGAAACTAAGAGACTATCTGGCAGTGCACCAAGTGCATAGCTTGCACCAGGGAGTCATATTACATGTGTTGCAGCTACAAAGTTACAGTTGGAAATATTACATGTAATCCAGTTTGTACATGTGTCACTGGTAAAGATAAGGATCAAGTATATAGAGCGTAAGCTCCTGCGGGCAGGGTCTTGTATCAGTTTCTACGAAGAGCTGCAAAATACGTTGTTATGTTGTATCCTCACACTGCTGTGTTCTTTAATCTCTGCATTCCGCGGCCCCTGTGCTGTAATGTCTAACCAGAAGCCTACTGCTAGAGGGGAGGGGGCTTTGATGTCTTCAGGGAAGGGATCTGACACAGTGCACCAGCTACAATCCTTTACTATAGGCCTAATGAAGGTAGAAGTCCAATAGAATTTGCATAGAGTATCAATTTTGATAAAGCGCTAGGACGGGTGGGCAAGCCAGGTGAGCCGAAGTTGTCAGACGGTGGCGTCGGAGAAGGTAAGTATGCTTTTTTTTTTACAGCCCCCTGAACCTACCTCTAGATATTTTAGTAAAGTTGGACAACCCCTTAAAGTTTATCCAGACATGCAACCATAGCTATCTACTTCTTGCAACATTGGGGTCTACAGCAGTGTGAGTGGTCTTAGTGGTGGAGGTGTGGGGTCTTTTCATAGGAATATTTAGGGATGGGAATCTCTTTCTCTTCCTCCTGACCCCCATGAAAGGACAGCACTAACCCTAAGGAAGCAGGTTCTATTATGTGTGATTTCTGTGTATGTATGTAACTATATAAGATTGTTGATCCTACTGTAGACTCTATACTTGTACATATAGATATTCTAGGTGTTATGTAATTAGCCATGTATAAATACCCATATATACATTAGTGTGTCTGTATAAGGCTACGTTCGCATTTCGTTGTAGCCTCTGTTGTATGGATATGTACAGAGGATTCTAGCGTGTCATTACAATGGAGGTCCGGAAAGTATCCCGCTGTATGATCATACATTGGGATACGTCATCCTCCTCCCCCCCTTGAAATTGGGATTAGGAGTGAACAGTGATTGGCTGCTGCCAATCTTCAGGGTGTTTCCCCTAGTGATGACACTCCCTTTATGCTGTCCATTGACATCACCAGAGGATCTCCCTGAGTGTGTGCTCAGCTGAGGCCGCATATAGATGCTTTGTGTTGCATCCGTACCCCATTGATACGTCGTTCAACAAAAAGGAGCAGACTTTAAAGATGCAGTTTGCTACGTTTTTTCATTCTTTTTTTCCTGCAAGATCCTATATATACTCTACAGATGGATAAAAATGGAGGCCTCTGTCTTTGGATATAGGTTCAGCATATACCCCAGATGCTCTTTTGTCATATCCACGGAATGTGTCCATCAAACAAGGTGTGAATGTAGCCTTAAATACATTTGCATTGCGGTCATATCCCATTGAACAGGTTGTAAAAAGTGGCGGAGGAATTTTGTGACTTACACAAACGTCTCTGGTCTGTGAAATAAAAACCATATGGCTTCTAAATTTCATGGACAGGGAGCGGGAGTCCAAGGATCATAGTTAGATGTGATACATGGAGTCCCTGCGCCATACTGAAAACATGTAAACGCTCTTGTCCATACAGGGACTCCTTGCATCATGTTTTATTATGATGCTTGGACTCCCATGCGCTTTGTGTTTCTCAGACTAAGCTGAGTTAGCCCTGTGATAGCATTTATGTACTATGCCGCACTTACAATGAGACAGAAATTTCTTGATTGATTAATACAGTCTCTCGACCCCCAGATGAAAGCTCCATGTAGAACGTTACTTTTCTATCTAGTGATACAAATGTTTCTTATCTAGCCCTTCAGAGAGACTGTTAGATATGTTTCCTTCCCCCTGATGACTCTGTCCCAGTCTGTACGACAAAGCTGATGTCTGCCTATTGGTTGTTCTCTAGTAGTCGGTGCGGGAATGTGGACTACAATCACTCCCAAATTTCCTGACTTGGAAGAAGTGTAAGGAAACCCTCTTCTTTTCCGGCTGGATCGTATACTGTGTATACTGCCCGGCTATATAAGTGAAGAATCATTACGTCCTCTGTGTTTGTAATGATAGTGCAGCCTCACATTGATGTGCGGGTACCTGGCTGGACTGACAGCTGAGCTCCTAGCATCCGCCATTCCCTGAGTGTCCCGCAGAGCTGGCTCTATCCGCTTGTCAGCGCTGATGTATCCTGCAGTCTGTCTCCTGATAGATGGCATGCTTAGCCGCAGAACCCCAGAGATATATGTCTGCATAAGCATGGAAAACTTTTGACAGGGGCCTGGTGACTTTCCTGATGCAATTAACGGTAACATGCAGGTTTAACCCCATCCGCCTGTCCCTCCCGGCAATATAAGGGCTGTCATAAGAACACGGAAAGCGCAATTGTTTATTGATTGAAATCTAGTACAACACGTGTTACCGAGCCCAGACTCTGAACGTCAAGATTCGGGGGGAAAGCGATTGACTGGACGGAATAGAAATCCTCTTGTCATTTAGTTTGCCGCGTATATTGCCTCTTTTTGTGATCAGATTTTGTATGTATTCCGAGTAATACAGACTTATCTCTGCAGGTAAGTGACCTAAATCCATCACGTTGAATTGACAATAATCGTTAACATTAAAACTAGAGATGAGTGAATCATCAAAGATTCCATTCGTAGAATTTTTCAAAAGATTCTGTTGAATTGTTCCAAACCGATGTTATTCCTATTGTCCTAGATATTGGTATTATACCTCTGAAAAGTGGGCATCATATATACGGTATATATATACTGCGTTTCCTATCCTCACCATTCATTCAGCCTATGAGGAAGTGATGACGTCAGCGCATGGAAGACAATTCTTTATCGTTCCAGTGTTAGAAACAACATGCATCATTTTGACCACATAAGAACCTTTCTCAACTTAATTATTTCAGCTCTAGGTGGTGGCCTCTTGTGTCCCTGGATAGAGATCCAATTGCTAAGTCAATTCATGTGGATGAATGATTTGCAAGTGCCCAGTGGGTGGTTCAGAGTCCAAGAGGCTGGAGAGCAAGTGCTTTCTGCAATGAATCCTACCCTGCACCAACCCACTTGTTCTTAATTGACATTTTGAGCAATGTCCAACCTCACAGGCTCCTGCTTTGACATCTTGTGTATGTATGTTATAGTCTGGGGGCTGAACATGCACAGCACATTCTTTGGACATGCGCCACATCCATTGGCGCACCTGGAGATATAGGGTCGGCAAGGGTCCCCCAACAAAGACATTTGTAGGAGGTATAACAGAGGAACATATGTTGTAATCTTTAAGGTGCTCTTTAAAGAAGACCTGTAAGGAGGATTTAGGTCCCTAAATCAACTGCAGGTCCTTATAGACCTGTGCTTTAGGGTCACAAATGGACCTGTATGAGGGCTGTAGATGGAGAAAGTAATAGAATTTTTTTTTATAAATACGTAGGGCCTTATCGGACTCATATCTGCAAATCCCACAAGGGCGGCACCGCTCATGAACCAGGGATAATACCCCAGCTTTATTGCGCATGCGCAGTACAACTTGCAGGCACTGAATGGAATGAGCCAGGAGGTGAGTATAAAGGGTTTTTTTTTTACAAAATCATACAGGGCAATTTGCGACACTAAATCACTGATCTGTAAAGACCTGTGGGTGGTTTAGTGTCCCAAATCACCATGACAGATCAGCTTTAAAGTAAACTTAGATATATATATATATGTAAAAGAACAATCAGTAGGTTTTGTTGATGTAGTTATAGTGTGTCCCTTGCAGGATACCTTTACTATAAAAGGCCATCCTGCCGTCAGAATCTTCCAAATCCTTCTCAGAACTGAAATTCAAGGTTTTGTTCGCTGATGTCTATATGAGCAGAGCTCCCTATTACTGAGGAGTGTAGACAGAAGAGTCGTGGAGTATAAACTTTTTGCCAAATGTCCATAAAAGGAAGTTATATAAAATGTGCATTATTGTCTTTTGTACTGCAGAAAGGAGACACGTAGGGAGAACTGAAGAACAAATGTTAAAAACGAGAAGAGTGACGTGACTGCATCTGAAAATCAAGTCTCTGTGCTGAAGAGTTAGTTGGATTGAAGGGGTTGTCAGGTAAAAAAAAAATTAAGTTTGTAAATGATAGATGAATGGAAAATACTTTTCTCAGACAATTTTATTTAAAAAAATGTATATCTTGCAGGAGTTTTTCAGTTTATTTGTTGACAGGAAGTTTATCTGTGAGATAATCTTTTCCCCTTGAGGGACAGTCTCCTGTAGACACTCACACTCCTCGCTCCTGACATCCCTACGGCAGGGAATTTTTATAATAATAATCTCAGATGCGTTTTTTAAATTACAAATTCAGAGTTGTGAGCCTAGTCTGGAGAGCCACATGTTCATCTGTTATTCGATGGAGGATTTTCTTAGCCTAAGGCCCCATACACACGAGCGAGTGTGATGCCTCCAACTCGCAGTGTGTGCTGGCTGGAACGTGCGGGCCAAACACTGACATACAGAATGGAACTTAGATGCTCAGTTCAGTTCCGGTTCTTGATGGACGTTCCAGTCTGGAACACGTGTTGGACACATTACACTTGCAGTTATGTAATTGACCTAAAAGATTTATACATTCTCCTTCAGTAACAGTATATGTAGATAGTAGTATCTCTCTCTTTCACTATGGAAATTGTTTTCTGTTGTACAAACTCTTTGGGCCATAAACATGAAGTATCTGTTGGCCAGATGTTGTAGATAGGGAAGAGTCCGTAGTCTAGATTATTGAGGCTCTTACCAAAAGATACCAGAGAATACTGTCCCTGAGGGACTGCAGTAATACAAATGCGTTATGGCTTATAGTTAAAATACACGGCCGTTATTGTGGCCAGAATTGAAGTCTATGGCGCTTGGGCATGGTGCGGTGAGCACACAGTACCTCAACATACCGTGACCGAGCTGGGTGGCCTCAAAAATATAGGGAATGGAGGGGTGGGGAGCACTCGCTTCTCCTTCCTTCTACACCCGGCCGTGATCCATTTGAATGTGGCCTAATTGCACGGATTTCCGGTAAAAGATTCACACACATCTATGGGCAAGATCCTTTAAAGATCTACTGTATCCTGGGGCATTACATATGCCACAATTCCGCATATGCCAAAAATATTACTGACCGTGGCATCTAAGTGGTTAAAGGGGTCTTTTCACTACCTTCAATAACCCCAATTCTTTACATCCGTGACATGGCATTGGTTCACAAATTCTGGCATAGTGGTGGCTAGATTCTGGTGTCACTCATCCCAGAGCTTACAGAAGGGGTACTGGGGATTAAAAAAAAAAAAAAATCTAACGTTTAACGAATTTAATTTATATAGCGCACACAGATTACGCAGCGCTGCACAGAGTTTGTCAAATCAGTCCCTGTCCCCATGGAGCTCACAATCTAATCAACCTGCCAGTATGTTTTGAAGTGTTTTAGAAAACTGGAGGAGGTTATATACCAATTTCCAGAACACTTGGAGCAACATCACTTCGGGCCCTAATAGATTTCTATCCAAACTAAATCCTTTTAAAAAGTTTCTGCAAAGTGAACTTTGGAGGATTTGTTCATCTCTATTTCAGAGTAAGGGCCAGTTCACATCTGCGCTCAGCCTTCCGTTTTGCAGTTTTCGTTAGTAACGTTAATAACGGATGACTAACGGATCCATTGATTTCAGTGGACTTGTAATGGTGTCCGTTAGGACCTTCATCCGTTGGACCTTCCGTTATTTGAGCTAATAGTTGAGTAGATAGTTTTTAGAACTGATGCATTACAAGGTATCCTTTAAAAGAACCGTTGCTCATTTTGTATCAGCTTATCCGTTAAAATTACAATCCGTTATTTGAAAAATACAGACACTGCTAAAGGGAAAGCTAAACACAGATCTGAACTTAATACCCAAAATGCTAATTAGTCTCGGCCGCAAAATGGTTTTCAGGAGGACTGGAGAAATTGACCTTAGCCCTTTAACACCCATGCCAAAAAAAAAGGTCAAATATCCTAATCTTCCCCCAACAAATGTAACAGTTGGTGTAACCCTACACGGTAACTGTAGCCCAGACTGTGAGGATAGGTTTACATCAGAAGAGGCGCCTATTCTCCTCTAATTTCTCTTCTGGACACAATAAAGACATAAATACGGAGCAGGAGATAGATGACTGCCTTAGGACACATCTTGCTACAAGTTTGTATCAGTAACTTCCTAATACATGTGTGTTATGGGATCATCTGTTAGGGGCGTCTTCCTAAATGGACCCCACATAATACATCTGGTGGTAAATTTTACACAGCTTGGCTTTCACTATGCTGCATTTCACCCATGAGTGGGGATAGGATTCCTCAGAAAATATGAATGCAGGGGTGTTTTTTTCAGCAAAAAGCAATTCCTCTTTTATTCCTCCTGGAATAGTATAAATATATTGAACTTTGGGTGTTCCCTATCTCCTTCAGTCAAAGTGGTTTGACACTAGCAGTGGGGACTTAATCTCCCATCGAAATCATGATAGACCAGAGACACTTACTCATAGATCCAGACACCATCACCATGGTAATCTTCTTATAATTGTTATCCGGGGCCTTCTTCTAAAATCAACTGTTAAATTTGTGCTAATGAGTCTGTATGGGTCTGGGGTAGGAAGGATGGGACGTTACCAGAGCCACTCTGTGCTGTTTAATGCATAACATCATGTCTGACGAAGAGAACTAGTATTCTCAATAGCTCACCATCAAATATGCTCAAAAAAATATCACTCTTCTTCTGCAGCTTCACAGGCTGTTACACTGTCTCATTCCCACTGCTCCTTCAGCACTTCCCCCTGCTTCATTTAATCACACTGCAGCAGAAGTTTCAGCACACATTGGGATGGGCATATGTAACAACCTGTGAATCTGCGGTACAGAGGGGCTCTGTTAACACCCTAGGAGCCCTTCTGGCTCATTAGTATAATTTTAAAAGTTGATTCTAGAAGGAAGGAGGCCATGGATAACAGATGAAAGAAGATTACCACAGTCACGGTGATGGGATCTATGAGTAATGTCCCTGGTTTATCATGGTAGATTAATAGTAGATCCTATAGCACCTAAGTGAGTTATCACCCAGCTTTTTACAGACCCTGAATGGATATAAACCTCCATTTCCCACATAGTGTTATAGGTATAGTTAAAGATAGTAGTTCCATTTATTAACGACTTACAAATGGAAAACTGGCATTCATTTACGAAGTGTCGGCGCCATAATTTTGATGGTTTTCTGACACCCACAACTTGTTCTTGTTTTGGGCGCAAAACTTGTGAATCCGATACTTTTCCGGCACTTCTATTTTTCCGACTTGTTTTGTGGCGCAATTTTTGGTGCACAGTTAGAGCAGCTAAAAGCTGGTCCAGGGATTGAGTGGGGAGACAGTTCTCAACCTTTTGAGTTTGTGCGCCAAATTATTAATTATTAATCCCTTGCGGCACAAACTTTCTGCACCACCCTGCGCCCAAATAAATAAATGCCTGCAAATGAATGTTTCTGTGTCTCCCTTCTGGCAACATTTCCTTTGGAGGGGACTGTGGGGGTGAATTTAAGAATGGTAAGAGCATTGTACACGTCTGTAAGCTAGAATAGGAGAACGCCTGTTTGATGAGCGCTCATAGACACGCGTTACTTCTGATCCGCAGCTTCCAATCTGCTAGCGGGAGAGATATTTCCTGACCTTGCCTCTACACGGCTATGTTTAGCTCTAGTGACTCCCTTCTTTCTCACCGCCCACATATATCCATACATACTGACTGCATGAGTAGGTGGAAGTCACCTTTTACATCTGCAACCATTTGCCCAATATTGCTACAGTTCCTTCTAGATTTCTGAATCACTGTTTGATCTTTCTGCTTTTCTTTTTTTAGGCTGGATTCACACACTTTGCCTGTGGAGTGTGCTGGGTGCGACGGATTAATCAAAACTGGTGCACGGTCTTCATGAATCTGGGGCCCCCTGCACTGCTCAGGGTGGTGTGCACCAATTTTTTTTTTGGTACACATTTAACATACAGCAAATTCTAGAACTCCTGAGGGGTCTATTAGTGTAGTGGGGGGAAACCTGGTGACAGGTTCTAAGTTTAAGGAACTGAGAGGCAGCATCACCCTCCATCCCTCCACCCTCCAGTCTCTTCAATTTAGGTTGTCTTAGATTGGCTGTTACACCAGGGGTGGATTAAGGCTGTCATGGGCCCTGATCTGTATGAATATTATAGCCACTAAGTCTGGAATCAGCTCCTACTTCTGGTACTGGTACTTTTTGGGGAATAAAGGATGCTTCCCTTCTGCTGCTTTCAGTCTGTGGTTTCAGGACCTTTGGAGGACCTTCAAAGGTCCTGAAATATCTCTTGTGTATTAAGAGCATGAACAAATGAACCAGGATTTCATGGGTTGAAGTCCTTCTCAGTATAAAATTTGATGGGTGGTCTGCGTTGCAGTGGGCCCTCTAGAAGACCACCCCAACCCCCGATATAATATTCCTCAACTGCGCAACACCCAGAATTTTGGTGACTGTAGTAGAGTCAAGGTCCCAATGCCACACCATTCGGTTTGATTACACTGTGATGAAGCATAGTCATGGTACAGTCTTTGGTGTCAAATCAAATAAAAAATATATAACCCCAACTCCTTTGATTTTTTTCAGAGCGGAATTCCTAAGTACTGAATACAGCAGACATGATAAATACAATGGGCAGACTAGAACAAGCGCTGGCCCAGGGCACTGTACTTCTGACAACCTCTGATTGCCCATATTAAGGCAAGTCTAAGGTAATCAGTGTGAAACCAAAGCTCATTCAACTCGCAGCCTTGAATGGTAGAGATTTAGAAAGTCCTCCTCAAACTCTGGATAGTAGTGGGATGTTTACATGAATGTACGTATCTTTATGTCATAATGTAATAATTCTGCTTTACTGGAAATGATTGCCCTTCTTGACAACACCCTTCTAGAGTACAATTGCCTTATATCAGTTGATATCGCTAGAAGCACATTGTGACCCTGCAGAGGCCACTACACCCATCCATTGGAGAGGCTTTGAATTAAACCTTCAAATTTACCATCAAAATCAAAGATGATAATACAGTGGCATTTAGTGATCTTCTTATATTTGTTATCCATCAACTTTTAAAATTATTCTTATCTTTTAGAAGGGCTCCTGGGGGTTTTACCAGAGCCCCTCTGTGCTGTAGATCCACAGAAGGTAGCCATAATAGGCAATGTTTTCCTTATCCCATCTTGGAAAACATATTTGCATATTTCCCAGAAACCCCTAGTGGACCGTCCATGGCTGTAAGTCTCCATAAGGAGAGCTCCTACTACAGGACTGTAGCTTCACAGGCTGTTACACTGTGTAGGAGCACTTCCCCCTCCCATTGTGTGAGATTACAGCTGGCAGAGGTAGGTAGTGCTAGAATGTGAGGCCACACCACAGAGGGGGTCTGGTACCACTCCCAGAGCCCTTTAGGCACAGTAGCATAATTTTAAAAGTTGATTTTACAAGAAAAGAGGCCATGGATAAGAAATATAAGAATATTAGCACAGTCACTGTGCCTGTGTCTACGAGAATTACTGGTTTGCCTGTCTTTTGGGGAGATTATTTATTGGTAAATGGGTCAGATTTCACATAAGAGGGAATTCTAGAATTTCTGAGGCATCTAGTAGCGTGGTGGGGTTTGTGGGTTTTCCACAAATTAGGCTGGGGGTCTGATTGAAGCATTGTTGCTTACATTAATTTCTTCGGGGTTGTGACTGATATTTGTCCGTCTTTCATTTGTCCATTAGATTAGAAGACATTGGGAATGGATGATCTCGCCGTACCGCAGGTTACGCCATCCTATAATCCGTATGCGGACCCGGAGGACGTCCTTACAAGGTTCTCAAACATAAGTCTATCTTATACAATGTTTATCTCTCTTTCTTCCTTATTGCACTTAATCATTTTCTTGAAACTTAATGAAAAAGTAAAAGAATTCTGACATTGACACAGATGCAGGAATTTTTAAAGGGTTCATAAACTTTCTGGTCCCGCTATATGGTTCCTGCACGCTTTATCTTTGGTTTATAAGCTGTAGGTTATAATTTTAACTGCTGAATACATAAAAGACTCCACCATAGTAGCATGCATGCTATAGGCAGACTACCAGGACATGCTGGGAGTAGTAGTCTGGCAGTAGATATTCTATTATCTCTTAGCTATGTGCACACAGCGTAACCTTTGTCACTGCCCTTTACTCTTAGGTAGTAAAACCTGGTTATCTCTCCCATTATTAGGGTTCACAGGTCAGAAGTCGCTTTACATACCGGTTATGCTTGTAATCATTATAAGACCAGGTGAAAACACAGGACATGATACCACAGTGTGCAAAGGTATGAGAGTAATCCCAAAGGTAGAGAATATGGATCCGTACTAATATATCATATTATTTACCCATGTCTCTCTATAGTCATTAGAAGAGGACCTGATACCAAGCCCAAAATGTTGAATGACATAACGCCATTCATAAGCTATGGCTCTCTTAAAGGGGTTGTACCAATATTGAAAGGTAACCCCTATCCACAGGATAGGGCAGGGGTGTCACACCAGCCTCGTGGTTGCCTTAAAGGGGCCGTATGTAATTTTATTACTGTATAACTGCATCTTCTCAAACTGTTTAGTAGTTAGATTTATACACCAATAACATTACAATCAGCCCATTGAGAGCAATCACATATAGTTAAAGGGGGTTTCCCACGAAGGCAAGTTAGTCCCTATCCACGGTATAGGGCCTCACTTGCTAAGCAGTGGGGGTCTCAGTGCTGTAATCCCCGCAGATCACGAGAACGAGGGGTCCGACCAACCCCCTCGTCGCTTCATAAGAGTAATGAAGCCGCGCATGACAGTTCTGCTCCATTAATCTCTATGGAGCTGACGGAGATTACCGAGCGCCGTGCTCACCGATCTCCATCATCTCAATAGAGATTAATGGAGCCGAACGGTCATGCACGGCCGTCTGCTCCATTAGTCTTAGGAGCGGCGAGGGGGTCGGCTGGACCCCTCGTTTTCGCGATCTGTGGGGGACTAACTTGCCTTTGTGGGAAAACCCCTTTAAATGACCTGAGACATCACCATGGAAAGTGTGCCCCCTCATAGTAGGCAATAGTCAGAGTGCTGCCCCCAGCAAACAGAGCGCCCCCCATGGCAGCCTGAGTTCCCCGCATAGTAGACAGAGCTCCCCCCATAGTAGACAGAGTGCCCCCTCCCTTATGGCTCATATTGACAGTCAATAGGAGAGCTGTGCCCCCATACTATTAAATGGAGTCCTGCGTCACTCATCAGCTGTCCAGACTGCTGGTGAACACATTCTCATGAACAGCGGTGGCCCCAGTAGTTGGACCCCCACTGATCATATTGTTATCTCCTATCCCAGTGATGGCGAACCTTTTACAGACAGAGTGCCCAAACTACATCCAAAATCCACTTATTTACCGTGAAGTGCCAGCATGGAATTTTATACAGTAACTTACTGCTACCTGTTCTTCCACATCTTTCAATTGTATCGACCGGCTGAGGCCACCAATATAGTTGACAGAAGGCGGGCAAATTCAAACTATCATTGTAGCTTCTCTCCAGGGTCCCTCTGTACAAGAAGAAATATTGGGTCCAGCAGGGGGACCTCCAAAGATAATGCAGTTCTGTCAACACCTTCTCACTTTTCCTGCAGTTCCAAACACCCAATAAAGTGTCACTTTAAAATGGCGCTGAGAGCAGCATCTCTTAAGTTGAAGAATCACTGTTTGGCGAACTCTGTCCTTGGACAATTTCCTGAGTGCCCGCAGAAAGGGCTCCGAGTGCCACCTCTGGCACCCGTGCCATAGATTCGCCATCACTGTCCTATCCTGTGAATAGGGGATAGTTTGCAAAGTTATGTTTACATGGGAATTAGCTCATACTTGCAAAGGGGCAAGATGTGGCTCTCTCTGCTCTTTAAAAATAAAATCGTACCGCCCCCTTGACTAGAATTAGATAATTCACATATAAACATGTAGGGGCCATGAATAGATGGATGAATTTTGAAAAGACAAACACAAAACTGATCCAGGGCACAGTGATAACCACACAAGGGACAATCCTTTTTAAAGCTTACCTTAACTTTGGGTTAATTTAAGGGACATCAGGATGAAGGATTGTACACCAAGCACACTGACATCCTGGTGTGCACCCCCTCTGGCAGGACCTGCTCTTCTTTTAGCTTTCAATGCCCTGGTTTTACAAACAAAAGGTCTTTTAAAATTATGCAAATTAGCCTGAAGGGCTTTAGGCTTAATAGATGTTAATGGAGCCTAGAGCCCCTTAGGCTCATTTGTATCATTTTTAAAGCCTTTTTTTTCTTAAAAACAAGGTAATAAAAAGCTGCCAGAGGGGGCGCACACCAGCATGTAAGTGTGCTTAGTTTACAATTCTTCATCCTGGTGGTAGATGTCCTCAAAGTTACCTGAATATGTGAAGAGTAGCACTATAACTAGTCAATACATGTGTGTATTCATCAGTTACTAGCTGTGTCTCTAATTCTCAGTTGTCCTGATCTAGTAGGAGGAGAATAGCTGCAATAATGTATCTCATAGAGAAAACAGAGGGCTGGATCTACTTTCTTTATGTGCTGACTATAAGATACATTGTTGCAGTTATTCTCCTCCTACTAGATATAAGATCACGTTCTCCACCTTCTGTGATCTCTCATGTATCAATAGATCAGTTTGGCTGAATTTCCCCTCTTTGTTATATGAAAACCTAAAATCATATTGGAGTTTCCACATATTATGCAATCCTTCATCTCTAATTAATAATTAGCATATATATTTGGGCCGTTGCATAGCAACTACAGCCAGAATTTTCACTTGACACATGTAGATTTATTATTTTCTTGTGGATATCTGCATATGTCACTACTGTCACTGTGATAATTCACACCACAGGCATATTAAGGGGGTTTAGTAAAAAGTATTGGTGACCTGTCCTAATGAATGGTCATTATTAACAATTAGGAACCCCACAGCTGTGCTGATAAACAGAGAACGGGACAGAAAGCAGACAGCGCCATCCTCTGTGTGGTGGCTGAAATTAGTCACTGCAACTTAGCTCCCATTCAAATGAATTTTGAAACATGATTTGATGGAATCATCAGATTTTATTGCCTCTTCTGTGCCACCCAGCACAGAACAACTCCTGGACCTGCAACTATACTGTATATACCCTACTCCAGCACCATCAAGGCCTTCACAAATCCCACTTCTCTGATGCCCGAGACTAGCAGAACTTTGAAACATTGGGGCACATTTCCTAAGGCTCTTGCGCCAGTTTTCTGACTTTGTACATTGTTTCTCGTGCAAACTGGTTACACATGTATTTAAGGAGTGTCCGAGACACATATGAATTGTGTACGACTCATTTGTGTCGCAAGTGCACTATACCCAAAGCAACACAAATTTCTGAAAAGGGGCGTTCCGGTGCTTAGTCGGACCGTGCGCCACATTTAAAAGGCACCTACCACCCCGATTCTACCTATAAAGGTAGAAGGGGTGGTAGGTGGATGGATGGGACGTAAGGATAGCCCTTTTTTGGGCTAATCCTCACGTCCCGGGTGTCTTTTAGGAAACTTTATTGCATGTATATGCTAATTTTTTTATGCGTCTACTGGGGCGTGGAGTAGCCGGACATGAGGCTACTAGTCGCGGCTACTCCACGCCCCAGTAGCCACGTTACTCCGCCTACTAGGTAATCCTCGTCCGGGTCCACTGCGTTCTGCGCATGCAGAAAAAATGTGCGGCCGCGGCTCCGGGGCCGGAACTACTGCGCAATAGCCGGGGGACTCGGACGAGGGCGCGCAGCTGCCAGGAGCTGCGCGCCGAAGATTACCTGGTAGGCGGAGTAACGTGGCTACTGGGGCGTGGAGTAGCCGCGACTAGTAGCCTCATGTCCGGCTACTCCACGCCCCAGTAGCCGCATAAAAAAATTAGCATATACATGCAATAAAGTTTTCTAAAAGACACCCGGGACGTGAGGATTAGCCCAAAAAAGGGCTATCCTCACGTCCCATCCATCCACCTACCACCCCTTCTACCTTTATAGGTAGAATCGGGGTGGTAGGTTCCCTTTAAAACGTTTCATGAAGAACATGCACCACAAATCAGGAATCTGGCGCCCCCTGCCCACTACACAGGCAAACTGCACATAGTACACACTGCACTGTTATAAGTAAATGTGCCCCAATGTGCCTAATATATCTCCCCTCAGACATGTACAGTTTCTAAATGTGAACATTACTGGTCTGATCCCATAGAAGAGATGCCTCTCCATTTATTTGCTGCCTGGATGTGGCACTCACTGGGTCAGCCAGAACCTTGTAGGACCTAAGATCTAGCAAATGCTTATAGGATATTATGCCAATATGGTGGAAATCTAAATCTTCTGCATAGTAAAGGGCGGTAGCAGAGTCTTATACAAAGAGGAGCCCATTTACAAACAAATCTTCTGAGCTTCTTGCACCTCATCATTACAGAGCAGGATATTACTGCAGTTGGTTGAATAAGGAATCTTGCAGTGTATCCTACAGTCACAGTTGAGGTGCAGGTAACCGAATATTTCAGGGTAGGTGCCCATTTATAGAAAGCTGTTCCGTGCTTCTTGCACCTCATCAATACGGATCAGGATATTACTGCAGTTGGTTAGTTGGTTGGATAAGGAATCTTGCAGTGTATTCCTACAGTCTCAGTTGAGGTGCAGGTAACAGAATATTTGTGAGTCAGGGTCTCTAAGGTGCCCATTTATAGACAGCTGTTCAGAGCTTCTTGCACCTCATCAGTATGGAGCAGGATATTACTGCAGTTGGTTGGATGAGGAATCTGCAGTCTCAGTTGACGTAACAGGATCTTTGCAGTATATTCCTATCTCAGTTGAGATGCGGGTACAGGAACGCCACTAGAAATTTTGGGGCCCCTGACTGGAAGATTTTTGTGCCCCCCCCCTCCACATTGATACATAACATTATGCACAATTTTTTTTTTTATCAAAACATTTTTGAGCCATGACAAGCTAGACAAGACCCTACTCTACTGCACGTGCCCACTCAGTATATAGATAGCCCCTGCGCATGTCCCCTCAGTATATAGATAGACCCACCAGTCCATAGTCCCCCCCCCAGTCCACAGTCAGCTCCCCCAGTTCACAGTAGATGCCCCCCTTAATAAAATGCCCTGCTAGATTCCCCCCTTTAATGAAATGCCCTGCTAGATTCCCCCCTTAA
Organism: Engystomops pustulosus; assembly: GCF_040894005.1. NCBI lineage: Eukaryota > Metazoa > Chordata > Amphibia > Anura > Leptodactylidae > Engystomops > Engystomops pustulosus. The sequence goes on from NC_092413.1 coordinate 24,346,516, forward strand.
TAAAATGCCCTGCTAGATTCCCCCCTTTAATGAAATGCCCTGCCAGATACCCCCATTAATGAAATGTTTTTTTTTTCTCATATAGGGCCCAGAAATGGAGGGTTTAGCGGGTACTGTGAGCCCCTCGTGCCCCCCTTTTGATATTAAAACAGGGGGGGGGGCACTTGAACACAGTTCCACTAGACCTCCCAAGATGTCGGCCCTGTACAGGTAACAGGATGTTTGTCTGGATCCCTTGTAGTTTTAGTCTTATTATACATATTCATAGTCTGGTACTTGCGCATCCTGAGGTTTTCTTCACTTTAGCGTCTTCCATCCATCATTCTCAGTTGCCATTTCGGGAGTGACAGGTGACCGCAGACCGTTGGCTTGTTGTGGGACTCAAGGGCGATCCTCAGGTGCTGTACGGCCAGACTATTTGTCATGTGTCTAAACTGCTCAGACTCCTGTGTGTTTCATTTGAGAAAAACAAAATATCATTCTTTGCCGATGTGTTACCAAATACATGGGAGTGTGTGCTGGGATGAGTCATTTATGTAATCGTACCTAATGTGTACATTGCCTAATGCCTAATGCATACATTGCCCCAATAGTATGTGCTGTAGTATGAAAATAAGGGAGTATATGATTGCTTTTTGGGTTTTGTTGTGGATGATCCCACTGATGTTTTATCGCAGGCCAGACATGGTTCACAATGCAAATTGTGTCCAACTTTTCACTTCCAACATCTGTAGTTTGGCTGATACAAACAAACTTTGCATAAAGTAATAGTACAAGTGAACACAAGAACCTCTGTAATACATCTTGTAAAGGTAAAGTTTCTCCACTTACTTTGGCTCCTTTTCTCCCTCCTTCCTTAAACAGACTGGGACAGATTTACTAAGGGTCCGTCGGACGCATTTTGGTCAGGTTTCCTGAATGTTTCCTTTTTGCCCTGAATTGCCCCAGCTTTATGGTGCACGTGATCGGATTTTGCCGCATCGACGCCGGCTTTCATGTGACACAAATCGGGGGGCGTGGCCGTGGGACAACTCCACTGATTCGGACAAACCGCAGAATTTAAAAGTGAAATTGTGTCGCAATATGAGCACTTACATGCACCGGGAAGAAGAAGGTGAACTCCGGCGGACCTCAGCGGGGGAAGCGACACATTCAGGAAATTGAACGCAGTGATGAGACCCCCACAGATCATTAGGGATCGGCAATAACCATTTATACAATGTTGCTAAAAGTTTACTTACAGTTTGTGGCACATTTAGTAAACGGTCAGCACACCGCATTTTCTTTGGGTTTCCCGACTTTTTCCGTTTTGCATCACATTTAACTGGGGTTTTTGGCGCGCGCAATGGATTTTGCCGCAATCACACCGACTTTCATGCGATACAAATCAGGGGGCGGGCCGTGGGACAACCCGACTGATTCGGACTCCGCGTGGGATTTAACATTTAAAATTGTGTCGCAAGTCAAGCACTTACTCCGGCGGACCTCAGCGGGGAAGCGACACATGCATGAAATTGGACGCATGATCTTAGTGAATCGCGGCAGCTCAGAATCCTCGTCGGACAATGCACGGGGGGGATCGCAACGGGACAGGTAAGTAAATGTGCCCCACTATGTCACCAGATTCTACCTCCATTAAATTACTAGCCCCCTCAAGTAGGGTATAAAAGTCCTTTCTAGAATACCATCTTTTATGTGACATAGGTAATCTATGAAAAAAATTTCCTTCCAAGCCATATGCAAATGAGCTGAGATCAAGAGTCATGTATTGCCTGGGATGAGTCACTTTAAGGGCCGTTCCACACTTGGAAGGTGTTGCAATGAACTAGCATCACACTTGCAACGCATGCTGCTCGGAACGCACTGACATGCTGAGTTCACTCCCGCGGTGCAGCGTTCGGGCCGTGTGTTCCGAGCAGCATGCGTTGCGAGTGTGATGCGAGTTCAACGCATCACACTCGCAAGTGTGGAACGGCCCTTAGAGGTAGGAGTGGAGTAATTTCAAACCCTCCTATCTACTACCAAGAAACATGCTTGTGGTGCAGTATTAAGGTTAAGAATCTCACCTATCTAATCACATAAGGCTTGTGATTCTGTGAGCTACAGAAACGGGCATACAGACAGTTTAAAAAATTAGATGGGAACTGGATGTTTATCTGCAGATCTCCTGTGTCTTTCATAGTAAATAAGGTTAGAAATAGACATAAGTCCATCAAGTCCGACCTATTAAATTATACTGTGTTGATCCAGAGCAAGGCAAAAGCCCTGTAAGGATGATGCCAATTGGCCCAAAGCAGGGTATTATAGTAGTTATATTCTTGTACATAGGGGGCAGTATTATAGTAGTTATATTCCTGTACATAGGGGGCAGTATTATAGTAGTTATATTCTTGTACATAGGGGGCAGTATTATAGTAGTTATATTCCTGTACATAGGGGGCAGTATTATAGTAGTTATATTCTTGTACATAGGGGGGCAGTATTATAGTAGTTATATTCTTGTACATAGGGGAAGTATTATAGTAGTTATATTCTTGTAAATAGGTGGCAGTATTATAGTAGTTATATTCCTGTACAAAGGGGGGCAGTATTATAGTAGTTATATTCTTGTACATAGGGGGGCAGTATTATAGTAGTTATATTCTTGTACATAGGGGGCAGTATTATAGTAGTTATATTCTTGTACATAGGGGGGCAGTATTATAGTAGTTATATTCTTGTACATAGGGGGCAGTATTATAGTAGTTATATTCTTGTACATAGGGGGGCAGTATTATAGTAGTTATATTCTTGTACATAGGGGGCAGTATTATAGTAGTTATATTCTTGTACATAGGGGAAGTATTATAGTAGTTATATTCTTGTACATAGGGGGGCAGTATTATAGTAGTTATATTCTTGTACATAGGGGAAGTATTATAGTAGTTATATTCTTGTACATAGGGGGGCAGTATTATAGTAGTTATATTCTTGTACATAGGGGGCAGTATTATAGTAGTTATATTCTTGTACATAGGGGAAGTATTATAGTAGTTATATTCTTGTACATAGGGGGGCAGTATTATAGTAGTTATATTCTTGTACATAGGGGAAGTATTATAGTAGTTATATTCTTGTACATAGGGGGCAGTATTATAGTAGTTATATTCCTATACAAAGGGGGGCAGTATTATAGTAGTTATATTCTTGTACATAGGGGGGCAGTATTATAGTAGTTATATTCTTGTACATAGGGGGCAGTATTATAGTAGTTATATTCTTGTACATAGGGGGGCAGTATTATAGTAGTTATATTCTTGTACACAGGGGGCAGTACTATAGTAGTTATATTCTTGTACATAGGGGGGGCAGTATTATAGTAGTTATATTCTTGTACATAGGGGGCAGTATTATAGTAGTTATATTCTTGTACACAGGGGGCAGTATTATAGTAGTTATATTCCTGTACATAGGGGGGCAGTATTATAGTAGTTATATTCCTGTACATAGGGGGCAGTATTATAGTAGTTTTATTCTTGTACATAGGGGGGCAGTATTATAGTAGTTATATTCTTGTACATAGGGGGGCAGTATTATAGTAGTTATATTCTTGTACATAGGGGGGCAGTATTATAGTAGTTATATTCTTGTACATAGGGGGGCAGTATTATAGTAGTTATATTCTTGTACATAGAGGCAGTATTATAGTAGTTATATTCTTGTACATAGGGGGCAGTATTATAGTAGTTATATTCTTGTACATAGGGGGCAGTGTTATAGTAGTTATATTCTTGTACATAGGGGGCAGTACTATAGTAGTTATATTCCTGTACATAGGGGGCAGTATTATAGTAGTTATATTCTTGTACATAGGGGGGCAGTATTATAGTAGTTATATTCTTGTACATAGGGGGGCAGTATTATAGTAGTTATATTCTTGTACATAGGGGGCAGTATTATACTAGTTATATTCTTGTACATAGGGGGCAGTATTATAGTAGTTATATTCTTGTACATAGGGGGCAGTATTATAGTAGTTATATTCTTGTACATAGGATGCAGTATTATAGTAGTTATATTCTTGTACATAGGGGGCAGTATTATAGTAGTTATATTCCTGTACATAGGGGACAGTATTATAGTAGTTATATTCTTGTACATAGGGGGCAGTATTATAGTAGTTATATTCCTGTACATAGGGGAAGTATTATAGTAGTTATATTCTTGTAAATAGGGGGCAGTATTATAGTAGTTATATTATTGTACATAGGGGGCAGTATTATAGTAGTTATATTCCTGTACATAGAGGGCAGTATTATAGTAGTTATATTCTTGTACATAGGGGGCAGTATTATAGTAGTTATATTCTTGTACATAGAGGGCAGTATTATAGTAGTTATATTCCTGTACATAGGGAGCAGTATTATAGTAGTTATTTTTTGTCATACCATGTTTCCACATGGAAAGTTGACAGCCAGTTGGCAGGACATTTCCAGGAGGAATAACATTTTGAAACAAATTCAGGGATTTCCCGTGTTGTTCTGAATTTTTAGAAACAATTTTGCTTGTCTTGGCCCCGAAATGGACCAGTACAACCCCACCTGACATCCTAGGCAGATTGAGAGGGTGATTCCCTGTGGTAATCTTTTTATATTTGTTATCTGTGGCCTCCTTCCTTCTAAAATCAAATTTTTAAAAGTATGCTATGAGCCAGAAGGGTTCTGGTGAAGTTACCAGAGCCCCTCAATGCTGTAGCTTTGCAGGCTGTTACAATGAGAAGAACATGTCTCACCTAGCCCCCTGCTCTCTCCCTCCTCCCTCTTCCAGTGTAATCTAGTAGCAGCAAGAAGTGTAGGGGGAGGGGGAGACCTACTCTACTCATTGTAACAGCATGTATAGCTACAACACAAAGGGAACTCTGGTAACACACCCAGGAGCCCTTTTAGCTCATCAGCATAATTATAAAAGTTGATTTCAGAAGGAAGGAGGCCATGGGTAACACATATAAGAAGATTACCCCAGTCACGGTGCCTGGATCTATGAGTAAGTGTCCCTTATTGATGGGTTTTGATGGTAGGTTTCCTTTAAGTACAGTAGTTGGGATGGATGTAGTAAAACATCACAATTTCCTGCAGAACAAAATTGTGGCGGATAACGTTGGCGCCATCTAGCTGCAGAGAACACCATGGCACTTTTTATGTGCATTAGTTAAATTACATAACGACTCGCTGAATGCGGAAAAGCCACAAATCAACATGTGAATCGTGGAAATCCATCAATACAAAAAAAAATTAAAAAATCTACAGTGTTGGATTTACAAAATAAAATCTTAATCGGTGCAAACTGTTGCAAATTAGACTTCCCATTTGCACAGCGATGTAAATTGCTTCCGAGTCGTCAGGCGTTCCGCGTTTTCCATTCAGCTGCATTTGTAACCTGACACATGCTAATGAGTTCATGAGATGGAAGGATCGCAGGTGCACAGACTCACAATCCTGTAACAAATCAAATTATCTGAATATGAGCCATTACAATAGATTGACAATGCAGGGCTGCGCTATTGGAGAGGCCGCACCATCTGGGTCGTGACTATACATCACATCACAGCGCAACTTTAAGATGCAATTTGCCAAGTTCACATTTGGCAGATTTACTGCTGAATTGATAGGGTAATGAATGGGGGGCATGTCATCTCTCCCTGCAATTCTACAGCATCTCTTGTGAGGGTATGTGATGTTCCTCTGTTATTACTACTGGAAATGTGTGACAAGATTACACACTGGGTAGTCTTCCCCAATGTGGGGCCCAACTAAAATACCCATAGAAGCCTACCCTTCATCCCCTGCTGTCATGTCCACCAAAGTTACCAGGCAAATCTTAGAGGAAATCTACCAGGATCAGACAGTAGGTGTTCTCCTTAAGGAGACAATGCCAATTAAGGCCACCTTAAAGCCATAGATGCTCCACTAGGGAATTTTGGGAAGAATGCAAATAAGTTTTCCAAGGTGTTAAATGGAAAACAACACCTCCATAAGGAACAGACTCCCAACTGTAGACAGCAACAGTGCTGTCTACAGTTGGGAGTCTGTTCCTTATGGAATAGATATTCTGGTTTGGGTTAATCCCATACCATATATTTAGACTTCTTGTAGGTCATATTGATGTTAAGGAGGCTGTTAAGGAGGTGTTGTTTTCCATTTAACACCTTGGAAAACTTATTTGCATTCTTCCCAGGAAATCTACCAGTGAAATCCATCCTGATAAACCAGGGACATTACTCATAGATCCAGGCACCGGGACTGTGGTATCTTCTTATATTTGTTATCCATGGCCTCCTTCCTTTTACAAATCTATGTTTATAATGATGCTAATGAGCATGGCGGGCTCCTGGGGTGTTACCAAAATCCTTCTGTACTGTAGATTCGTAGGCTGGTGCAATGTGCAGGAGCACTTCCCCCCTCCCATTAAGTGCAGATACTTCCTCTGCTGTAGTAAAATGACATCAGGCAGGTGGAGTAGATAAGTGCGGAGGGAGCACCATGGATTAGTTCTATGTGCCTTATCAAACTCAAAGGTTCGAAGCTTAATTTTTTTTTTTTTTTTATAGCGTCCACAGAGAAAGCTCTCACATGGTGATTTGGGACACTTTTATTGCTGGACACTAAACCACAGGTCCATAAGGACCTTTACTTGGTTTAGTGTCCCAAATCACCCTGACAGGTTCTCTTTAAAGATGCAGATGGAATAGATTTAGTAGAACCTGTCAGCAGCTTTTGAAAGTTCCGTACTGTTGGTGGCCACTTCTGAAGCTTAGGGCCCCGGGCGGCCGCCCAAACTGCCCACGTTATAATTTGCCATCACATTTCTCATTGACCATGAGGATGTTGTCCAAACACGCTGATTATGTCACTCCCAGTATCTTTCACATCAGTACTTTTTTATCCAGTAAAATTGGGCATGGGGGGAGATTTTTCCATGCAATAAGACAAAAGTTTCCAGAGAAACTGTTTTACATTGTGGACTATAACTGTGCTGTCATCTTTGATGTGGCTCAATACAAGAGACACTTTTAAGAATGGTTAAAAATTGAAGGATTTCCCCCTATGATTAGTCTTTTTTCTCACTGACAGTCAGCTGATGTTATTGGGGATGCGGTAAATGACTGTGCATTACTCCTACAGCGACCACTGCAGGAGAAATGAGGTATTACAAGGGGCTACCATACAATGTAATACATGGTCATTCTCAATCCTCCAACATGGTAACCTGTCATTGCTGCTCTGGTTCATGGGGTGGGTCCTGAACTAGTGGGTGGCTGTTATAGGGACCCCAGTTAGTCCCATCCTATGTACTGTGAGCCACCCCCTTCCCAAAGAGTCTGTTCCATGGATGCCTCACATCTTAACAGGACTTCAAGTTACATATCACCACTGTCAAACATGCAGTCAACGGATTCCGGCTACTGTAGTATGAGTCTCTGTGTGGTGGACAGGGTGCCCGTGATGGTGACAGCCGTAGTAGCAGGGACCAGACGGAGGCAGAGGTTGAACAAAAATAGCTTACAGTTCTTTATTGGAACCGACAGGAACAGTAGCAACATGCCTTGACAAATGGTAGAACGCTGGAGATGCAGTTGGAGGGAGCCACAGGAGTAGATCACCAGCCTGGATGCAAGGGCAGGCTGGGAGGTAGCTGTGTCCTAGAAGGATGCTTCAGCTTGTCCTGGGTTGCTTCAGATATCACCCTTGAAGGTAGGATGATATCCCTTTCCTCTCTAACTAACTCTGCACTCCACTCAGGCAGTGAGCTAAGCTCTGGCTGCCCTCTGACCAACTGGTCTGATCTGGTCTGTCTGACTGACACTAACTTCACTGGATTAACTCCAGTCTTCTTCTGAGCTCTAGAAGTTTCCTGACCAGGGGTTTTATTACTCCCACTGGTCAGGTGGTGGTTACTCCTCCAATCGCATCCCAGCTTACAGATACAAGGTATAACACATGTGATTGGTCAACACAGATTACATCACATAAAGAATTAACTCCTGCCTTACCAGGCAGACTCTACCGCTGCAGTGCTCAGCTGTGTTATGTAGTGACCTGCTGTGGGGTTGATCAGACCCTTCACAGGCTGCAAGCTACATGGGGGGACGTATTCGCAACAACCCCTCTGCCTTGCATCGGCAGGGGTGTTGCATATCCTTTAAGTCTTGTTTGTTAGGAGATGGGGCCTGGAAATTTAACAAAGACCCTATAGAAAGGGGAGTTGTTCATAGGAGATAGGACCATCCATATGATCACTTTAGGTCCTAAAAGGAACATGACATGTTAAAGGATTTGCTATTTAGATATTGGGAGACATTTGGCTCTGTTGCCTCATGGGGTCCATACCTTGAGTTTTTTGGTGACACCGCTTGTCATACCCAGTGGGTGGTGTGAATGTTATGGCTCTATATGTTTTCCGAAGGGATGATCTAAGGATGGGACAACACATTGAGACATAGTGGCTTAAAAAAGACATCTCCAGAGAGATGATGGTCCTCCAGATAGTGTTACCACCCCACAATACATTTTCTAGGAAATACTGAGCTCCGTTCCCTGTATCCAAGATGTTATGGGATTTTTTTTCATCCTCATTGACTTCGATAAGGATGAAAGGCAGAAAAATTGAGGAGCCAAGTATTAACGGGATTAAGAAAAACTACAGAAGACAAATGGCTCCAGCGTGAGGCTCTCATCGATGGATTTCATGGAGCTCAGCAGCGGGATCACAGTGTAATCAGTCAGGGGGCCGCGGCCCCTCTCACCTCAGGTTTACCAATGTTGACAGACTACCTCATTGCTGCTTCTCTCATTGCTCACTCTGCCAAGTCCAATACTTTATATCGCTGTTGAAGCTGCATAATATGATTAAAGATCATACAGGTTTCCACTCTGCTGACTAGACCCTACTGCTGGTTAACCCCTGATTGGTAGGGAAAAAAACGCAAAATTTGGGAAATTCAATTTTGAAAACATTTAGGGGTAAAATTTTACCCTGTCCATCCATGATTGGCAGAGAAAAGTCCTCCCGAGGTTACACCTAAGATCTTGGGAGGGAAGCACTCTGTTGTCTGCTGCATTTAAGTGCACCAGGGGCGGGGCCATATCTGCTGGTGCACCTGTCTCCCATCCAGAAAGACTCTTGTATATGTATAAAGACCATAATGGAGGCCCCCGGCAAGAACTGTCAATCTCCTAATGCACCCAGAAACTCATTTGCATTAAAAAAAAAAAAAAGAAAATAATTTTTTCCAAAATGAGGATAATTCCATTTCTTGTCATTCTGTGAATTGTGATCTTTGGCAGAAAGTTCTTCTCTCTGCCAAATCTTTGTTGGTGAGTGGGAGACCTCGCTGCTGTAACTCACTCCCTCCTCCCCTCTCCATAGACTTCTATGTAATCTGACACCTCTGTGAGATTCTGTCTTTTTGCTAGCAAGATGGAATTCAGCAGAGATTTCAGAGTGAAAGGAGGGAGAAGGATAGGAAAGTAAAGCTACAGTTACACGACCGTGCTGGGGACCTACGTACGGCCGCAAGGTTGTGGCTGTACATACTTCCCCAAAGACAGCAATAGGCGCACTGAGCGATACGGTGCCGCACATGTGCACAAATGCTAAATTTACAAAGCAGCATGTAAATAATGCAGTACTACATATCCGCGCACAACCATAGGGGCTGCACGGTGACTCAGTGGTTAGCACTACAGCCTTGCAGCGCTGGGGTCCTGGGTTTAAGTCGCATCCAGGTCAACATCTGTAAAGAGTTTGTATGTTCTCTCCGTGTTTTTGTGGGTTTCCTCCGGGTCCTCCGGTTTCCTCCTACACTCCAAAACATACTAGTAGGTTGATTAGATTGTGAGTCCCATGGGGACAGAGACTGATTTGGCAAACTCTGTGCAGTGCTGCGTAATCTGTGTGCGCTATATAAATAAAGAATTTATTATTATCTTATATTTATTCTGCTGATCGATGGAGGTCCTTGGGGTCTTTCATAAAATTTTAGGCAATAATAACACAAACAATAACTAGAAATTAAGGTAATATATTACCACTAATTATAACCAGCACTTTATTGGTTGCAGTTCATCCTTTATGTCACTGTAGACCAAATGATTATGGCCCCCCCTAACATTTTGTTATCAACCATCTCTTAACCTATTGACCAGAGGTGAAGGATGTTAGGACCGGCATCCAGGAGGCCTAATCTCTAGGATGCTTATTACCTTGTATGAATGGACGGCTTAATAGAGTATTGTCATTGGGCTCTGCAGAGGCTTTTCTTGCTGCAATTAGCAGATCAATTCACTGACTGCACAAGATACGCAGCAAAGAGGCAACAAAAAAAAAAGTATTATTTTTAGAAATTTCACATTACGTAGCGATAAATGAATGTGTGTCTGTTTTGTTATTATGCAAATGGAGATAGTATTGTTATCACCTCCATTGCATGACAAAGCCTATAATTAATGTGTGTAATTCTAGTCTGATGTATAGCAGATGCAAGAGAAAGATATACAGATAAGAAGGAAAAACGGAGGGCAAGCCCATCTTTAACCCTCTTGGGTCTTATTAAAGGGATCAGTCTGAAATTACCCTCAATCGGTGGGGGAGGGGGCTAACAAAAATAACTAAATAACATGTATGTCAAATTTAAGGAAACCTACCATGAGGAATCTACGATCAGAAGTAGATGTGATGGTAGATTCCTCCTGACTCTAATCTGTAATTTAATAATCGTTGAACCTAACAAAATTTGTTAAAAACTTTATTTTAGTAATATGTAAATTAACTGCAGAGGTTATGGGGGCGAGTACTAGTTCGGCCGGGCACTGGGAGCTAAGGCTACTCCACGTCCCAGTAGCCTCTGCAGTTAATTTACATATTACTAAAATAAAGTTTTCAACCAATTAGGTTGGGTTCCAGGATTATTAGATTACAGATTAGGGTAGAGGCAGGCAGGAGGATTCTACCATCAGATCTACTTCTGATAGTTGATTCCCATGGTAAATTTCCTTTAATGGGATTTGCCAGGAATTACTATTGATGGCCTATACTTATCAATAGTTGAACAATGGTAGGGCAGCACCCTACCCCTGTACCAGTTCGGGATGCTGCCAGATGCATTCGGCTCCGCACCCTTCCCCCCCGGGGTGTTGACACATTGCCTATTGAATGGGATTGAAATGAGATTGAAAGCCATGGGTGTAGTTATGGCTTTCACCACTAAAGGAATATGGAGCCAGCTGTTCATAATACACACTACATTATACCCCATCTAATAACAGTAACACAGACTTATTTAAGACACCTTCACCCCTGTGAGGGAACCTGAGAAAAAGTTTTCCTTGTCTTCTAGATTTTCTTTACACTCACCGGCCACTTTATTAGGTACACCTGTCCAACTGCTCGTTAACACTTAATTTCTAATCAGCCAATCACATGGCGGCAACTCAGTGCATTTAGGCATGTAGACATGGTCAAGACAATCTCCTGCAGTTCAAACCGAGCATCAGTATGGGGAAGAAAGGGGATTTGATGCCTTTGAACGTGGCATGGTTGTTGGTGCCAGAAGGGCTGGCCTGAGTATTTCAGAAACTGCTGATCTACTGGGATTTTCACACACAACCATCTCTAGGGTTTACAGAGAAAAACGTTGCCTGGTCTTATGAGTCTCGATTTCTGCTGCGACATTCGGATGGTAGGGTCAGAATTTGGCGTCAACAACATGAAAGCATGGATCCATCCTGCCTTGTATCAACGGTTCAGGCTGGTGGTGGTGGTGTCATGGTGTGGGGAATATTTTCTTGGCACTCTTTGGGCCCCTTGGTACAATGCCACAGCCTACCTGAGTATTGTTGCTGACCATGTCCATCCCTTTATGACCACAATGTACCCTGTAACATCTGATGGCTACTTTCAGCAGGATAATGCGCCATGTCATAAAGCTGGAATCATCTCAGACTGGTTTCTTGAACATGACAATGAGTTCACTGTACTCAAATGGCCTCCACAGCCACCAGATCTCAATCCAATAGAGCATCTTTGGGATGTGGTGGAACGGTAGATTCGCATCATGGATGTGCAGCCGACAAATCTGCGGCAACTGTGTGATGCCATCATGTCAATATGGACCAAAATCTCTGAAGAATGCTTCCAGCACCTTGTTGAATCTATGCCACGAAGAATTGAGGCAGTTCTGAAGGCAAAAGGGGGTCCAACCGTTACTAGCATGGTGTACCTTATAAAGTGGCCGGTGAGTGTATATTGACTTGTCTGACTGCCTGTTTCATGACATGAGCTCATTAACCTAATCTTTACCTTCTGACCTTGGCTTAGCCTGTTACCATATCCAAACTTGATTTTCCCACCCGACCTTCACTCATTGTACCAATATAAAATAACTCTGCCTGCCCTGACCTCAGCTTGTTCACTGGCCATCACTTCCCCTGCCTTTGGTGCCTAGTACTGTCTATTAAACCACTAAACTGGGACTAGATTTGAGATAATATATTGATGGCTCCATGTGTCATAGTTTAGGTCCCCTTAAAATTAGGGTATCGCTTAGATCAGTGATGGTAACCTATGACACACGTGTCAGTGCTGACACGCATAGCCATTTTCAGTGACACGCGGCCGCCGGAGAGTTAAGTTTCATCCTCGGCTCCTACACGGCCAGGTGCAGTAGCCGGGAGGCTGAGAGATTATCCAGCACGTTGTAAATAGATGATGTGGAAAATCTCCATATACTGCCATACTATAGTATGGCAGCACATGGTAGGATCAATCACACAACCTAGGATTAAAGTACCCTAGAAGTTAAATAATTATACATATTTGTTATTTAAACTATAAATATCACAAAATTATGTTTTTTTTTGTCAAGGTGACACACCACCCGAGTTATGCTCGGTTTTTTGGCAAATTTTGACACACCAAGCTCATAAGGTTGCCCATCACTGGCTTAGATAATGGTCTTGTGAGTAGCCCCAACCAGCTTAGTAACACATCCATGTACAGTTAGTGGTAATGTAATATTTTGTTAGTTTTGTAAAAAAAAAAATTTTTAATAGTTTGTTGTATCCACAAGCATGGGAATGGGAGTGGTTATGACAGAGCTTCCTCCATCCTCTCGAAATCAGCAGGACACTGGACATCACAGAAAGTTTCCAGTCCTGCTGTTCAGGGGTCATGTGACCTGCGGCTTCTGGCTGTGAATGGTATGGGAGTGGTTATGAGTGAGCTTCCTCCAGCCGCCGGAAGTCAGCAGGACACTGGACATCACAGAAACCTAGGGATGATGGGACCCACAGTTTCTGACTGTGAATGGTACACTCTTACAGGGTCAATATAGGGGGTGACCCTATGAGGGTCTTTTACTTGTTAGAATTTTGCATAAAAGGCCATTCCTTTAAAAAAAAAAGCATAATTTGAATGCACAAAAATATTGTAAAAAGTGGCCATAGTACAAGCATCTATCACATGTAAGATATTTGTTGAATAGTATTAGTAAATTTCCCATGCACACTGTGTCACATAATAAAGCTTTCAGCAAACTTTAGGTCTGAACAGTAAGGTTCCTATATGTAGCAACTTCATGAAACACTCCTTGGAGTCACTGCAGAGCAGGAGATAAATTACAGGTTTCATCCACAGCTGAAAAGTCAGGTGGGGACAGGGGTTTAACTCCGTTTCACTAACAGTGGAAACTGCAATATTTGATAAAATGTAGATAGGATTAGTGCACTACTGCACACAGCTCATACATCCTCCCTTCCCGGTGCATCATCCCATCGGAAAAATCTGGGACCTGATAACAAAGCCATCGGTGTGGAAAGTTATCAGTGCCAAGAATATGCACTGCATCATTATCCCGAATTATCTCATCATGGACTTTTTCTGGCAATTGTAGACCTTGCACTTAAAGGGGCACATTTACTTACCCATCCCGTCGCGATCCCCGAGGTGTGACGTCCGACGAGGATTCAGAGCTGCCGGTGATTCACTAAGATCATGCATCCAATTTCCTGCATGTGTTGCTTCCCCGCAGAGGTCCGCCGAAGGAAGTGCTTGGCTTGCGACACAATTTTAAATGTTAAATCCCGTGCGGAGTCCGAATCAGTCGGGTTGTCCGACAAGCCGCCCCCCCGATTTGGGTTGCATGAAAGTCGTCACGATTGCGGCAAAATCCAATTGGTGCAAAACGGAAAAAGTCAGGAAACCCGAAGAAAATGCAGTGTGCAGACCGTTAGTAAATGTGCCACAGAGTGTAAGTAAACTTTTAGCAACTTTGGGGGTCATTTACTAAGGGCCCGATTCGCATTTCCCGACGTGTTACCCGAATATTTCCGATTTGCGCCGATTTCCCCTGAATTGCCCCGGGTTTTTGGCGCACGCGATCGGATTGTGGCGCATCGACGCTGGCATGCACGCGACGGAAATCGGGGGGCGTGGCTGAACGAAAAACCCGACGGATTCGGAAAAACCGCCGCATTTAAAAAAAAAATCTGACGCGGAGCTGGCACTTAAAGGGAACCTACCACCACAAATCTACCTATAAAGGTAGATTGGGTGGTAGGTGGATCAATGGGACGTGAGGATAGCCCTTTTAAGGGCTAATCCTCACGTCCCCACACTTTTTTGATAACTTTTATTATCCCTATATTCAAATTTACTTATGCGGCTACTTATGGGGCGTGGAGTAGCCGCATCTGAGGTTACACGAGGCGGCTACTCCACGCCCCGGTAGCCACTTTACCCCTCCTACTCACCCATCTTCGCGTAGCTGCGCGCCCTCGTCCGGCGATCCTGCCGTCTGCGCATGCGCAGAAGAGCAGGCCCGCGCCTGTTTTGGAGCAGTGAGCGCGCAGGCGCGGGCCTGCTCTTCTGCGCATGCGCAGACGGCAGGATCGCCGGACGAGGGCGCGCAGCTACGCAGAGCTGCGCGCCGAAGATGGGTGAGTAGGAGGGGTAAAGTGGCTACCGGGGCGTGGAGTAGCCGCCTCGTGTAACCTCAGATGCGGCTACTCCACGCCCCAGTAGCCGCATAAGTAAATTTGAATATAGGGATAATAAAAGTTATCAAAAAAGTGTGGGGACGTGAGGATTAGCCCTTAAAAGGGCTATCCTCACGTTCCATTGATCCACCTACCACCCAATCTACCTTTATAGGTAGATTTGTGGTGGTAGGTGCCCTTTAACTTCACTCAGCCCGGCTCGGTGAACTCCAGCGCGTTCCGATGCTTTTCAGCGCAGCAGCGCCACCTGGTGGACGTCGGAGGAACTACCGCTTGAATATTATTGATAAATGGAGGCTCATAAAGTGGAAATCGGCAGGTTTCCATGTTGACTCTTAACTCTTCAGTTACCTAATTCTGGAATACCCCTTTAAACCTGTCATCCCCCTTTTTCCATAGGGGGAAAAAAACACTTTTTAATGACCTTTATCGGTCGCATTGCATTCTGCTCATCCAAAAGGTGGCTTCTTTCTCTACCTGTAAAATGAGCAAAAATCTTGATTCCTAAACGTCCGCCATCTCCCTGCCCTGAGAGACGGGATTTAAGGATGTGTTTATATCAGAATTGGATCATTAAGCAGAGCCCTGTCCTTGGCCATGTAGTAAAAATGTCACCGTGCCACATCACATTAATGATTCACGCCCGGCTCCTGCTTAGCAAGGTGTATTAGGATTGTAATAAAGGCAAAGGCGCAGCCCATAAACACCTCCTCAATGGTTAATAACGCACTTTATATCCCCTTTAAAGTGGCCATCCACGCTAGCGACGTCTCCCGTTCTGTCGGACATCGGGAGCATCCGTGAGCTCCATTTCTCGCTTCATCTGGGTAGATATGTTCAATCTTCTGCCCTGTGCAGTTACTAGGCAACACGGCGGCGGCTCGGGTAAAGCAACGATGATATGCAGGATTTTTTTTTTCTTTTTTTGGTTCCTGTCAGACAATGTTGCAATTATCTAGAATGTCTTCTCTTTTTTTTAGTGCTCCCGCTTCTTCAGCCCACCAAGAAGAGATGAAAGGAAATCTGGTATTATTAGAGCAGAATATTACTAATTTTCCAAAAATTATGCTTGGAAATAAAAAAAATCATTGTTTTTTTTGGGTAAAACCAGTATATAAATATGAAAGGGAACTACAGTCGATATAGTAATTTGGGGGTGTAAGAAACCCAACGTCAATTTTGTAGCAAGGTTCTTCACTTCCCATTTAGCATTAAACGGTTTGTTCCGATATTTAAAGGGGTGGTCTGGGAATTTCTTGCTATTTCTATCTAGTCCAATGGGGTGGGGACGACACCTGGTCAGATGTTCAGACCTACAGTACTTTGCTGCAGTAGATTTCTCCATCTTCTGTGTAGTAGTTGTGGTCCATTGCTCCATCTTAGCTCCTATTCACTTAAGTAGGAGCTGAGCTGCAGTAATGAAACATCGTACACATTGGGGCTCATTTACTTACCTGGTCCAGTCACGATCCAGCGGCGCGTTCTCCGATGAGGATTCGGGTTCTGCTGGGATTCACTAAGGTCCGTGCGCGTGTCAAGCGACACAAATTCTTTTTTAAATTCTGCGTTTTTTCCGAATCCGTCCGATTTTCCGACGGCCACGCCCCCCGATTTCCGTCGCATGCAAGACAGCGCCGATACGACACAATCTGATCGCGTGCGCCAAAAACCCGGGGCAATTCAGGGAAAAACGGCGCAAAATGGTAATATTTGGGAAACCCGGCGATTCGGCCCCTTAGTAAATGAGCCCTAATGGGTTTCGGCTCAGAGGATTGTGTTGTGTCAAGTTAGACCCAGTTAAAGACCAGGAGAGCTGATCCATATGGGGGCTGGGTGTTGGTCCCAGCCACTGAGTAGATATTGATGAACGATCCTGAGAATAGGTCTTCAAAAGATATGAAATAGAGGATAACCTGCTGATTGGTGGTGGGTGGTCCAACTGCTGGTACTGTCTGATCATGAGAGGTGAATGAAGCATGGTAGGTCAAGTATACACTGAACTTCTCCAATCACTTTCTGTGGGACTTCCAGAGATAACAGAGAATGTCACTTGTTTAAGAAATGGCAGCAGCATGGGAAGAGTGTGCTGAATGTGTGCAGAAAGTGACCACATCCTCACTTGTAGTCTACCTACACACAAACTGGTGGTGCATCATTTGCAGCCATGTGTCATCGGCATGTCATGTGGACTGTAGAAAAAGATTGCGGACCATACTCGGGTCGGCGTGAAAATTCGCACGATTGTGCGAATGAGCACAAAGAAACACGTGTGATATCTATTGAAGAAATAGCTAGGACATAGTATCATAGTTTATACGGTTGAAAAAAGACACGTGTCCATCAAGTTCTACCAAGGAAGGGTAGGGATTGCATGAGGAAGGGATTTAGGGAAAACAATTCTATATAACATAACCATCAATGTTATTTAGGTGTAAAAAGGCATCTAGACCCTTCTTGAAGCTCTCTGCTGTCCCTGCTGTGACCAGCGCCTGAGCTCGGCTATTCCACAGATTGACAGTTCTCATAGTAAAAAAGCCCTGTCGCCTCCGGTGATTAAACCTTGTTTTCTCCAGACGGAGACAGTGCCCCCTCGTCTTTGATTTAATCTGAAACAACCATATTTTTTGTATGGACCATTCATATATTTATGTAAATTAATCATGTCCCCTCGTAGTCGTTTTTTTTTACAGACCAACTAAATCTAGTTGTTTTAATCTTTCCTCATAACTGAGACCCTCCATATCCAGAAACTGTGGGGGAGATTTATTATAGCACATTATTAAGGCACGTAAATCACCCCAGTTGGAGCGTTTTACACCCTGTAAGCTACTTTGGTTATAGAAAAGGGGGGGGGCAGGAAGGGGTGTGACTGCCTGGCCCATCACCTTTCCAATTGAGCACTAGAACGCCCCTTTCAATAACGAAATTTGTGTGGCCTGAAGAATAGCACAGCCACGACACAAAAGTGTCAGATGCAACACAAATGTGGCGCGGACACTTCTTCTATACCTGTACAAGCAGTGTGCACAAGAAAGAACATGCCAAGTCCGACAGAAAACTGGCACAAAGTCCTTAGTAAATGTGACCCACTTTCGAAAAAAAAACAGCTGAAATGTTTTTCAGCCCTGCCACGGACAGTAGGGGTAATCCTCATCCATATCCGCAGCAGAAATCCAAGTGTCGGTCAAATTTCTGCTGGGGATAGCCCTGTAAAACTTAAAGGGCATCTACCACCAGGATGAAGGGCTGTAGGCAAATGAGCCTGAGGGGCTACAGGTTCCATAGGTATTAATGGAGCCTGGACCCCTTCGGCTCATTTGCAAACAGCCCTTCATCCGGATGGTAGATGTCCTTTAAGCTTAGGGTTGACATAACTATATCAGAAAAGTTAAGTGAAATGTTAATTGTCATTTTCTTAGGACGAGTTGAGGCTGTGACAGAAGACGGATGAAGAAATAACTTCCTTCAGCAATTCGGCAATGATAGCAGCAGAGTAATGTGATGAGCTTGTTGTGGGGGAGCAGTGACCTGTTGCATAGTATTTAGGCAGCCCACGCTGGATGTGATTGCGTAATGTTGTGAACCGCGTGGGTTTAGAATACCTGACAGACTATCAGATCACACGAATGATAACAGCAGCTGAAGGGGAGTGCTCTGTCCACTCAGGGACTTATGGCAACAAGGACAAGGCTATAAATGAAAATCAGTGTAGATGTACAGCATAAAGGGAACCTGTCACCAGGGACCTCATTTTCACTAAACACAGGTTACAGAAGCCCATTACACCTGCATTGCACATCTGCCTCTCTGCCTTTTCTAAGCATTTGCATTACAATATAATTGTGTGATATAACTTACCTTGCACCCTGACAGAATCCTCTGTGTAGTCCTAGGGGTTGGGCTTTCGTTTGGATGCATTTAAAAAAAAACAACACGTGACTTGTTTGTGCTGCAGACTCCTCAGCTCTCAGCCCCCACCTTTGTGCTCCTGTACAGCTCCTCCCTCTCCCACTGATGTCAGCTCACCAGGCTGTGAGCTGTGTGAAGGAACAGGAGGGAGGAGCTGTACAGGAGCACAAAGGTGGAGGCTAAGAGCTGAGTAGTGAGCATCCACTGTGTTGTTTTTTGAAATGCATCCAAACCAAAGCCTAACCCCTGGGAATACACGGAGGATTCTGTCAAGATGCAAGGTAAGTTATAACACACAATTATAGCGTAATGCAAATGCTTAGAGAAAGCAGAAAGGCAGAAAGGCGTATTTGCAATGCAGCTGTAATGGGCTTCTGTAACCTGTCTTTAGTGAAAATAAGGTCCCTGGTGACAGGTTCCCTTTAAGTCATTAAATGGCAGCAGTAGATGAGGTTGACTTTGGGCAGAGAAGTGACCTGTCTGCTCATTTCGTGATAACAAAGAAGTTGGAAAAAATAAATAACAGATAGCACTAAATGTCATATGGATATACTTGGACATCAGTCTTAACATAGATGTTGTGTGCTAATATTAGTGCAAGTATGAAGCGTATACTCCATAAAGCTGATGGCTCCACAGCTGTTGCAGAACTACAACTCCCAGCATGCCACAGTTGCAGCTTTGATACATGCATACACATCAAGCTTAAAAGGGTTGACCACTCTTTTATTTGCCCGTGTGCTTTTACTGTCTCAAAAATAATCCCTGAATGGTAATCAAGTGATTCAGCATTCCTGATACTTTAGTTCCATCTGCAGACTCTCTGTGATTCTTTGTTTACTTGTCTGAGCACTGATGAGCAGGAGGAGCTGCAGCAGGAGAGTTATGACTTATCCTGCTCACTCCTCCCCTTTTCCTGTATCTGTCATAGAGGACGGGCAGTGAAAAGAGAGACACAGTGGCTGACATTACTAGGATGGGCTAGAGCATAGAGAGAGGAAGATGGGAAGGGAAAGGCTGAAGCTCTGACAAGAGGCAAGTACATATACCTGCTGATACATGTCTAATGGAAGAGATTTATTGAAAAGTGGCCAATCCCTTTAAGTCACTGGTATCTTGCACCATGATGTTACAGATCTGAAGTTCATAGACTGTAAAGCATTGTCCTTCAAGCTGACGGTTCACCAGCAGTTCTAGTATTATAAATTCCAGCACAAGTCAATAGATAAGAGGAGTTAAAGTGTTAAAGTTAAAATCAGAATCCATCATGATAAACCAACGTAATGTACTCATAGATCCAGGCACTGTGACTGTGGTAATTTTCATTTGTTATCCATGGCCTCCTTCCTTAAAAAAAATCAACTTTTCAAATTATGGTAATGAGCTCCACCTAAACCCCTCCCATTTATTTTTTCATAAGCTCTTTACTACATCCCCATTTTGCTGAGTGCCGCTGCCCTGTGTATTCAGTGGGCAGATGGAGGAGGGAAGTGCTGAGAGAACAGGGGGGAGGGTGAGACAGTGTAACAGCTTGTGAAGACAGAGCATAGAGAGGCTCAGCTGGAACTGCTTTTAAAATAATGCAAATAAGACTGAGGGGCTCCAGGCTCCATAGATGTTAATGGAGCCTGGAGCCCCTCTGACTCATTTGTATAATTTTTAAGGGCATAAGAAGCTAAAAGAAGAGTGGATCCTGCCAGAGGGAGCACACCAAGATGTCAATGTGCTTGGTTTACAATTCTTCATCCTGGTGGTAGATGTCCTTTAATATTTTGGTTACACTTCCATAGATAAAGGTCACGATGCTGATATGGGGTCCACATAGAGAAGGGGGTTGACTCATTGGTTAGTCTTAAAAAAGGTATTGAGAGGGAAATAGATACCAAACCCCAAAATCATAATAGTCGGGAGCTATTTTCTAGATTTTCTACTAAGCAGCCACCAAAATAATAAAAGGCGATGCAGGTATTGTTATCCCCATCTGACATATTTCATAGAACGAATGGTTTAGCGACTATAAATTGGCTGTCAACCATCACAGCATCATTCCGCTGCTAACAAAGGAAGAAGCGGCTTCCCTCATTAGCTCATTGCTGTACTGCGGAGGATTTTAAGCCTAATTGTCATAGGAGCAGATCCCGGTGATGGGTTAACAGCGCGTCCTTAGGAGGATGATGCCTTGGCGATATAAGTGGTGCAATGCAGCAGCCTGGGCTGGAACCAGCGAGACAAGTGCAGCATCTCCCTTCCAGCCATTGCAGGGAGCGTAATATAAGAGCGGCGGCTGAGCGCGGCGCTGCTGCTGCTGCTGTACTGCAGGCGTGACTTGCAGAATTACCCCGTCACCCAAAGTATCAGTCAGCACCAAGAAGTCTGAGGGAATCAATGAGCTCAGCAGAATTAAGCAGGATCATTCATTCTCACCGAGTAATGTGCTGCGGGTGCGATGCAATGCAGAGGTGGGGAAAGAAGAGAAAGAACTGGATGACATCCATGACACTAAGACATTGTGATGCTGGGTGTATCGAAATATTAGATACAGTAATCACTAGATAGGAAGATTGTATCAGATCGTAATGAATATATTAATATGTTGCATTTAGTGTTAGGCTACGGTCCACCAGATCAGCTCTACCACGTAGCCCCCAGCAGCTTTCATATTGGGTGGTCTGTTTTTGTACGTCCGGGGTCCATTCAAGGGGTATTCCAGAATTTTTTTTCTATCTATAGCCTTTCCTTAGAATAGGTGATAAATAATAGATAGATGCAGTGGCGTAACAAGAAGATGATGGGCCCCAGTGTAAAGTCTGTGCCGGGCCCCCCGACTATAATGTATGTTTTATAGTAATAGTCTTCTCATATGGGAAAGTGACATCACAAGGGCCCCCTAAACCTCTTGGGCCCGGGTATGATCGCAACCTCTGCACCCCCTCAAGTTAAGTCCCTTGATAGATGGGTGTTTGACATCTGGCAAACCCATGGATGAGCTATTAGAAAACAATGCAGCAAGTGCTGAGTCTTCTTCGGACTACCATTGCAGTACCTTGAATTAAAGGGGTTGTCCGGGCTTTAAAGAAACTATAAACTCGGTCATGGGTGGGCTGTAAAAACAAGAAAAAAGTTATTCTTCCTTCCTCTGCAGCTCCCTTTGGCCCAAGCCACCGACCGTTGGTGCCGTGCCCGTGTTGGCGCTGCTGTCCAACTATTTGGTACAACATTCAATTCTGTACCAGGCGTGCAGCAATGGACCGATGGGTGGCAGCACGGGACAATGGGAGAGACAGAGGAGGTAAGGTTTGTTTAAAGCCTGGACAACCCCTTTAAAGCCTAACCCCATATACTTAAAGGACATCTACCACCAGGATGAAGGATTATAAACCAAGCTCACTGACATGCTGGTGTGTGCCCCCTCTGTCAGGATCTGCTCTTCTTTAAGCTTCATATGCCCTTGGTTTTAAGGAAAAAAAAGCTTTCAAAGTTATGCAAATGAACCTGAGGTGCTCCAGGCTCCATTAACACCTATGGAGCTTAGAGCCCCTCAGGCTCATTTGCGTAGTTTAAAAGCATTTTTTGTTAAAAACCAGAGCAGAAGAAGCAAAATAACAGCATATCCTGTCAGAGGGGGCACACACCAGTATGTCAGTGTGCTTGGTTTATAATCCTTCATCCTGGTGGTAGATGTCCTTTAAATGGGACTGAGCTGAGAACAGGCCATGATACCGCAACTATTTTGACAAGCTGATCGGTGGGGCTTCATGTATCAGACCCCGGGACCCCCACTATTCTCATACTCATGATCTATCCTGAGGTTAGGAGATCAAAAACATGAATATCTCTGAAATATCCCTTAAGACCGGTGGCACGGTCAGTTGTGGCCACATCTGTGTGCAAGTAGCCTTAAAGGAATATTCCCATGAAGACAAGGTTCTAATATGTACTCAAGATAACAAAGTAACACATTCTCTAATTCATTGTTATTAACTAAAATGCAGCATTTCACAGATATAAGTCCAACCTGTCTCTATCAGTCCCAATGTACACAATTACAGTTGCCCCGGGACCCAACCATAAATAATAACAAAGCTAACATTTACCTAACTTGTCAGCTTTGTTGTACAGACTGTGACAGCGTCTGCAGAGCAATCTCATTACAGCTCTGCTGGTAAAGGCCCCAATTAGACAGGATTAAGACTCGATATACACAGAAAAAGTGTCTGACTCTTCACTTTCCCCCTTACACTTCTAGGGGAGGGGATTGTATCTTATTTATTACTCAATACTATGTTAGCCTGTGGACACTTACCTGTCCATTAACACCCAGGTATCACAGTTGCCATAAAGCAATGACACTTAGCTGCACTTTAGATACATATGGGGGGGAAAATAGGTTTTATAAGTTTTGAAGACCAATATGATGCAGCGACATTCTGTGTACAGCACTGCAGAATATGCATGCGCTATACAGATTATTAATAAGGCAATGGGGACTTTTAATTAAAGGCGTTGTCCAGTAACAACAAGTAAGCCACCAGGGCTAACTTGCTCATGGGTGGGGGTCTCAGTGACGAGATCAAGAGAAAGGGGTTCTGCTGTAGCCCCATTGTTCGCCAGATGAATAGAACAGCCAATCGGCTATCTCCATCAGTTCCCTAGACCTTTGAGGTGCAACAGGGGGGGGGCGATGGAACCCCGTTCTTATGATCCATGGGGGTCCCATCTCTGAGACCCCTACCGATCACAAAATTATCCCCTATCCTGTGGATAGGAGCCATTTTGTTGTCACTGGACAACCCCTTTTAATTTGACCATTCTTGGAAAGCTACACCCAGGTGTGTAGATGTAAGTGTTAGAATACGGTGTGCACATAACTCATACTTTTAGAAATGAGATAGAACCCATTTCCATCGCTACTTCATACATATAAATTGCTCGTCTCACCACGTCCGCCCTTGAATTGCATTAACCACCGGTCGAGCAACTATCATAAAAGAGACGACCTCTGGGCCAATTGCCTTGATCTTCCTGTAAATCTCATGTGAAGGCCGATCACCTGTCTAGTACTGCAGCGCTGTCTAAGTATTTCCCATAGCTGCCAATATATCAATACATTTCCTAAGGACACTTTCTGCTGAGTCAGCGCTTCAGCCCATCATGTCTGACATCCACTTAGATAACTATGCAGAATTGGATTTGGAAAAAAAAAATAAGTGAACCCTTTGGAATGATCTGGATTTCTGTAGTGATTTCTAATAAAATTTTGATTGTAGGTCACAATCATAGACAAACAGAAAATAAGTGAACTAATAATACACATATTACAGTATACAACAGTGTACAGCACCATTAAAGGGAATCTGGCAGAAGTTTTGACCATAAAAAGCTGTGGAAAATGTTAGGTATTGGTACTGGAGAGCTGTATTATCATATCTTGTGTGTTATTAGTAGCAACAGGACTGTGAAAAATGCATTTATGTTCCAGGATTGCTCCGAGTAAGAAAAATACAGTAGCAGGCTTCTGGTTACACTCATTTTGAGTGTAGATATCCAAGAACACAGCAGTGCAAGGGTATTCAAGTGGTGCTCCAAGTCCAGCTACAATCCTGGAATATAACTTACATTTTTACAGTCCTGGATAGCAGTAAAAGTGGTTGGTAATTTTTTATTTCTAGGTCTATTCTTAAGAGCTCTGCTCCAGAACCTATTCCTTGTATTCCATTTGACACTGGCAGGAGGAGGAAGGAATTGTCAATATGGGTTAAATTTGGGGATGAGTGGAGTGAAGATTGGTCAGTTTGTGGCGCAGGTCAGGCGGCTTCCATGCACAAATCGGGGGGTGGGCCGTCGGACAATCCGACTGATTCGGACTGAGCGCAGGATTTAACTTTCAAATTGTGTCGCAAGACAATGCACTTACATGCACCAGGAAGAAGAAGGTGAACTCCAGCGGACCTGAGCAGGAAGCGACACATGCAGGATATCGGACGCACGGTTCAATAATATCAAACAAAAACCTGGTCAAAAAGCAGGCAGCGCCACTCTTTATTTAGTGGCTGAACTAAGTCACTGCATTCAAATTAATGTAAACTGATCTGCAGTAACCTGGTGTGACCACTACACAGACAATGGTGCTGTCTGCTTCCTGTTCCATGAGAAAAGCTGATCTTTGGGGGCACTGAGTGATGGACCCCCACCAATCTGGTATTGATAATTCTATGATGATTCCAATTCTGTGGATAAGATATCAATAGTTTAAGCCTTTAAAGGAAATCTACCACCAAAATCTACTATGATAAACCAGGGACACTTACTCATAGATCCAGGCACCGTGACTGTGGTAATCTTCTTATATTTGTAATCCATGGCCTCCTTCCTTCTAAAATCAACTCTTATAATTATGCTAATTAAACAAAGGCTGTAGCTTCACAGGTTGTTACACTGTCTCACCCTGCTCCCTCAGAACTTCCCCTGATGTAATATCAAGGCAGCAAGTTTCGGTACACAGTTGGAGGGGGGAAGTGTCAGACAGTGGGGCACATTTACTTACCCGGTCCATTCGCGTTCCAGCGGCGGCTTCTCTGACGAGCGTTCGGGTCTTCCGGCGATTCATGAAGTTCCTGCGCCCGATGTCCACCAGGTGGCGCTGCTGCGCCGAAGTCCGCAGAGGTGCCCCGGAGTTCATCGTCTTCATCGTGGTGCATGTAAGTATGGCGCGTGTGACCAATTTTTTTTTTTTAAATGCGGCGGTTTTTCCGAATACGTCGAGTTACCGTTCGGCCACGCCCCCTGATTTCCTTCACGTGCATGCCAGCGCCGATGCGCCACAAACCGATCGCGTGCGCCAAAATCCCGGGGCAATTCAGGGAAAATCGTCGCAAATCGGAAATATTCGGGTAACACGTCGGGAAAACGCGAATCGGGTCCTTAGTAAATGACCCCCAGTGTAACAGCCTGTACGGACAGAGCACTGGTAGAGCCCTTCTGGTTCATTAGCATGATTATGCAAGTTGATTTTAGAAGGAAGGAGGCCATGTATAACAAATATCAGTTCATTACCACAGTCCCGGAGCCTGGATCTTTGAGTAAGTGCCTCTGGTTTATCATGAGGGATTTTGATGGTAGGTTTCCTTTAACATAATAAAGACTTATCCTAATTAATGTTGTCTCTGCTAATTTTAGCAGTGTTACATTGTATCAGTATAAGATTGGCAGACACCTGACTTAGATTTAGTATTAGATTGGTAATTTTCAAACTTTCTTCCACGATACAATATAAAAATCTCACCTAAAAATTTTGTAAAAGTGTAACCCAAACGTCAACTTGACCTTAAAGCAACTCTTATGGCAGCTAAGTGGTTAATGGCCGTGCCTGCGGATCGGCGCCGGGTTTGTGCTGGTGCAGGGCTTTTAGAGGGAATGTACAGTGCAGCATTAGACAAATTAAGGAGTGTTTGAATGACAGATCTAAATTTATAATGGCAATCAATTTTGCGCCTGAGCGGCCCGGCCTCAGCCCCGGCATTGTGCTGCATTCCATTACTGCTCTGCAGGTTTCCTGAGCTCCGCCGCTCTGCATACAGCATGTCATGTGCACACAAGCGCCCGACCCAATTAGGCGGCTCCGGCTTTTATCGGACGCTCTGTTTTCAGACAATAACTGCAAGGTCAGTCTGGACAACAAAGTACGGAGCGAGCGTTCAATAACTCAGACCTGCTGCAAACCCCGAATCACTATCAAACACTGCGAGATAGTTTGTACGGAAAATCCAATTCTTCACATTTTTGTTCTGTGCATTATTTCCAAACAAAGAAAAATTGCTAAAAGGTAAAAGTATTGTAATATCTTGGATTGTATCCAGGAACTGGGATCAGAATGACCTCTTCTTCTTACTCGGGAGTCAGGAAACTAAGGGAAACTTTTTGCTTTAAGTCAAGATTTCTGGTCATTTTTATCAGTGTTTGGCTATTGTTCTGCATCCTATGGCCTATCCGTCTTCCTGTTTGGATAGATAATCCGGAATAAGACCTTGTCTATTATGTAAAGTCATTTGAATGACTACAGTATCTGACATTTGCAAGTTGAAGTTGTTTTTAAGTCCTTAAAGGGGGTTTCCAATCTACACTATTTATGACATATGCGCAGGATACTTCATAAATAGATCATGGAGACAGGTTCTACCTCTGGAACCTGCATCTATCTTGGGATCAGAGATCCCCTTCCTGCAGCTGGGTTGATTAGAGAATATGTGGCGCATGCGCAGCACCGCATGCACAGTACCGCATGCACAGTCTCTATTTAACACATGGGAGTGAAGGAAATAGTCAAGAATGTACGTCCAACACTCCCATAGGGATGAATGGAGACGAGCAATGAGGAACATTCCCAAGATAGGTACGGACCCCATTCCGAGAGCAAGGGTAGATAGATAGTATGCTGCGCTCACACAACTAGTCTCCATTCAACTCTATGGGAGCAGCAAAAGTACATTCCCCCAGAGGTGAAACCTTCAACTATCATCTATTTATGACATATGCTGTGGATATGGGTTTTCCAGGCAAAATCTATCCATAGTATCAGTCATTTAAAGGTGTTTGTCTTGACACTATACACAGAACTGGGAGCAAACACCTCTCTCTGTGTTATAGTGGCCATCCAGGGTTACTGCAGGTACTTCTCTAATGCACACGGCCCTTACATGATACTAGAACAGCCGCCGTAGGGACAGAGCTATCTGATGATCAGCAAGGGGGCGCTGCATGCCACTCCCACAATGATCACCTACCGTACTAAACGTGTTTTATACTTTGGAATAATCTCATAATTATAATAGGATTACATAGTGCCACTCGCTGAGACTAAGGCCACAAGTCAGTGGTTGGTTCATGAATCACAGACTGTCCTTAGCACAGGGGAAGGGACTCATAGTGCAGCATAGTGAGAAATATAATCATGATTACAATTTGGTTCTGCTGGGAAGAAGGGACGCCTTGTATCAGATGTCACTGTGATGCTCAGAATCCAATTTGCAGAACTGTGGTCGGTCCGTGAAATCCAATCAGTGCCTGGTCTGCGATTCAGTTACCGACCATAGTTGTATTGCGCTGGTCTTACTGATGAACAACCATCTGTGGACAAAACAATAAGTATTCAGTTTACCTGCAGCGCCATCACTGTATTCATTCACATCAATAGACTGACTGTGTAATCCAGGACAGGATAGGTGCACAATTCCCACCGGGGCAGACCGCATGCAAGGGCAGCCGGGGACAGGAAGCCGGGCCCCAGATGTCATGGAGGCATGGGGTTATGATGTAGGCCTCTTCTGCACCAGTCCACACCGGCAAGGAAAAGCACAGAGAGGGGGAGGCCGTGTGTGTAGAAGATATCCTCCTGAAGCACTCCGGGTGAGGTGTCTATTTCATTGGCAAACATTATGTAAAAATGGGTCATTCGGGACCGAGATGGCTCTTTTCAGTGAACGATGGGAGCCAGCTCCCACCCTAGAGCTGATCCGGTGAGCCATTTCCTTCATTGGGCGGGCCAGGCAGGAGGACAGGACATGTGACGTTTATTGGGGTCACTCTCTCTATTTCTAATAAAAATACCCTACAATAAACCCACCTCATAATAGCTGATTCCGCCTCTGAACGGAGACTCCCTATATTATATTTAATAGGGAGCTGTTCAGGAACCAGAAAACCCAGCTGCCCATCACTAATGTGAGAGGCCCGTGATGGTAGCGGCAGGCCAGGGATACAAAGAGAAGGGAGCAGAGATTCTAGATTCAAATCAGCAGGCTAGCGATAACGCCTTACTTTCGAGGCTGTCAGGGCTGTAGATTAGCTGGACTTGGTGATAATGAACGTCAGCATGGACCAGTGATCAGCTTCGATGGGAAGAATCTCCTGGAAAGAGACCCCAAGCTCTAGACCGACCCTATATTTATAGTTTTGGTCTGTCTAGACAACTGCGGTTGCCAGCCCATAACAGCCTGCAAAACCTCAGGAAGATACATAATGTAACAATCATAATGTAAACACAACATTTAACCCTCGCAAGTTATATACATTAATTTTGTAATAACCCTAACTCCAGGACATTACAGGGTCCTCACGAGGAAGAGATGCTCTTTGAAAACCACCGATAACATACACAGGGACTTTTAAAGGGATCAGGTTAAGTTATAACCATCCTTGCGGCTTGTCTTTTCTGAACACTTTTATGGTGTTACTTCCAGCAGCCACCACTAGGGGAGGTGAACCTGTATTTATACAGATCCCATTGCCTTCAGTGAGATGATAGGATCTTAGAATGAAATAGTTTTACCGGCTTTAATTAAAAAAGAAGCTTTGTCCTCGGGCACCAGATGTCAGCTTCACACTGCTGCAGCTCCTGTGATGTCAGATTTTGGGTCAGGTTACCACTGCTCTTAGTTTCCTGAAGTTGTACATCTGCAAGAATAGCAAGCAGGTACAGTGTGTTGTACAAGGGTTTTAGCAGAGCGAACGCCACAGGATGTAGCAGTGCCGGAGATACTCTAAAAGTACTGCAAACAGTCAGGGATGGATCCTTAACCTGGGTGTGACCCTGACTGCACATTTCCACTATTCTCCTCTCTTTATAGTTTCTTCCCCTCTTATATAACAGTACAGCACCAGCTTGTTTTTGCATATGTGATGTGTATATGCTGTATGTCTATGTATATAATGCATGGGTATTTACACTCACCGGCCACTTTATTAGGTACACCTGTCCAACACTTAATTTCTAATCAGCCAATCACATGGCGGCAACTCAGTGCATTTAGGCATGTAGACATGGTCAAGACAATCTCCTGCAGTTCAAACCGAGCATCAGTATGGGGAAGAAAGGTGATTTGAGGCCTGTGAACGTGGCATGGTTGTTGGTGCCAGAAGGGCTGGTCTGAGTATTTCAGAAACTGCTGATCTACTGGGATTTTCACGCACAACCATCTCTAGGGTTTACAGAGAATGGTCCGAAAAAGAAAAAACATCCAGTGAGCGGCAGTTCTGTGGGCGGAAATGCCTTGTTGATGCCAGAGGTCAGAGGAGAATGGGCAGACTGGTTCGAGCTGATAGAAAGGCAAAAGTGATTCAAATCGCCACCCGTTACAACCAAGGTAGGCAGAAGAGCATCTCTGAACGCACAGTACGTCGAACTTTGAGGCAGATGGGCTACAGCAGCAGAAGACCACACCGGGTGCCGCTCCTTTCAGCTAAAAACAGGAAACTGAGGCTACAATTTGCACAAGCTCATCGAAATTGGACAGTAGAAGTTTGGAAAAACGTTGCCTGGTCTGATGAGTCTCGATTTCTGCTGCGACATTCGGATGGTAGGGTCAGAATTTGGCGTCAACAACATGAAAGCATGGATCCATCCTGCCTTGTATCAACGGTTCAGGCTGGTGGTGGTGGTGTCATGGTGTGGGGAATATTTTCTTGCCACTCTTTGGGCCCCTTGGTACAACACCACAGCCTACCTGAGTATTGTTGCTGACCATGTCCATCCCTTTATGAGCACAATGTACCCTGTAACATCTGATGGCTACTTTCAGCAGGATAATGCGCCATGTCATAAAGCTGGAATCATCTCAGACTGGTTTCTTGAACATGACAATGAGGTCACTGGACACAAATGGCCTCCACAGTCACCAGATCTCAATCCAATAGAGCATCTTTGGGATGTGGTGGAACGGGAGATTCGCATCATGGATGTGCAGCCGACAAATCTGCGGCAACTGTGTGATGCCATCATGTCAATATGGACCAAAATCTCTGAGGAGCTTCCAGCACCTTGTTGTATCTATGCCACGAAGAATTGAGGCAGTTCTGAAGGCAAAAGGGGGTCCAACCCGTTACTAGCATGGTGTACCTAATAAAGTGGCCGGTGAGTGTATGGTAGTGTATGTATGTGTGTATATATGAAGTGTATATACTGTATGTATACTCGCTGACATCATAGTGTGTGCCGATGCCGGTGCACACACTAGAGTGGCAGCGAGCTGCTGACGTCATGATGCACGCGACTGACAGCGCACCGACACAGAGCATATACGGTATGTCTTTAATCCCCTGATTATCCTGTCCTGTAGCTCTCAGATCCACAAGCCTGATGTCATTTTAAAGATGAGATTCTATTTTGTCCTGTTATATTCGGGGTCTGGTAATTGTTTCATTTTTAGTTGACATTGGTCACATTGAGGCTTTTCCCTTCCTCTGGATCATCACTGTAGGATTATAAATGGAAACTTTGTCTCTATCCCACCTCATCTATTATGATACTATGAATCTCTATTGGAGGTCACATTGCACAGGGTAAGGGGGTCCCGTTACTTTGCTACTTCAGGTTTGTAACTCGCTTTAAGTTGTCAATTTGTAAATTTATAAACCAGTCTCCCCAGTATGTGATGCTCGCCCCAGCGCGGATCTTCTCTCATCATCCAGCATCTTTTTTTGTAGCCATTTAAATGCAAGTTACCGTGGCAACAACACCTTTCAATGTAGCGTTATCAGGATCACCAGCATTATAGTGGCTGCGCCGTGGTGTCCTATTATCTGGCGGCAAGAAGCAATCACATCCTATGGAAATGTATCCTACCCCAGTCAATGTGAGAAATGAGAGCTATGAATAATGTGCGACACGTGTTTGCGGAGACATGGCGCCAATCCTGCGTGTATCTCCGTACGATTACCGGACGCTGATGAGATACAGCCGCAAACAATACTCATAGTTCATGATATATCATATAAACTGCTAGTATATACAAAATAGCTAAATAAATAGGAAATCTCCGGAGAACGGATACTGGGAACCATATGGCGTGTTCAGGGAACGCCGGACATTCTGCACTGTGACACTGCCATCTGCTGGTGGTCGTTGGCTATTGATGATTTCTCATTTGCTTCTGAATTATTTCAAATTTTTGTTTTTTTCTTCCTTTCTTACATTTTACTTTTCTCTAACGCACATAAGTAACGCACATGCTTCTTATCACCCAGATTTTTAACTAGCAGCCCCCTCAAGTAGGGGATGAAATGTCCTTTCTAGAATTCCCTCCTTTATGTGAAACCATACAAAATCTCCTCCAAAGTCAGGTGACAACTAGCAGAGAAGAGTCGTATTTTGCCTGAGATGAGTCAAGTTTAGAGGCTGCAAGGGGAGTTACTCAAGACACTCCTATATTCAATTCTATAGTACCTACTGTACATAAATTGATGGGTGGCACTTCTGCCTTACAGCGCTGGGGTCCTGGGTTCATGTCCCACCCAGGTCAACATCTGCAAAGAGTTTGTATGTTCTCTCTGTGTTTGCATGGGTTTCCTCCAGGTCCTCCGGTTTCCTCCCACACTTATAAAAAAAAACATACTGTTAGGATGTTTAGATTGTGAGCCCCATTGGGGACAGGGACCGATTTGACAAGCTTTGTGAAGCGCTGCGTAATCTGTGTGCACTATATAAATAAAGAATTATTATTATTGGTGTCATATTGAAGAAAAGAATCTCATCCTTTAAATAGAATCACTTGTGGTTCTGTGAGATACAAAACTGGAGATAAAGGAAGGTAAAGACATTGGGGGAGATACATTAGTGTGTCGGTATTAAGACCAGTGTAAACTACACAGTTTTCTGCTGCGTTAGATTATTCATTGAAGTATAAGACTATTAGTTGGTCTAGTTTGTTGCATCACAATATTGAATTTTCTGCTGCACGGACTGAATTTTCTGGTGCGGCCACGCCCTCTTTTATCAATGTAACAAGTCGAAATGTGACACACAACATTTCAGGTGCAATTGACAGATTTATACATCTCTTCCATAGTTGGAAATGCGAGCTGCCCATAAAAATCCAATTCCTGCCTGTATCTCACAAAACCCCAAGTCTGATGTGATGTGAAAGATGAGATTCTTATCTTTAAGATGACACCAGCAGCATGTTTCTATGTGCTCCAGAGCGACATATGAGTGTCCAAAGCTACTCTCCCCCTGCAGCTTCTAAATTTAACTCATCTCAGGCAAAATATGGCTCTTTTCTGCTCCTCTTCAAATGAAATTTTTTTGGAGGGTAAAATCTGGTGACAAATTCCCTTTAAGTCAAAGCTGATCATCCCATTGAGCCTAAAAGGGGTTGTTGAAAAACGTAGCTGGTTTCTTCCACAAGCAGCACCACATCTGACCATGGTTTGTGCCATTATTGCAATTCAGCTCCGTTCATCTCTATGCAACTGAGATGCAATACCGGCACAAACCATGGTCAGGTGTGGCGCTGTTTTCGTAAGAAATCAGCCATATTTTCAACCTCTTCAGAGGGGTTATTCAGCCACTGAGTTTAAGGATATTTTGTTGATCCCTACCGATCACTAGAACAGAGGTCCGTTGCAGCAGTAATGACTCTAAATTCTTTGATACCTGAAGCGAGCAATAGAACAGCGCCCCCTGTGCCCCATTGAGAAGTAATATATCAGTTTATTTTTTTTAGTAAGTCAGTTCTCCGTGTGGTGCCTCTCACTAATGCCAGATTCAGCTGTCGATACATAATTTTTAGGTGTCAGGTCCTGCTCTATAGCAGGTGGATTGTGCCCCCCCCCCCCCCCATCTCGCTGCGGTTGGTACTGATGGAGGCAAGAGGCTCAATTAGCCTCATAGAGGGTCCACACCAAAATAATGGCGTGGCAGTTCTGAAATGTTGGATGCCGCTCTATTCACTGTCTATGGAGCTGACAGAGGTAGCAGAGGACTGTGCTCCGTTATTTCCGGCAGCGCCACACAGATAAATAGAGATGAAGGGACAACGGGAGACCGACTGCTCTGTCCATTTGGGGTACAACAGTTCTCATTATTGGGACCTCCACCTATTAGCAAGAGAGCCTCTATCCTGTGGACAGCCCCTTTAAGGAAAGGTGAGACGGACCGAATCGCTCATGGGACAGAATTTGGGTGCATTTTTGCTTCTAAAGGGCTATTCAGGGTGAATTTCTTAATCAGGATTCTCCTTCCTTTTTCCCAGTCTCTCCCTGAACTTTAGAGCAAAGTCAAAATAACAGGAAGCCTTTAACCCTATCTCTCATCCGGCTTTCATTGCTGCCCCCTAGTGGCCTCCTATAACTACTACAACATATCCCATTAGTCTCCAAAAGTGACCAAATATTGTTGTTGTAAGAAAAAATCCTTTAAGTCTCCTACTTTTCAGCCTCCACCTAATCCTGCTGCTTGTAGTGAGACGTCTCCCGGGAGCAGGGAAGATGCATCGGAATAAAACCCTGTAAATGACGATCGTCAAGAACAATATTTCAGCCCCCTGGAAAATTGCTTCTACCCTGCACATCGGTAATAGCGTAAATCGCGCCGGCGCTTTAAATAATTAATGTGATTGAGCTGAAATCCAGACATTTGTCCTATTAATCACCATCCTCTGGATAATGGCTTCATGACCCGGTGCTGCGGAGATTGTGTGTAGGAAGACTGTGTGTAGGTTAATAGGGGGCCCATACGCTGCCGACCCCGGACCCTGGATTTCCTTTTCTTGTACAGTTGCTATGACAGCAGAGATTCCTGACTGGTGTAAGTTTATGGAGAATGTGGGAATTGTTGCTAGGGAGACTTTCTGCAAAATCTGATTCATGATATTGTCCAAAATGGTTAATTATACAGGTGTAATGGTGCAGTACATAGAGGTGATCATGGGCCTAAACACAAAAGCGTATCCTTTGCATGTCGCCGAAAAAACGCATCCAATTTTTTTTCATTTTATATGGCCATGCATTTTTTTCCCATCTGTTGTCCCAGTTTTTTTGCCCATCTGCAAAAAAAACTAAATTATGGTTTCATATCAGTGGATCCCCTGAGGAAGTCCCCCATTTTGGGGACGGAACGCGTGGGAAGCCCTCCACCTCCGCCACACCAATTGTAGTACCCTGAGGCTATCTGATATGGGACGCCGACCTAGACATTCCTGACTTACACATGGACCTGTAATGTATTGAGAACTTAGGACACTTTTTTGACCTTATTTACTCTCTTATTCTTATAATAGGTTCTGGGGGTCATTTACTAAGGGCCCGAAGCGCGTTTTCCCGACGTGTTTCCCGAATATTACCGTTTTTCCCTGAATTACCCCGGGTTTTTGGCGCATGCGATCGGATTGTGGTGCATCGGAACCGGCATGCACACAATGGAAATGGGGGGAGGGGGTGGCCTTCGGAAAACCTGACGGATTCGGAAAAAACACCGTTTTTTTAAAAAAAAAATGTGTCGCTTGACGCGTGCTTACCTGCACTCGGCCCGGCTTGGTGAACTCCAGTTAACTCCGACGGACTTCAGCGCAGCAGCGACACCCGGTGGACATTGGGCGCACGATCTTAGTGAATCGCCGGAAGACCCGAATCAATGTCGGAGAACCTGCCGCTGGATCGCGAATGGACCGGGTAAGTAAATCTGCCCCTCTGTGTAGCGTTCAGGCGTACTTAGCATCATTCTGTTTACTGGGTATTATGGGTGCTCTTGGAGTACTTTTTTTAGTGCAGGAGGTGTTTTGCCAGCTACACGGATTTAATGGCTAATGAATTTATTTGTGTATTTGGTACATTTTTAATTGGTTTTATATTGTCTTTCCATCCAGTGTCGGAATATATGTATGTTTTTTGTTATTTCAATAAAGTGATTTTGCACATTGTCAGATGACACATTCCTTGTTCTTTTGTATATATAGATTCCATTTGATGTGTCGACATATATACCGCTTTTGATAGAATTTGTTACTTACCTTGTGGTTGTGCACGGTCCATTTTTGATCTTTTTGCAGCATTTGTTATCCTACTACACTTTTCATCCTTCTTTCACCATATTTATTAAGTGTATCCAGATGTGCTAGTCAGGTTTATGAGGTCCTGGCGTAGGAAATGTAATGACCTGCATGTGGGTCCTTACTAATTATTTAGTGTCACTGTAGGAGCCAATGTCCCTATTTTTGGTTTGCTTATTTATCCTGCCAGTCATATGCTGCCCTAAACTGCCACCTACAGGTAGTTTACTGTGTCTATTGTCTTATTATGTGTTACACATAAAGGTTAATATATTTATAGGGCAGCACTGTGGCTCAGTGGTTAGCACCACAGCCTTGCAGTGCTGGGGACCTGGGCCCCAGGGTCCACATCTGCAAAGAGTCTGTATGTTCTCTCCATGTTTGCGTGGGTTTCCTCCAGGTCCTCCGGTTTCCTCCCACACTCCAAAACATACTGGTAGGTTGATTAGATTGTGAGCCCCATTGGGGACAGGGGCTGATTTGGCAAACTCTGTGCAGCGCTGTGTTATCTGTGTGCTCTATATAAATAAAGAATTATTATTATTTATACTAAAATGTATCCATCCTGAGGTGTAGCAGGCTGATTAGCTGCAGGCTCAGAACATTCCACACTGTGCAGAAGTTTATATATACTCAGCCTGGGGATTCTGTGTCTCGTCTGGAGGTTAGTGTCTGTTCCGAGACTGTGCTACAGAGATTGTTGACCTGCTGCTGATGCAACAGACCTGACCCGGCTCACCTCAGATGCTTACCAGCCAACCTGACCACTGCACCAGGCTAATGCTCCTGCTAGCCAAAGACTTCACTACTGCCACCACCTGGCAAATCACAGCTCTGCTAACCCTCTGAAGGAAGGAGTTTGTTACCAGCCTATTATCTGCTGCAGTACCGTTTGTCTCTTAAAAAATTAACCATAAGTTATTTTTAAGATCTCTGGCACTGTCGCTACCATCACAGGCCTCCCTCCTTACCATCTTCGGGGAATTCACCAGTTACATCAGGAGTGCCCCAGGGAGAACCATAGCTGTCATGGGGCCTCCCCCTCTCTTGCTGGCCCTGATGGGTGTTTATAAGGCCTAAACTAAGACAAAGGCTCCCACCATCAAGCAAGCCACTCTAGTCTTAGTAGTGAAGAGCCGGCTCTTTAACATGGAACAACAGGAGCTGGCTCCCCTCTGTGAGCCAATGGCTCACTTAACCCTGCCCCTAATCACCTCACCACGCCCCTTTAACCCGATTAAAAGTGTTAAAGTGTTAAAAGTGGAGTGACTGACTGGCCTGAGGCTCCCTTAATAGGGAGCCGTTCAGGAGCCAGAAGAGCCGGCTCTTCCTAGTGAGCGGAGCCTAATGATCCAACTCGCTAAGAAGAGCAGGATCCCAGCTTCCCCTTATATACTATTGGCCCCTAATAGGGGTTTTACAGAATGAATTAGGAAGCAGTTATGGAAAAATGTGCAACATGTTTCAGTTTTTCACAAAAAGGTCTCAAATCCAATGCAGTCATTAACACCTCAAATGCCACATTTATCAGGTGGTCATGCTATAAGAGATCCAATGGACACTCATGGAGAGGTTCTGTTAACTGCAGATAAGGAAAACTGCTAATAAAACAAATATTTTCCCCGACATAATATGGAAATTACAATCAGTGCCCCCCCCCCCCCCCGCCCTCTCCACAGTGGAACATCTGACCATTGAAAACAATGACTCCATCCTGGACATCAATAACTCACAGCCGTGTAACAGGACGCAGCTGGGGGAACACATTTCATACATATTATATGGCTAATCCTCTGAACACTGCATGGTCAAACAACTCTAAGGCCCCTTCCACACTAGCGTTGCATTTCACGTCAGGGTGCAATGCGTGAAAAACTGACGTTTTTGCCTGCGTTTTTGTTCCATTTTTCCTTGGAGTAATTAGCGTTTTTGCGTTTTTCACGCGCGTGTTGTTAGCGTTTTTTTGCGTTTTCGGCGCGTTTTTCACGCGCGATTCAATGGGAGACTCGAGCATTTTTCAAAGGGACCATGGTTTGGGATTAAAATGTGTTATTTAATTGAAAAATAATGTCTTCTGATAAGTTGCAAACATCTGCGATCTATTCTTCACTGTTCCGCGCGTATATTATCTCCCGACAAGTTAGCAGATGTGAAGAACAGTGAAGAATAGAATAAAAACATTGAACACAGTGAACACAGGATCATTTAAGAGAAAAACACAGTGCAGAACACAGTGCAGAATAGATTACAGATGTTCGGCACATCTGCTTACTTGTCGGGAGATGCGCGCGGAACGGTGCGGCCAAAATAGCATGTGAAGAACAATATATATGTGTGTAAAGAACACATTGCAGATGTTTCCATACATCTGCAATGTCTTCTTCACACATATATATTGTTCTTCACATGCTATTTTGTTCGCACCGTTCCGCGCGTATCTCCCGACAAGTAAGCAGATGTGCCGAACATCTGTAATCTATTCTGCACTGTGTTCTGCACTGTGTTTTTCTCTTAAATGATCCTGTGGTCACTGTGGTCAATGTTTTTATTCTATTCTTCACTGTTCTTCATTGTGTTTTTTATATTAAACGCTCGATCGCGAGCAGGGGAAATACTGTTATTCTGGTCACCTAGCAACCCTTACGTTTAAAACGCATTGCACTCGCATTGCACTTGCAATGATTGCGAGTGCAATGCGTTCTTGATGCATCTCCATAGACTTGAATGGGGCGTGAAAAACGAACGCAAGCACGCGCGTGAAAACCAACGCTAATGAAGAAAGACCCATTGAATACAATGGGACAGAGTGCAATGCGAGTTCTGCGCGTCAAATGCACGCGCAGAACTCGCGCGTGAAAAACGCCAGTGTGGAAGGGGCTTAAGAGTGAAGAAACAAGTGGTGTTTTTAGGCCGTTTTTACTACGTGCGTTTTCAGATCGTAAAAAACGCATGCGCTAAAAAACACATCCGTTTTTTAAAAACGCATGCGTTTTTTGATAACGCATAAGTTTTTGTCCGTTTTTACGCACTTAGTAAAAACGGACCAAAAACGGCCTAAAAACGGCACGTGTGTCTTCACCCTTAAAGGTACTGTCTATACTCTAACGGGACATTGTTATGTACAGTATATTCAGAATTACAATGTAAAGTTTCACTCCTCTTGGGGCATGCTGACACACACATAGCATGCAGATTTGAAGTATGTGTCTCCATGCCAACAGACTACAAACAAACTTTATGTAGTCTGATCTTGAAGTCAGATTGATATCAGTCTTTGCATCATATTTCTGTATGATGCAAGGACTCCTGGTCTGCGCAATGTGGGCAGTCTGTGGGATCCGGCCAACATACAGGTCTTTTTCCAAGGGCAGAAAACAGGGGCGTAACTACAGAGGTAGCAGCCATAGCAGTTACTATGGGGCCCACAGTGTCAGGGGGCCCCAGCATCCGACCAGACATACTGAGTGGAGGATGTACACCATTATATATACACTCACTGGCCACTTTATTAGGTACACCATGCTAGTAACGGGTTGGACCCCCTTTTGCCTTCAGAACTTTCTCAATTCTTCGTGGCATAGATACAACAAGGTGCTGGAAGCTCCTCAGAGATTTTGGTCCATATTGACATGATGGCATCACACAGTTGCCGCAGATTTGTCGGCTGCACATCCATGATGCGAATCTCCCGTTCCACCACATCCCAAAGATGCTCTATTGGATTGAGATCTGGTGACTGTGGAGGCCATTTGAGTCCAGTGACCTCATTGTCATGTTCAAGAAACCAGTCTGAGATGATTCCAGCTTTATGACATGGCGCATTATCCTGCTGAAAGTAGCCATCAGATGTTACAGGGTACATTGTGCTCATAAAGGGATGGACATGGTCAGCAACAATACTCAGGTGGGCTGTGGCGTTGTACCAAGGGGTCCAAAGAGTGCCAAGAAAATATTCCCCACACCATGACACCCCCACCACCAGCCTGAACTGTTGATACAAGGCAGGATGGATCCATGCTTTCATGTTGTTGACACCAAATTCTGATCCTACCATCCGAATGTCGCAGCAGAAATCGAGACTCATCAGACCAGGCAACGTTTTTCCAATCTTCTACTTTCCAATTTCGATGAGCTTGTGCAAATTGTAGCCTCAGTTTCCTGTTCTTAGCTGAAAGGAGTGGCACCCGGTGTGGTCTTCTGCTGCTGTAGCCCATCTGCCTCAAAGTTCGACGTACTGTGTGTTCAGAGATGCTCTTCTGCCTACCTTGGTTGTAACGGGTGGCGATTTGAGTCACTGTTGCCTTTCTATCAGCTCGAACCAGTCTGCCCATTCTCCTCTGACCTCTGGCATCAACAAGGCATTTCCGCCCACAGAACTGCCGCTCACTGGATGTTTTTTCTTTTCCGGACCATTCTCTGTAAACCCTAGAGATGGTTGTGCGTGAAAATCCCAGTAGATCAGCAGTTTCTGAAATACTCAGACCAGCCCTTCTGGCACCAACAACCATGCCACGTTCAAAGGCCACAAATCACCTTTCTTCCCCATACTGATGCTCGGTTTGAACTGCAGGAGATTGTCTTGACCATGTCTACATGCCTAAATGCACTGAGTTGTCGCCATGTGATTGGCTGATTAGAAATTAAGTGTTAACGAGCAGTTGGACAGGTGTACCCAATAAAGTGGCCGGTGAGTGTATATTATGCTGCACATTGTACATAACATACAGTATATGTGATGTATATATACGTTTGTATATGGCATGTGTTTAAATGTGTGATTGTAACTCGCACGTGTGAGCATACAAATATGCATATTTTTTATGTGTCAAGGGGGGCCCCATTCAGAAGTCTGCGGTGGGGCTACCCCTCCTAGTA
Source organism: Engystomops pustulosus (assembly GCF_040894005.1). NCBI lineage: Eukaryota > Metazoa > Chordata > Amphibia > Anura > Leptodactylidae > Engystomops > Engystomops pustulosus. The sequence goes on from NC_092413.1 coordinate 24,387,149, forward strand.
ACCCCCCTGGCAGAACATATTCATATAAAACCACCCCAAGTAGGGAATGGATTGATATCAATATGATAGCAACATCAGACTACGTTTGTTTGTAGTCTGTTGGCATGGAGACAAAGAGATGTTTCATCAAGACTATATGGGCATTTTACGTTTTGTATTGCACTAGGAAATCTCCCCATGGAATAACACTGAGCATTAGTGTTGCATCTGATACGTCTGATACCCAGCTGTACTCTGACACTAGTAAGGAAGCTCTCATCATTCTAGCACTTTCCATAAGAAAATGGGAAAACAGGATGGGAGGGGAAGGGGTGCAGGGCAGCAACTGATTTGGCTCAAGGGGTGGAAACACAATCACTGGAGCTGAATAAGGAAACATAATCTATATTGACGGTCAGATACAGCGCTAGTCATCTAATACTGATTCCTTTATTTATATAAATAATATATATATTTATATGCATTTACTTTCCAGGATTGTAGCTGGACTTGGAACATACTGGTGCACTGGTGTGTTGATTCTCTTCACTGTACTACTGCACAGCCCCTCTCCCTGCTGTAGCAGCTTCTGCTTAAATATTGCAACAGTTACGTGTAGTAGAGGGGAGGAGTTGTGCTGGGAAGAGATCTCACAAACCACAGTGTTACAAGTCTAGCTACAATACTGGAATATAAGTGCATCTTCCCAGTCCTGCTGCTGCTAACAACATGCACACAGTTATGATTGCACAGATCCCCAGGTATGCTCCCTCACAATGTCTACATCTTTGTACAGTCAAAACTGCTGACAGATTCCCTCTGAAAAAACCCTTCCATAAAACTGTAGCAAGCAACCAGTGCCAGGCAGCTGCTGCTATAGCAGAGAAGATCCTAAGGTGCATTCATAAAGATTATACAAGACACATAACAGCTATGTGTACTTTAGACCTAGTGGAGTATGATTATATATATATACCAATATGTGGAATTACAAAAACATTTCTATATATCAGCTCACCTATTATCTAACATATGTATCATTAAAGAAAATTTTCCAACAAGATCCATCATGATAAAACACTGATGCTTACTTATAGATCCAGGCACCGTGACTCTGTAGTAATCTTCTTATATTTGTTATCCATGGCCTCCTTCCTTCTAAAATCAAATTAAGCTGTGAGCCTGAAGGGCTCCTACGGTGTGTTACTAGAGCTCCTCTGTGCTGCAGATTCACAGGCTGTTACACTGTGCAGGAGCACTTTCCGCTCCTACTGTGTGCTGTGTTTCTCTACTGCTTTGAGATTACATCAGGCAAAGGAAGGTGGAACTGCTGGGAGAGCAGGGGGGTGGAGCTACAGCACAGAGGGGCTCTGGTAACACTCACCAGAGCCATTCCGGCTCATTAGCAGAATTGTAAAAGTTGATTTTAGTGAGAAGGAGGCCAAGGATAACACATATAAGAAGATACCATAGTCACAGTGCTTGGATCTATGAGTAATGTCCCTGGTTTATCATGATGGATTTTTGTGCTAGATTTCCTTTCATACATATGATGATGTTAGCAGTTTGTAGCAGAGTTTACTCGATACAACGTGTCACTTGTTATCTCATTGTATGAAGACCTGCATTTTTCTGTCCATGAATATTTTGCATTGTGTTGGCTTCATTATGTCATTGTTAGAGTTACATTATCTTCTGCTTTCCAAACCAAGGGAAGGAAACTAATGGAAATATTCCCTGTACAAGCCGTGATGTGTGGGCATAATACAATGAGAACGACATGAACAAAGAGCTTCTCTGGTCGAACATACAACTTAGGTCCATCTCACCAAGGCCTCATGCACGCCCCATGTTATCTTCCCGTATGTAATAAGAATAATATGGCATTTACAGGGCAAGATTTCCTTTTATATTGGGCAAGGGCTGAGGTTTTCCTAGTTGTAAAGTGAGATACTTATTAACCCTTTACACAGGGGCATAACTACAATGGTAGTAGCCATAGCAGTTGCTATGAGGCCCACAGTGTCACGGGACCCCAAAAATGGCGGATGTGCATTATCATATACATATTATGCTGCACATTGTACAGTACAGACGGTCCCCTACTTAAGGACACCTGACTTACAGATGACCCCAAGTTAAAGACGGACCCCTCTGCCCACTGTGACCTCTGGTGAAGTCTCTGGATGTTACTATAGTCCCAGGTGGCAATAATCAGCTGTAAGGTGTCTGCAATGAAGCTTTATTGATAATCCTTGGTCCAATTACAGCCAAAAAATTTGAAGCTCCAATTGTCACTGGGGCAAAAAAATGTTTTGTCTGGAACTACAATTATAAAATATACAGTTTTGACTTACATACAAATTCAACTTAAGAACAAACCTACGGACCCTATCTTGCCCTGCTTCTCCAAGCTATGCCACTGCCTTTACATAGCATAAATGAGTAGAACAGTGTGAGGAATGACCCTATATTTGGACATCAGGTGACTTGTATTCTGTATGGTATCAGTTTTCCCCTCTGCAGGCTGTATGTGTCATTTGCAGTTTTCCCTGAGCTGGTGGTGGGGGACTGGCTGCCATGAGGTCTCCCATACACTGCACACAGGAAGACAATCTGCTCCAAAATTCTTACTCACTTTTAATAATGAGTCATATAGGGAATGAGTGGAGAAGAATCTTCTCCAATAAAGTTTCTCTTTTTTGGAAGTATCCTCAGGATCCTATAGGATATTGTGGATCTGCACTGATGTGAATAAATCACTTGGGGTGAACAAGAAACTTACTGTTTACCCAGAGCAGCCTTTATCTGTGTCTCTCCTCTCTCACCCAGCTTCGGCTCATTGCACCCCCTCTCTCCATAGATGTCAATGTAATCTTATATCTCTTGTTGTCCAGTCAGTCTTGCTCTATTAGAATGAATTCACCAGAGATTTGTGCAAGTAAACTATATCTACAGGTTATTTAAAAGTAAGCCCTACCCCGAAAATTAACTCTGCGTACAGACAGCTAACAGTTCTGGTGTCCTTTTAAAGAGGAGAAAACTGCTGTTTAATACCACACAAGGATTGTGTTTCTATGTGCCACAGAACCGGAGATGGAGTTACTGTAAGGAGTGTAACTTTATCTACAGATATCTCCAATTCTGTTGCGCCTAGAAACATAATCCTTATGTGATACTAAAGAGGAGATTCTCCTCTTTAAAATTACAATATAGTAAAGAAGATGTCACTGTTTAAAATCTGCTCCTTTTCCAGCCTTTTGGAAAAGTATAACATAAGATTCCTAACATGGGACCAATGACCACCAGGAAGTGATCAAAAAATAAAGTACTGATTGATACAAGTACGTAAGGAAACTGTGACTTTTTATTATTCAGTAGATAATGGGGGTCATTTACTAAGGGCCCGATTTGGGGTTTCCCGACATGTTACCCGAATATTTCCGATTTGCACCGATTTTCCCTGTATTGCCCCGGGATTTTGGCGCACGCGATCGGATTGTGGCGCATCGGCGCCGGCATGCATGCAACGGAAATCGGGGGGTGTGGCCGAACGAAAACTCGACGGATTCGGAAAAACCGCCGCATTTAAAAAAAAAAAAGGGTTGCGGGACTCGCGCTTACCTTCACCAGGAATAGGATCTTCAGGGCATTCAGGCGGGCCTCGGGGAACTTCAGCGCAGCAGCGCCACCTGGTGGACGTCGGAGGAACTACCTTAGTGAATCGCCGGAAGACCCGAATCCACCGCAGAGAACGCGCCGCTGGATCGAGAATGGGCCGGGTAAGTAATGCCCCAAAATGTTTAGCTGAACCTGGAAAATCATTTTATGGACTGTAATAGAGTTTTTTTCATCTTTATGGCACTCTAGTGACTGAGGTATCACGTTGCTCTATAACTTCAGGAGATGTATATAACAATTGTTTTTCTTTTCCTGTTCTTTCATGATCGTGATGTTTTTTACATAATTAGATGTTCTTTATTGTCAATGTGGTGATGGAGACATAGGAGGAAGGAAGTGAACCTTGTAGAAATAGATGGGCTCAGGGCAGGTAATCGGAGGGCCACAGGTGTTCTGGTCCGACACTATGCTTTCATCCGGTGCTGAGGCAATGCTGTAAAATAGAGATTTTTTGTGATTAAGAGCTGAGCTGTAATACTTCAACACGGCCACAACATTGTGGATGGAGCTGTTTGCTTTTAGCTATATACACTGAATAGTTCTTGTACTAAGAGCAGCTTTTCTAAGTGTTGGACCCCACTAACTTCATTTTAATTACCAAACTGCTTCCATGATGCAAATTTCACGTGGGTTAGGTATAAGATTAAATATTAAAGGGGTTGTATCAAGTTATCAACTATCCAGTGGATAAAAAGATAATCAGTAAGGGTCCGACTTCTGGGACCCTCAGCAATGATTACTATACAGCATCAGGAAGGAGGTGAGAGGTCACAATGTGAGGGGAGGAAAAGAGGGGTCACAATGTGAGGGGAGGAGAAGAGAGGTCACAATGTGAGGGGAGGAGAAGAGGGGCCACAATGTGAGGGGAGGAGAAGAGAGGTCACAATGTGAGGGGAGGAGAAGAGGGGCCACAATGTGAGGGGAGGAGAAGAGAGGTCACAATGTGAGGGGAGGAGAAGAGGGGTCACAATGTGAGGGGAGGAGAAGAGGGGTCACAATGTGAGGGGAGGAGAAGAGGGGTCACAATGTGAGGGGAGGAAAAGAGGGGTCACAATGTAAGGAGGAGGAGAAGAGGGGTCACAATGTGAGGGGAGGAGAAGAGGGGTCACAATGTGAGGGGAGGAGAAGAGGGGCCACAATGTGAGGAGGAGGAGAAGAGAGGTCACAATGTGAGGGGAGGAGAAGAGGGGTCACAATGTGAGGGGAGGAGAAGAGAGGTCACAATGTGAGGGGAGGAGAAGAGGGGTCACAATGTGAGGGGAGGAGAAGAGGGGCCACAATGTGAGGGGAGGAGAAGAGGGGCCACAATGTGAGGGGAGGAGAAGAGAGGTCACAATGTGAGGGGAGGAGAAGAGGGGTCACAATGTGAGGGGAGGAAAAGAGGGGTCACAATGTAAGGAGGAGGAGAAGAGGGGTCACAATGTGAGGAGGAGGAGAAGAGGGGTCACAATGTGAGGGGAGGAGAAGAGGGGCCACAATGTGAGGGGAGGAGAAGAGGGGCCACAATGTGAGGGGAGGAGAAGAGAGGTCACAATGTGAGGGGAGGAGAAGAGGGGTCACAATGTGAGGGGAGGAAAAGAGGGGTCACAATGTAAGGAGGAGGAGAAGAGGGGTCACAATGTGAGGAGGAGGAGAAGAGGGGTCACAATGTGAGGGGAGGAGAAGAGGGGTCACAATGTGAGGGGAGGAGAAGAGAGGCCACAATGTGAGGGGAGGAGAAGAGGGGTCACAATGTGAGGGGAGGAGAAGAGGGGTCACAATGTGAGGGGAGGAGAAGAGGGGTCACAATGTGAGGGGAGGAGAAGAGGGGTCACAATGTGAGGGGAGGAGAAGAGGGGTCACAATGTGAGGGAAGGAGAAGAGGGGCCACAATGTGAGGGGAGGAGAAGAGGGGTCACAATGTGAGGGGAGGAGAAGAGGGGTCACAATGTGAGGGGAGGACAAGAGAGGTCACAATGTGAGGGGAGGAGAAGAGGGGTCACAATGTGAGGGGAGGAGAAGAGGGGTCACAATGTCAGGCGGAGGAGAAGAGGGGTCACAATGTGAGGGGAGGAGAAGAGGGGTCACAATGTGAGGGGAGGAGAAGAGGGGTCACAATGTGAGGGGAGGAGAAGAGGGGTCACAATGTGAGGGGAGGAGAAGAGGGGTCACAATGTGAGGAGGAGGAGAAGAGGGGTCACAATGTGAGGGGAGGAGAGGAGGGGTCACAATGTCAGGAAGAGGAGAAGAGGGGTCACAATGTGAGGGGAGTAGTAGAGGGGCCACAATATGAGGGGAGTAGGAGAAGGGCCACAATGTGAGGGGAGTAGTAGAGGGCCCACAATATGAGGGGAGTAGGAGAGGGGCCACAATGTGAGGGGAGTAGTAGAGGGGCCACAATATGAGCGGAGTAGGAGAGGGGCCACAATGTGAGGGGAGTAGTAGAGGGGCCACAATATGAGCGGAGTAGGAGAGGGGCCACAATGTGAGGGGAGTAGTAGAGGGGCCACAATATGAGGGGAGTAGTAGAGGGGCCACAATATGAGGGGAGGAGGAGAGGGGTCACAATATGGCGAGGAGGAGAGGGGTCACAATATGGCGAGGAGGAGAGGGGCCAAAATGAGAGGGGAAAGTACTTGGGCCACAAATGAGAAGATGGTGGAGAGGGGTCAAAAGGGGGCCACAATGTAGGATGGGAGGGGGGGTCACAATATTGGGGGGGGGGGGGTTCAAAGTACTGAAAACTATAGCATTATAAGTGGGGGCAAAAAGTAAAGGGTACATTATACAGTTTGGGGGTGGCATTATACTAGTAGAAATCATGAATATTGGTAATTTACTGTATCTAAGTGAGGAAGGATAAGGGGAGTTGTAATGGGCACGGTTTAGGACTAGAAGGTTTTGGCGTTGTGTTGCACTTCTTTTGTCCCTCCTTCCCTAGTCTAAATAATCTGCCCCCTGTTGATAATAAAGCACTTTCTTATAACACCGGCACCATACTTATCCAGCAGGGGTGAGATCAGTACGTACACGGCTTCTCCAGTTTTCTTCTTGAAACAGAGGCAGTAGATAAAAAGCAGTAAGAGCAGGAGAAGCGGCAATCCAAAGCCCAGCACCAGGCCCAGGATGAGGTTGTTCCTTTCATAGGAATTAGCTATATCTATCAGGGCTTCGTCGGTCCTAGAAACTTTACAAGTGAAAAGAGAGAATTTATTAGAATGATTTTAGTTACCTTATATACTCGAGTATAAGCCTAGTTTTTCAGCACAAAATTTGTGCTCAAAAACCCTAACTCGGCTTATACTCGAGTCAACTAAAAAAATAAAGACAAAACTCACCTTTCTGATGTCACCCGTAGGTCCTCTTCTGTCTGGGACAGTCTGAGACAGAAGAGGACCTATGGGGGACGTCGGAAAGATGAGTACAGTGTTATTTATTTTTTTCCTACTACAGGGGCTGGGCAGGCTGTATGCTACAGGGGCTGGCAGACTATATACTGGGAGGCTGTAACCAATGCATTTCCCACCCTCGGCTTATACTCGAGTCAATAGGTTTTCCCAGTTTTTTGTGTTGAAATTAGGGGTCTCGGCTTATACTTGGGTCGGCTTATACTCGAGTATATACGGGTATCTAAATGTAGATGAAAACAGTTCAACCTGAATTTGCTGGTTCTGTGCCAGAAATTGGGGACTGTCCCGCCAAAGTTGGAATAGTTTACATTGCAACTGTGCCACAGCTTTTGCACACTCCTACCTCCTCTCCATAGACAATGGCCCAGATTTATTAACATTTTTGCACCAGTTTTCTGGTGTGCTTAAAACATAAATCCATGTGGAAACTGCTTGCACAGGTATGTATGAAGCGTTTTGCGCCAGTATGCGTCGCAGCTGGACTGTGTTCGCCGTGGCACAAAACTGTGCACCTAATGGGGCATTGCGGTGCTGATTTACTCTGGCCGCCACATTTAAGTCCCAACATATGTGGCACATGTCCATAAAACTGAGTGCAACATAAAAAAAACTGGTGCACTCAGTTTAAGTGCTTTTGGAACACGCAGGGTGCGTCAGATTAGTGCGCCGGTCTTCAATAATCTGCAACACATTGCACATTAGTGGGGCATACTGCACTACATGCACTACATGCAGTCTGACACCTATTTGACATTTTAGAATGACTTTATAGTCAACACCATCTCTGCCCTCAGGAAGGAGCCTCAAAACAAGCTCCACATACCAGGCAGCTCAGTCATACTTTACATCTCACAGCAGACAGCTCAGTATAATACAGCTCAATGCAGCTTTTCTCACTTATTCATGCCCCCTCCCTCAGCCACACAATCTCTAATCTCAAAGCAGACAGCTCAGTATACTACAGCTCAATGCTGCTTTCCTCCATCAGCCACCTCCCCTCTCTCAGCCACACAATCTCACAGCAGACAGCTCAGTATAATACAGCTCAATGCTGCTTTCCTCCCTCATTCATGCCCCCTCCCTCAGCCACACAATCTGTAATCTCACAGCAGACAGCTCAGTATAATACAGCTCAATGCTGCTTTTCTCACTTATTCATGCCCCCTCCCTCAGCCACACAATCTCTAATCTCACAGCAGACAGCTCAGTATAATACAGCTCAATGCTGCTTTCCTTCCTTGCCCACACCCCTCCCATCTCACAGCAGACACCTCAGTGTGATACAGCTATATGCTGCTTCCCTTCCTCAGTCTATCACATCCCCTCACAGCAGAAAGTAGTGCCTCTGAATACCAAAGCAGTGTCCATAGGTCAGTCTGAGAACCTAGCTACTATTAGGCTACTTTCACATTGATGTGTGCTGTGTGAGGTGGGGCACGTCCGCACTAACTAATTGCGGCACGCTCATACTAACCGGGGAAGATATAGACTGCTCTATCTACAACCCCCTGTTACGGTATGATGGGAAATAGGTCCATCAAAATGGATTTGCCCATTGAAGGGCATAAGACCACACGTAACTTGTACCGCAGCAGGGGCAGGTTGCATACGTCTGTTCTCACACGTTAGAGCGTCTCATACAGTAGCACTACTTATGTCATCATATGAGATTAAAAATAAACATTTTACACAACAGAAGAATCACCTACCAGACACACAGTTGTTCCCCTCTAGCTTGATGCTGGAATTACAGATACATCTGTATCCTCCGTAGGTATTCTCACACAGTGAGGTGTTACTGCACTTATCCTCAATGGCAGCACATTCATCCACATCTAGATGGGAAGTAATTGTGAGAACATTGTTCTATTATTATGTGGGGATAGAAAGGCATCTGTGTTGTAATAATTAGATGAGGTCTTGGTGCATGAGTATTATATGTAGGCCCTCCTAGTGCTGAAATGGGACCGGTTTTATAAATCCTTTAGAACTATTTGTTTTTTACCTACTAGCTATTTATGGGATAAGTAATTAATTAATAGGGCAGCACAGTGGCTCAGTGGCTAGCACTACAGCCTTGCAGCACTGGGGATCTGGGTTCAAGTTTCAGGGTCAACATTTGCAAAGAGTTTTTATGTTCTCTCTGTGTTTGTGTGGGTTTCCTCCGGGTCCTCCAGTTTCTTCCCACACTCCAAAATGTACTGGTAGGTTGATTAGATTGTGAGGACCATTGGGGACAGGGACTGATTTGTCAAGCTCTGTGCAGCGCTGTGTAATCGGTGCGCCAAGAAATAAAGGATTTATTATTATTAATAATGAGATGAGGGGGATCTGACACTCAGGACCCCCACCCAATCAAAGGATCGAGCTGGGAAACAACCCTATAAAGCTCGGTTCCCATCTCATTTCTGGAGTGTATGACTAGAGGACTCTATCCTTACTATCTAAAAAGGGGCATATTGTAAATCGAAGGAAAATATCAGGTTTATTTTAGACGTGCTGTCCCAATAACTGGTGTAACAATATTTCTCAATTCATTTAGTTTTATCAATCAAGACAAAAATGGACTACAGGTTTTGGGGCTGAACTATACCCTTTATCAGGTGCTAGGGACTCATACATACGGTGGTTGGATACTGGGAATGGAAGTCCCTCTAGAAGAGATAGTAGGCAGACGGCCATACATCTTGGTCCAGAAGCATGACGGATGATCTCCACCCAACCCACCACCCAGTGTATGACTCACTAGAGCCAAAAAGATGCAAATCACCAGCTGCAAAATGTCTTTTGCGTCCAATCTTTATTCATACAATGGAAAAGTTTCACAATAAAATCGGATGGTATTCATGGTATCACCATATGGACCAGCGAGGAAATATCCTACGCGTTTTGAGTGTTTGAGATACTCTTAATCATGCCATGATTAATCTACTGCTGTATCTATGGAATCCTGGCCTGTAGAGCCACCGGATGATCCTCCGGTACTCCGGTGGGCCAGTCCAACACTGGCCATACATGTTCTCTTTCTCTCTCAAAGGACATAATCCAACATGGTGGGTGGTTTGAGTAGCCTTGAGCCCCCCCCAAGAGCCTCAGACCCCAGGCAGGTGCTCAAAACACCCATAATTTCACCCACTATTGCTATTTTGGCATCCAAGAGATATATATATATATATATATATATGGGAGCTTTCTTGGTGCATACACTAAACCTATGCATACAGATCAATATTTAAGCAGGTTTAATGGAGCAGTCATTACAATGGTGCCTCCAAATATTACGTGTCTATACTGTAGTATATACCAAGTAACACACATTTATTAGCCACTTAGGTCTTTACCTTCTACTGATGACAAATTGAACTGATAGTAGTTTTGCACCCGAGCGAAATAATCCTTAATAAACCAGTGCGGGGTGTCGCTGGAGACATTGATCCGGTACTCGTATAATCCAGACCCGGTCACATTCATGAACTGTAGGTTGTAGAACTTGTTGTCGAACCCAAGTGCCAAAATATCCTTCAGCTTTTATAAATTCAGAAAAGAATCATTACATTCTTCACAATTGTATCTCGTCTCATGCAGATATGATATACAGGGAGGCAACAATGGGAGAGATGATACGAGAAATGAGAGGAAGATGGAAGACACGGGGGGAGGGGGGGGGGGGGGGTCAAGGGCTCGTCTGGTCCTTATTTCACTGGCAGCTGTTCCAGCATAAGACAGAGGGTGAAATGCTGAAACGTGGATCCCTACTTCAGCCTCCATATCTGTCAAAATTTTTAAAAATTCAACTCCAGTGGTACGACTGCCTCAATGCAAAGTCTTTACCAGACCGCTGTAAAATCCTGATGTGCTGGTCGTTAAGGTGTTAAATTTAAAGGGGGGGGCATTGTATGTAAATTCTTTGGGGGCACTGTATATAATTTAATGGGGCACTGTTCCAAATTCTCTAGGAGGGCACTGTATTTAAATGAATGGGGCAATGTTCTGTAGAAGGGCACTGTATCTAAATTTATGGGGTACTTTTTCTAAATTCTCTAGGTACTGTATATCATTTAATTGGGCACTGTATCAAAATTCTAGAGAAGGAAACTGTATTTAAATAAATTGGGTAATGTTTTTAAACTCTGTAGAGGGGCACTGTACAAAAATTAATGGGGCACTATATCTAAATTGTCTAGGCGGGACTGAAAATAACTTAATGGGACAGTTCTATGTCTATTTTTGGAGCTCCACTGTCCATCAGCTTCATTAAATTGGCTTTGGCCCTTTAGTAAATGTTCTTATGGTCTATTTTCTGCCTGGGATTGTTTTTTAAAAAAGTCTCAAAAAAGTCTCAAAATGCATAAAAATGAGGAACAATGAGACTTTATGCAAAAGTCCCAAGTCATGAATCAGGCTTTGCTCGGTGTTGCACTAGCAGTAGTTGTATGTTTAGGCCAGATTAATCAGGAGGTGTTTATAGTCCTGTGAGATTTTTTAGCAGTGAAAAGTCTCAAAAAACCCTCAATTTGACTACTTTGAGACTTTTTTACACCAAAAAAGTCCTGGAAAACTAATGATAAATAACCCCCTGTATCTCTATTCTCTACTCTAGGAGGGCACTGTATCTAAATTAGCAGGGCACTGTATTTAAATTCTCGAGGGGGTCACTCTATCTAAATTAATGAGGCCCTATATCAAAATTCTCTAGGGGGCACTGTATATAAATTAATGGGAACTGTATGTAAATTTTCTAGGGATGCACTGTATCTAAATTAATAGGGCACTGTTTCTAAATTTTCTAGGGGGCATTGTATATAACTTGATAGTGAACTGTATCTCTATTCTCTAAGAGGGCACTGTATGTAAATTAACAGGGCTCTGTATTTAAATTCTCTAGAGGGGGCTCTATCTAAATTAATAGGGCACAATATAAAAATTCTCTAGGGGGCACTGTATCTAAATTAATTGGCCCCTGTTTCTGAATTCTTTAGGGGGGCACTGCATTTAAACTTTCTAGGGGGGTACTTTATCTACCGTATTTTTCGGACTATAAGGCGCACCGGATTATAAGACGCACCATCAATAAATGCCACCTGCTAAAACGTCTAGGTTCATATATAAGGCGCGCCGGATTATAAGGCGCACCTGATTATAAGGATGAATGTCCAGCAGGTGGAAGACCTTCTGCACAGTTCAAGGCAGCTGTTGTCTGTAAGTGCGGTATATAAGGCGCACTGGACTGTAAGGCTCAAAGGATTTTTTGTGCGCCTTAGGCTACATTCACACTACCGTATGGGGGACGTATATACGGCCGATATACGTCCCCCATAGACAGCAATGGGCGCACGGCATCCTACGGGTGCGGCACCGTACCCGGGAAAAAGATAGGACGTGTCCTATCTTTACCCGTAATATGTCGCCGTGCGCCGTATTACCCTATGGAGAGGGGCGGGGGTGAGCTGCGCTCACCTCCTCCTCCTCTCCCCGTGCACTGCCGTTGCCCACTATGGAACGGTACGGGCGGGCAACAGCAGTGTGAATGTAGCCTTATAGTCCGAAAAATACAGTAAATTAATTGGGCATCTAACTCCTCTATGGGGCGGGGGCACTGTAAATATTGGGGCAAATTTACTTACCCGGCCCATTCGCGATCCAGCGGCGCGTTCTCTGCTCTGGATTCGGGTCCGGCCGAAGGTAGTTCTTCCGCCGTCCACCAGGTGGCGCTGCTGCGCTGAAAGTCATCTCATCGCGCCGGAATGCACCACCTCGGACCAGGTGAAGGTAAGCGCTCCCCAAGCGACACTTTTTCGGTTTTTAAATGCGGCGGTTTTTCCGAATACGTCGGAAACACGTCGGGAAACACGTCGGGAAAACGCGAATCGGGCCCTTAGTAAATGACCCCCATTGTGTTTAGACAAGCTCGTATTTATAGCATCAGCAGAAAACAAGGCTACAAAATATCCTTTTATATCTCACACACAACTTACCTTTTTTTCTTGTTGCTTGGAAAATTCTTGCAGTGAAGCGATGTTACGTGTCTGCCAATTCACAGTGCAATTAAATATATTCCAGCCTATAAATATAATATCCCCAAGGATCATATACAGCATCGATAAAGCATAGATAAACAGCAGCACATATATCTGTACATAGTCCTATATTCTATACAAACATGTGGCTGAATTTAAACATGTTTCTTATTGATTGAAATAGAAAAGAATTTGTATGTGGAAATATATCAATCTATCTACCTAAAATAATCCGGAGCACTCCTGCGTATCAATATTGTATTATTATGTTATATTTATCTCCCTATTTCAGATACAGTAATGTTATTTTTTTAATATTGCCCTTAAAGGGGTTGGCCACTATCATTAAGTTTTTATTAGACCCTAATAGGGCCACCCATATAGTACTTTACACTAGTAAAGCATGCGTAAAGCAGCTGGACTGGTGCGTCACATGACCCTCGGGTAGCAGGATTCAGGACTTCCTGTGAGGTCCCTTGTCCTGCTGCCTTCCTGATGGAGGAGGCCATACGGTCATTACCACTCTCATATCAGTGGTGTGTGGTTGTCCTTGGCTTGCCCCTCCAACCATTTATATGGGGGTGGTGTTCACATCACTGCACAAACATTTCCACGGTAAGTGCTATATTGGTGACCCTGTTTTGTACTTACCCTAGTAAAGTTTTTTGATAGTGGAGAACCCCTTTAAACCAACATTAATAGTGTAAAACAAGTGAAAATAATCATAATAATTTCCATTCTTACCTGGTGGATTTGCAGAATTACCTAAAAAGAAATAACATTTCAACTTTAATATTTTATCCAGAAGTCAGAAGTTATAATGTATTTAAACTAGAAGTTTACATACACTATTTAAAAAGACAAATCCGACATGAAATCAGAATAAACCTTTTCTGTTTTTAGTCGGTTAAGATTATCAAAATTATTTGTATTTGCCAAATGCCAGAATAATGAGAGAAAGAGAATTTTTCATGTGGTCAACGGCTTGAGAAAGCGCGTCTTAGCGCGAAACGGCCCGTCGCCTGGTCCCGCTCTTCTCTGTACTGCACCTCGCTCCAATAAAGATAGTTCATCACGTTGGTGAGTGCCACCTTCCTTTTTCTTTGGAATAGAATTTTTCATGTATTATTACTTTCTGCCAAATCAAAAGTTTACACTGAGGTTACTATGCCTTTAAACTACTTGGGACATCCCATATGATAATGTCATGTTTTTGGAAGCTTCTGATTGGTAAGAAATCAGCCAAGATATCAGGAAGAGAATTGTGACCTTGAACAAGTCTGGTACATTCTTGGGTGCAATTTCCAAAAACTTTAACATGCCTAGTTCATCTGTACAAACAGTTATACAAACAAGATGGCAACGTCCAGCCATCTCCCAGAGATGAACGTGCTTTTGTCCGAAATGTGCATATCAACCCAAGAACAAAAACAAAAGACCTTGTGAAGATGCTGAAGCTGTTAAGAGTGTGTCATTATCCACAGTGATACGAGTCCTGTATCCACATAGGCTAAAGGATCACCTTGCCAGGAAGAAGTAAATGCACAGAAACAAAGACTTTCATTTTGGAGACACATCCTGTGTTCTGATGGAACTAAAATTGAGCTGTTCGGTCATATTGTCCGTTGAAACAAAAGAAAAAGGGAGACGCTTGAGAACATCATCCCAACTGTGACACACAGGGGGCAGCATCATATTGTGGAGGAACTGTGGCACTCCACCCTATAGATCAGTGGTGGCGAACCTATGGCACGGGTGCCAGAGGTGGCACTCGGAGCCCTTTCTGTGGGCACTCAGGCCATCACCAGAGAGGACTCCAGGTATCTTCCTACAGTCCCAGACAGACCAGGACTTGCTGTGCACAGAGCTATTTTAGAGTGGCAGTGCTACCTGGGACTACTGGGGGAGTGGGAAGGGGCGGACAGATCTGGATTATCATTGTAGCTCCTGCTCCGGCCCTGACAATGCTTCCTGTTTATGGGACCCTGGAGGGAAGCTACAATGATCATCCAAATTTCTTCTATTTTCTGCTTTATTGGTGTCCTGATGAATGAAAGCTGTGACAGAGCAGGGAGTATAAATCACAAATTAAATTTCTGTGCTGGCACTTTGCGATAAATAAGTGGGTCTTGGTTGTAGTTTGGGCACTTGGTCACTAAAAGGTTCGCCATCACTGCTATAGATGCATCATGAGGAAAGAACGTTATGGGGCAAAATTGCAGCAACAATGTAGCAGCTGAAGGGTAATCAGTTAAAATACGAATTTTATTGAAAAAAAACCTCTAAAAACACTAATACTTATACTCACTCAAAGGATGAGACAGGACACACACTCCAGACAACACCCTGTGTGAACATAAGGCTTGAGATGTGGGTGAAGGCACTGCTCCCCACTTCCATCATTGCATCACCATCTCATTTCATCTGATCTATGGGCTACCTATGTAATCTTGACTCTCCCTCTGTTGAGACTTTAGGTTGAAACGCGTCAGGGAGGTGTGATTTTTTTTGTAGTACAAGGGCTAGTTTTGGGACTGCTCTTGTAAGGGCGGGAGTCTTTTGGGTGTTAGGGCAAGTCCTCCTGCTTCACGTTTTAGGGCACAATTAGAAGGCCCCGCCCCAGCCCTGCATCAGCGACTGGTATCAAATATTAGTATGGTAAGATTGATTCTATTTGGGTGTAGTTTATTATTAGGCACCCGGGGTAGGTACCCTCTCTACCAATGCATCTCTTGCCCTACACCTGTTGCACCAGTCACTACTGATGTTTTATATATAATCATTTGACTTGAGCCAGACATAGTTTTGTAACAGTGTTTATTGCACTCTATTGCAGGGGCATCTCCTGTCTCGTCCTTTGAGTGAGTATAAGTAATAGTGCTTTTAGAGTTTTTTTTCAATAAAATTAGTATTTTAACTAATTACCATTCTGCTGCTACATTAATAATCTTTTTGGTACAAGAATTATATCATTTGGATCAATTGCTTCTTGTAAAATTGGAGCAAAAACTCAAGGCATCATCCAGGAAGGTAAAGCTTGGGTGTTAATGGGTCTTTCAAATGGACAATGACCGAAAACTACTGCCAAACTGGTTACACAGTGGCTTAAAGGACATCTACCACCAGGAAGAAGGATTGTAAACCAAGCACACTGACATATTGGTGTGCGCCCCATCTGGCAGGTTCTGCACACACCAGTATGTCAGTGTGCTTGGTTTACTATCCTTCATCCTCATGGTAGATTTCCTTTGGAAAACAAAGTCAATGTTTTGGAGCCATCACAAAGTTCTGATCTCAATCAGAATGAAAAATTTATGGACAAAGCTAAAGAGACAGGTGCCAGCAAGAGGCTACAAACACGGCTCAGCTACACAAGTTCTGTCAACTATTATTAGAAACTTGTGGAAGAAGATCCAGAATGTTTGACCCAAGTCATACAGTGTAATGCACAAGACCGTCAGGGTGACGTATGTACGGCTGCTGGTTTGTGGCCGTACATACGTCTTCCCCTAGATGGTCATGGTACCCGGGCTTGGTACGGTGAGCTCACCGTTGCGAGCTGTAGACGCAAAAAGATAGAGCCTGCTCTGTCTTTGGCCGCATCAACGGTCATGCAGCTACTATTTTCCATGGAGCGCGGCGAGGGTGAGCACTCCTCCTCTCCTGTGCACCAACGTACTCCAGCCCGGCTACAATCAGGCGGACATACATTTGTGTGCATTAGGCCTTAGAACAATAGTACCGAATACTAATATAATGTACGGAAACTTCTGACTTAGCAGAAAGTAATAAAATGGCTTACCAAAATTCTCTCTCTCATTATTATCTTTTTATATATTGGCCCAGAGATATAACCTGATGCAATGTGCGTAGTTTTAGTTTGTACAAGTTGTGCCGCACTCTTTTAGTTAATCTGGTCTATTTTCGGGATGCAACACCGTTTGTTTCATGCAAATGTGAACAATAGACTGTCACAGACACAACAATATATCTGGGCCACTGTGTTCAAACAAAGTATTTATTCTCAGTCTTATGGTCAGGGGTGGCGAAACCCACAGGCAAAGTGAGGGAATTGCCCAGGACCCCGCCATTGGCCATCCGGGTGGATGACCAAATGCAGCAAAACCCGGCGCTGGCTGATAACAAAGTGAAACTTATGAAGCAAAAGATGGCAATTATTGTGCCATAAATAGCAGAACCCCGGCTTCCAGAGCGGCTATATCTCACGCTGTGAAAAACGCTTTGCGTCCTGAAAAATCTCACTTTCTATATGGCACTTTATACAGGAACTCCACGGCATAAATTAAAACAAGCAGTGACAGCGAGCGCACGCCACGTACTACGGGAACAATCTGCCGTGAGTGACATGTTGGAACAATTCAGCAATATCTAATGAGCTCTATACAGTCCCCTCCGCTCCCAGCTCTGGATGTGTTACCTGTCACTCTGCTTGTTAAATACACCTAAATGTGCCGAGTAAATGACAATCAGGAACCTGATTAGCTCTGAGTGCCCTAATTATATGGGTTTAGTATAGTGAAAAGAAAAGAGAAACAAAGATGGAGCGGGATGAGCATACACCTGAGATATAGACCACTCATGGGAAAAACAGCTATTCCTCTTGACATTCACATACACATACACACTTGGTTTGGCCTAGCATTCATGTGTTTTAAAAGGGACAGTTTTACCTATAATGAAACACAATGGGGCAGATTTACTTACCCGGTCCTGTCGCAATCCCGTGGTGCGTTTTCCGACTAGGATTGGAGTCTGCCGCGATTCACTAAGATCGTGCGTTCAATTTCCTGCATGTGTTGCTTTCCCGCTGAGGTCTGTCGGAGTTCACCATCTTCTTCCCAGTGCATGTAAGTGCATGGCTTGCGACACAATTTGCTTTTTTAAATTCTGCGGTTTCTCAGAATCAGTTGGTTTGTCAGACGTCCACGCCCCCCAATTGGTGTCGCCAAAAACGGAAAAGGGCAGAACGGAAAAGAATCGCAGAACCCAGAAAATGTGGCGTTCGGACCCTTAGTAAATGTGCCCCAATGGTGGAATGTGGATTTGCTATAGAATGAGATGCTGACCTGCATCCCCCTTGTTTGCTTTTAATTGTATTGGCGTCCTCAGAACGCCAATACGATTTAAAGGAAACCTACCATGAGGAATCTACCTTCAAAAGTAGGTCTGATAGTAGACTCCTCCTGCCTGACTCTGCCCTAATCTGTAATTTAATAATCGTGGAACCTAACTTGTTAAAAACTTTATTTTAGTAATATGTTTATTAATTGCAGAGGCTACTGGGGCGTGGAGTAGCCTTAGCTCCCGGTGCCCGGCCAGGCTAGTACACGCCCCCACAGCCTCTGTAGTTAATTTACATATTACTAAAATAAAGTTTTTAACAAATTAGGTTCCAGGATTATTAAATTACAGATTAGGGCAGAGGCAGAAAGGAGGAACCTACCATCAGACCTACCGTGTAGATTCTGCTAGTAGATTCCTTATGGTAGTTTTCCTTTAAAGCAATGGCAAAGCAGGAAGCGATAAATATCTGTCATTTTGAAGAGAAGTTGATCATTACAAGGGCTCGCAAACCTTTGATTGGGGCTCAATTCAATTTTTGGCCAAAATCTGTTGATCCAATGTAGTCCATAAAGCTATTGAGGAATTTTTTTTTTTAACCTTTACTGTAACTTACCACATTGTGAGTCCTCAACACCTTTGTAGAGACACGAGCATCTGTACGAGCCGGGGCTATTGATGCATTCAAATTTGGCATTTGGACAGGCATACAAACTTTGGCACTCATTAATGTCTGGAATGTAGAGCAAAATAAATATAAAATATAAAAAAAATATTGATAGGTATTTTTGAATATGCAACAACTTATTACATAGGTGGGGTATGGCCCAAGGGTAGGATAACTAAAATGATCTATTTAACATAGGAAATGTCTACCACGTTTGACATTCACCTCTATTTTCTTTTGTGACAAGAGATGCTTTGGTAAGCGCCTTTAACTGGATATATATAGCATCAGGGGTGATCCCAAACTCTCTGTTGCCGGTGGCGAATTATATAATGGCACCCCCTTTTGCCCCTTCCTGTAGTAATACAACAGGTTATATTTTAGCAATCAGCTTCTCCATGCTGACATGGGGTGTTAAGAAATACTATTTTTAAGTGGGAGGTCCTGCTTTGTAGCAGGTGACTGTGCTCCTGATGCCGCCCCCCTATTCTGCTGCAGGTGGTGCTGCCTGAGGCAAAAGGCTTAACTTGCCTCTTTCCTATGTAGAATGTTTGATCAATAAGATCTAATATCCAGGAATATACGTGAATCTTCCGATAAGAAAAAATTGCACGTCCAAATGGGTACGCTTCACCTGCATCTAAGAGGTCCAATATAATGTGGCCCACCGGAGGCTTCTCTGATTCTATGGTGGGCCTTCCATACTATATTTGTCATCCCATCTGATAGGAAACTATTCTATAGTCGCAAAAGTAATACCTGATTCCCAATCAAACTCTTTCCTGTAATAAAGGGGTAAAGGGTCCTCTTTTCTGAAGCACCTATCAGCCTTGGTTTATTTAAAGATACCCCAATGCCAACCGCTTTTATGGGGGTCATCCAGCGCTGAAACAAGTTGTTGCTAATGGATTTTCCATACCTGAGCAATTTTTGCCATCTCCGGTGAATCCCAGTCTACAACGACACGTGTATGAAGTGTTGGATCTGATGCATTCTGCATTGTCATGGCAAGGGAAGGGATAAGGAGGCAAACACAGATCTGCAGATAACAGATGCATCAGATATTAGATATGTAAGTGGTACCACAATGTACTGCACCACAACAGATGATGGCGCTATACTGCGTGTACATACACATCTTACCATATAGAAAGCACTTCTCTCCATCCATACCACTGGCCACGGTGCCGGCAGGGCAGGTGCTACACGTATATTGGGATCCTGTCTTTTGATTTAGACAAGGCACATCAGGAAAACATGGTTCCCCTTGACAAGGTTTTGATTGACTTGAGCAAAATGTTCCTGAGAAGCCAAGTGGACAGATACAGCCAACAACCTGAAGAGAGAATGTGACTTTTAGCTTCAGTGTATAAATAATTATTTTGCCTTTAGTTGGAATTTTACTATAATTTGGGAGAGATTTATCAGAAGTGTCTGAAAGCAGAACAACCAATCAGAGCTCAGCTTTCATTTTTACCTCAGACACTTCTGATAAGTGTCTCCTCTATATATCTTCCCATAATCTCACTTTGGGATGAAAAGAAATTGTAGGAAACACATGTAATTATTAAGATAATTAAAGAATAATGCAGATCATTCCCAAGTACCAGCAAGATATTAGAGAGATGTTAAAGGACATTTACCACCACAATTAGGGGTGGTAGACTGTCCCCAAACGTATGCTTGTTACCTTAGGGGTGACGGGGGACTGCTGCTGGCATGCTCCAGGCCGTCTTCTATACCGAAATTTAATATAAAGTTTATGCAAATGAGCCTGAGGCGCTCACCATTCCGCTAGCTGAGCGCCTCCTTGCTCCGTCGGAACATAATTTATGCACGTCCCCTCATTTATATACATCCTCAGAGCCGGCGGAAAGTGCTGCAGACAGCGGGTGACGTCACACGGTTGTCTGCTAATCTCGCGCATGTGCAGCCGCACTTCTCTCCCGCTGGTTGAACAAGGAATATAGTTCATCCATGACTAAGGATGCAGCTAGCGTCTGAAACGCATTGGACGATCCCGATGTATATGTCCATTTTTTTAAACTTGCCATGAATAAAGGAAACAAGTTTTAATCAAACGCCAAGTCTCGGTGGATTTCAGCTGGACCATGTTCATATATGTGGTTTGGGCACATGCGAAAGATTAGCAGACAGCCGTTTGAAGTCACCGGCTGTCTGCGGTGCTTTTCGCCGGCGCCAAAGATGTATATAGATGAGGGGGCGTGCACAAATTATGTTCCAACAGAGCAAGGAGGTGCTCGGCTAGCGGAACGGTGAGCACCTCCGGGTCATTTGCATAAGCTTTATAACTGCATATTTCAGTATAGAAGACAGCCCGGAGCATGCCAGCAGCAGTCCCCCGTCACCCCTAAGGTAACGAGCATACGTTTGGGGACAGTCTACCACCCCTAAATGCGGTAGTCCTTTAATGCTACTGTAAGTCACAGGAGAGGCTGCAGACTGCACCCGATGCAGCAGCGTGCATGTCACAAGAATTAAGGATAAAGTGCAGCTCAGCCTTTTTTATCTCATTCTCATATAAATTGAGAGTGGGATTTCCTGACCACCAAGCTTGAAGTTGTAGGGTGATTATGAGTCCAGTGATAATAAATCGGTACCTGATATTTGCCCTCAAAATAGCTTTCAATGACGATGCTGTAATCACAGGTTCCAACACCGGCGCATTTGCAGACTTGTAGTGTTGGGATAAAGATGGAACCGGAGAGCTGGTCATTCACTTGCAGAACGAGCTGCATCGGACCGGGATCCTGCATAGTCCACGTGAACTGACCATCTGTTAATAAATATATATATATTAAAACTTCCTGGAGCTTGTACTAGAGGCTCCTCCATGAGGGGAAAAAAAGCAGTAGGTCCTCTGAATCTTACCTAATAGGATTTTGAAGGGAACCTGTCATCAGAAATTAACCCAATAAACCACTACCAGTATGTTGTCTAGCAGTTTAACTGCTTCCAGATCATGTCTCTTTCATGGCCCTGTGTGGTGACATCATCCAAAAAATAGTCTTTGAAGTGAGATGTAAATTGGTTGTATAAAGTCAAGGAGGCGGAGAGTTTAGCACTGTCAAGTTCTCCTCACCTCAGAACGTCTCCTCCCCTGTGATTGACGTCATCCACCAGACTCCAACAGATTTGGATAGTGATGGTTATGGGTGCAGGACTATCAATTACAGTGAAGGGACTTTCTGAGGAAGAGAGAGCTTGACTTCAGTGTTAAACTCTCCACCTCCTTGACTTTATACAACCAATTTATATCTCACTTCATAGTTGATTTTCTGGATGATATCACCACACCAGGCCATGAAAGAGACATCATCTAGAAGCTGCTCATCTCCTTCATTACAAACCGATACTGGTTTATAAGGGCAATGCATGATAACAGGTTCCCTTTTAGTTACTGATGAGCAGGGGAGCTTTGCTGTGTAAATGCCTGGCACTAAGGCTGCATTCACACTGCCATGTGGGGGAAATATATACGGGCGACGTATATACGGCATATATATACGTCCCACATAGATGGCAATGGGCACATGGCGCCGTACGAGAGTGGTACGGCGCAGCGCAAATTCGGCACCGTACCGTACCCCGTGAAAAGATAGTAAGTGTCCTATTTTTTCTCGGAATACGGCACCGTGCCCCATGTTACTCTATGGAGAGGGGCGGGGGTGAGCAGCCTCTCCCCGGCGCCGACGTGTGCCCGTCGTGCTACGGTACGGCGGGCACACGTCAGTGTGAACGTAGCCAAAGGGTAAGAATTTTTCAATACATCCCTATTGGTAAAATGATTTGAATCTATTTATAAATACAATAGGCAGTAAAGGAAAAACCCAGGAAATTTGTACCTTCAGTACATCCTGTATGTGCCGTTTTACCGTGACCCATCTGCAGCAATAACCTCCAATGTCAAATCATGAA
Organism: Engystomops pustulosus; assembly: GCF_040894005.1. NCBI lineage: Eukaryota > Metazoa > Chordata > Amphibia > Anura > Leptodactylidae > Engystomops > Engystomops pustulosus. Next base: position 24,409,903 of record NC_092413.1, read on the forward strand.
ATAATAAAAATCACTATTATACAGCAGTGGTACAGAACAAGTATTTAGCAGGAGACATGAGATTTGGTTGTCACTTGTTTTAAAATATAAAATGTCAAGAAATGATGTGTAAATGAATGTTAGAATGGAATATAAATATCTCCCAATGTTTCCTGTACATGCCAGAAGTGTACGCGCCATTCTCACAGTCTGCATTGTGACATTTTCCACATTTTTCATACTTCTCCTCCGGTACATTCACTTTCCGTCAATCATCACCTTCTAAGAATTCCACTTATAGACTCTCCATCAAGACGACTTACTCAGGGTAATGAAGGCTCCTGCCGGAATGGGCTTCACAAGTGAGAAAGAAATGCTATCATTATTCGGATCAATTGCCTCGAATGTCGTCTTGAATGTAGCATTTACTCTTAGCTGGAGTAACGCAGGCCCAAGCAATCGTGGGGCACCATTCCCTGCATGAAATAATGAAGTGTATGGAAACAGTGAGATTGGATCACTCTGTAAGATTCTGTCCAAGAAAAAAAACCTATACAGGAATGAGAAGAATATACAGGTAGTAACAGGGCCGCCACTAGGAAGTTTGGGGCCCCTGACTGGCAAATTTTGTGGGCCACCCCCACAGAATGATTATCCAGCCCTGTGTGCACAGTGAGTTCCCTGCACCTGGGAAGGATTTTATGTGACTTAGGGCCCCTTCTCCTCCTCGGGGCCCCATGAACACAGTCACACTAAACCCCCCTGATGGTGGCCCTGGGTAGTAAATCCAATGTGTTTTTCAAGAAGTGCCCCCACTACTATATACTATGAACCCCCCACTGTAAAACATCAACCCATTTCATTACTCCTATATACTATGAATCCCTCTCCCCATAGTTTATAACACACTGTCAGGCCTCATGCACAGATAAGTCCGTGTTCTATCCACTGAATCAACTGATAGCACAGGGATACACATGGCCATGGTTTCCCCGTGTGTGAATCGACTACTGGAGCCGCAAAACTCGGAGAAGGTCCTATTCCTGCCTGTGTTGGAGCTAGTTTCACTTGCCGATGGGTCCATTGTTGGACCACGGGTCCAGGCCAAGGATGAAACTTAAAATACAATAACTCCACCCTGGTATCCAATTTGGCAGAACATCAAACAAAAATAGCTAAAAGCAATTTTAATAATTTACTACCAAAAGGTGAAGACTGAGGTACATCACTGCTTACCATAGAGAGTGGACATCTGCTTGAAGTCATTGAAGTCTTTTCTGGTCTGGAGTCCCAGGGCGCTGCTGTTGGACAGGAGGAGGTCGTGCATGCACTGCAGTAACCCCGCACAGGACTCATTGGTCGAGATTAAGAGCGCCTGTGACACTGAGGTCATTAAGGCCGAAGTTAAGGTTGGTCTGAAAGCTTTCCAGGTCTCCACACTTTGTCTAGATCCAAAAAGACTTTCAGGAGAAGGTACAATCCCTGCAAATCAAAAATGTATAAAGCCAGAAAACTAATGAAATTCCATAAAAGTTAGACACAAAAGTGGAGTCTGGAGTACGGCTTCTAACTAGAGACGCACTGGAGGTGTTTTTCTAGGTTCATGTCAACTAATTAAGACCCTCCTCATAAAGAAAGTCCAGCTCATCACCACTTTTAATATTTACATATTTGGTGAAGGTCTACGTTCATGGGTGGCAACAGAAATGAAGCAAACTTTCTTGTACCTGGGCCAAAGTTCTGGAATATCAATGGCACTCAGAAGTGTGCACCAAATTCAGCTGCCCATGCAGCAGAGCTCATCCAGCTCCTCTAAAAAAGCATACAAATCCCAGTCACATAGAGGCCCCTGGTCCTGGGCTGAAGATGCTACCACAACAGATAGCCACAGACCTGTTATTTATTTCAAAGATTTTGTTGCCAGTCTGTTACCCCAATTCTGCTCTCTTTTTCTTTGCTTTACCTTGCTGATCCTTGGGGGTAGATACGGCCTTCCGTAGGACATAGTCTAACCATGAAAACCATGACTTTTCAATTATATATACATTTTCAAGAGGAATAAAATAGGGACAACACATGAATTATAAAAAAAGGGGGGGGGAATACTAGTACTTTATAAATCAAACACGTTGTTGGGAAATGTATTGTGATTTAAATACATTTCTTCTGGTCCCCACAATTGCTGAGATATCATTCCCGCTAGCTGACGATTTTAATGTACACAGAACGGAAGTAACGTGTGTTTTGTCAATATTCTCTGACCCTGTCCAGCAGCAGACAGTGTCAGAGAAGCTGCTGTGTACGTGTACAGGGTGATCTTGCTAAGTTTATCTATTCCACTGTCTGCTGCCGTGTCTTTTCAGTGTTGCTCAGAACACAGTAGACAGGAGCACACGCTGAAGAAGAGTAGGAGGTAAACGTACAAGACAAGAGACTAAGGAGCTGCGGATAGGTAAGCATACAGTTAATGTTAAAAAAAAAACATTGCTACCCCATTATGCACTGCATCACCCATTAGCCAAAGCTTACATGACAGGCCAAAACTGTACAGGACTTCCTCAGTTGGCATGCTGCCCTCTTGGAAGGACAATGCATATCCGTTAGATTGTGTGAAGTCATCTGATCTCTTGGTGCTCCATAATCCCAGAAGTCCAAGTGTTTTGTGCAGGAACATCTGAGGCAAATTCACCAGAACTTGTAAAATCGCTCCTTCGCCCAAAGCCACAGACACCTGCAGACCACAGCTGTAGACCACCACCATCCGCCTGTCCTCCAGTTTGAGGAGTGCAAAGCTATTCTGGCTGAAGTACATGACATCTACAAAGAATAGGATATCATTTATGTCCTGAAAATATTACACATGGGAAGATTTTGCAGTTTACCCCTGAAATCAAAACCTCTGGGTAATGGGGTAAAAACCCTTCTGTGGTGACATTAGCCTCTTCCATGGGTAATTTAGGGGGGTAAATACTCAGTTCAATGCTATTTCCTGATCAAAACTGGATTTTACATGAGTAAGGTTGGAAATTCGAACTGAGGACCCCACACCATACATTAAAATTGTGACCAAATCCACATTTAAATATGCAGTGATATGCAAAATCACAGATTTTTGTGTAATCTGATGTAGATTTTGACCAAAATGTCCTTTATTCCCATTTGCATGTTCCCGGATTCCACTTGGAATATAGGGCATGTCTCCCGCATGGGAAAACGACCATACGATGGATATCCACAACAGATAATCTGTGTGAAGCCTTACCATGGATATTCTGATGGATTTTTTTGTGGATCTGGTGTAGGAGGGTCTTCATTTCTCTACATGACTTGGACCCAGATTTTGCATTTGGACTCGGACATATTCCCAAACCGATCAGGCAAATTGATGCTCCTAACAACTAGCCAGGACTATAATTGGCCAAGGGAACATCCTAGCCAATAGGGGGAACCAAAACCCCAAACTTAAAAGCAAATACCTCATCTCTAATTCTGACTAGCCCATAAGATCCTGTTTTATGAATTGCATGTTTTACCTTTCTGGAATTCAACCAATTTTTCGTCTACAAAAACATTCAAGTCTTTCTTGTTGTCCGCTATCCTCCATTGTACCTGTGAGAGAGCAGGGAATTACTGGTGTGAGGACATCTCTATAGATCCGTTCTGTCTAGTAGTCAGTCACATACCTTCAAGGTGCCCTGATAGAACGCCGCCACTCGGACCAGCGCCGTGCTATTAGTATTTCCACTGTCTGTTAGACGTCTCTCAGTCTGACCCTGAAGAGTGAAAACATTGGCTCCCAGGGCAGAGGACAACCTGACAATGACAAACTCTCCCAGACCTTTAAATGTGTATTCTTGTCCATCAAACATGAAGAAATGCAGCGTTCCATAAACCAGACCTGGGGATATAGAAGGGACATTAAATCTATCACATAGGAAGTCTTCATGTTCTATAGAAATCACAATACAACATTATTATACAACACTATATATATATGTAGCTCGTACTAGGTACAGACAGGACCCCTCCAAATACTGACCTTCCCACACATTGGGGCAGATTTACTTACCCGGCCCATTCGCGATCCAGCGGCGCGTTCTCTGAACAGGATTCGGGTCCGGACGGGATTTATGAATGTAGTTCCTCCGCCGTCCACCAGGTGGCGCTGCTGCGCTGAAAATCATCTGAACGCGCCGGAATACACCGAGCTGGACCAGCTGAATGTAAGCGCTTCCCAAGCGACACATTTTCGGTTATTAAATGCGGCGGTTTTTCCGAATACGTCGGGTTTTCGTTCGGCCACACCCCCCGATTTCCGTCGCGTGCATGCCAGCGCCGATGCGCCACAATAGGATCGCGTGCCCAAAATCCCGGGGCAATTCAGGTACAATCGGCGCAAATCGGAAATATTCGGGTAACGCGTCGGGAAAACGCGAATCGGGCCCTTAGTAAATGACCCCCATTATGTGTGGATGTTATCCATTATCTATACATAGAAATGATAAATGATAACATTCTGAATACCAGATGCTACCACTAGGGGGAGCCCAGCAGATTACTTCATACAATTAATCCTCAGAAATAAAAAGCAACAATGTTTGTTTCCAATTCCACCCCAATATGAAGATTAACAAAGACTCACCCAACCCTGGAGAAGAATACTCAGTGCAGGTATCAAGAGGCCTTCTCTCATAATAAAGATGGCACAAAGGAGATTTAGTACAACACCACAGGAAAGGCAGAAGATCCTTCTCTGTAATGACAGGAAGACACGTAGAGACCTAGTAGTATTACACAGTGTAGCATCTACTACTGGAGGGTGGAACTATCTTTGTATAATGAAGAGAAAATCTGCAGCACCAAAGGAAACTGCTGCACAAGGGATTTATTTTATTTGTTGTGTTTTGGTTCCTATCAGGGGTGTCTATTAAGGGGGGTTCAGAAGGTGTGGTCACAACCGGGCCCAAGAGGTTTAGGGGGCCCATAAGGTGTCACTTTCCCATATGAGAAGACTAGTGCTATACATCAAACATTATAGTCAGGGCCTGACACAGACTTTGCACTGGAGCTTCTACTTACGCCACTGAATCCTAGAACTGTAACTTTCCTTAAAGGGGCTGTCCCACAAAGCAAATTAGGCCCTATCCACAACATAGGGCTTAACTTGCTGATCAGTGGGGTCTCTGTCTCTGGTGAACTCTGTCAGGGTAGCGACACATTCATGATTTCTGGCGCACGTTCTTAATGAATCTGGTGCACAGAGTATTATACACACATACCGTATGTGCTCCAACGTGTGGGTATTTTATTCACCCAAAAAGGCAACATTTCGGAAAGGAAATGAAGTGTTTCTTTTTTTCCATTCCGGGTGAATAAAATACCCGCACATTGCTTTATTGAACTATTATCTATCAAACTATTTTTCGATCCAAGGCAGCACAGTGCCCAAGATCCTGATAAGGAGAGGTAGGTACATGAAGAAAACAATCGCTCCAAGTCCTTGACAAAGATGTTTTACACCAAAACGTTGCTGCACATAAAATAAACTCCCCCTCAACTTTTCGTTGATGTTTGGGGTGCTTGCTGCCTTCCTTCTAGTATCTGTCAGTCCCCAGTCAATATAGAGGCACCACATGTTCTTAGAACCTACTCATTGGAAAGGCACATGTCCACTGGACAGTTCCTTAGACGATCCCCTCCGTACCTCCTAACATGCCCAACACAACACACCATAGAAAAAGCTCCTCTTAGCTTAGTGTAATATTGCGTCTTATCAGTGCAATCTCCAGCAGACGCAACCTCTTAGGTCGGCTAAAAAATTCCCTTTGTCTGTAAATCAGGGCTGAACCTAACCTAAACTCTCCACTGCCTGGGGTGAGCTATAGAACAGCAACCCCCCCCCCCCCAGCCAATAGTAATGTATCAGGTCTGTTTTTAGTAAGTGCGTTCTCCATGTAGAGTCTCACAGCAATGCTGCCAAAAAGTGTGAAGCGACACTATTTTTAAGGGGCAGATCCTGATTTGTGGCCTCTGATGCTGCCCCCCCCCCCATCTTTCTGCAGGTGGTGCCTCCTGAGGCAAGAGGCTCAACTTTCCTCATGGCTGATGCACCCCTGCTGTTAATTCTTGTAAAACTCATATCGAGACTGCCGTAGAAATGAATGAAGAAATTACTTCCTGTCCACACACAAAACATTGCGTTAGTTGAGGTGTCTAATTTCCACATGTCAAGGACTACTCCTTTAAAGCATAGTCCTGTTCCCACCCAGCAAAACAATTAAGATATTTTTGGATATCTACCATCACTCAGAAGACTACTATCCAACACACTTACTTATGTGATCCTGAATCCCATTGACATAAGAGTCCCGTGCAAAGTATCGGTCAGTGAAGCCACCTCTCAGGTAGCCATCAGAGTCATACACGCACCGTCGCCCAGCGCTGTATTGGTTGGGTAGAGTAGACTGAAACACCGTTCCGTTACTTTGTAATCTCCGTAATGTCATAACAAGGTCTTTGCTGGTGGATGGAAGGATCTCTGGAGTGAACGTGTAATCTTTAGCAGCTTGAGATTTGAGGCACGGACACGATGGAAGCCCCACATCCCACCAGGAGCCGTCTGGTTCAGAGTAATACCAGCTCCAGCACTTACTCTGGTAGATGGTTATGTTGGGGTTGGCCGGGGCATCTAACCAGTAGGCCCAAATACCAGTTTTATTAGTGTTTCCCAGAACCTTGTCCGGACGATATATCCCTCCTGGTCCATACGTATTGTTCTTCAGTGCCTGGGGGTCGTTGAAGTAGATGCCTTCTCCATTGGTGTATCCAATTAATGCTCGGTGATAGACTCTTTGTGCAGGACCCCAGGACATGTTGTAATATTTTATTAGGGCAAAGGACAAGGTCCCATCGGTGGTCAGCACACACTGGAAGGTGTTAGTCTACAAGATACAGAGAAGGCATAGTAAGATTATTAGGGTTATATACTTACTAGATCAGATTTTCTAGACATTGGGACAACTTTTTCAATAAAGGCTTCTGCAAAAATGAATGCTTAAATTTTTAAGTTTTAGTTGCGTCGAAATAATCTAAGTCTTTTACCTCATTGAAGGCGACTTTTTGGAAGGATACTGGTAACACTTGGTCCCATGTTATCTTCAGGATCCATTTTGCTGTAAAGTTGGTGGTAAGATTCTTACGGAAATAACTGTTCACTTCATTATTGGTTCTGCTGAATATTAGTTGCGAGTAGAAGTTTTTCTGATCTTTCTCGGAATATACCTTCATACGAAAACATAAAATGGAATAAATGAAATGTGAATACGGTGTTTCATTTATCAAAGCAGTGCATGCTTAAGGGGAAACTATCACCGTATTTTATCCCATTGAACTAGCAGCCCTCTCAGGAAAGGTATGAAATGTCCTTTCTAGAATTCATTCTTTTTTGTGAAATCTCCCCCATTTACCGATTAAAAGTTTTTCCTCCCAAGTCATGTGGAAATGAGTCATAGAGAAGAGATGAGTCAAGTTTAGAGGCTGGAGAGGGAGGGTCACTTCAGACGTCCCTATCTTCAGTTTTAAAGCACCTAGATGCTTGTTGATGTCATATTAAAGATAAAAATCTCATATTTCAGATCTTTTATGATTCTGTGAGACAATGAACCTGAGATACAAGTAGTTAAAAGAGACAGCAACTGGCTGCAGATTGCAAATTCCAACTTTATGATCAAGTCAAATAAGCACAACCTGTATGCTATCTTATCTTATCTTTATGACACCAAAAGTAGGCTTCCAGATACTATAGAACCGAAGATCGGGAGATCTGAATTGATGTCCTTCCTGCAGTCTTTACACTTGACTCATCTCAGGCAAAATATGACTCTCCTCACCTTATTTTCACATGACTTTGGAGGACATTTTTCATAGGCGAATGGGTGAAATTTCACATAAAAGAGGGAATTCTAGAAAGTCAATTTCATACCCTACCTGAGGGGGAGAGTAATTTAAGTGGGGTGAAACCTGGTGACTAAGTCCCTTTACGAGTTGCACTATTGTAACTCCTGATGGACAGATGGAAACAGAGGAAGACATTTTTAATGGTTTTAGTTATCCAGCCACCCTCCATCTGATACTTCTCTATACTGACAAGTTAGGAAGGACCTGTCAAATCAGTAAAAATTCTCTCTAAGACTCTCTACTGTCAATTGGGAGGTCCTGGGCTGGATCAATCCTCTTGCACCACCCACCCGACATCTATTAAAGGATAAAGAGGTTGAGATGGTCAAATATTTGTTTTCCGGAGGAGTCGTCCGGTGGATGAAAAATATGACTGGTTTCCTCCCAAAACAGCTCCTCTCCTGACCATGGGTAGTGTCTGGTATTGCAACTAAGCTTCATTCGTCTTTATGCAACTGAGTTGCGATATCAGCAAAAACCACGGTCAGGTGTGGCGCTGTTTTTGGAAGAAACCAGTTATGTCTTAATCTTAGGACATCCCCTTTAAGTTGCAAAAGACAAATAAGGCACAAACCTGGTACCACAGGGCCCCATTTCCCAAAGTGAGGTCAGCATCGTCCCAGAAGACTGCAAGCATGGCTGCCTTCTCATCTCCCCGAAACCTCTTTCCAAAGGGATTTGGAAACAAATATTTCTCGTTGATGTTTACAGGCTGAAACTGGACCAATCCATTGTCTGAAAACTGAAAAGAAACACCATTGGTTATTTACTCATTTTTAATATTTTTATCACATTTTTTATCACCTAATTGCTTTTAATATTTGGAAATTTGACCTCTGCTATTCTACCAAGCTACATATCTCTATAATCTAATGTTTGTACAAATATAATTATCAGAATCACTCACTGAAAGGAAACCTGTCACTTAAACTAACCCAAACTAACTAAACATATTTTTGAAAACTGCTATCATACAGCAGTACAACTATCCCCATATTGTTATTCCCCATGCCTAAAAAGTTCCATAGTATGTTTAAAAGTTGACCATATATGTAAAGAACCCCATTGAAGTCCAATTATCGTCTTTCCTCTGAGCTTTGTCTAGTACAATCATGTCATTCCCCTCATCATATACAGAAATCCTCTCTCTCAACCCTCTCAGTCACCTCTCTCTCCTAATGATGCAGCAGAGCTGAGTTTACTCGGCTGAAGAGAAAGCATACCTAGGGGCTTGTTTACTAAGGGTCCGCGGATCACATTTCCCTCGGACTTCCCAACATTTTCACGTATTGCACAACTGGGACAGGTATTTAGAAGGGGATTGTGTCGCATGCAATCCGATTTTGGGGCAATCGCGCCAGCTTTCATGCGACAGAAATGGGGGGCGGGCCGTCGAAGGATCCGATGGATTCAGACTGAGCGTGAGATTTAACTTTAAAATTGTGTTGCAAGACATGCACTTACATACACTGGGAAGAAGAAGGTGAACTCCGGCGAACCTGAGTGGGGAAGCGACACATGCAGGATATCGGGCGCACGATCTTAGTGAATCACGCCAGAGTGCATTATCGTTGGAGAAATGCACTTCCGGTGAACTCCTCGGACAGATAAGTAAATGTGCCCCCCTAATGTCAATCAGAAAGCTGAACACACGGCTTAGCTAGAAGAACATGAATGTGCATAGATGGCAAGTCAACTTTACAAACAGAATGTGGAACTTTTCAGGCATGGGAATAACAATATAGGGATAGTTGTCCTGCTGTATAATAGCAGTTTTCAAAGATATGTATAGTTAGCTTGGGTTAGTTTAAGTGGCCGTTTCCCTTTTAAGTTTTATATCATCATAGTATATAAGGCCGGAAAAAGACGCAAGTCCATCCTTTCTGAATTAAATAAATGTTTTATCCCCATAACCTGTGATATTTTTTCTCTCCAGAAAGGCATCCAGGCCTCTCTTGAACATGTACATAGAGTCGGCCATAACAACCTCCTGCGGCAGAGAGTTCCATAGTCTCACTGCTCTTACAGTAAAAACTTTTTTTTAATAGTATCATAGACATATCGCTAATGCAACTTTTAAACTGAATGGGAAACTTTTCAGGCATAGGGAGGAACAATATGGGGATAGTTCTACTGCTGCATAGTAGCAGTTTTCAAAGATATGTTTAGTTAGTGTGGGTTAGTTTAAGTGAAGGTTCTCTTTTAAAGAGAACCCGTCATGCAAAATAACCCCCCTAAACTAAATATATTTTCATAAACTGCCATTAGAGAGCATTACCTCTATCCCTTCATTGTCCCTCTACATGCCTGCAAACCTAAGCAATGAGGTCCTAAAGCTGTATGCAAATGACCTGTGAAATGTCCAATGAAGCATTAGCATATTCAAGCTGTCCACTCTATTCATGAGTGGGAGGCACAGTGCTTGACTGACAGCCTGTATAATGGTGTGAGGCTGTATAATGGTGTGCTTCCTGGTGCTGGTGGCCACACCCCCTGCAGCCTGTGTGTGCATGTGTGTGTATAGGAGAGATACAGCAGCTCCAGGCAGCCATGTTACAGCAGATTCATGTGTAGCTGAAGTCTGTGTCTCTCACCTGTATATTAGGAGGATGCAGCATGTCAGCAGATGCAGCACACACACTAGCCATGCTTTACTATACATTACAGACAGACATGAGCAGGGGGAGGAGAGGGGAGGGGGAACAGGGGTGAGATCACTGCCTCTGACCATGTGACCAGCCTCATTTACATGATAAAGTATAGATGATTTTACAATGAATAATGTATGAAATAACTAGATAAAGGCTGGGATGGGATCCTTGTGAGCTGCTCCAACAGGTAGTAGTGACAGGACTAGTGACACAGACCTGATGACAGATTCATTTTAAGGCTGTAGTTCTATAGTTTTATATCTCTAATGCAACTTTTAAACTGAATGTGAAACTTTTCAGGCATAGGGAGGAACAATATGGGGATAGTTCTAGGTATGTTTAGTTAGGGTGGGTTAGTTTAAGTTTCAGGTCCATTTTAAGGGTGTAGTGAATGCTCACCTATGTGTCTCCCTGGTAACATACTACAAAGAAACCCAGTGTATTCTGATCCTGAAATCCTACTTCTTTTCATTAGGAAAGAGTAGATGACAAATGCATTGGATATAACTATAGTAAGAGCTCGATTGCTTAGATTCATGAATGTGTAAAGCAGCCGTACACACAATAGGTTCTTTGTAACCAAAGCAATTTACAGAGTTGTTTCATTTTACATACAAGATGCATTGGAGTAACAATTTCTTTTCTCAATCTCCTATTTGTACAATGCAGTAAATATCCAGTTTCCTAAAATTCCTTCTTTACCTAATTTTGTCAAATAACGAGGCGACAGCGGGTGCGCCATTCAGTCCATTACTTACAGCTGAGCGGGGCCATAAGATGTAGTCAAAGAAATAGCGGCAATTCACAAGACATTTCCATCCATTATGGAATGCATTAGGGATACGGCAATAATGTCATAACCACTAAAACATACTACTTAACTCCGAGCTAAGCAAGTAAAGCGCCTCTCATCATCTGCTATTGATATTTCTCAGAGGCTGAACATATTTATCCAGAAATTGCCTGTTTTCCAATGCGGTGTATTTGTATCATTTCTAGTTCATTGTGTAATCGCTGGCGTCATCGGAGCCGCTCATCTGTCCATTAGGCTAAGTGCACATGAGAACCAGGGACCAAATGTAACTAGGAAACTGCCATAATAGAATTAGGAGGTAAAATGCAATTAGACCGACATCAAATACCAGTCACGTGAAGGTTTCCGAGATTACTGTAACAAACAGCTAACCTTCCCTACAGGACATATCAAGAAGGGGTCCTACAAATGTTCAGCACTATGAGACCCCAGATGATTAAAGGGGTGGGGATCAGAACGCCCCAATTACTACACCTTTGCTCCTATCATAGAGAAGCCTCAGAGGAGACAAACTTGTAACGTACTGTATGTGACTATTTGACTTTGGCATATTCTTATTGTATTGGATTCTCCCATTGGATAGACTAAGTCCCTAGAGCAGTGGTGGCGAACCTATGGCACGGGTGCCGGAGGGAGCACTCAGAGCCCTCTAATTTCGGATACCTAGGTATCCAGGTAGGTGTCAACCCATTTAAACAAATAGATAGATGGGGAGCCCACAATTTTCATACATCTCAGGGTCCATTGCAGTCTTGATCTGCCCCTGCCTGCAGTGCCACCACAGGGCAAAATAGGAATTACATCAATGTATTGGCTGTGTATTGCAGGATGGGACAGATCCTCCAGACTGAGACCCTTAAATTAGCTCTGATCAGCTTATTATATTGTTTGTCGCTGACAGTAAATAGACGAATGCTCACCTGACACTCATCGGCATATAAGAAAGTGGAAAACATTAATTGCTGGGACCATCCCTTTAACATGGGTTAAAAAAATACAGTACTGAGATTCCATGATACTTACATAGATTTTATGATACATCTGCCCAAGGAAAGGGAATCCCATAGGTGGAGTAATGTAAGGAGAATTCACGTCTCTGCCTGTTGCTGTGATCTTTCTGTCTCCCACATCACCTCCAAATGGATACAGTAACATTTCTAGTTAAAAATAAAGATACAATATAAAACATTGCTGATGTGGAATATATTAGGTGATTGGTTATATAGTAATTTTTCAGCGGATTCTTAATCATTTTCCAGAAACAGCTCCACACTTGGTCTTGTGCCTGGTATAAGAGCTCAGGAATAACCTGTGGATAGAGATGATTGGACCCAATGGTCGGGTTCGGTTGCCGGAAGCGGACATCTGACTGATTGATGGCCGAATAGCTAATCCAGCAAATTGTGGTCCCTCACTAGTCATGGCTAGTATTGGCCATGGGGTGCCAATGCAGCAATATTTCGGGATCAGGCGACCAGACCCGAACCTGCCCATCAGGTCTCATCTCTACCTATGGACAAGGATGGCGCTGCTTGTAGAAATAAGCACATGTGTAATTTGCATGGGGAGGTGCTACAATAGTCGTACATCAAATTGAGATGTTAACAATCCCATAAACAGATAACTTTTTACAATCTGCTCAGTTCCTCCTGCTCTAAAGGGGCCTCTTTGCCCTTAAAGGGGGCCCCACCAAATGTGGGCGTTTCGGGCGGTCGCATAATTGTATATAGTGGATGATGGGGGAGCTGTATATAGTGATTGCTGGGGGAGCTGTATATAGTGATTGCTGGGGGAGCTGTATACAGTGATTGCTGGGGGAGCTGTATATAGTGATTACTGTTGGAGCTGTATACAGTGATTGCTGGGGGAGCTGTATACAGTGATTGATGGGGGAGCTGTATACAGTGATTGCTGGGGGAGCTGTATACAGCGGTTGCTGGGGGAGCTGTATATAGTGATTGCTGGGGGAGATGTATATAGTGATTACTTGGGGCTGTATACAGTGATTGCTGGGGCTGTATATAGTGATTGATGGGGGCTGTATACAGTGATTGCTGGGGGGCTGTATATAGTGATTGCTGAGGGAGCTGTATATAGTGATTGCTGGGGGGAGCTGTATACAGTGATTGCTGGGGGAGCTGTATATAGTGATTGCTGGGGGAGCTGTATACAGTGATTGCTGGGGGAGCTGTATATAGTGATTGCTGGGGGAGCTGTATATAGTGATTGCTGGGGGAGCTGTATACAGTGATTGCTGGGGGAGCTGTATACAGTGGTTGCTGGGGGAGCTGTATACAGTGGTTGCTGGGGGAGCTGTATACAGTGATTGCTGGGTGAGCTGTATACAGTGATTGCTGGGGGAGCGGTATACAGTGGTTGCTGGGGGAGCTGTATACAGTGGTTGCTGGGGGAGCTGTATACAGTGATTGCTGGGGGAGCTGTATATAGTAATTGCTGGGGGAGCTGTATATAGTGATTGCTGGGGAGCTGTATACAGTGATTGCTGGGGGAGCTGTATATAGATGTTGCTGGGGGGAGCTGTATACAGTGGTTGCTGGGGGAGCGGTATACAGTGGTTGCTGGGGAAGCTGTATACAGTGATTGCTGGGTGAGCTGTATACAGTGATTGCTGGGGGGGCTGTATACAGTGATTGCTGGGGGAGCTGTATATAGTGATTGCTGGGGAGCTATATATAGTGATTGCTGGGGGAGCTGTATACAGTGGTTGCTGGGGGAGCGGTATACAGTGATTGCTGGGGGAGCTGTATACAGTGATTGCTGGGGGAGCTGTATACAGTGGTTGCTGGGGGAGCTGCATATAGTGATTGCTGGGGGAGCTGTATACAGTGATTCCTGGGGGAGCTGTATATAGCGATTGCTGGGGGAGCTGTATAAAATAATTGATAGGGGGGCTGTATATAGTGGTTACTGCGGGGAGAAGTGTGTATTGGTTGCTGGGGGAGCTGTATATAGTGATTGCTAGGGCGTCTATATATAGTGATTGCTGGGGGGGCTGTATATAGTGATTACTGGGGGAGCTGTATATAGTGATTGCTGGAAGCTGTATATAGTGATTGTTAGGGGGGCTGTATATAGTGATTGCTGGGGGAGCTGTATATAGTGATTGTTGGGGGAGCTGTATACAGTGATTGCTGGGGGAGCTGTATATAGATGTTGCTGGGGGGAGCTGTATACAGTGGTTGCTGGGGGAGCGGTATACAGTGGTTGCTGGGGAAGCTGTATACAGTGATTGCTGGGTGAGCTGTATACAGTGATTGCTGGGGGGGCTGTATACAGTGATTGCTGGGGGAGCTGTATATAGTGATTGCTGGGGAGCTATATATAGTGATTGCTGGGGGAGCTGTATACAGTGGTTGCTGGGGGAGCGGTATACAGTGATTGCTGGGGGAGCTGTATACAGTGATTGCTGGGGGAGCTGTATACAGTGGTTGCTGGGGGAGCTGCATATAGTGATTGCTGGGGGAGCTGTATACAGTGATTCCTGGGGGAGCTGTATATAGCGATTGCTGGGGGAGCTGTATAAAATAATTGATAGGGGGGCTGTATATAGTGGTTACTGCGGGGAGAAGTGTGTATTGGTTGCTGGGGGAGCTGTATATAGTGATTGCTAGGGCGTCTATATATAGTGATTGCTGGGGGGGCTGTATATAGTGATTACTGGGGGAGCTGTATATAGTGATTGCTGGAAGCTGTATATAGTGATTGTTAGGGGGGCTGTATATAGTGATTGCTGGGGGAGCTGTATATAGTGATTGTTGGGGGAGCTGTATACAGTGATTGCTGTGGGAGTTGTATATAGTGATTACTGGGGGAGCTGTATACAGTGATTGCTGTGGGAGCTGTATATAGTGATTACTGGGGGGGCTGTATATAGTGATTGTTGGGGGAGCTGTATACAGTGATTGCTGGGGGTCTATATATAGTGATTACTGGGGGAGCTGTATACAGTGATTGCTGGGGGAGCTGTATACAATGATTGCTGGGAGCTGTATATAGTGATTTCTAGGGGGGCTGTATATAGTGATTGCTGGGGGAGCTGTATATAGTGATTGCTGGGGGAGCTGTATACAGTGATTGCTGTGGGAGTTGTATACAATGATTGCTGGGAGCTGTGTATAGTGATTGCTAGGGGGGCTGTATATAGTGATTGCTGGGGGAGCTGTATATAGTGATTGCTGGGGGAGCTGTATACAATGATTGCTGGGGGAGCTGTATATAGTGATTGCTGGGGGGAGCTGTATATAGTGATTGCTGGGGGAGCTGTATATAGTGATTGCTGGGGGAGCTGTATACAGTGATTGCTGGGGGAGCTGTATATAGTGATTGCTGGGGGGAGCTGTATATAGTGATTTCTAGGGGGCTGTATATAGTGATTGCTGGGGGAGCTGTGTATAGTGATTGCTGGGGGAGCTGTATATAGTGATTGCTGGGGGGAGCTGTATATAGTGATTGCTGGGGGAGCTGTATATAGTGATTGCTGGGGGAGCTGTATATAGTGATTGCTGGGGGAGCTGTGTATAGTGATTGCTGGGGGAGCTGTGTATAGTGATTGCTGGGGGAGCTGTATACAGTGATTGCTGGGGGAGCTGTGTATAGTGATTGCTAGGGGGGCTGTATATAGTGATTTCTGGGGGAGCTGTGTATAGTGATTGCTGGGGGAGCTGTATATAGTGATTGCTGGGGGAGCTGTATATAGTGATTGCTGGGGGAGCTGTATATAGTGATTGCTGGGGGAGCTGTATACAGTGATTGCTGGGGGAGCTGTATACAATGATTGCTGGGGGAGCTGTATATAGTGATTGCTGGGGGAGCTGTATATAGTGATTGCTGGGGGAGCTGTATATAGTGATTGCTGGGGGAGCTGTATATAGTGATTGCTGGGGGAGCTGTATACAGTGATTGCTGGGGGAGCTGTATATAGTGATTACTGTGAGCTGTATATAGTTATTGATGGGGAACAGTATATAGCGATTGCTGTTCCCTATCCGGACTTCATTCAATGGGGGCCCTCACCATATTTTGCGCCCAGGGGCCCCCACCAACCTTAATCCGGCCCTCCTGCTCTATAAGATGCTGCCTGCAGATAGGACTCTATGTACAATCTGCTCAGCTCCTCCTGCTCTATAACATGCTGCCTGTAGATAGGACACCATGTACAATATACTGAGCTCCTCCTGCTCTATAACATGCTGCCTGTATATAGGACCCCATGTACAATATACTGAGCTCCTCTTGCTCTATAACATGCTGCCTGTATATAGAACACTATGTACAATATACTGAGCTCCTCTTGCTCTATAACATCCTGCCTGTATATAGGACCCCATGTACAATATACTGAGCTCCTCCTGCTCTATAACATGCTGCCTGTTGATAGGACTCTATGTACAATATACTGAGCTCCTCTTGCTCTATAACATGCTGCCTGTAGATCTGGTTACCTATTAATAATTACAATGAGTTGCACACACCATAGTTTGCACTGGTCAGACAGCTGCTGCTTTGACATCTGCAATCATATGATCCCGGTAAGTTGTAGCACGTGGACTTTTCCCCACAAACATCTGGAGATGCACATTCATCAATATCCTCACAATTCTGCCCATTTCCTTGATAACCAGATTTGCATTTGCAGCTGAAACTTCCTATTGTGTTCTCGCAGAGGGCTTGTACGTGGCAGCCGCTGTCTGCTGTCCGGCATTCATTAATATCTGTGCAGATCCCTCCACTGGACACGAAACCTTCCGCACATCTACAGAAGAAGGATCCCGGAGTGTTCACACATAGCGCCTGCCTGGGACAAACGCTGGGAGTCGTAGTACATTCATCTAGGTCATGGCATGCGTTGGCTTTTTGGATGTACCCCGGGGGACAAGTACAATAATAGGATCCGGGAGCATTGACACAAATAGCTGAGGAGTCACAATAGAGGGTTGTGTTGAGGCATTCATCGATATCTACGCAGGAATAGCCTTGGGCTTTGTATCCTTTGTCACAGAGACAATAGAAAGAGCCGGGTGAGTTGTGACACACCATGTGATAGTAGCGACAGGCCGTGCCGTTCAGACATTCGTCAACGTCTTCACATTTTTGGCCGTTTCCAGTGAATCCGGGATGACACGTACAACTATAGGATCCCGGCGTATTGGTACAGGAGGCCTGTCCATCACAGCCGGTGTTATTGGACCGACATTCATCAACGTCTACACAACTTGTACCATCGTGGATGAAGCCTTCCTTACACTGGCAAATGTAGGATCCGATAGAATTCGCGCATATGGCGTTTACGCTGCAATTATATATACCCAGAGCACATTCGTCAATGTCTACGCAGAGATCCGTAGTATAGTCGTAACCCACGGGGCATTGACATATGTACGAGCCGATGGTGTTGATGCATTGAGAACCATTGTGACAAATCCCTGTTACGTTCTCTTGCGTACATTCGTCTACATCTTCGCAATACGAGCCGTTTCCGGTGTAGCCATTAATACAGGGACACGAATAAGATCCGGGGTAGTTAATACATAAGCTATAAAGGGGGCACCTGCTCGGATTTAGGCATTCATCTACGTCATTGCAAGCGGTCCCATTGGTTTCGTAACCTTCCCAGCATATGCAGTCATAGGAGCCGACGCTATTGTAGCAGGTCGAATTTTGTGGGCACGCAAAGGGTTCAAGGTCGCACTCATTGATATCCGTGCAGGTTACGCCGTCTCCACTAAAACCCGATTCACACCTGCATAGAAATGAACCAGGTGTATTGGTGCAGCTGGCATTGGCATGGCAGAAGGTCTGGTTGAAGCATTCATCCACATCAGTGCAGATGCCATTTGCAAGTGCAAATCCTTCTTCGCAACTACACATATAGGAGCCAAAAGTGTTCTCGCAGTAGGAGTTGTTACCACAAACATGTCCGATCGAACACTCATTGACATCAGAGCACAAAACACCATCTCCCTGAAATCCTCCGAAACAGGTACAGTGGTAGGAACCCGCCGTGTTGGTACATAGTGAATAATTACTGCAGATGCCCATATAGTCCTGGCATTCATCAATGTCCCAGCATTCCATGCCATCTCCCATGAAACCTTGCAGGCATGAGCAGTTGTAGCCTCCAGGAGTATTTGTGCAGGTAGCCATCAGGTGACATCCTCCATTTTTTGTCTGGCATTCATCAATGTCTATAATTTGTTACCAAAATAAGTGTCAGGACATTGTGACATGCTCCAAACGAATTACATGTAGATCACAGATTTCAATGAGCAGCAAATAACACAACGAATATATACAAAAAAAGTACTAATTTGTGCAACATAATAGGATAAAGCATTCATTGTATTGTCTGGCACACTAAACAAGAGGCACTGTAATGGGCACCTTAGTAGCTCCATTCGGAGGAAAAATTGTATTTTGACTAGCAGCTACAGGTTATTGAATTACTAATTAGTGCTAATAAACTGATAACTAATTATTATGATGTGTATGTACGGAAAATTAGCTGAGGACAATGTAATGTATAATAATCTGAAGGTACCGCAATGGGCACGGTATAACACGGCGTTCCTGTTTTTATAGTGTTTGAGAAGATTAAAACAATTTCTAGAAATAGAAGTTTCCTGGTCTACAGAACACAACCAAAAAGTTATTTATTATGGCACAAATAAAGTAATAATACTTTATAGTATTATCATTACTCATCATTAGATTGGTGATGTAAGTGTTAAAACATCTCAAAACTTGTGATACCAGAAAATCACAGATACAATATCAGATTCAGTTACAGAAAACCTTAACATATGTGATGTACACTGTATACATATGTACTTTACACAAATATATTGGGGCAGATTTACTTACCGGTCCTGTCGCGTTCCCGCGGTGCGTTGTCCTTCGAGGATTCGGGTCTACCGCGATTCACTATGGTCGTGCACCCAAGTTCCTGCATCGTCGCTGCTGCGCCAAGGTCCGCCGGAGTTCACCTTCTTTGTCCTGGTGCATGTGAGTGCTGATCTTGCGACACATTTCCGTTTTTAAATTCCGCGGTTTGTCCGTATCTGTCGGGTTGTCCAATCAGCCACACCCCCCCATTTCTGACGCATGCAAGCTGTCGCCGATGTGCCACAATCCGATAGCGTGCGCAAAAAACCCGGAACAATTCGGCGCAAAACGGAAATAACCCGTCGAAACCCTTAGTAAATGAGCCCCATCATGAGCCATTGCTGATATATTCCTCCTGTCTAACTAAAGGCACAAATTCTGCTTCAATGTAATTCACAATCAAAGTGATTTGGAGATTTTGTTAAGATTTTGTTCACAGTGATGTTTACACTGTTATTACAGGATCCATACTAAATATAGTGGATACATCACCAAAATTCCCTGCAGTGTAAAGTCTAATTCCTACTTCTTATTCTACTATTTCGACTGTTTTAATGACCATTAATGAAATCTATGTTATCAGGTGATTGCATAAGAATTCTCATGCAGCGATAGAAATGGTCTTAGATCTCCCCAATTCAGCACATCCTAAACCAACAGCTAACAAATCCCTAAAATAGGTAACGGGTTCTTACCCGTTTTTATGGCACAGCAGTTGTATAAAAACATTATATATTAAAATGTCTTTATCATATTTTTACCATCAGATCTTTAAGGGAACCTGTCACCAGGAATGTGAAATTTAGCTGATGATAGGCTCCAATAGCTTATGCTATCCTGATTTTTAAAAAAGGTCTTTGTCAGCATTCTGAATCATTTCAGTACTATATATAAGTTTAGTTCACATTACCTGGCTCCCTGCCAGCAGTGTGTGGTGAGTACCAGGGGGGTGGGAGGGGGCAGCTGCAGCCTGTGTCAGTCTCCTTTATACTCATCCAGCTCTTATTATCTTTCATGTGCATTGAGCAGGCAGGGGAGGGAGGGGGATGGTGTGAAAGAAAGGAAAAATGCATCAGGAGACTGAGACACACACAGGCTGCTGCAGCCCCTCCGGGATTCCCTGACCAGGTAATGTGAAATAAACTTCTATAAAGTACTAAAATGATTCAGAATGCTGACAAAGACATTTTTTTTAAATCAGAATGGCACTGGCTATTGGAAACTGTCACCAGCTAAAAATCACAACCCTGGTGATAGATTCAATGATTTCATGACATCAGCACATTCTGGACTCACCTGTACAATTTACTCCATTCCCTTGATATCCATTTTTACACTTGCATTCGAAACCACCAAACGTATTGTAACATTCAGCCATAGCGTGACAATTGTGGGTATCGGAGGTGCATTCATCAATGTCTGTGAAATCAGAGGGACAGCAGGTCATTACATGATATATACATGTGCGGTATGTTACACGTTACACTACCCTTTACACATCGTTACTCCAAACTAGGTTAACGATATATGTGACTAACTGGCACTAAGTTTGATTTTTTTCCTCTACTATTGTCCCGTTCTCGCTAATTGCAAGTGAAGCATGTATCCTATGGCTCCACTCATTAGTATGGGAGCTTAGGAAATTGCCGAGCACAGCGCTCAGGTATGTCTGGCACTCACATTGCCAGTGACAGAGAGTGCTGGATATATTTGAGATTCCAATTTCCAATGCGCCCATAGTATTGAATGGAGCATCAGGGTGCTTGCTGGACCTGCCACTCCATTATGTAGTGAGAATAGGACCCTTGTTCTCATTTTGGACCATTACTGTGATTGGTGCAGGTCCCGACAGTCACACCCCCATGGATAGGGAATAACAAACCTGGTACAAGCCCTTTCATTAGGGTGTAAAATGCCATTGAAACACCTTGACATCAAGGTGAAGACTGGGGTTAAACCAGAACCAGGAGAATAGAGGCTAAAAATTTGGTTGCCTGAACTGATGAGCAACATGATATTAATGTCTAAAAAAGCTTCTGAAATTGAATGGGAGCATCAGACGGACATCAGATTGGGAATCAATAGTTATTTGTGGCGAATCCCTCCAAAGGGAACCTGTCACCAGGTTTTACCCCACTAAAGTAGCAGTCCCCTCACGGTGCGTATGAAATATCCTTTCCAGAATTCCTTCTTTCATGTGAAATCTCACCCATTTACTTAAACCTCCCCGAAAGTCAGGCAAATATGACTCTTCTCACATGACATGAGTCAAGTTTAGTGGTTGCAGGGGTATTTCACTTTGGAACCCCTATCTTTGGTTCTATAGCACCCAGAAACATGCTACTGGTGTCATATTAAAGATAAGAATCTCATCTCTCAAGATTTGGGTTCTGTGAGGCTGAAAAACCAGAGATACAGGTACAAAATAGGTGGGTAATGGATCTTTATCTGCATCTTACATTTCCATTTATGCTTTTTGCTGCCTGTATCTCCTGTTCTGTATCTCTCAAAGACAAATGCCTGATGTGATCTAAAAGTTGAGATTCTTATCTTTAATAGGATGAAAAGGGATGTTTCTACTACACAACCAAAGATAATGAAGTGACACTCCCCCTGCAACTATTAACCTTGCCTCATTTCATGTGAAAATGTGGTGAGAAGAGTCATATTTGCCTGACTTTGGGGACAATTTTTTGTCTATAGGTAAATGGATGAGATTTCACATAAATGAGGGAATTCAAGAAAAGACATTTCATACCCTACCTGAGGGGACTAGTAGTTCAGTGGGGTAAATCCTTGTGACCGATTCCCTCTAAGATTCACAAGCACATTCACAGGGTGCGTTAAAACTTTCAGTTTTTCGATGTCAAAACCAGGAGTGGAGTGAAAAAAGGAGTAGAACCTTTCAGTGATATGTTCTCACACATATTATCATCCACACCTGCTTTGGGCTTTGAAAACTGCATCTGAAAAACTGAACGCGCCCTTAGTCTGTAGATGTTCAGTTCTTACTGTGTTATATTATTTTTGATTGCACCCCCCCCCCCCTTCCTTTTCCTTACCTGTACACCGAGAGTTGTTAAACCGGAAGCCTGGCTTACAGATGCACATATATGACCCCACGGTGTTCACGCAGATCGTTGTGTTATCCTTGCACACGTCTTCTATGCATTCATCAATGTCTTTACAGTCTGCGCCATTTCCTTGAAATCCGACATCACACACGCACTTGTATCCCATGGCGGTGGCATGACACAGGGCCTTGGCGTGGCAGGACGGCTTGCAGGCGGCAGAAGACGGCTGGACACAGGTGCCATTGAGGGCTAGGGTTCCGTTTAAGCAGGAGCAGACATAGGACCCTTGTGAGTTGATACATGTGGTGCCATTCGTACATGGAGGATTGCTGAGCGAAGAACATTCATTGATGTCTTCACATAGAAATCCATCGCCGGTAAACCCTGGAAAACATTGACACCTATAACTTCCTGGAAAGTTGGAGCACCGGGCATTCTCATGGCACGCCAACGAGTTCTTGCATTCATCGATATCGGAGCAGTTGAACCCGTTTCCTTCGAACCCTTTGTTGCAAATGCAATCGTATGAACCGAACGTATTGGTACACGTGGCCTGTCCATGGCAGGGGCCGGTCAGACACTCGTCAACGTCATTACAGCTCAGTCCATTGTTATTACTGAACCCAGACCTGCATTCACAATAGTATGACCCAAACGTGTTATAGCACTGGGCATTGAGCTGGCACACCCCAGCCACCGTCCTGCATTCGTCGATATCTTGGCAAATTGTATTGTTAATGGCTTGAAAACCAGTGGCACAAAGACAGCGGTAGGAGCCCGGCGTGTTCAGACAAGAAGCTCCGTATTGGCAGATGCTTTTATTCTGCGCACATTCATCAATATCCTCACATTGTTTGACGCCATCACCAGAATATCCACTTAAACAGCCACAAGAGAAAGATCCGGGAAGGTTGGTACATAGGGCATTGGCGTGGCACCCTCCATTGTTTTGCACACACTCATTTATATCAGTGCAGGTTATTCCATCTCCAGTAAAACCATTTTTGCATGTACATCTATACGTCCCGGGAAAATTTAGGCAAGAAGCTGACGGACTACATATCCCGATACCGCATTCATCAATATCTACACATCGACTCTGGTTTATCATGTAACCTGGTGCGCATTCACACTGGAAGGATCCTTCTGTGTTGCGGCAGGTGGCTTCACTAGGGCACGTGTTATCCTGTAGACATTCATCTATATCAGAACAGGCAAATCCATTACCAAAGAACCCGCGTTTGCAAGTACAGTTATAGCTACCCAGGAAATTGGCGCAGTTGGCCTGCAGGTGGCATTTGTTGCCCATCATGCATTCGTTAATGTCTACACAAGTCAAGCCATTGCCATTGAAACCCTCTCTGCACACACAACTATAAGACCCCGGAGAATTGGTACAGATGGAGAATGGACTGCATATGCGGTTGGCACATTCATCAATATCCGCACATCTGTTTTCCGTATTTTCGTACCCGGACGGACATGTACATTGATAAGATCCTGGAAGGTTTTTGCAACCGGTGAATCCAAAAGCGCGAGCGCAAACCCCAGGCGTGTCTGTGCATTCATCTACATCCAGGCACAGATAGTTACCATTGCCTTTGAACCCAGAATTACAAGTGCACACATATGACCCAGGGTTGTTGGTACAAGTGGCGTTCCAGTGGCATAAATTGGCTTTTTTACACTCATCGATGTCCGTGCAATTGACTCCGTTCCCTGTATAACCCGTCTTACATGCACAAGTCCGATCTCCAGGTGTGTTGGTACAAACCGCGTCGGAGTGGCATCCTCCATTACCGCTGGCACATTCATTAATGTCCGAGCAATTAAAGCCATCTCCGGTGTAACCAGCCTTGCACTGGCACAAGTAGCTGCCAATGGTGTTTGTACACGTGGCTTGTTGGTGGCACCGGTGCACTGAGGTGGTGCATTCATTAATGTCAGCACATACTTCTCCACTACCCGAATATCCGTCTCTACAAATGCAAAAATAGTCCCCAGAAGCGGTGCTTAAGCAGTCTGCGTCTTTGTGACAATGAAGACCTTTGGATGTGCACAGGTCATTGGCTGAAACAGAAAGCAGAATGGATTATTCTAGTATGTGGTGGATATATAAGAGGGGTTAGAAGTCAATCCATAAATTGTACACATTATATTGGTCATGTACAAGGGGAAATCCAGAAAGTATCCAGACTATGGCCTCACTGTGCGGCTACACTTGAATGTCTTGTCCTAGTCATCCCCTGGTTTTCACCCTTTAACCCCATACAGGGGTCAGGTCTCTGCCGCAGATAACCTCCAGGTTGCTTACATAGAGTCGTCTCAGTTTAGTGTTGGCTGCTGAGACACTGATATGCAGCATAAATGGGACAGAAAGGGACCTGGTTAGTTAATAGAATCAGGTTGGGACAGGTAGAACAGGTTAAGGGGTTGGCCACTTATAGGAAACTTTTTTAGGGTCGTACACACAAGACTCATTCAGATGGCCTTTGTGGGGACGTATATCCGGCTACAAGTTTTCATCTGGATATACGTCGCCGTACCGGGCACGGTAAATAAGGAACACCCAGTTCGAAACACGTAGGTCAAGTCCAGTGTGACCATGACGTTTGTACAACTTTTTAATCTACAATTAAAATTAAGTCTTGATGATTTATGGAAGTTCCTGCAACATTTTCTCTATGTCGAGCACAATGTGTGCTCACCATACCATGCCGTCACCACAAAATAAAAATATATCTTTGGCCATAAGAACAGCCGTGCAGTGCTATTTCTTATGTAGAGGGGAGGAGGGAGCAGCGCTCACCTCTCCTCCTCTCCAGTGCGGTGACGTGTGCTCATCTGGGGTCCGTTGTGTGAATGTAGCCTTACCCTAATAAAGTTTCCCGAACTCCCCTGAGTACTGTGACATCCCTTGTCCTGATGGCTTATGGCACAAGCAGGGATGTCTGCACAACCCCTATCACCAGTTGGAGCCAGCAGGACACAGGACATCACATTAAGTCCTGAATCCTGCTGTCTCGGGGGCATATGACCCACCTCTCCCAGTGGGGAACAGCAAATTTTATCAGGCTGAGTATAATATGGGTGTCCCTATTATGGTCTTGTATAACCCTTTTAAATTAGCCAACCCCTCTAATATACAGGCAGATAAAATCTGTACTAACACTCCTATGCAGGAGCACTAGGAATCTTTGCTCAGGCACCTTCATTTCTGTGGGAGGTGCCTGAGCAAGAGGGAACTAACCAATGACAGAGACAGAGGGGACTAACCAGGGACTCATTACAGGACCTTTAGGTCTGTAAAGAGTTTTTAAGAAGGGAGTGGCCATGTTTATCACATATAGAATGTATCTAAGGATGTTTTTAGTCAATTAAGTCAATTACACTGACTCTTACAATGTCTATTTGACTCTTACATTGTTTTAAATTGTCTACATCATAGAAGGTCTTATACATAAATATTTATGGATTATATTAAACCATTTACCTAAATTACAGCTCATATAATAACCGCTATAAATATTGTTTTTACCTGCTAACACGTAATGTCCGATCATTGATGTCCAGGTCAAGAAGACCAAGGAAATCCTCGAAAAAAAAGAAGGAAAAACAATCTTTAGGAACAGTATTTATGAGGTGGATACACATATTGGTTCCCTTCTCTAAACTTGACTCATTTTAGGCAAAAAAATGACTCTTCTCATCTAATTTGCATATGACTTTGGGGAAGATTTTTCTTTATAGGTAAACAGGAAAGATTTCACATAAAATAGGGAATTGTAGAAAGGACATTTCAGCCCCTACCCGAGGGGGCTGGTATTTTAATCGGGTAAATTCAGTGTCCCTATGATTTTCAATATGGAATTGTCAATAAAGCCTAATACTTCTTGGATTTATGGCTTTTCTATAGGATAGGGGGATATTCTACCTATTTGGCTTCTATGTGTGACAAGAAGGAAGTGACAGGTGATATGTGGCCATTGATGGACTCCACCTGTAATAGTATATTATCCCCATCTGTCATCCTGGTATCTATGACAGATCCTCCATATAACAGAGAAATCATAAAATAATCCGGCAGCCTAGACTTACCAACACATCATTCTTGACAGGTATAATATCTCTGGGAACTTCAGTATTGTGATATTTGAGATCTCTCGACTCGAACAAAAACTTCGATTTTATGGAAGAAGTTTTAAAAAGTGAATATCCCGCAGTCTGGCGTTGAACGTCCTCCCTAGAGCTGAAATTTGTCACAAGAAGAAGAAGAATAGAAATTATTTTAATTGATTTGATTCCAATCCAGTATATTGTATAGGATTTCTGTACTTAAAGGGGTATTTGAATATATATCAAAATGGGGTCAGACATTTGGTAAACTCAGGTGTGATGTCACGTCTGTCAGTCATATGATCTGTATGTACTAATATCCCATTCAAGTGAATAGGTTGGAGCTGCAATACCAAGTACGGCCACTATACCATATGTGGAGCTGTTCTTGGTAGATTGTGATGAAGCGTTATATAAAAATATGCTTACTGTCCAGTCCGTGGCTGTTAATTTTGAGTAATTGGGGGGAGGGGGGATCTGAAAGGTGTGTAGCCAAAGGGACCCCCAGTTTGTAGTGGACCTGAGACTTTGTAGCTAGTGACTTAGTTTGCTCTAAAGTGCTTTTCCCATCCAGTCTATTTTTTTACATAGACAAATCCACATCTTTGGTGGTCTGGATCAGTGAAGGGGTAATGCTCATATCCTTTCTGGTCTAGGACAGCAAGGGGGTTAACTTCTTTTGACAGTACCACACACCTTAAAGGGAATCAATCAGCAGTTTTGAACATACAAAGTTGGCAACAATGTTAGGTATTGTCCATGGAGATCTGTGTAACCATACCTTGGTGTGTGGTGTTAGCATCAGCCGCAGGACTGTGAAATATGAATTCGTATTCCAGGATTGTAACTGGACTTGAAGCATAGGGGTAGTTTTTTCACACCGCTGTATTCTTAGACCACTGCATTCCAACTGCTCCCCAGCTCCTCTCCTCTACTGTAATATCTAACCAGAAGCCTGCTATTGCTCTTACTCAGAGCTGAGGGTTGTGCAGCTGTTTTGTAAAGAGATATCATACTGAAGTGTTCCATGTCCAGCTATAATCCTAGAATATAAATCCATTTAACAGTCCTGCTGCTACTAAAAGCACACACAAAAGGTAGGATTACACATCTCTACAGGGACAATACATAACACTATCTGTGGCTTTGTATTGACAGAACTACTGGTACAAGGGAAAAGAAATTCCTAAAAGCCCCTCTAAGTGCACCCCATACAATCTAACAAATAGTAGGAAGGGGATTTTGCAAATATGGGCTCCTGAAATCCAGTCAAAGACCAGGACATAATTAAAGGGTATGTCTAAGAATAGAAAATAATGGGCACCACACTGGGACACAGGTTATGTGGGGTATTGCAGCTCATCCCTATTCACCCCGGACCAGTGGACAATAAGCATTTATGTTTTTTTTACTCCTGTAAACCCCTTAATGGGGAACAAAATGTAAGAGATTAAATCAGATTTAAGGGGAAGATATACCTTAAGATCAGGGGTGTAACTACAGGGATAGCAGCCATAGCAGCTTCTATGGGGTCCACAGTGTCAGGGGGGCCCGACATCTGGGGTATTGGGTTTGAATATGTTATATGTGTATTTTGTGATGTGTATATGTTGTATGTCTGTGTATATGATGCATGGGTGTATATGGCAGTGTATATATGGTGTGTATATACTGTATGTGTATTTTGTATTTTTTAAGGGGTAAGTCCGCTATGGGCCCCTACCTCTCGTAGTTATGCCACTGCTTAAGATGCGTCAAAAATCTCTAGTGGATGAAGCCCTTGGCTTTCTAACCATAAACCTGACCATCCAAAGCACAAGTTGAAAAGTTATACAGTTTACACCAATAAACTTTACGAATCAGTAACTCAAGTTTTTAAAGATCTCTGCTTGCTGTCATTGAGTAGAAACTGCATCATTTAAAGTAATAAAACCATGTTCTGCTGATATAAGAATAGACATAAGTCACATCCACTCACCATTGCCGTCAGTAGGGTGTATGCGGAGCAGCGGAGGCCGGGGGAGCTGTGGCGGGTGCATGTCTCATCTCACACTGAGGAGTGACTCTGCCTGGTGACCTTTTCGTTAGGTTTCATTGTCATGTACAATACAGAATGTCCTTAAATCTGAGAATCTCGGCTTTTGTATATCTGTTATCCAAGCCGGGTCCCTAAGGATATATTGTGACTCCCATATCATCTTTGTTTTCAGGTTCACACAGCAGAGAACATAGAACATGATACACAACCGGGCAAAGAGAAATGATATAATACATATAGTATATACAGTATATACAGTCACCTCTTCTGTTTCAGTGAAGTTTTGTAATATAACAATTTGGGGTACAGGCAGTCCCCGGGTTACATACAGGATAGGTTCTGTAGGTTTGTTCTTAAGTTGAATTTGTATGCAAGTCGGAACTGTATACTTTATCATTGTAATCCCAGCCAGAATTTTTTTGGTCTCTGTGACAATTGGATTTTAAAAATATTGGATTGTCATAAGAATCAATATTAACACTAAAGCTTCATTACAGACACCTGTGATAACTGTTACGTCTGATCAATGTAGCCTAGGACTAAAGTACAGGAGATTACCAACATCCAGAGGTCCGTTTGTAACTAGGGGTCGTATGTAAGTCGAGTGTTCTTAAGTAGGGGACCGCCTGTATTTCCTTGTATGGTATAACTGCATGTCATGTTGTTCCTCTGTTATTCCTCCTACAAATGTATGACTAAATTGTCACCTGGGTGTTTCCAGCACATACTGGCCCACTTTATGTAAGAACAGTGCAGTGTGTACTATGTGCAGTTACCTGTGTAGTATGCAGGGGGCGCCAGATTCAGGAATCAGGCACCCTATGCACTGCTCCGACAACTTTTTTTGGTGCACCTTTAACATGGGGCGTGCAACACAATTCTGTTGCATAATAAATGTGGTGCAGGGTCCGACTGAGAAAACCGATGCAAGGGTCTATAATAAATCTGGACCCCCGTCTATATGTATAGGAGACAGGACATCACATCAACACCCCCTCCCCACTCAGCTGGTAACAACTTAGTTATAGATTTCTAGAAGGAATAACAGAGGGACTGCATAATGCAACATTAAGGTAACTGTAAGATCTAGAATGTTATAGTATGGGAATCCTTTGGTGGTCAGTTTCAGTATCACATCGATCTTTGGTACTTCCGTGGGTCACAGGACCCTCTTTGGGCAATCAGTGCCCTCCTGGGGCGGAATAAGACTGCCATGGGTCCTGGGCTGTATGAATATTATAGACCCTACAAGTCTGGAATCACTTCCTCCATCTGGTACTAGAATCAGCTTCATGGGGAATGGAGGATGTGTCCCTTCTGTCTGCTCTCAATCTGCGGTTTCAGGACTGGTGGAGGACCTTCAAAGGTCCAGAAATGGTTCTTGTGTACATGTGAATTGAGAGCAGGAACAGATGTATGAGAATTTTATGGGTGATGGTCCTTCTCAATATACAATTTGGTGGGTGGTTTGGGTGGCTATGGGTCCCTTAGAAGGCTTGGGCCCCAAGCCACCCATATTATAATCCACTACTAGTGGCCTCCCACGACCATACAACATAACATGAGAGGAAGTGATATCCTGTGGTCTGATGAAGCTGATGTTTGGACAAAGCAATTCCCATGACCTCCCAGGACCTGAACACTGTCATGGTACCAGGAGCAAGAAACAGGTTAAGTAAACTTTCTTTTTTTTGTCACCCCAGCCGCAATGGTTATAGATGGAAACCCCTTTAATAAAAAAAAGGGAGTGATGATGATAAATGTTCCATATTAGAGACATGTGCTGCCAAAGTGTCACTGTAATCCAAGGAGTGTTGGACTGGCCCACCAGAGGAACCTGCTCTGGTCTAACCTAATACTTGAACCCAAAAAACAACTCAGTTTGGGAGCTGGTAGAGTCTATTCCATGTGGATTATGAAGGGTGAGCCCACGGTACACCGGAGCGGAGAAACCTTCTGTTCTGCTTCTTAGAGACCGAATCACCTCAATGTTATTCATACACTAAATACAAGAAGAGGATAAACATCATTTTTACACTGAAAACTGTCAGTATTTTCTGTTTCCCATAGACCATAATCAACATCAGAAATAAGATCTGCATTCTGCAATTTTACCAGCAGGTGTCACTGCTGACCTGTAGATGATGGCTGGGTAATTACAATGATTACACAATACTATATACATAGGTGGTTGAACTTGATGGACGTGAGGCTATTTTTAACTGTGTAAACAATGTAACTTAGTCTGCAAGCGTTTTGCCGTACAAGTATTATATTAGCCTCGACCCTTCCCTCTACTGTACTGCACCTCCCTCTCTCACAATATTGTGCAGCAGAATATTGAAGAAGCAGAATCAGAGTGGGCTCCAGGTTTCAGGAGGCCCCTGGGTGACAGAGCCTCAGTAGGCCCCTTTGCAGTGACCTCATGAGGCAATATTAAAAAATCAGAAACTAAAACAGTCTCCTGTTCCCTAATATTTTCCCTAGTTTACTATACCAAACAGCCCCCTCCTAGTTATTTAATATAATCCCCCCTTACCCCCTTGGATTCATTAGACACATTCCCCCTCACCCCTATGGATTTCTTATGTACAGCCGTATGTGGGCCCCTCAGGAGCTCTGGGCCCTGGCAACTGCCTAGTTATGCCCAGTGCTAGCGTAGAATAAATAAAGGGTGTTGAACAAGGGGAAAGTCCATGCAAGTGGGTAAGTACAGGGGCGGATTAGGACTGCCATTGGCCCTGGGCTGTGTGGATATTAAAGTCAGTTTCAGCATCTCATCAATCTTTGGTATTTCCGTGGGTCACATGACCCTCTTCGGTCAATTAGTGGTCTCCAAGGGCGGAAAAAGCCTGCCATGGGCCCTGGGCTGTATGGATATTATAGCCTCTACAAGTCTGGAATCACTTCCTACATCTGGTACTAGAATCAGCTTCTTCTGCCTGCTCAATCTGCAGTTTCAGGAGCTTTGGAGGACCTTCAAAGGTCCTGAAATGGCTCTTGTGTACATGTGTATTGACAGCAGTAACAGGTGTACAAGAAGTTTATGGGTGAAGGTTCATCTTTGTATAAAATTTGGTGAGTGGCCATAATAATAATATACAGGCAGTCCCGGGGTTATGTACAAGATAGGGTCCGGAGTTTTGTTCTTAAGTTGAATTTGTATGCAAGTCGACACTGTATATTTTATAATTGTAGATTCAGACAAAAAAAAATTTGGATTATAAGGATTATCAATAAATCTTCATTACAGACACCTTACAGCTGATCATTACAGTCTGGGACTATTGTAACATCCAGAGACTTCACCAGTGGTCACAGTGGGTCCGTCTGTAACTAGGGGTTGTCTGTAAGTTGGGTGTCCTTAAGTAGGGGACCGCCTGTAATAACAATATTTATATAGCGCCATCATATTTCGGAGCACCATGGGCCCCTTAGAAGACTGAGCCCCAGTAATTCGTAACTGGGTAAGTAACTGAGTATGTTGAGGGAAGCTGGAAATAATGTATTAGCCAATAGAAAATGATTCTGTGATGTTACACACCTTTATGTAAAGAATAGAAAAGTGTATAAGGAATGATATCTTTATTGGCAATCCAGTAAAATTATATTTGCACGCTTGCGGGGCACCGCCTGTGTTCCTCCAGGACTATAGAGAAGTGCAGACAAACAGGTCTGCGCTGCTTCTGCGCCACGGAGGAAAGTGATGGTAATAGGGCAGTATGGACTTGCCAGCAGAAGGTCTGTACTGCTGGTGGATGATTCAGGCAAGTGCCCAAATCAGACACAACTGTTCTGCCGCCCCCTTCAGGGCTCTGCATCTGCCGCCTGTGGCGGAATTTTCCCTGACTATGAAGGGCTATAGAGGGTTGGCTTCAGATGCAGGGGTCTGGAGATGCAGGATGCATGGCCATAGATTTATATTGTTGCTGTGATCTGGCAAAATTTGTGAGCCCAGATCATGAATGGGAACTGGGCTTTAGTCTGTTGTCTTTGTGAAGAATGACTTGGAGGACAGCAGCAATTTTCATCAAGACCTATATTTGGGCACTGTACAATACCACTTGGGCGCTCTTCTCTTGTCCTCCCATTGTTTGCTCCTTGAAATCCTTCTGACTCTATGGATCTGCTCCTCCATAACCAGTCGGTGATACCCTTGTTGTATTCGTTGTCTATCCTCACCGATCCGAATATATCTCACAATAGATATGTTCATGTGTCCTGGATGAAAACTGTTCCATTTCAGCTGAGCTGGACGACCTGTAGATTGTGATGTATGATATTTTTCCATTCAGGGTTATGGGGTCCAGTTTGTCCATTTTTTCCTTCCTAAAAAAAATTAAGCTTTTATACTCAGGTTAGGAGAAGATAACATCCTTTGTACTTGACTGTAGGAAATACATTGCATTTAGTGATGGGTCATTCACAAACGAGCCGGCACAAAAAACCGACTCATTCGCATGAACGCCCGGAACTGGCTCACTAAACCCCACCCCTAAATGGCTCACCACGCCCCCTAATAGGGAGCCCTTCGGGAGCCAGAAGAGCTGGCTCTTCTTAGTGACCAGAGCCTAATGAGCCAGCTCACTAAGAAGAGCCGTAATTCCCATCACTAATTGCATTATCTTCTAAATGTACTTCCTGATACTAACCTCATGCAGACACTTTACTGAGGCAGAGGGCACTTTACGGGTTAATGTATCTGCAGCGTAAAATGTATATAGATTTGTAATTATAAAGTGCCCCTAAGTTTCATGTTGAAGAAAGAGGGAAAGAGATGTGTTTCTTTGCATTCCCAGACAACATTATACCCATTATACGTTTTATAAGCATTTGCATTACAATATAATTGTGTGTTATAACTTACCTTGCACCATGACAAAATCCTCTGTGTAGTCCTAGGGGGTTGAGCTTTGGTTTGGATGCATTTCAAAAAACAGCAGGTAACTTGTCTGTACTGTAGGCTGCCTCCATCTTTGTGCTCCTGTACAGCTCCTCCCTCCCCCACTGATGTCAGATCACCAGGCTGTGACCTCTGTGAAGGAGCAGGAGGAGGAGCTATACAGGAGAACAAAGGTGGGGGCCAAGAGCTGAGGAGTCTGCAGCACAGATAAGTCACATGTTGTTTTTTAAAATGCAGAGCCCAACCTCTGGGACTACAAAGAGGATTCTGTCAGGGTGCAAGGTAAGTTATAACACTTTATTACATTATAATGCAAATACTTAGAAAAGGCAGAAAGGCATTTTTGCACTGCAGATGTGAAGGGCTTCTGCAACCTGTCTTTAGTGAAAATGAGGTCCCTGGTGACAAGTTCCCTATAAAAGAAAAAAATCATTATGAATTTACAGATAATTGGAAAAGAGCCGTGGCTAATTATATGGTTGGGCGTGGCTTGTTTGTCCCTCTGTCACTTCGTTGGGAGGTAAACAAAGAATCACAGAGCGTATCCAGAGAGACAGCACAAAAGTAAATGTCTGTACTGCTGAATCACTTGATGAACATTCCGGAATTATTATTATGGCTTTAAAGGCCCATGGCCAACTTATGTAAAAGGGTGGCCAACCCCGTTAATAAAACCTACACCATATAAAGACCCCATTCTAGTGACTGCACCATGTGTACTGCCCTCTTCTCCCCTCATGGTCCCCTCTCTGCCCCCTCTCTCCCTGTGTATACAGCAGATGCAGGATGACTGTAAATAACAATCTGTCAGTGCAAATTCAAATAACAACAGGCTGCAGTAACCAGCAGGAGCCACCAGGGGGCACATCATAAGGCTTGGTATCAGGTGCTGGGAGTTTCAGTGTAGATTTTGTGTAAACACCTTGTGGTTGTAGAGGTAAAGATAAAAAAACATTGCTTTATATCTCCCGCAAAGCCGTAAAACAAGAAGCATCCTCTCCTGATCGGGGATCCCTACAAGTTGTTAGGAGTGACCCCTTTACCTTTAATCTCATTCAAAAGACTGATATTAAAGGTAAACCCTACTCAGGTGTCTACTGTATAATAACATACCATAAGATGTGCATTAAGTTCTATAGGCGAATGTCATAAACATGCACTGCTGTCAGTAGTGATGTAATGATGGGTCAGTGGTATCTATATAGAGGTCATTGTACAGCGAGGGGGAGGAGATAAGCTGTGACATCATCTATTGTCAGTAGTGATGTAATGATGGGTCAGTGGTATCTATATAGAGGTCATTGTACAGCGAGGGGGAGGAGATAAGCTGTGACATCATCTATTGTCAGTAGGGATGTAATGATGGGTCAGTGTTATCTATATAGAGGTCATTGTACAGCAGGAGGAGATAAGCTGTGACATCATCTATTGTCAGTAGTGATGTAATGATGGGTCAGTGTTATCTATATAGAGGTCATTGTACAGGGAGGGGGAGGAGATAAGCTGTGACATCATCTATTGTCAGTAGTGATGTAATGATGGGTCAGTGTTATCTATATAGAGGTCATTGTACAGGGAGGGGGAGGAGATAAGCTGTGACATCATCTATTGTCAGTAGTGATGTAATGATGGGTCAGTGTTATCTATATAGAGGTCATTGTACAGGGAGAGGGAGGAGATAAGCTGTGACATCATCTATTGTCAGTAGTGATGTAATGATGGGTCAGTGTTATCTATATAGAGGTCATTGTACAGGGAGAGGGAGGAGATAAGCTGTGACATCATCTATTGTCAGTAGTGATGTAATGATGGGTCAGTGTTATCTATATAGAGGTCATTGTACAGGGAGGGGGAGGAGATAAGCTGTGACATCATCTATTGTCAGTAGTGATGTAATGATGGGTCAGTGTTATCTATATAGAGGTCATTGTACAGGGAGAGGGAGGAGATAAGCTGTGACATCATCTATTGTCAGTAGTGATGTAATGATGGGTCAGTGTTATCTATATAGAGGTCATTGTACAGGGAGAGGGAGGAGATAAGCTGTGACATCATCTATTGTCAGTAGTGATGTAATGATGGGTCAGTGTTATCTATATAGAGGTCATTGTACAGGGAGGGGGAGGAGATAAGCTGTGACATCATCTATTGTCAGTAGTGATGTAATGATGGGTCAGTGTTATCTATATAGAGGTCATTGTACAGGGAGAGGGAGGAGATAAGCTGTGACATCATCTATTGTCAGTAGTGATGTAATGATGGGTCAGTGTTATCTATATAGAGGTCATTGTACAGGGAGAGGGAGGAGATAAGCTGTGACATCATCTATTGTCAGTAGTGATGTAATGATGGGTCAGTGTTATCTATATAGAGGTCATTGTACAGGGAGGGGGAGGAGATAAGCTGTGACATCATCTATTGTCAGTAGTGATGTAATGATGGGTCAGTGTTATCTATATAGAGGTCATTGTACAGGGAGGAGGAGGAGATAAGCTGTGACATCATCTATTGTCAGTAGTGATGTAGTGATGGGTCAGTGTTATCTATATAGAGGTCATTGTACAGGGAGGAGGAGGAGATAAGCTGTGACATCATCTATTGTCAGTAGTGATGTAATGATGGGTCAGTGTTATATATATATAGAGGTCATTGTACAGGGAGGGGGAGGAGATAAGCTGTGACATCATCTATTGTCAGTAGTGATGTAATGATGGGTCAGTGTTATCTATATAGAGGTCATTGTACAGGGAGGGGGAGGAGATAAGCTGTGACATCATCTATTGTCAGTAGTGATGTAATGATGGATCAGTGTTATCTATATAGAGGACATAGTACAGGGTGGGGGAGGAGATAAGCTGTGACATCATCTATTGTCAGTAGTGATGTAATGATGGGTCAGTGTTATCTATATAGAGGTCATTGTACAGGGAGGGGGAGGAGATAAGCTGTGGAATCATCTATTGTCAGTAGTGATGTAATGATGGGTCAGTGTTATCTATATATAGGTCATTGTACAGGGAGGGGGAGGAGATAAGCTGTGACATCATCTATTGTCAGTAGTGATGTAATGATCGGTCAGTGTTATCTATATAGAGGTCATTGTACAGGGAGGGGGAGGAGATAAGCTGTGACATCATCTATTGTCAGTAGTGATGTAATGATGGGTCAGTGTTATCTATATAGAGGTCATTGTACAGGGAGGAGGAGGAGATAAGCTGTGACATCATCTAATGTAATCGATAAGACTGACATAGAATCTCCCCAGTATTATCTTTTGCTACATGTTGTTAAATTCCAGCTTGTAATTAAAAGGAACACTCCATTCAAAGCTGATTCATTGGGGGTGCTCATTATGCCTTTAAACCACTAGTCTACATTGTGCAGGTTCTGAAGGGAGGAGCAGGACTCGAGGTTCTAGCAAATTTCTTAGTATAAAATGAAAATGAGTCTCCCTTCAGGCCCTGCACCATGTATTATTCAGTGCATTAGCTGTGATTGTAGTGTTCCCTGCAGGAAAACTGCAAGATCGTCAGCATTTTTCTAAGTATATAAAAAGTTACAAAAATGTCATGTAAAAACTGGATTTATAAAGGTCATTTTCTTATGACACTTTTCCTTCAAATTTGCAACACTCAGAGCATCAAAAATAAAAAAGGCCCATCATCCATGAACTGATCAGACATACATCCTTCTAGTCTCCAAATTGGGTTATCTTCTGCTGCATCTTTAGGGTCTAGTACTGGCTTGGATCCTGGGTCCACTGGGGATCCTCTGATTCTCTGGTGGGTCAGTCCGACACTATAGATAAAGCTTAGGAAGACTGTACTGCAAGGATTGGAAAAAATAGCATTTATTGTTGCAGGGCTGGCGTAAGGGGTCAGAAAAGTGGACATTTGCCTAGGGCCCCCTCTCCTAAAGGGGCCTCCTGTATGTGGACTTTTGTGGGTAGAGGATGTATTTCTCTTTTAATACCTCATCCTTGCATGCCCGAGATGCTGAATACTGTTGAATGCTTATCATAGATCTCCTGTCTATATATCTATCACCTATCTGTCCAGTTATCTATCTCCTATAATCTGCCTATTTCCTATCTATATATCTGTCCATGTAACCATTTATCTATCTAGCATTTTGTCTATCTATTTATCAATATATCTTCTATCTACCTATCTATCTCCTATCTATTATCTATCATTCAATCTTCTATCTCTCTTCTATTGTATATATCTCTCATACTGTATCTATTTATCTTTATCATCTTCTATCTTTCATATTTATCTTCTATCATCCATCTACCTCTCAACTATCTCCTATAACATTCTCCTACAGTCTCATATTACCGATACTTACCTACTACTGTGTGTAGCTACAATGGGGCACATTTACTTACCCGGTCCAGTCGTGATCCAGCGGCAGGTTCTCCGGCACTGATTCGGGTTCTGCTGGGATTCACTAAGGTCCGTGCGCCGATATTCACCAGGTGTCGCTGCTGCGCCGAGGTCCGCCGGAGTTCACCTGCTTTTTTCTGGTGTATGTGAGTGCTTGATCTTGCGACACAAATGGCTTTTTAAATTCCGCGGTTTTTCCGAATCCTTCGGGTTGTCCGGTGGCCACGCCCCCCGATTTCTGTCGCGTGAAAGTCGGCGCGATTGCGCCAAAAATCGATCGCGTGCGCCACAATCCCATGAAATACAGCGCAGAGCGGAAATATTCGGGAAAAACCCGACGGATTCGCGGCTGCGGACCCTTAGTAAATGTGCCCCACTGGGGGTCATTTATTAAGGGCCCGATTCGCGTTTTCCCGACGTGTTACCCGAATATTTCCGTTTTGCGCCGCTTGTACTTAAATTGCCCCGGGATTTTGGCGCACGCGATCGGATTGTGGCGCATCGGCGCTGGCATGCGCGCGACGGAAATCGGGGGGCGTGGCCGAACGAAAACCCGACGTATTCGGAAAAACCGCCGCATTTAAAAACCGAAAATGTGTCGCATAAGGACCGCTTACCTTCACCTGGTCCAGCTCGGTGCATTCCGGCGCGATGAGTTTACTTTCAGCGCAGCAGCGCCACCTGGTGGACGGCGGAAGAACTACCTTATTAAATCCCGGCCGGACCCGAATCCAGAGCGGAGAAGCCGCCGCTGGAACGCGAATGGACCGGGTAAGTAAATTTGCCCCAGTGTGTTATTATTGTGCAGGGCTAAATGAGCCTCTTACTGAATGTGACTGTCCATAAAATAGCCTTATTTTGGGGCCCCACTTTGTCTAAAACCAGCCCTGTATGGGTGTATATTCTATAAAAACATACAAAAATAGTCAATGCCCTTAATATACAAATACACAATACAAGCTTCAAGATATGGAAACTTGCGTCCATTTCCGCTCTGTGATAAATAATTTTTTGGAACAGAAAACATCCACGCAAACTTGTGAGGAAGTGTCTGGTGAGGAGAATGCCGAGGAATTTCAGCTCCATATTTTATCTGGAATTCTGTGCGGGGCTGTTGTTACATGTTTTCTGGAAATCCTGGGGCAGTGGGGGGTAATAAAGTACAAGGTGTTCAGTGTTGTCAGTATTGTATTATATAATCTCCTCTTTATAGATAATATGATAAGTAAGAAGAATTTGTTCTATAGTCTCCATGTACTTTTCCAGGGTGTGTACCCGAGATCCTGAATATAAAATATAGCACTGACATTCTTGTACAGGTTGTTATGTATCTAGTAGCTTATGGAGGTATTAAACACAATGGGGCTCATTTACTAAGGGTCCGAACGCCGCACTTTCGTCGGGTTTCCCGAATATTTCTGTTTTGTGTCGAATTGCGCCGGATTGTGGCGCACACAATCGGATTTTGGCTTGCAGAAATCAGGGGGGCGTGGCCGTAGGACATCCCGACGGATTCGGACAAACCGCAGAATTTAGAAAGTTTTTGTGTCGCAAGATCAAGCACTCACAAGCATCGGGAAGAAGAAGGTGAACTCCGGCGGACCTCGGCACAGAAGCGATGGATGCAGGAACTCGGACGCACGACCTTAGTGAATCGCATCGGACCCGAATCCACGTAGGACAACGCACCGCGGGATCGCAACAGGACCGGGTAAGTAAATCTGTCCCAATGGGGCTCAATTACTAAGGGTTGCACTCTGCACTTTTGTCGGACTCTGCACCTTTTTCGGGGTTAGAACGGCTTGCACACATATGCAAGAAGTGTCTGCGCTGGGATTGTGTTTGACGCAACCCTTTTTTTGGCGCAGCTGCACCGGCTTCCATGCAACACAATTTAGGGGGCGTGCTGTCAGATGATCCGACTGATTCGGACTGAACGCGGGATTTAACTATGAAATTGTGTCGCAAGACAATGCCCTTACATGCACCAGGAAGAAGAAGGTGAACTTGGACCTGAGCGGGGAAGCGACACATGCAGGATATCGGGCGCACGATCTTAGTGAATCGCGGCACAGCGCATTATAGACAGACTACATACCTCCCAACATTTGTGAAAACGAAAGAGGGACAAAATGGCCGCACGCGTAGCGTGCCGCGGCGATCCCCCTAAGCCACACCCCCAATCACTCCCTGGTCACGCCCCAAATTTTAGCCATATTAAAATAATAAAAATCATCTCAATAAAAAAAAAAAAATATATCCTCATTTGGATTTGAACCCAGAACCTGCAGTGTCCATGTGCAATAATAACACAGCACCTAAACCCACTGAGCTATAGCCTCTATGATTAACAAGTGGAGAATTTTGGTAACTAAGAACTATGACTATATACTGCCTTGGTATATAGGGAGGGATCTTCTCAGATTATTGTAATTATTGAGACTATTATTATTATTATGGAGATTATTATTATTATTTTTACCATTATTAATAATCATCTCCATAATAATAAAAACAATAAAATTTATAATAATAATAATAATAATAATAATAATAATAATAGTCTCAATAATTACAATAATAATCTCTGAGAAGATCCCTCTCTATCAGGGCATTAGTCTGTGTCACAGTGTAAATGGCAGATAACACTTCTTAGTTACCAGAAATCCCCAGCTCTGTATCACTGGGCTTATAGCTCAGTTAGTTAAGCTTCTGTCTGCAGTGCACAGGGTCCCAGGTTCGAATCTCAGCCTGGCCAAAACTTTATGTAATTTAATTATATAAAGAGCTTGTGTCTGGGGAAGCCCTGGAGACCATATATGGACAGATGCTGATCTGAGCTGATGACGTGGCCCCTGCTCTCTCCACTAAGCCGACGCTTCTCTGAAAAGGATTCCCTGCCCGATGTCTGCTCTGGGGAACCCTAGGAGATGCAGTGACCATATATGGACAGATGCTGATCTGACCTGATGACGTGGTCCCTGCTCTCTCAGCTAAGCCGACACTTCTCTGAAAAGGATTCCCTCCCGATGTCTGTAGAAGCCATTCTGTACTGTGAGTTCAGGCTTTCAAAGTATTTACTATGGGGACACAGCGCTGGGACACAGCGGGACCTGGGGGGAGAATCCGTGACAATATCATAGCTGCCCGTGACGCGGGGCAGAGGTACGAAAAACGGGAAAGTCCCGTCAAAATCGGGACGGTTGGGAGCTATGCAGACAATGCACTTTCTGTAAACTCTGGTGACCCTGTCAGTAAATGTGCCCCACTATGGCCAAAAAAATGAACCTCTTCTTTTATGACCTGATCATCACTTTCCAAAAACGTGGGTGAAGTTGGGTTGCATTTAGGGGGAAGGGGCCTGGGGTGTGGAAGCTTTAGCCTAATAGGGTTACTATAACTTGATATTAGGTAATTAACCAATATACATCTAGTAATAGTTCTGCTCCACTTTCTTTATATGTAAAGTGAAGTCTCCTTTTTTTACCTCATCAGCCAGATTCCTGTCCATAAAATGGCCGATGGAGGGTCATGTGATTTTATCTGCTCATTAAAAAGTGTCCTGCCAGGACCTTACGATTGTATTCATGAATATAAAAATAAGGTCCTGTCAGGTCCATTGCATATGGACAGATAGAGATCACATGACCCTCCATCTGCAGCCATTTTATGGTCTGGCTGATGAGGTAAAAAAAAAGGAGGCTTCACTTTACATATTTTGTGAAATCGCTCTGGCTGATGCTAGGTAGTAGGTAGGTAGTGCAGGAATCAGGGCACACACAGGTTATAGTCCAAATCAAGTGTTTTAAAATTTACCCCATGTCTGCATTAACCCTTAAGTTACTGCAGACAAATCCAAGGCTTCTACCATACACCCTTTAACTTCCTGTACGGCAGATACCTGTCCCCCCAAACTACACCCCTCACTTTCTCACAATATTATTTAAGTTTTAAAATATTAGAAAATTACCTAATATCTAACCCCCTACACTTACATAAACATTACAAAAAAACATGAGGTAAAGTGGCCAACCCCTTTAAGATTAGTGTAAGGAATGAGGCTGGTGTGAGATGCCCCCACATTAACAGCATTAGAAGAGTGTGGTGGCCCTGGTCTTTGACCAATGCAGATGTCACTGTTGGCTACATGGTTAAAAACAAATGGGTTTTGTAGATTTCTATATACAGGCAGTCCCCGGGTTACGTACAAGATAGGTTCTGTAGGTTTGTTCTTAAGTTGAATTTGTATGTAAGTCGGAACTGTATATTTTATCATTGTAACCCCAGACAAATTTTTTTTTGTCTCTGTGACAATTGGATTTTAAAAATGTTGGATTGTCATAAGAACCAGGATGAACAATAAAGCTTCATTACAGACACCTGTGATAACTGTTATAGCTGATTATTGTAGCCTAAGGCTAAAGTACAGTAAATTACCAACATCCAGAGGTCCGTTTGTAACTAGGGGTCATCTATAAGTCAAGTGTTCTTAAGTAGGGGACCGCCTGTATTCCCCATATCACTCCGGTACTTTCAATTTTTTTAGCCTGTGCCCATTCAGTATTTGGATCATGAGATGTCACTTCCATTGTCACTTCCTTTGTTGTGTCCTTGTCCGAGGTGTCTGGGGGATTCTGGAGCTCTTGTTAGGTGGAAGTGTCACTTTAGAAAATTGTCCTT
Source organism: Engystomops pustulosus (assembly GCF_040894005.1). Classification (NCBI taxonomy): domain Eukaryota; kingdom Metazoa; phylum Chordata; class Amphibia; order Anura; family Leptodactylidae; genus Engystomops; species Engystomops pustulosus. The sequence continues at coordinate 24,452,404 of NC_092413.1, forward strand.
CTGCTTCCAAACACAAGACTTATCTCATCAGTGGTCCCCAACCATTTTTTGCCCAGGTACTGGCTGTAAGCATAAATTTTGTGCGGTCTGGTGTCATAGTTTTGTAGCCGAAATTGTATATTTACATGCCCCACCATAACTCCGTGTGTGCCTAGATTATATTGTCCCATTTCCTGAAGAAGCGCCCCCCCCCCACTTAAATTGTCCCCTACCTGTAGAACACCCCCTCACACATCGCCTTTCCTGCATCATGCCTTCCTTCCATGTCCCCTTTCCTTTAGCTTCCCCCACCCTCTGCTTCCAAAGTCCAATGTTCCAATTTCCCAGCTGAAAAAAAAAAAAAGCACATTTCTTCATTCCCGCGCAGCTTCCTTCACTTCTCTTCTGCATTAATGCAGGGTTCTATTTCAGTAGACACGATGTGATGACATCATGGCACTCGCCACTTTCACGCGTGATCCTCCGTCTGGCCTCTGGCCACTGGCGCAGCTCTCACCTCTCCTGGATCCAGCGTTGGCTCCGACAGGCCGAGGCGTGCGTCCTCGCCTCCTAGGGTGCGCACGCCGGATTCCAGAGTTTTAAAGGGCTATTGCGCCGATAATTGCCGCTGGCTGCCTGCCAATTCTGATAAAGTCTCAGCCTCTTCCTGTGTCCCCTGCCGGATCTTTGTGCCTCATAGCATTAGAGAAACTTGCCTGATGCCCTGTGTGATTTTCCCGATTTCCGGTTGTGACCTCGATTCCGTTCCTGACCTTGCTCCTGTGCTGCCCATTCTGACCTTCTGCTACGTCAGTGACTCTGATCCTGTGCTGCCTGTCTCGAGCTCCTGCCTGTCCCTGACCATGAGTTTGCCTTACGACTTTCTACTTCGCCTTAGCTGCCACCTGTTGAGCGATCTGGTGGTACCACGCCGCAGCAAGTCCAACCCGCTTTGCGGCAGCTCTGGTGAGAACAGGGTTCCACTTAGACTCCGGTCCCAGGTGTTGGCTTACATTATCGTCCGCGGTGGTCCAGAGGATCCACTGCCACTGATCCTGACAGCCATCAGTAGAGCGGTGCATTATTAGGCAAGTATTTTTTTTTTGTTTGTTTTTACAGAGGCGGTCGAAGCCCGGTACCAGGTGTTCCACAGCCCGGTCTTGGGCCACGGATCTGTGTTTGGGGAACACTGCCGTAATCTATTGAGTTCCGTTTTCATCCCATTTATTTTACTAAAATATTCATTTTACATAGTATGTATATCTGTATTTTCTGTTACCTTTTTATATGATAACCCCTTTTTGTTTGTTAGCTATGTCCTTTTAAGATATTAAAATTTTCTCTTTAAGAGCCTTCTTGTGTTCTAAGAATTTTCTGATCTCAGAAGAAGCGATACCTAAATTGATTGCTTAAAAAGTGAATGTTATAGTGTACTTGGGTGTAGTCTTATGTATCTATTTATATTTATATTATGTATGTTACTGTCTAATGGAAGGAGAGCGGTCGGAGGACAATCCAGTGTGACCCAGAGGGCTCCTTTCCTGAACCGTGATCTTGACAAAGTCCGATTGAAAAATAAAAGTTTAATATGACCCATAATGGTGATCCATACAGTGGGGGTCATTTACTAAGGGCCCAAATCGCGTTTTTCCGACGGGTTATCTGAAAATTTCCGATTTGCGGCGATTTTCCCTGAATTGCCCCGGGAATTTGCCGCACGCGTTTGGATTGTGGCGCATCGGCGCCGGCATGCACGCGACGGAAATCAATGGGCGTGGCTGTACGAAAACCGACAGATTCGGAAAAACCGCCGCATTAAAAAAAAAAGTGTTGCTTCACACGCGCTTACCTGCACCCACTTGGTGAACTTCAGTGCACTCCGATGAACTTCAGCGCAGCAGCGACACCTGGTGGACGTCGGATGAACTACCTTAGTGAATTCCGGCAGAAACCGAATCCTCTGCAGAGAACGCGCCGCTGGATCGCAAATGGACCGGGTAAGTAAATCTGCCCCAGTGTGTCTAAGGAGTTGATTTTATTGATGCATTGCCCTTTTTATGCTTTAACACAATATTGCACCAAACTCATGGGAAGGACTGAGTTCCCAGATTTGAAATTGTACCACCAGTATGTTGCTTCTACTCCTAGACTGGATCCACAACAACATAGTGGGTCCTTGTGGAACCGTACTGCTTATAGATTCTCTTACCCTGGTTGACCTTTTCATCTGTACTGGCCCACTCCCCTCCCGCCGTGACTTTTATACAGGACACACTAACAGTTTGACAAGAGTTACCCCACCACAAGGTTCTATTGTGGTCCTCTAACCCCCTTACTTTGCAATCCAGACTTTTGGCCAACTTTTACTAGGGATCCATTCCTGGAACATAAAGCCAACCTCCCCTGTCTAGAATGCTCACAATTGGCCTCCTTCTTTATAGAAGACCTGTCAGCAGAATTTACCCTTCACACCAGTAATACCCACTGGCAAGGGGTTAAAAGTCCTCCTCATATCATCGAAAATTATCTGCCACTCAGGCACTGTACCTTAATTACAGCCATTTTTCTGATATGCAAATGAGTGAACAAAGAGTCAACTTCTGAATAGAAGAGTCATGTTTCTCCAGGCTGCCAGTGAACCCCGACTCCCTCTTTTGATTGGCAGCTCAGTGTCTCTTCGATTCTCGGCCTCAGCAAACAGGAAGTCCTCTCCCTGTCCACTTCCTGTCCTCACAGAATGCTGTCCCTGTCACTTGCATGGTAAATTTAGTAGTAAGCATTATGCACCCTGCAATGGGCTGGGAATGATTTTACTGGTGGGCGCAGACGATTTAACACTTTTTTTAAGCACTTTTCAACAAAGACAGGGGGGGTGAGTAGGGTTTATTGTGCCTTTTATTGATGACAGGTTACCTGGGGCCTTTTCCATCACCCTCCTGGAAAATGGGAGTTCTCAAATTTACTTCCTCTTGGTCCAGTAGTCTTCAACCAGTAGTCTGACGCCTTGGATTTACCCTACACCGCAAACTGGGAACAAGATCCAGATGCTCTCTTCCTAAGACTGTAGGGAGTAACAAACCCAATCTTTTTATAACAAAAACATAAATTATTAAATTACATAATAAACTTGAAAAATTAACAACATGGTAGGCCCATAGACTTCTTTAAACCTTGGGATGGGACTTCACCCGTATGGCGGCTGCGGCCCGGCAGCCAGCATGTGGGAAACCTCATAACGCCTTTGGGCCTGTGTCCAACGCCGCCTATGCTGTGACATATGTGGAAAAACAGAAGGAAATAGCCAGAACCCGTAGGAGAACACCTGAAAAGAATTTATTCTGGGGGCAGGGTGGGAGGGAGACTTCACACCTCTCCGATTCTGAGGGCAGAAGGAAAGAGGCGTCCCCCCCACATGCACTCGAGCTTTTTAAAACACCCAGGCGGGTCCTTACCCGCCCCCAAAGACCGCCTCTAGTGACCTCACTCAGGGAGGGGTAAAGGGCCAACCACCAAGAGCCTTCTAGAAGCCCTGAAACTCCACCCCCCCCCCCCCCCCCCACACACACACACACACAGTCCTCAGCCCCTTCGCTAGTCTCTTTGGGGCTTATTAGTTTGGCCATTTTTTACAAACTCTTATAAACTCTCCACTGCTTGTGCAGCTCAGGAATGAAAACTGTGCTCTCCAGGTAGTTCCGCTTTCCATCCCTTCTGCACTTCTTCTGACCCTCCATCCCGGACACATAAGGTGCTGTGGTGCTCACCGCTCTATCATGGGTCCCCGTGTCAATAGCTCCCCATGAAGTGGTATTGTTATCCATTCTTCTAGGTTACACTGGAGGTCAGAAAAGTGACCTGCCGCAGTTTTCCCTTAGGTCAGTTATTCCACGCCATTGACGTATCGGAGATGAGGTCAATTTATTAAGGGATCATTTTTTGTTTTGGAGACCTGCTTACATTACATTACAGCTTACATTACTTTAACCCTTAACTGTGGTGGGAATTGGAGCCACACCCCATTGTGATTAAACCCCTCTCTCTTTTCAATCATTCTCCCCTCACCCTACCCTTATGTCTGCTTATTAGCGTCTTAGTTGCTACTGTTTTGATTGTTGTCTCGCTCCCAGGGGTACTGGGTTTTCATTAGTTACACACCCCAGACCCACAATTTCCATGAGGTAGCGATCCTTGTGATGAGACTACTTCCTCATTAAGAGAAGTAATCATAGATTCCCTCCTTTCCCTCCACTTTGCTGTTGAAGCTGGTGACACTCACTCCCATGTGTTTCTCATACAGGTTTCCAGCCTTTAGGGATCATTATACCTGTATATTATTAGTAGTATCTAATAAAGTAAGATTTGTGGGGGCCCGACTTCTATATGACACGACCTACAGTCCCCTGTTACTACTTCCTATTATTATATATATGTTATTATTATTATTATATACACTCACCGGCCACTTTATTAGGTACACCATGCTAGTAACGGGTTGGACCCCCTTTTGCCTTCAGAACTGCCTCAATTCTTCGTGGCATAGATACAACAAGGTGCTGGAAGCTCCTCAGAGATTTTGGTCCATATTGACATGATGGCATCACACAGTTGCCGCAGATTTGTCGGCTGCACATCCATGATGCGAATCTCCCGTTCCACCACATCCCAAAGATGCTCTATTGGATTGAGATCTGGTGACTGTGGAGGCCATTTGAGTCCAGTGACCTCATTGTCATGTTCAAGAAACCAGTCTGAGATGATTCCAGCTTTATGACATGGCGCATTATCCTGCTGAAAGTAGCCATCAGATGTTACAGGGTACATTGTGCTCATAAAGGGATGGACATGGTCAGCAACAATACTCAGGTAGGCTGTGGCGTACCAAGGGGCCCAAAGAGTGCCAAGAAAATATTCCCCACACCATGACACCACCACCACCAGCCTGAACCGCTGATACAAGGCAGGATGGATCCGTGCTTTCATGTTGTTGACGCCAAATTCTGACCCTACCATCCAAATGTCGCAGCAGAAATCGAGACTCATCAGACCAGGCAATGTTTTTCCAATCTTCTACTGTCCAATTTCGATGAGCTTGTGCAAATTGTAGTCTCAGTTTCCTGTTCTTAGCTGAAAGGAGTGGCACCCGGTGTGGTCTTCTGCTGCTGTAGCCCATCTGCCTCAAAGTTCGATGTACTGTGCGTTCAGAGATGCTCTTCTGCCTACCTTGGCTATAACGGGTGGCGATTTGAGTCACTGTTGCTTTTCTATCAGCTCGAACCAGTCTGCCCATTCTCCTCTGACCTTTGGCATCAACAAGGCATTTCCGCCCACAGAACTGCCGCTCACTGGATGTTTTTTCTTTTTCGGACCATTCTCTGTAAACCCTAGAGATGGTTGTGCGTGAAAATCCCAGTAGATCAGCAGTTTCTGAAATACTCAGACCAGCACTTCGGGCACCAACAACCATGCCACGTTCAAAGGCCACAAATCACCTTTCTTCCCCATACTGATGCTCGGTTTGAACTGCAGGAGATTGTCTTGACCATGTCTACATGCCTAAATGCACTGAATTGCTGCCATGTGATTGGCTGTTTAGAAATTAAGTGTTAACGAGCAGTTGGACAGGTGTACCTAATAAAGTGGCTGGTGAGTGTATGTAAGTGTTACATGCTTATGTTTGTATTTGTCTACATCCTAATAAACTCTGATTAAATCATTAATAAACTGTTGAACTGCGGTTCCTTGGGCCCACCAGATTAAATTAATATTCAGGCATTAAACAATCCTAAAACAAAACACTCCGATCCTTCAAATGTGGTTGTCCTTTTCTTGGGGCTCTATGGTCCAGTATTGGGTTAGAACCTGGGCCTTTTACTGGATCATCTGTTGCTCTAGTAGACCAGTGGAATATTGTTTTTATAATAATATTAATTTTTTTATTTATATAGCGCACAGCGCTGCACACAGCTTACCAATTCAATCCCTGTCCCCTTGGGGCTTACAATCTTATCAAACTACCAGTATGTTTTGGAGTGTGGGAGGAAACCGGAGGACTTAGAGGAAACCCAATCAAACACGGAGAGAACATACAAACTCTTTGCAAATGTTGACCTAAATGGGACTTAAACCCAGGACTCCAAGGCTGTAGTGCTAACCATTGAGTCACTGAGCTGCCCATATTGATTTGACCGAATCTGAGCCAACTTCTCAGCCATCATGCAATATCTAGGGACCACCAAACCATTTTAGGTATTGTTTTGATGCCCTGGGGGGTATTTACCAGGACTTTTACACCACAAAAGTGGTGTAGAAGCCCTGAAATAATTGCAAATGCAAGCGTAACCCTAGAAGTGCTATTATTTTCACCTTCCACCACCTCCATGCCAGGTGGTGGCGCAGATAGATGAGTAGGCGCAATTGATGTGGCCAGTGACATCAAAGCGTATGATAAATAACCCCCATTGTGTCCAGTTGTCTAAGTCTTAAAAATATTGGGGCTTATTTACTAAGGTCCCACGGTCGCATTTCCTTAGTTTTTTCCAACATTTTCGGGGGTCGCACCAGGGATTGCGATGCACGTAATCGCTCAGGCTTTCACGTGAAACAAAGCGGGGGGCGGCCCGACAGATGATCCGACGGATTCGGACAACGCGTGGGATTTAACAAATCAATTCGTATTGCATCCAATGCACTTACATACACCGGGAGGAAGATGGTGAACTCCAGCGGACCGGAGCGGGGAAGCGACACATGCAGGAAATAGGGCGCACGATCTTCATGAATCGCGGCAGATGGGCATTCCGGCGGACAACGCACCTCGGGGATCGCGCAGGGACCAGGTAAATAAATGTGCCCCATTGTCTATGAGAGACATACATTTGTGCGCCATCATTCCTATTACATCTTTCCCGGGCTTTTCTCCAAAGCAAAATCTTACCCAAGGCTATGCAAAAAAAAGACGTGTAGAGACATAAAACTTTTATCTGCATTAAAAAAAAAATCATGTGAGCCGTAATAACGCTCCAGCATATAAGACATCAGGAGAGGCTGCAGGAGCCCAATGCTACCTACCTCTATGGGCAGCCAGTAGGTGTGTAATGACATGGAGGAACTTAAAGGGCTGTGCCCAGGACTAATAATTAATCCAAGAAATATGTTTAAAGCCAACGACGGAAGAAGAAATAGACAATTAGTTGATTTCTTTGACAAATTTACAACCTACATATTACAGACGTAACACAGACTTCTTATCATAATATTTCTGGAATATCCGGAACAGGTTTTCCGCTGTATAGTGAGACACGGGTATTGTCCCAAAGTGTCCTTTGTGGCTAGACTACTTGATGGGCCCCAGTTAGGAGTTAATAATAACCACTAAGCCCCTTAAATGGGATGTCCAACCATTAAAGCGAAAAATCAAGCTTACCCCTATCCATAGCATGGGGTATAATGTGCTGATTGGTGGTGTTCTCAGTGGTGGGACTCACATGGATAACAAGAATGGGGTTCTGTACACAAAATGATTGGAGCAACAGGTCAGACATGGCGCTGCCACCCCAATCCTTGCCTATGGCACTGACAAAAGTGGAAAAGTACTGCACTCAGCTATATCCGTACAACAGACCCCTGTTCTCATGAACCATTATATAAGATCCTATAAGATATAACCTAGCAGCTTCCCCTTTTATTTTGCCCCCACCCAGAAGCTCACCCTCTTATTTTGCCCCCCTCTAGCAGCCCCTCTCTTATTGTTCTCCCACTGTAAAATAATAAACACAGATACTTACCTTTACCTGTTCCCCCGCAGCAGCTTCTCTCTCCCTTGCTCCTGCTTTTTGTAGCTCTAAAGCCAACAGGCAGATGACATTATCACATTGTGCTCTTCTACATTCAGTATTAGGAGAGGAGGCACAGTGATAGTGCAGGAAGCTGCTGGCAGCTCCCTGCACTATCACTGTAAACAGTTCTTTCTGCTTCCAGAAGATGCCGACAGAGTCAATGTCCCAGTACATATCTCCCACCGGATGGTACAGAACCAGACACTGGGACTGTCCCACTGGATTCAAGATGGTTGGGAGATATGCTCATGATCCATGTGTGTCCCACAACTGAAATAACCACCAATTAGCAAGTTATCTCTAAAACTTGACCATCCCCTTTAGTGGCTGGACAGACCATTTGATGACTATGTACATAAAGTTGTGCCACTAATGCCACTCACCCTCTATCCACAGGGGCAGAGGAGGACCCACATCTCCCCATGTGAAGAAAGGACAGCAGGGAATGACCCAGTTAGTACATACAGACATGATCACATACTACATAACAAGCTCTGTACAGAAAAGGAGATCAGCACAGCAGTGAAAACATGTGACGTCACAGTAACATAGTCACACACCCCGACCTCTCTCACTGTCTTCCTGCATAGTTTACATTTTTGTTGCACCACCCTATAAATTAGCCCCGGGCAGCAGCTTGCACTCGCTGGATCCGGTGAATGGGTTACATGGGTGACTAATAGTATTAAGTGCTACGGACCCTATATACATTAAGGAGCTGATAGGACTTAACTAACAACAGAGAAGGTGCCGGAAGTCCAGCTCACTTCTCTTTGTAGTAGCCAGGCCTGGAAACTGCAGCTGAGGTCGTATTGAGCTCTTACAAAAAGATAGAAAAAAAAATACTTACTTCTGCTACTTACTTCCTGGGTAGGCCCCCCACAGCTCCAGGAGTAGCTCTCAGTCACCGGTGCTTCTGGTCCCATTGGACATCACATGTTTGTGATGGTTGAGCCAATCACTGTCCACTGGAGCCATGGGGATCCATTCCAAGTGCCAAGTATGCTTTTTATTTCTCAATTATTTTGAGGCTTTCTAAACTTGATAAACCCCTTTAAGTAGAAATGATGGCAACTGTGGAGTTTGACGGAGAGAGGGGGCTCTCTGGCACAAGAGTCTCCATTAGACATTATGATACATCACCTGGAGGGTCTTGATAAAGTACCTGCTTCTAACGTCATTCAAAAACAGGACTGGTCATAGGTAGTGTTGGGCCTGGTGCAGAATCTGCTTTTGGTTTCCTCCCCAATCTATCTTGTTTTGGATCTTAAAGGGGTTATCCAATGTACCTCATGTTTTTTGTAATGTGTGTGTAAGTGGGGGGGGGGCAGTTTATGTGTCATGAGTCATGTGATCTCTATCTGTCCATGAACAATTGTCCTGCCTGGACCTTGGCGATAGTATTCTTGAATATAAGATTAAGATCCTGGCAGGGTGATTGCTCATGCACAGATAAGATCACATGGATAGGAATGTCCGGCTGATGAGGTAAAAGACAGGAGGCTTCACTTTCCATATCAAGAAAGCGGAGCAGAAATATTAATCGATGTATATTGGTAAATTACGTAATATCCTGACCCCACCCCCACCCCCCCACCCCAAATTACTGAAAACTTGAAGTAAAGTGGCCAACCACTTTAAAGCGTAACTGTAAAGCTACAATAATTTTACCAAATTCTCATATGTGATTCCCCCTTTAATGCCCATATTGTCCTGCTCACTCTTTCCCTTCCAAAGTTATGGCATTTTCTGTCCTGGAAGTAATTCCCAAAATTCTTTCTTACAAGAGGTGAAGTGGGTGGAGACTGATGTCTCCATGTACCTGCCCTGAAGTTGACTCTCAAAGTAATTTAGCAGTAAATCCATTTAGTTTCCCACAAATAAATCCACTGAACACTGCACAATGCACATACAGAATGTATATGGTGACCAGCCTGGCAGCTTCCATCACATGGAGGAGCAGCGAACATGTAATAAGTGGAAGAAATCCAAGTACACCAGTTACATTCAGTCTATTGGATGTGCTGTGTGAGCACTAAGGGTTAATAGCTTATCTACACAGAGCTAATACTGCCAATGGAAAGGTGGGGGAAGGGCTGCAGCATGAGTTGCAGAGAAAGACAGAGAAAGTTCTGTAGAATCACAGACTAGGGTGGATGGACTGTGCAGAAGCCATTTGTATTCACAGTCCTAAACACATCCAGCTCTGCTACATACATAGAGAGCTCTGTCACATGATCTCCTCCTCTGTGAACAGGGAGCAGCAGTCGCAGCCTCTTGTTGGAACGTAGATTTGTTTATCAGACTGACTCCAGGGCTTCTCAGCACAAGCAGAGGAAGGAGCTACTTCAGCACTGAGGTAATCTGAGGGGGATAGAAAAGAAACAGCTGGATTTATGTACCAAAGAGAATAGGTAAAGTTATTCTACATCTCAATAGCTGTTGATTTGTGGAAAAAAAACACTTAACAATTGTTCTTTAAGGTCCATGCATAGTTATATTCATACATTTTGTTATGTTAGAATTGCTATATAAGGGATTGGATTTTGTGGGTTGGGTTCTATTGTTTTATTTTTTCTCTTCTTTCTTGGGGCTATATCAAGAGGCAATCACACTCTATTTTCTGGATGATGCCACCACACTGGATCATGAATGAAAAATCATCTGGAAGGTGTTAATGTGCTTCACAACACACTGGGGCTTATTTACTAAGGGTCCGGCGGTTGCATTTCCGTGGGGTTTTCCAACGTTTCCGGGGATCGCGTCGCTGGGACAAGTATTTGGCAGGCAATTGTGTTGCACGCGATCGAATTTTGGCTTTCATGTGACACAAATCGGGGGGGGGGGGTTTGGATGGGCCGTCGGCCAAGCACTTACATGCACCGGAAAGAAGAAAGTGAACTCCGGAGGACCTGATCTGGGAAGCGACACATGCAGGATATCGGGCGCATGATCTTCATGAATCGCAACACAGTGCACTATACATGGACAACGCACTTTCGGGAACTCCGAGGAACCGGGTAAGTAAATGTGCCCCATTGAAGTGGTTTGTTAGGTCAATATCTGCTTACAGGTTCCCTTTAAATGGGTGAAACTATCCCAGGTTTGATTGTCTGATTATAGTGCACACACACTGGAGCAGATTTACTTACCCGGTCCAGTCGCGATCCAGAGGCGGGTTCTCCGATGCTGATTCGGGTCCGGCTGGGATTCACTAAGGTCCGTGTGCCTGATGTCCACCAGGTGTCGCTGCTGCGCCGAGATCCACTGGAGTTCACCGAAGTTCACCTTCTATTTCTTGGTGCAGGTAAGTGCGTGTCATGCAACATTTTTTTTTTAAATACCGCGATTTTTTCTAATCCGACGGCCGCGTCTCCCGATTTCCGTCGCATGCATGCCGGTGCTGAAGCACCACAATCCGATCGCGTGTACCAAAAACCCGGGGCAATTCGGCACAAATCGGAAAAATTCGGGCCCTTAGTAAATGACCCCCAGTATTTCTGCAGACTATTGCCCTGTGCGTGAGCGCTAAGACTGGTTTCTTTAGAGATTTCAAAGTATTTAGAAATGCGAAATATGAAGTGAATGTGTTGGTTTCTGCAAAGTTTTAACTGTAGTTTTGCCTGATTTTTCTTCTCACATAAATGTCATATTAATGTAAGGCTTTAACACATGTAACAGTATTTTTATAATATGTACGTCCCATGATTCAGTGTGTACCCTAAACACAGTAGAATTAAGTCTGAGATAAACTTTTTGGTATTGCTGGTTCTACAACTCTCGCAGAAAATACAGTAATGAGAGGCTCTTAAAGAGAGTCTGATAGTACATCTAACCATAAGAAACTGCTGACCGTGCTAAGCAAGAGCCCTGGAGGCATAAACATATCTTTTATTATTTTGAAAGAGACATTTTAATCTGGTATGTTCTGTACCGGCAAGTGCAATCCTTCATACTTAAAGGGGTTGTCTGGAGGTTAAAAAACATGGCTGCTTTCTTCCAAAAACAGCACCACGCATGACTATGGTTCGTGCCAGTATTGCAGCTCAGCTGTATTAAAATGTATGGAGCTTAGTTGTAATACCACACACCACCCATGATCAGGAGAGGAGCTGTTTTTGGAAGAAAGCAGACATGTTTTTCAATTGCTGGACAACAACCTTTAAAGGACATCTACCACCAGGATGAAGGATTGTAAACCAAGCACACCTACATACTGGTGTGCGCCCACTCTGGCAGGATCTGCTCTTCTTTTAGCTTTTTATGCCCTGCTTTTTTACAAAAAAAGGATTTGTAAATTATGCAAATGAGCCTGAGGGGCTCCAGGCTCCATAGGTGTTAATAGAGCCTGGAGCCACCCAGGCTCATTTGAATAATTTTTAAAGTCTTTTATTCTTAAACACGAGGGCATAAGAAGCTTAAAGAAGAGCAGATCCTGCCAGGGGTGGCGCACACCAGTATGTAGGTGAGCTTTGTTTACAATCCTTCATCCTGGTGGTAGATGTCCTTTAAAGGGAATCTACTACCAGGATGAATGATTCGAAACCAAATACACTTACATGCTGCTAAATGACCCCTCTGGCAGGATCTGCTTTTCTTTTAGTTTCTTATGCTCTTGTTTAAAAAAAAAGAAAAACTTTAAACATTATGCAAATGAACCTGAGGGGCTCTGAGCTCCATAGCTGTTAATTGAGCCCAGAGCCCCTCAGGCTCATTTAAGGATACTTTACACATACATGGTTATAAATTTTTATTACCACTGTTAGATATGTTTTCCACATTAGCAGTAAAAGCAGGTAATAAAATTTTTCAATCAGGAGATAACAAGGAGCAAACAGTTTTCCGATATTTAAAGGGGTATTCTCGTCTGGGCATTCACATTCAGTTTGATAAATCTGCCATATATAAACATTTCTTCAATTAGATGTTATTAAAAAAAATGTTCCTGTGTGAAGATAATTTCTCATAAATGTTGTCATATGGTCCCTTAGAAACAAGATGGCTTCCTCGGATACGGCCACCTCTGCTGGAGGCATTGCGCAAATAAACAAAAAGTTTTTATATATGAAATGTCCCGGAGTTACTGCAGGTCCCACAGCCGTCCTGTAGTAATGATCGCTGAATCCAGGAGGTCAGGAAGTGCTCAATAGTGCATGTCTGGCCACTGCTGCCAGAGTGTGAGGTGGTCGTAACCGAGGAAGCTATCTCATTTCTAAGGGACAACATGGCTATGTTTATGGGAAATTATCTTCACACAGGAACATTTTTTTTAATAACATCCAATTGAAGAAATGTTTATATATGGAAGATTAGTGAAACTGAATGTGAATGCCCAGACGAGAATACCCCTTTAATAACTGAATTAACTCTTCTGCAAATCTTTTTCAGGTTGCATGAAGAACAGGTTAAAGATTGCTGTGAAACGGATTAAAATTTGGTGACAAAATTTAGTTTTTCCCTCTGCATCCCTCAAACTGTTAATAAATTGGATTTATAGGGGGAGATTTATCAGAAGTGTCTGAGAGCAACCAATCAGAGCGCAGGTTTCATTTTATAAACAGCTGTTGGAAAATTAAAGCTGAGCTCTGATTGGTTGCCATGGGCAACTAGAACAGTTCTGCTCTCGGACACTTCTGATAAATCTCCCTTATTGTAATTTAGAGGGTTAAAGGGTACATAATATTTCCCTTCCCGCTGATTATTTATTATATGGTATATAATATAGCACTGAGATATCTGTACATTCACCATTCAAGCCCAATTCAGATGACTTACTTTATAACTTCCTTTTCACCATAACCAGTAGTAAAAACTGATGACTTAAAGGTGTTTTCCAGATCCCCAGGCAACTTTCACACTCATGACCTATAATCAGGGAAAAGCACATTGTGCTACACAGCAATCCAACAGTCTCATAGTTAAATGGATCATTGGGCCATCTCTGGTAAAGCCCATATAGTAGAATAGTGATGCAAGTGACATTTGTGCCAACATCTTCACATAGGAGACTTGGGATCCACACTCCTGTGATCGGTTTTGGGACCCTCGACCAGGGACGTAACTAGAAGTGGATGGGCCCCATAGCAGATTTTTGCATGGGCCCCCCCTTCACCATAAATTTTTTTTTACGTATTTGTAAACACATTTATACACTCATATACACATACATAAAGTTATATACACATTTATACACTCATATACACATACATAAAGTTATATACACATTTATACACTCTTACACACGTGTATGAACTCATACGCACACATTTATGTACATATACAGTATATACTTATACGCTCATACTTACATTATATACAAACTCATTGGGGCTTATTTATCAGGGCCCTGAAATAATCGCAGTTGCTAGCGTATCGCTAGCACTTGTAATTATTTTCTCCTGATCGCCACCTCCATGCCGGGAGGGGTGTGAAGGAGGGTGCAGCCAGCGGGGGAGTATTCCCTGGCCGCGCTTATTTCTGGTAGGACCTTCCATAGATATAACACATGGCGCAGCCACCCACTGGATACATCAAGGGGCCTAAGCCTTGGCGCGGCGGGGGTTATCATATGCCAGAACACCAGTGTATGATAAATAACCCCCATAAAGTATATACACACACACACATTATATACACATTTATACACACCTACAGTATATACACATCATATACACACATAGAGGGTTATTTATCACGGCACAGCCTGGCTTTGGCCTTGATGTGTCCGGTGGTGTCCTGCTGCGAGGCTGGGTGTAGAAATTATATAAAAATTTGCCAGCTGTAGCGGGTGAGCAGGCGCTGGGACAGGAACACCCCACATCAGACCACCACCCCCTCTCCATGCCCCTGCGCACCCCACTGGCGTGAAGGCGACCAATTGGGAAAATGCACAAAGAAGTCCGATGCGCATAAAATTAATCAACTATGTTCCCTCCTCTTCTTCACGTGAGGCGGACAGGGGGTTGGGAGCGGGGGATGCATGGGGGAGCCCAAGTACCGGGCAGCATAAAATGAATAAACTACGCTCCCTTCTCCTCTCCCTGCCCTCAGGGATCTCATCTTTGAGAACACATCAGGCTTAGGGCTATGTGAGCTACAGAAGCAGAGATACTTATAGATAAATAAATAGTTGGAAATGCAAGCTCTAGATAAAGATACAATTCTCGCCTATTTTTTAACTCCCTGTATATCCAGTTCTGTAGTTCACAGAACCATAAGCCTTAAGAAGTCTGAGATATGGGATTCTTATCTTTAATATGACACAAAAAGCATATTTCAGGAACCAAAGGCAGGGGCTTCTGGAATGACACTTCCCCTGCAACCACTAAACTTTTCCAATATACATTCTATATCAGTGATGGCTAACCTATGACACGCGTGTCACTGCTGACACACGTAGCCATTTTCACTGACACGCGGCTGCCTGAGAGTTAAGTTTCATCCTACATGATCAGGTGCAGTAGCCGGGAGGCTGAGAGATTGCACTGAGCTCCCAGCACTCCCCCCTACTCCTCCTCCCCCGGGCCGGCCCCTCCCCATGTGTGAGCTGTGCCTAGTGTCTCCAGTCAGCACAGGTATCAGCACGGGGCACAGCAGGAGAGGTGACCTGGCCGTAAACCAGGGAGACTCCTCTGCAGCTCCTGATAGTTGTGGTGGGGGTAGGATGGCAGCACAGTCAGAGGCCACATCGCTGCTGCCTTGTGTGATGTCCCAGCAGCTGCCACCTCTACACTGACCATCTCCACAGCAGGGACCAGGGAGGACAACCACTCTCATCATACAGTAAGTAAGGTCAGTGCACTGTATGATAGTAGACAGTCATCAAGGCTTGTGTGTCAGTTTTGTGACGTACAAGCCCTGAAATAATCACAACACCTTGCAAATCGCCAGACATTGCGATTATTTTGCTCCTCACGCCTTCTCCATGCCAAGAAGGCATGAAGGAGATGCGGACAGCGGCGCCTGCACCCTCGCTATAACCTGTGAACTTTCATGACTGAAAGTTTGCAGGTTACTAATCTTTTCCACACCTGTCTGATTGTAACCGATCTATTACAATGTGCGAATTACATATAATAATAGATGACCTGGAAAATCCCCATATACTGGAATACTGTTGTATGGCAGTACATGGTTGGATCAATCAGACAACCTAGGGTTAAAGTACCCTAGAAGTTAAATAATTATACATATTTGTTATTTAAACTATAAATATCATAAAATTATGTTTTTTGTCAATGTGACACACCACCTGAGTTATGCTCGGTTTTTTGGCAAATTTTGACACACCAAGCTCAAAAGGTTGCCCATCACTGACCTATATCAATTCCTCCCTGTCTCTGGTGCTCCCCAATTAAATGATTCATCGCACAATGCAGCTGTGATGGATACAGAAAATCGCTTGGTCTGGATCCAAAGTAGGTATGTTCCAGAAAAAAAATATTAAAAATCCACACTGACAATAGATATAAAACTAGAAACTTTATTTAATCCATATGATTAAAAATGTGACATCACTTATGAAAGTACATGGTAACGCGTTTTGGACAAAAACATAGACTTAGATCTCTGCTTGCTGTCATTCTATAGAAAGCTTCTATGTTTACTACAAGTGGACAGAAATCTGACCATGGTCACACAGGTGCACAGCTCATTAGTGTCATAGACAGTAATCAGAGCCGTGTGTTATAACGAGCCGTGCACCTGTGTGACCATGGTGAGATTTCTGTCCTCTGGCAGTAAGCATAGGAACGTTCTATGGAAGGACAGCAAGCAGAGATCTAGAAATTTGTAAGGAATTGATACAGAAAGTATATAGGATAATTGTATAACATTTATAATACAAATAATAATATTGATTTGTTGAAATGGTAATACTCCTTTAAAGGGGTGTTCTCCTCATTGTGTTCGGGGTTGGCAGGCAGCCTGCATAGTGTATAATGGGGAAAAAAATTGGTCACTAAAAAAATGGTTTTTGAGGGCACATTCACACATGACATTTGCGTAGCATTTACATTGTATTTCAAAATGCATCTCATAGTCACATACTCTACATGTGATCACTTATTAGAGTAAGGTTGGATTTACATTGCGTTTACACTGAACACATGTGACAGACGTGACAGAGTCTGGAGACGCCGTGGAGAGCGATCTGCTGCCTTCAACATCCTTCAGCATGACCGGTTTGGCAGTGGGTCAGTAATGGTGTGGGGGCTGCACAGCCCTCCATGTGCTCGTCTGACTGCCATTGGGTACCAAGATTAGATCCCCAAACCCCCTGTGCATTTGGCCCTGGGTTTCTCCTAATGCAGGACAATGCTAGACCACATGTGGCTGGAGTGTGTCAGCAGCTCCTGCAAGATGAAGGCATTGAAGCTATGGACTGGCCGCTCATTCCCCAGACCTGAATCGGATTGAGCACATCAGGGACATCATGTCTCACTCCATCCACCAACGTCATGTTGGTTGCACCACAAACTGCCCAGGAGTTAAAGGGAACCAGTCACCAGGGACCTCATTTTTACTATAGACAGCTTGTAGAAGCATAACACAGGTGCATTGCACATCTGCCTTTCTACTTTCTCTAAGCAATTACATTGGATGCATTTCAAAAAACAACTTGTGACTTGTCTGTGCTGCTCACTGCTCAGCTCTCAGCC
The DNA here is from genome assembly GCF_040894005.1 of Engystomops pustulosus. Lineage (NCBI taxonomy): Eukaryota > Metazoa > Chordata > Amphibia > Anura > Leptodactylidae > Engystomops > Engystomops pustulosus. Next base: position 24,469,877 of record NC_092413.1, read on the forward strand.
CCCAACTTTGTGCTCCTGGACAGCTCCTCCCTCCTGCTCCTTCCCAGAGCTACCAGTGTGGTGAGCTGACATCAGTGGGAGAGGGAGGAGCTGTCCTGGAGCACAAAGGTGGGGCATCCAAACCAAATCCCAATCCCTAGGACTAGACAGAGGATTCTGTCAGGGCGCATTCATACAATGCGTTGTGTCGCCCTGTGCATTGCGTTTTTGACACATTTCACTGGCTTCAGCCTTGATTACATGATAAGGTTTCATTGCGTCTTAGCAGATGCAGTGGAAACGCAATGTAACCTTAGCATGTAATCAAGGCTGAAGCCAGTGGAACGGTCAAAAACGCAACGCACAGCGTGACGCAGTGCATCGCGTGAATGCGCCCTCAGGGTGCAAGGTGAGTTATAACACACAATTATATTGTAATGCAAATGCTCAGAAAAAGCAGAATGGAATATTTGCAATGCAGCTGTAATGGGCTCCTGCGGTCTTTAGTAAAAATGAGGTCCCTGACAGGTGACAGGTTCCTTTTAAGTCCAGGCCTGGGAGGAGATCCCTCAGGAGACCATCCGCAACCTCATCAGGAGCATGCCTAAGGGCGCATTCACATGTTCCGCTAGCGTCGCGTTCATAACTCGATGCTAGCGCACAGGGGGCGGGGCTTGGGCCGATCGCATATGCGTTTCCAGAGAAGCGCATGCCCCCTGTGCGTTAGCGTTGCATTATGAACCCGGAACGTGTGAACGCGCCCTAGGCGTTGTAGGGAGTGTCATTTTATGGACAAAGTATTCAATGAGAATATTTCATTCATTCAGATCCAGGAAGTGTTATTTTAGTGTTCCCTTTATTTTTTGCAGTGTATATATAACACATATAAAACAACACACAAACCATATTAACCCTTTGCATAGTTTACATTAGTGATGGTGTACGTACAGGTGAGTAATAAGTTTCAGCATCCTGTGGGGAGAACCTAGAGACAGTTTCCCTCTAGGTGGGAGGACCATGACATCACACTGAGCAGGCAGTGTATCCCTATGAGACAGGCAGAGGACTTCCCACCTTCCTGCCCAGGTGAGTCACCACTCCTAGTTTCATCCAGGTGATCTGTAACGTCACTGCTTTCCTCTATATAACTCACCTGCAGGAGGACTTAGGGCTCGCATTGATCTTTGTGGGGATCAGTTCTCTTAGCTGCTGGGTCTTACATCTGGATCCCAAAATCTGATCTCCCACCTACAGCACAAGTTCTAAGGATCGGTATTGGACCCACAGGGCACAGGTTTCGGTGGAGGAGGGGGTTGCAGGAGAGTATCCAGGTGTAACCAGAGAACAGTTACCAGCAAGTTTCGTCCTTGTTTGTGATTCAGGGAGGGACCTGTCTGACCGGTCTGACCTGGTATAAGTAGGAGGAGAAGGAAGTAGCTTAGGTGAAGACTCTTGAACTAGAGGATCAGACCTTACGGGACACTGACAAGGCAAAGGTGTTCAGAAAGATGAAGACTTCCACTGTGTTAAGTCTTGGAGCTGTCCTGCTCTGCTGTATCCTCGTCACACAGGCTCAAACCCCAGGTAAGTCGCTTTTTATGGACTATTTCTGAGAATTTCAGTTTGATTATGGAAAATTGTCTTTTTTTTGCCCTTGTATAGTGGTGAGGACTGGTGTATTGAGGATGTATTGACTTTGAGCCGCGTAGAACGTTGCAGGGATACAATGTATCAACATTCTAAATAAACAACACAATGTAACAAATGGTACGCTAATAATACAAGTGAGACTTTTTAATAAGATCTGGAGATTGGTCCACTATAAAGGCTCATGCCAAAGCTGAACCTGCTGGGTGTTGTAGTGCTTCTGCTTCTTCAGAATTGTTCTGTTTATTTGAAAGACTTTATAGTCTTTCAATCATGGGCTCCTTGGCCATTTGATCTACAAAAGTGCCGCTGCTACTTTTATACAATGGTCTAGAACCCTGAAAAAAGCACAGAAATCCAGCCCCATATTTTACTGTGAATTGTGGCCAATAACATTACGCAGCAGTCTGCGACTACAGGCTATTCTGCTGTCGGAAACGTTAAGCATGCTGGGGTCTGTAGTTACTACCAGATTACTTTTATTACTTACTTTATTACTATTATCTGATTGCTGGCTTGTATTCTTGTGAAGTCAACCTCCTTCAAATTAAAGGGAAAGTTCTCTTATTTTATCCTTTTATTGCAAGCCCAATGCTCACCCTGCCTCTATAATCAGAGATAAGCCATGTGTGATATGGAGGTGTATATGTAAGCAGTGTATCTGCTGATAAGATATCAGCTCTGCACCGTTAGCTCCTCCATAGTCTGCCTGTATATTATCAGTATAGACGGTGTATAATGTATTGCCGCACATGAAGGTTGCTTCCCGCTCACACTGCACTGTATGAGGTGCGGCTCCATGTCAAGATGGCGCCTTATCCTGCTGGTTGGGAGGGGGGGGGGTCTGGTGGCCCTGTCTCCCTCCCTACACCTGTGTGACGTTATAGGGAGTGGCAGTGACTGTACCTGAGGCTGTAGTATGGTGCAGACTTGTCTTTTGTTGTGATAGGGGGAGGGGATTTTACTGTCTGCTGTCACCATACACAGTTATGTATTAGGGCCAAGATCAGAAAATCTGGGAAAGATATTGATTGTCAGATGAAATATGGGGACATGGATGTTTTTTGGTTCTCTTACAATGTTTAAGACTAATGTCAGAAAATGGAATTTGTACAGATCTTGCTGTGTTCACGGTGGATTAAGATTTCCAGTAACATTTGGTGGCGATTGATCTATTAATTATTTTTATTTTTTGAGTAGTGAAGATGTTGATGGAAAATTGGGGTCCTGCTTGTGGGATATGGGGCTCCTTCCTCTGTATCAGTACCTAATGGGTTGTGTTTGACAGATCTTCACTAAACTTAGGAATTTCAATGTATTTGTTGTGATGGTGCCCACATACTCAGCGGGTTTTGGACAATGTCCCCTCTTAACTCCTGCCCCAGAATATTATGGTTCTATAGGGTAATATTTATATCTGATCTATGAAATGTATGGGACTTGCCTGCCATCTTTAGTATTACGAGGTGTGCACAAATACTTACAGCAGCAAACCTAAGGGGGGAGGACTTTATCCAGTAAGATTTGTTTGGTACGTAGTCTTTTCTGTCACTGGTGCATCTCTATGGGTGTTGGCAATTGTCTTTTAAGATCTCTTGTTGGGTGGGTGTCAATCTGTTCGATAATGGATAATGATTACGGTATCTTTTTATATAGCGCAATAAAATTCTGTTGCGCTTTACAAATCATAGGGCACATATACAAATAAGATACTACATGACAAACAGTCATATGGAACAATACGAGTGGAGGGCCCTGCTCACAAGAGCTTACAGTCTGAGGATGAGGGGGTGACACAAGAGCTTACAGTCTGAGAAAGAGGTGGTGATATGAGGGTGAGACGTGACACAAGAGCTTACAGTCTATGAGGATGAGGGGGGACGGCACAAGGTATAATGGCCCAGACATTCTTTATAAGGGAACAAAATAAAATAATTTGATACATAAAAATTCTGCTTGAACCAGCAGTGCTGATATCTTTCCAGTCTTCACTATGTTGCTTCTTCATTGAATTTCTCTCCTAGTGTGCCTGGAGACCTGAACGTCAGGACACCCCCTCATATTATATTTTTATTGTATCTGAGCTGTATACTCTGAAAATCTTACATGCTGTGACTACTGGCAGGGTCATGGGGTTACCCTTACTTACCTTTACTTTTGGAAAGGCTCCAATACAGGTACTCTCACAGCGGCAGGGGTGTTAAAGTATTAGAAAATTGCACATCCTTGTTCCAAGCTTCATAGCTGGTAGATCTTTGTATTGGAGCCATTACCGTAACGCTGATCCTAGATGGGAAAAATTAAGAATGCTGAACTTCACAAGTGTATTTCCTGAATGGAATTGCAGGTGTGAGTACAGTATAGAACAGGAGTCCTATTGGGAGGTATTAAATTGGAGTCTAGGAAATGCAGGCACAATACACAAATGTGATACTAATGGGGAAACCAGTATGTAATTTAAAGTTGTATTTGGAAAAAGGGAAGGGAATATCATAATTTGGTGCTTTATTGAATTTTACAGTATTGTGCATTTTCTTATGTAGGCTGCAAATGCAACACTCTCTTCGATGGGCAATGTAACGCTGCTGGTGGCCAGCCCTGCACATGTACCATGCAAATAGGCCCGGATACCAAACAGGTCAACTGTAATAAGTGTAAGTATCATTGTCTTTCCAAATAACCAGATGTTGTTTAAAATGCTGCTACCATCATGCGCACCATCCCGGCTTCGCAAATATATTCACACCCTGTTTAGTTATGTACCAGTAAACTAGCTCTAGGAACTGGGAGAGGTTACACAAGCTTTACCAGTTTAAAGCGTTCACCTAGTTAAAGACAAACCTCTCTGCCCCTGTGACCTCTGGTGAAGCTCTCTGGATGTTATTATAATCCCAGATGCCAATGATCAGCTGTAAGGTGTCTGTAATGAAGCTTTATTGATAATCCTCGGTCCCATTACAGCAAAAAATTTTGAAACTACAATTGTCACTGGGGCAAAAAAATTTGTCTGGATCTACAATTATAAAGTATACAGTTTCGACTTGCATACAAATTCAACTTGAGAACAAACCTATGGAACTAATCTTGTACGTAACCCGGGGACTGTCTGTATTGTGATAAAGTAACAATACATTATATTCTGTCACTGATTTCTCCTTTTATGACATTAAGGTCCCATTTCTCTTCCTAGCCCCTCTTGATATGCAAAAATGCCTTCAGCCAATCACTGACTGACTTTTAGCCATTGGTGTGACACGTGGTCACTACTTATGTGTGTCGAGATGGAAAGTCTTCTCATAACCAGTACTGAGCTACATAATAATTGCCAACTATAGTCTCCAATTTCCTCAATTTATACATTTTTTTTTTTTCTAATTATTGTCTCTAAGCATTGTTTGAGGTATGTGTTTCTATGCCTGTAAATTATATATAAAATATAATATATATATATAATTTTTTTTTTTTTTTTTTTTTCTGCAGTGATTTCAAAATGTTTGTTAATGAAGAAAGAAAGCCTTCCTGCAAAAATTGGAAGAAGAGTAAAGCCAGAAGGTGCTCTCATTGACAATGATGGCCTCTACAACCCTGATTGTGACAATGGTACCTTTAAGGCAAGACAGTGCAACAACACAGATACCTGCTGGTGCGTCAACTCCGCTGGTGTCAGAAGAACTGAGAAGGGAGACAAAAACAAGATGTGTCCTGAACTTGTAAGAACTAAGTAAGTATTCACCTCTTAACAGAACTTTATGGTGCATTTCCCAAAGCTGTTACAAACCTGACACATTTTGATTAGGAAATCGACCATTCCTTATAATTTTCATAAGATAATACTACTTGGACAACTGGGTGTTGCCTCTTTTGAAGTGTCCCCGGAGTCTTCAGCTCAGGCACTCACAATGGACACTTCTCCTTGACAATGAAGATTGAATTGCATAGATTAGGGCAGCACGGTGGCTCAGTGGTTAGCACTACAGCCTTGCAGTGCTGGGGTTCTGGGTTTAAGTCCCATCCAGGTTAACATCTGCAGAGTTTGTATGTATGTATGTATAATTTTGCAAGCTTTGTACAGCGCTGAGTAATCCAACAACCTCTGCCGGTAATGGAAGAGCAGAAAGCTATAAAACACTACAAACTAAAACTGTCCAAACTCAAGACTCTTATGTTTGCCTTACAGCTGGGTCATCGTCCAAATGAAGCGTAATAACACAGACCAGGTTTCCGAAGCAGATCTAAAACAGTAAGTTGGATATTGTATCTCCACTATTCATTATAATGAGCTGCATTTATTGAGCATTAAACTTTTATATTTTTTTTAATTCTGAAAAACAGGGCACTAAGGACCACAATCACATCCCGCTATGGCCTGCCTGACAAATACATTGATAACATTGAGGTAAGATGGTTTTCCTATTGATACTACGTGATGGTAATAGGCCTGTAAATGTTGACAAATTTGCATAAATTAATGGTGCATGTAATTACAAAATACTTAAAGAAAAATGTCTTCTCGCTCCACTTGTGTATGCTTTATTCTTTGCAATAGATCAGAAGACATTACATGTGTACCTACTGCTTTTGGAAGGTCATGTAAACCAGAATTATAATGGAGATTTTTTTTTTTTTTTCTAGTTTGAGGAGGATTATATCTTTATCGACTTGAAGCAAAATTCATCACAGAAAGCTGCAAACCCAGATGATGTGGACATTGTAGATGTTGCGTACTACATGGAAAAAGATGTAAGTGCATTTTGCTTCTGTATCTAAAGCCGGTTCCTCCCCAAAAGCAAGTTTGGCCCCGAGAAACTTTGGATTTACTGGAATGAACCTCAAATTGATGAATTCAGTAATCATTAGGTTTTATCCGGGAAATCCTGCAAATGCAAAGATTTGGACTGAACCAGCTCGAGGGCAACAGGCTTAAAGGGTGTTCCAATTTCGGCAAATAAATGTTTGTATAATGAAAGTTCAGAATTTTCCAATATACTTTCTGTATGAATTTGTAACAATTTTATAGATCTCTGCTTGTTGTCCTTGTATAGAAAGCTTCTGTGTTTACTTCCTGTGGACAGAAATATATATTATATTTTTGTCCACGGGAAGTAAACCTAAAAGCTTTATATAGCAGGACAGCAAGCAGAGATCTAGAAGACCATGATGAATTTATGCAGAAAGTATATTGGAAAATTAAAATATTATACAAACAATAGCATTAAATTGCTGAATTGAAAATGTGCCTTTAAGGATGAATGTATGGTCCAGGCAGTGTTGGAGTGGCATGAGATGTGCTAAATGTAGGTGCTCTCTCTCTCCTAGGTCAAGGGAATGAACCTCATGCATGCTGACAACCCGTTTAAGATCCCAATCAATTCCAAGAACTTCCTGGTGAAGGAGCCTCTTATCATGTACATAGACGAGAAGCCTCATGAGCTTTCCATGAAACGTCTGACCGCCGGAGTGATCGCGGTCATCGTTGTAGTGGTTGTTGCTATTGTTGCAGGAATAGTGGTCTTGGTGAGTCATTTGTTTACTGCCTGGGGAATTTATCATGTGCCGTTAATGGGGAGGGTGGGTAATGGTCCAAAACCCACCAAAAAACTACAGCAAATATCATGGCAAAAAGATCTACTGGTTGAGTTAATGGCTGGAGTTTGGGGAAATTTTTAGTTTTGTGCAGGATTAAATCCATGTGTCTGTTTCTTATCAGGTCCTAACAAGAAGAAAGAGGGGCAAATATGAAAAGACTGAGGTAAGACTTTGGCCTGTACAAAATGTAGCATCCATCTCTAACCAAGATTAAGAAAATCTGTAGCAGTCAGATGACTGGGGTGATGTTAACTATTACCCAAATCTAAAGTGGTGTAGTACAACTTGGAGAGTTGTCCCATAAATGAAGCTTTTCACCTAATGGCTGGAGAAGTCTGAGGCAACCCTCCATTATGTATTTGTCTAGTCCACCAGAGGATTCTCCAGTGGACCCAGGTTCTAAGTCAGACAGAAGATGACCCATTATGAAAGTTTATTTGCTAGGAGTTATTCTTGTTGCCCCCAACCCCTTTCTGGTGAGCCCAAAGAACCCCAGTCACACTGTCTCCATATCTGTTTAATGAGTGGTGAACCTGTGACAGATTCCTACGCAATGGAGACTTGGATCCTCTACTTCAGAGAATGTAGGATGCTCACAATATAATACCATGTCTAGCTTTTGCAATATAGAAAGAAAAGTGCTCATCATTGGGGTTCCCGGTCCATTTTGGACTCCCATGCACAATGTCATCACTTCTAGTCTTCCTGATGGCAACTGAGTTCCCCCCAGAGATCTGCTAGAACAAGTCCCACAGAAGTCTGAGCTTAGAAGTCTCCCATCTGCATATGTGGCCTCTTTGCTGCAGTTCCTTTACATTTGCATGAAGTTCTATGAGTTGCCAGTTTTGGAGAATTGGATGGAAATGTCACGATTTGGGATGTTGGGTTCTTTGTGATATTTGAACATTCTTTGTTTTGTTTGGCAGATGACTGAAATGCAGCAACAACTCAGGTCATAAATGTGTCCTAAAGAACTTTGGAAAAACTCTACAGAGGCCCAGTGGTGTCAATACTAATGTTTTGGATCCATCATGAAGTTGTACTGACCATACGATGGGATGACCATGTCCATGATCACCAAGCATATTCAACTCCGTAAAGTTTAGCTATTTATCTTGGCGATTCCTACACAGAACCTTGTACCCAACATTCATAGTTTTTGTCATCTTTGAGCCATCGTCAGTGAGTTAGTGGATGGTTTTTGTTTTTTAAAACTTTTTGTTTTCCATGTCCTAAAAATGGGGCAATTCACATGGACTCAGGTTTTATTGTTTAACTACTTGCAGGGGCAGGTCGGCCTAAGGTTTTGTAAAAAAGGGAGGGTGGGGGAGGGTTTATGGTTTTGCTTGGAAACAAACATTATTTTTTATGTAAATATCCTTTTGAGTGAATTTTTATAATGTAAACAGGATGAAATAAACAATGGAAAAACACCATTATTTTGTAGTCTGACTTTATTATAGCAACGCAGTAAGGATTATTCAGTTATATAACACTTGGTGCCCTAATTTAGGGGGCGTTGTTAGGGACATAAAAGATCTGGGGCACCCCAATGTATATGTACCTAATTTTCAGTAGTGTCTATAATGCCCCCCTCACGTGTGGATGAGCCAATAACTACCTAACTTTTACAACCAGTGACTGAAGGTGATGTATCCTTGGATTGTAGTTGTTCTCGGATCTTCTCCGTTGTGCCCAGCATCACCCGCCGGACTCCTCATCCAGCCATGTGCCTTCAAAGTCCTTACTTCGTGGTTCACTACCGGAGTTATCCTGCTAAAACCTGAAATTGTACATAAATACAACACAATTCAACATCAATACTACTGCAGATTAAAAAAAAAAGTTGTTCTCCTTATGGAGAGTTTTCCAATTAGGACTCCTGATAGTAGTGTGGGAATTCTGGGTGAGAAAAGGAAAAGCAATGCCTCTTTTAGAAACTGTCTGAAAGGCAGCCCCTTACCACGGAGGATGACTTGAAAGAAGCCTAATGATTTTTATTTTTACATGCTCCTCTTAATCTTGATCCCGGTGCTGTCAGTCGCTGAGTTCACCTAGAAAATAAAAAGCTAAAATTGGCTGCATAGAATGTGGGGACAGGATGTCCGGTGCTCCAAGAGCATGGGAGAGGGAGGTGTTGGGTGGGCAAAATTAGCAGGCCAGAGCGCCTGACATCTTGTCCTCTCACTCCGTGCTGCGAATTATAAGTTGGTTTTCTGGGTGATCCTGATGTAACAAGACTAGTGCTGGGATCAACATCAAGAGAAGAGGTGGGTGGGGTTTTTTTTTTTTTTTTTTTTGGTAGATTTCCTTTTAATACAGTTATTTTGGATCTCCTAGAAATCATTATTATCCCCCCCACACAGCAGCCAAGTGACTGTGCTGTAGTAGTTAGTCACAATATCCTAATATTACAGCAGTAATAACAATGTCCCTGGTAGCCAGTAGTAATATTACTCCCAAAATGAATTAGCCAAAAGAAAATCTCCCAATAGTAATAGAGCCCTCACTGTAGACGGATTGGTGCCTTTTACTCCTTCCCACACCGCACACTGATGACCTAATTGGGTGCATCACATGTTAACCCCTTCCCGACATTTGACGTAATAGTACTGCATCGCGGGAGGTGCGTTCCCGCAAAATGCAGTACTATTACGTCAAGCTTCTGGCCCCGGCTCCTGAACGGAGCCGGGGCCAGAAGCTGCGGGTGTCGGCTATATGTTATAGCTGACACCCGCCTCTAACACCCGCGATCGGAGATTTCTCCGATCGCGGGTGTTAACCCCTAACACGCCGCGGTCGCGCTGACCGCGGTGTGTTAGAGGCATTTAAAGTTCTTTAAATGTGAATCGGACCCCCCCGCGGCGCTTACCGGGGGGGTCCGCTCCTCCGATCGCAGCCCCGGGACTGCCGGTGCCCGGGGCTGTGCGATCCTCCTCTCGGTGCCGGGTCCGTGCCTCCTGGCAGGACCCGGCTGTAAGACACTGGGCATGCGCAGCATGCTCAGTGTCTTACATTACACAGTGCAATACATCTGTATTGCACTGTGTAACCTGTAAAATAGCTTGAACAAGTGATCAGAAGATCACTTGTTCAAGCTAAGATGTCAGTATATGTAAAAAAAGTAAAAATAAATAAATAAAGGTTTTTTACAGTAAAAATAAATAATAAAAGAAAGTGAAAGTCCCCCCAAACACCACATTTCCCTTTACACAAGTAATAAAGTATAAAAAACACTAAATCACGAATAAACCCCACTTATTTGGTATCGCCGCGTCCGTAACAATCTGTACAATAAATCCTAATCATAATTGGACCCACTCGGTGAACGTGGTAAAAAAAAAAAACCAAAAACTTGCCAAAAATTTAAACTTTTTATCAAATTGCTTTACAAAAAATGTTCTAAAAAGTGATCCGAAAAAGTTACAAGCACCAAAATGATACCAATAAAAAGAGCAACTTGTCACGCAAAAAATAAGCTTACAACCTGTTCCGTAAACCAAAAAATACTATAATTATGCCACTATAAAAATGGCAATACTAAAACAAATGCAATTTTTTCTATTCTAGTTTTCCTTCAATAAAATTGGAAAATAAAAATAAAACTATATAAATGAGGTATCACCGTAATCGTAGTGATCCGTAGAATAAAGATAATATATTATTGTTATGCTACAGTGAACAACCCCCCAAAAAAATGCTAAAAATCCAAAACAAGAATTGATGATTTTATTTTCCTCCACACGTAAAAAGTTAATAAAATTTCTTCAATAAGCTAAAAACCCACTAAAATTAAGTTTTTTTTTACAGTGCATCTCGTCTCGCAAAAAATAAGCCCTTATTTGTCTAAATTGCTTAAAAAATAAATAAAGATTGTATAGCCTATTCCCAACGAGCGTTGTTATAGAACGGTGCGGAGGGTAGTGACTTTCCAACACCGGTCAGGGTAAGACGGCGGCTGTTCACTGATCGGGGTAAGACGGTGGTTGTTCCTGACAGCCATCCATCCTGCCCCATGGACCAGAAGGGTTACGTCCCCCCCACACACCCCCAGTTTATTATCGCTGCTACTGGCTTATCAATTCAGACCAGCCGATAGCAGCGAATTTACTTATGACGTCAGTAATACCGGTCACTATTTCTATAGACACGGTGATCGGGGCAGGGTGGCGGCTGTTCCTGGCAGCCACCAATTTTGCCTTGCGGTCCAGAGGGGTTTTGTTGCCCCCCTCTGTCCATGTTTGCCGCTATTTGCTGGTCGATTTGGTCCAGCCTAAAGCAGCAATATTCGTCACAATGGGCATCGCTAGGGTGAATAAAAGCAACACTTGGTGATAATTTCCCTACTAAAACGAAGATTTGGTACAAAAGTGCGGGCCGTGTACATTGTACAGATTATGGTGTACAACTCTTACGAGCTGTTCCAATGTGCATGTCCTGCCGTATCATTTCTCCGTTTTCAAGAGGAAGATATTAGGAAACTAATATTGGGACAAGAAGGACGGGGCCCCAGTACCTCTGGTTTAGATGTTCCTGTGTTTTGCCAGGACAGCATTTTCCCGGTGAATTCTGCTGCTTCTAATGGTAGGACTCAATAAAGAGTCTGTTCCAAAAGAGAAGTTAGGATGGACACTACATACTACTAAGAGACCTGCGACACCTCCAGAGTGACAAAAGTTTAGTTGGTCCCCTGGTATATTCTACCTCCTTATACACTAGACAGTCACAATTCACGCCCAACCTATTGTGAATTAATTTCGGTAAAATTAATAATTGTAACAACTGTTGGGTCACGTTGCTCTCTATACCCCTCCATTATTTCATAAGGGGCGCCACATAACGGGCACTGAACTTTCCAGAAATAATTGCAATTTCCATCTTGGACTCCGTTGCACATCATATTTGGAAACCACCTACATGTTCAAATGCTCATTTCACCACGTGTATTACCCTACACCACATATTACACCTTGCTATATTCCCCAAGGGGTGTACAACAACAATTATGGTCACTTTTCGGGTTTTCCTCTGTTTTGGTACCACTACGGCTCTCCAAATGTATCCCGACACATGTGAAGGATTTCTTACAAATTTGGCCTCTAAAAGACAAACATCCCTCTTTTCCTCTACTGTGCGCCCATAAAGCATTTTATATGCACATGTGGGGTACTTCTACACTCGGGAGAAATAGTTTTACACCTTTTTTGGGGTTATTTAATATATTATCCCTTGTGGCTTACATAAATTAGGGGTAAAGTGACATTTATAGGAAAATTTTCACCTTTTTAATGATTCGGGCCTAATTGGATCATTCACCTGTACGGGCAAATACATATATAACACATTGCAAAATTCTCTAAGGGGTGTGCATTCAAAGATTAGGGTCACTTTTCGGATTCTTATCTGTTTTATACCACTAGGGTTCTCCAAATGCATGTCAAACATTTCTGTCAAATTTGGCTTCTAAAAGGCAAACATTCCCCTTTCCTTTTACTGTGCGCCCATACAACATTTTATATACACATGTGGGGTACTTCTACACTTGAGAGAAATAGGTTTACACATTTTGAGGGGTTATTACATTTTTTTATCCCTTGTGGCTATATAAAATTAGGAGTAAAATGACCTTTATAAGAAAATGTTCACCTTTTATCTATTTAAGTCCTAATTAAATCAAACACCTTTACGGACAAATACACATATTACACCTTGCTAAATTCTCTAAGGGGTGTGCTTTCCAAAATGGTGACACTTGTTGGGGTTCCCCTCTGTTTTGGTACCACTACGGCTCTCTAAATGCATCCTGACACATGTAAAGGATGTCTGTCAAATTTGGCTTCTAAAAGGCCAACGCCCCTCTTTCCCTTCTGAGCTTCACTGCGTACCCATACAACATTTTATTTGCATGTGTGGGGCAATTTTATACTCGGGAGAAATGCTAGTACACATTTTTTGGGGTTGTTTCATCTTTAATGCCTTATGGGATACAAAAATTAGCCGTAAAAGTGACTTTTTTGGGAAAATGTTCACCTTTTTCCTTTTAGGGACCTAATTGAAGCAAACACCTGTAGGGGAAAATACACATATTACACCTTGCTAAATTCTCCAAAGGGTGCACTTTCCAAAATGGTGACACTTGTTGGGGTTCCCCTCTGTTTTGGTACCACTAGGGCTCTCCAAATGCATCCTGACACATGTAAAGGATGATTGTCAAATCTGGCTTCTAAAAGGCCAAAGACCCACTTTCCCTTCTGAGCCCTACTGTGCACCCATACAACACTTTATATGCAAAAGTGGTGCAGTTCTGTGCTTAGGAGAAATAGTTTTACACATTTATGGGGTTGTTTCATCTTTTATCCCTTGTGGCTTACAAAAATTTGGGGTAAAAGTGACTTTTTTGAGAAAATTTTCACCTTTTTTCCCTTTTGGGGCCTATTTGAATCAAACACCTATTGGGGAAAATACACAAATTACACGTTGCTAAACTCTCCAAGGGGTGTACTTTCCAAAATGGTGTCTCGTGTTGGGGCTTTCCTCTGTTTTGGTACCACTATGGCTCTCCAAATGCATCCTGACACATGTAAACTTTTTCAGCCATATTTGCCCTGCAAAAACGAAACAACGCTCTTTCCATTCCAAGTGCCCCCCTGTGCCCGTACAGCAGGGTACAGTGACAAAATGGGTATTGGCATACTCAAGAGGAATTGCCCTCAACATTGTAAAATGCATTTTCCTTTTTAACCCATTGTGAAGGTGCAAATTTTAGTGTTAAATGAATCTATAGTAAGATAAAATTACATTTCTCTAATTTCACTTTTATTTATCTTTCACGCTCATGAAACGCTCAAAGGGTTAACAAAATTCCCAAAGGTTGTTTTGAATATTTTGAGGGGTGTAGTTTCTAAAATGGTGTCATTTGTGGGGGGTTTCTGTCATGTGGGCCTTATAAAGTCACTTCTAACTAAATTGACCCTCCAAAAGTAGGTTTTGATGATTTTCGTAAAAATCTGAAAAATTGCACCTAAAGTTATAAGCCTCCTAACATCCAAAATAAAGGAAAAGATGTTTGAAAAATGATGCCAAGTTAAAGCAGACATATGGAAAATGTTAGTTATCAAGTTATTTTAGTGCTATGACCAACTTTCCAAAAAGTAGAAAATTTTGAATTTGGAAAACATTGTTTTTTTCAAAATTTTTGCCAAATTTCCATTTATTTCATAAATAAATACTAAATATATTTATTAAATTTCTCAACCAGCATGAAGTACAATGTGTCACGAAAAAACAATCTCAAAATCAACTGGATATGTTAAAGCGTTCCAAAGTTATAACCACTTAAATAGACACATGTCAGATTTTAAAAAATGGTCCGTGTCAGGAAGGTGAAAAGTGGCTTCAGCGTTAAGGGGTTAAAGGACATCTACCATCAGATTACCTGCCCGTAATCTCGCCTCACCTCATCCTTTGCCCGTTTCCAGCAAGCTTCTTTTATCTTTTATAATGGCCGATTTTCGTCAAAAATGTAATTTTTACAATATGCAAAAAATCTTGCGGTGCTTTCAGGGCACCTAGAGGCTCTGCTGCAAACTAAATTATGCATACCCCAATGTCTCCTGGCACCGCCTACAGACTGCTATGAAATCTCGTGCTCTCCTTGCACTGCCAACAGGTGAGAACCCGTGGCTGGCTCTTCTTCCTCTATCTGTCAAGGTGTTATCGTGCATGCGCAAGATTTTAAGAGATCTGGTAACGTCAGCGTCTCTCATAGCGGTCCAGTCTCATAACATGACACAATCGGCGGTTAGGTGTAAAACAAGCTTGCTGGCAACAGGCACAGGATGGGTGATACACATTTACCATCATCTAATAATGTCCTTTTAAGAATACCTACCATCACTGGTGTTCCTAATAAGGTAGATCCGCTAGTAGGTTCATGCTGAAAGCCCCTTCCCTATAGTATATTTTGCTAATAAATTACATAAGCTTTTTACCAAGTTATACATATTTGCGTATGTAAAATTAGCGGCAGAGACTACTGGGTCGTGGAGTAGCCGCACTGCGGAGTGAGGGTCTATGCCGTCTACCAGATTCCAGCTGCGAGCACTCGTCTGGATAGTTTTTTAACCCGAGGCGGTGCAGCTAAACACAGCGCATGCGCATAGCTGTGCTCCTAGAAGCCGGAACTACTGCACTGCTTCCTGCAGCTGTGCGCTGAAGAGAAACTAGTAAGAAGCATCGACTGGGCCGCGAAGTAACCTTTACTCCCTCTCCACGTTGCGGCTACTCCACACCCCAGTACTTTCTGCTGCAAATTTACATAAAACGAATAATTTAAAAAAAAATCAAATTACACTTACAGTATGTTCTGTTAATCAATTAAATAAGGAAGGGGCTTTCAGCATGAACCTACCAGTACAGCTACCTTATTAGGTGGATCCGGGGTGGTAGGTTTCCTTTAAAGGCCTTTTCATGCCTATGACCTGTGATGCAAGGACCCCGACACAAGGTGATATGATGATGCCATCACTGCGCCATCCGGGAATTGTGGAAGGTGATACCTTCCACAGGGTAGCGGCAGGATAGCTTCCTACCTCTCAGGCCTACTGCATCCTGTGAGGAGGGAAGCCAGTTTGGGGTGGGAGACAGATCGCTGCCTAGCTTTACGGCAGCTAGAATATTAAAAATTGGCATGTAGAAGTGTTAAAGGAAACCTACCACTTAAGTGGTAGTTTTTTCACTACCACCGTTAATATAACGCCGGATTCTGAAGTGCCGGAGAGACGGTGACGTCACAGAGTTTTTCGGCACACTCGCACCTTCGCACGGGGAAACAGGCCGTGCTAACTTGCGCAGGCGTGAGTGCGGTGCGCCGAGATATAAGTTATATTAACATCAAAATCTTTCATACTGCCTTTATTATACTAATGAAAATATGTTCCGGCACCAGCTCACCCTGAGCTGGTGCCATGTATCTGTGTGAAAAACTACCACTTTTAAGTAATAGTTTTCCTTTAAGGAGATTGCACTGGTTTCGGACGCCATCTTGTGTGAATTTGAAATTCACCCTGCAATGGATTGGGGGGCGGGGTGGTTGTCAGAGCCCATCCCTGGGAACCAAGCCTTTTTTTTTTGTGTTAGTTATTAAGATGATAATAATTTTTATTTATATAGTGCACACAGATTTTGCAGCGCTGCACAAAGCATATCAAATTGGTCAAGATATTACATAATTATAAAAATTTGGTATCTCTGATGCTTATATCTGAAATTTGTATGCGAGAACCTCCACCAAGAACCATCTGTGTGGTTGAAATAAGCATGCCCGTATTCAAGATGGCTGCTGCCCACATCCAAAATGGCGCTTTCTCAGTCTGCGTAGGAGCGCAATGACGCCGCTCTTCCTGTGTTCTGTCACGCTGTGTGTTGCTGCTGTCCTGTGTGTTGGCGGGAGATTCCAGCATGGCCGTGCAGCCGAAAGAGAAGCTGTCTATGGACAGCGGGGCGGAGAGCGGCTTCATCAGCTTCTACAACTCCATGCCGGACAAGCCCGACACCACCGTGCGAGTATTTGACAGGAACGATTACTACACAGTGCACGGCAGCGATGCCTTATTTGCCGCTAAGGAAGTGTTCAAGACCAATGGGGTCGTCAAGTACTTGGGATCAGGTGGAGACTATCTCAATGCTCTAAACACCGTCAGGACTACAACTCCCAGCATGCCTCAGTAGGCACACGCCGCGCGGGGATTCTGGGAGTTGTAGTTTTATTTAGGAAATCAGTGTTGTGTGTGATGCTTCTTTCTGCAGATAGACTGCCCCTTCATCTGGGTTTAGCAGTTATCTTTGGCCCTAAATATCTGTGGCGGGCACAGTTTTATAATGATGAGGTCTGTAGAGTCTCACTGCAGTTAAAGGGGCATTCCATCTCCATATGGTTTATGGCTGCTCCATAGGGAAAGTGAATGGCGCTGATGGAGACCAGCAACACAGTGCCACAGTGGTCCCCCAACAAATACAAAGTGATGGGATGGGAAAATATAACCTCTTGAGATCGCTGATACACATGAGCATGTGTATTACCCTGTTGTCTTCGGAAAAAAAGCGTGCATTATCTTTTGCCATACGTATAGCCCAGCCGTGGGGGGAAGCGTTCGGTTGACCATTCATCTTGCTGCTCCATTCAATACCATGGGAGTGTTTAAGATTGCTGAGCACATCGCTCTGGTATCTCCAACGCTATTATTCGCTGTCTCGTTGAGTGCTGGAGATACCTGATGTGTTCTGCAATTTATGACACTCCCATAATACTGAATGGAGCAGCAGGACACAGACTCGACCTACTGCTTCATCAATTGGTGAGAACGGGACCCCAGTTCCCCTGTGATAGTTGAGGGTCCCAGGAATCAGACCCCCAACGATTATACTGTTATCCCATGTGGATAGAGGTAAATCAATCAAACTTGTAACAAAACTCCTTTAAGGGTGCGTTCACACCTTCAGTTTTTTTAGATGCAGTTTCCGATCTCCAAACCAGGAGTGGAGTGAAAAAAAGAGGCGGCGCGGCACCTCCCAAATATATGGTCTCACCCATTATCATCTAGATCTGCTTTTAGCATTAAAAACTGCATCTGAAAAACTGAATGTGTGAATGCACTCTAAAATTCCCATTCACCGTCATCTATCGGGGGTGGGGGGGATTTACAGAAAGAATCACAAATATAGGTGGTCCCCTACTTACTTGGGGTTCCAGACAGACCCCAGACTGCAATGATCAGCTGTAAGGTGTCTGTAATGAAGCTTTATTGATAATCCTTGGTCCCATCATAGCAAAAAATTTTGAAACTCCAATTGTCACTGGGGCAAAAAAAATTTTTCTCTGGATTTACAATTATAAAATATACAGTTCCGACTTGCATACAAATTCAACTTAAGAACAAACCTATGGGCCCTATCTTGCATGTAACCCGGGGACTGCCTGTATTTGATTATATTAATTCTACAATGAGTCTTATTTGCACTCCTAGACCTGGTTATACATTTTCTGATATTGGAGATAGGTCCCAATTCACACAGCAAAAAAAATGCAGCAGCGCAGTACAGTGAGATGTTAACAAATCCTAAGTGTCAATTTTGGGGAAAAGAATAAATCTGTACGTGTTCTAAGTGTATTTCCATTATTTTGCTGAATTTAGGAAGCAAGAAGCTGGAGAGTGTGGTCCTCAGTAAGATGAACTTTGAGTCAGTGGTGCGGGATCTTCTCCTGGTGCGACAATATCGTGTAGAGGTTTATAAGAACAAATCCGGAGGCAAATCCTCTAAGGACAATGACTGGCATTTGGCATTTAAGGTACAGACTTCCGTTTTTGATAATTTACTAGTTCTTGGCAGAAGACAGTGATTTGCTGATGTTCAGGGAGTGTCCATATATGGAAAGTTGCATCACTGGGACAAACACAAGGAATATGTTCAGCAGAGGCCGGGTATGGATGTTGTACAATGGTTTCTCATAGGCTTTCATGGACTCCATTTACCAGATCTCATTTTTTTTTACAGCAGCGAGCGGGATGAAAAATCATTGTCTATTCTTTAATCCTATGTCTCGTGCTGTGTATACTGACTGGATGGAGGATAAAACAATGTATAGTATTTGTCTAATGACATCAGGTGCTTTCCTTTCCGACGCCGGTTCTGTTTTGAAATTGAGTATAGTCTAAGGCAGTGATGGAGAACCTTTTGGGGACTTTTTGGAAACTACAAGCAAAAGCCACATATTTTTCACAAAGTGCCAAATGCCAATTTAAAGTAACTATAGTAACTCACAGGTTTCAAACGTATTGGCGTCCTGAGGACATTAATACAGTAGAAAGAAGAAGAAATTCTGATTATTATTGTAGTTTCCCTCTAACATCCCTTAACAGGATCAATCACAAGTCCAGAGAAGTGTCTACAATGATAATCCAGCTCTGTCAGCACCTCCTCGCTCCTTCTGCACTTCTAGTCACTTTAAAATAGCGCTGAACGTGGCATATCCTGCGCTGCCTGTGACTGCAGGAGAAGGTATTGAGTCCTAAATGGTGACCTGGGTGCCCACAGAGAGGGCTCAGAGTGCCACCTGTGCCATAGGTTCACCACCACTGGTCTAAGGTTTAAGGTTAATGTGGACTGTGCCTCACAAACTGAATACACTAGCGTACAGTAGAGTAGAGTGTGGTGACGCAGGGACCCCCCCCCCCCTCTCTCTTTGTTTACCTATTCATATGACCCCTCTTGGCTCCTGTAGCAGCAGATGGGTTAGTGCCCTTACCATATCCTTTCTGCATAAAGAATACCTCTCGCCCCTCCTGGCATGTCTGTTTTGGTAAATTGTTGTGCTCTCTAGGGCAAATTAATTTGCAAGTAAACTTTTTTCCAAGAGCCGTGTTGTAACTTTTCGTTTCTCTTTTTACTGTATGAATGAATTGCCTGGAGCTGTTTCCATACATAAGGACTCTGTAGAGACACACCTTGATTGGGCTAAAAATGTATTGCTGGTCTGGCACCACCCAACAATGATAATAATAGCTACACACCAAAAATAGTCAATATTAAAAAAAAACCCAGAAGTCAGAAATATATTGTATATAGATAGATATATATCTTTACTAATGAACGAAAAATAACAAAAACACATAAACCTACAAAGCTAAACACCTGCGCAATAAACCCAAAAGTGAAACCAAATGAAAATGCATAAGTTGTTGTCATATGTGGATTGTAATTGTAATATAAGTGACTTCCTCGTGGACACACCCCTTATTGGTAACACCCACTTGGCAATGTACATTTCATTCGGAGCCTATATTTGGCAAAAACCAAAATATCAAATGTTATATATCAATAGGGTTCCCTTCTCCCTATTGATATATAACTTTTGATATTTGGTGCCAATCAACATCAGGGTTGGGCGATATCTGTTCCATATCTAGAATTAATATTTTTGTAAATTTTTTTTAAGATCACATTTTATCCCTTCTTTTTTCAGGCCTCACCCGGAAACCTCACCCAGTTTGAGGAGATTCTGTTCGGTAACACTGATATGTCCTCTGCCGTGGGAGTTGTGGGTGTCCGGTTGGTCAGCTCTGAGGGGCAGAGGTTGGTTGGGGTCGGCTTTGTGGATTCCACATTTAGGAGACTCGGAGTGTGTGAGTTTCCTGATAACGACCAGTTCTCCAATCTGGAAGCTTTACTGGTTCAGATCGGACCCAAGGAGTGTGTGATGCCTGGAGGAGATGCTGGCGGAGATATGGGGAAAATAAGACAGGTGGGTCCATAGTGTCTGCTAGGAACGGGATGTTAAAATAAAAATCTATGGTTTATAGCTGTATTCAACCTTAAAGGGGTTGGCCACTTTACCTCATGTATTTTGTAATGTGTGGGGGGACAGGATATTAGGTAATTTACCAATATACATCTAGCAATAGTTCTGCTCCGCTTTCTTGATATGTTAAGTGAAACCTCCTGTCTTTTACCTCATCAGCCAGACATTCCTGTCCATAAAATGGCCGCAGGTGGAGGGTCATGTGATCTCTATCTGTCCATGAGCAATCCCCCTGCCAGGACCTTACTCTTATATTCATGAATACTATCATAAGGTCTTGGCAGGGGGATTACTCATTGACCATTAGAGATCACATGACCCTCCATCTGCCGCCATTATATAGTCAGAAATCTCCGTCTGAAGAGGTAAAAGACAGGAGGCTTCACTTTACGTACCAAGAAAGTGGAACAGATCTATTATTAGATGTATATTGGTAAATTGCCTTATATATTACTTGCTCCATTAGTATCTGTGCTCCTGTACTGTGTTTTAAAATTAACTTTAATCTTTATGTAAATCAGTTGGGAAGGGGAAAACAGTTTAACAGCCTGTGAAGCTACAGCATAGAACCATTCTATCAGTTTCCAGGGGTGACCACTAGATTAATAAAGGAGTTCTTCTACCATTTCCATCCTATGAGTGATCCTATGAATAAATCATACTTCTCCAGTATGTTTGGTGCAGTTCCGACGCTAAGGAAGGGGGGGGGGGGAGGATTATGTTTTATTTCTATGTACTAATATTTGTATTTTTATACTTGGTCATCACAGATTGTTCAGCGAGGAGGGATCCTTATCACCGATCGCAAAAAGTCAGAGTTTACCACAAAGGATTCTGTCCAAGACCTCAACCGGCTGCTGAAAGCCAAAAAAGGAGAGCAGATCACTAGCGCAGCTTTACCAGAGATGGAGAAGCAGGTATGTCCGCACCTTAAAGGAGGTGCTCATCCAAGTGACCTTCACCCCCGTGCTCAGGGAGGGGGTCGGTGTCTGACCATTGTGTTCAGGAGAAGAGGGGGCTACAAAGGGAGAAGTGTTACAAATACCTGTCCATCTTTGTAACATAATTGTCATAAAAGTACAAGTAAGGAATGGAGAGTTTAGGACGGAACAGTCGTAGGGTTACACCAGGTCAAGACGCTGTTCCGTGTAAGTGGTATCCATCTGGTGGTGTTGGGATCAATCCAGAACATCGGTAATTGTCTTCTGGTGATTGGTTTGTGTCGATAGATCCCTTTACCATCTATAGATCCCAGGCAATCTGTAAATGTAGAATGGAGGACACCCAAGGGATAAAGGTGGTCCGATTTCTTATGTACTAATATTCTATTTAATCTCAGGTTGCGATTTCAGCCCTGTCCGCTGTCATGAAGTATCTGGAGCTGTTATCCGATGAGTCTAATTTCGGACAGTTTGAGATCACCAGCTTTGACCTGAATCAGTACATGAGATTAGATAACGCTGCAGTCGGAGCATTGAACCTCTTTCCGGTAAGTGTCACTTTAGATAGGAAATGCTGGAATGTGATCTAGAATCTGGCCAATAGCTCTCCATGCAAGCCATAAGCTTAAACGCATCCAAACACTTGTTTGACCTGTATTAATAATGGTAATTTCTTTTATATAGCATACAGATTACATAGTGCTACACATAGTGTTTACATAGTTGCCAAATCGGTCCCTGTCCCCAATTGGGCTAATCAACCTACCAGTTTGTTTTGGAGTGTTGGAGGAAACCGGAGGATCCGGAGGAAACCCACGCAAACACAGAGAGAACATACAAACTCTTTGCAGATGTTGACCCTGGGACTTGAACCCAGTTCCCCAGCGCTGCAAGGCTGAAGTGCTCACCACTGAGCCACCGTCACACATACAGACACTGATATCTGCCATAGATATGTGTTCACATTAGATGAGTCAGTCATTGTGTCAATTTTGGGGGGAATTCACCCACTGTGTGTAGGGGACTGTATTTATAAGGTAGCTGTGGGAAACTGCTTGTTTGTTGGTTTTCACCCCCGACTCCGCTAGACACTTGCATCCTCTGCACTGATGAGCTGTGCACTTGTCCTCAACATAGAGAACAAAAGGATGGGGCCTATGAAATATTATTACACTTTCCCGATCTCCCCCCAACAGGAGCTAATTAGGGGGTCCACATATGCAGCAGATCTTCCTCCATTTGGTTGCTTTACATCTTCTCTGTATCGCCAGGTGTAACATAAGCCCCTGGTTTAGTGCCTTCTCTTATTCCCTTTATCCCGGTGCAGATGAGCGAGGAGTGTCTGTATACATTACTATTACTAGGAATTCTCTTATCATTTCAGACTTTTTATTATCCTCTTCTTTGCTTCATGTACAGTTCACACATTCAGAAGTTTTTTTTTTTGTTTATTTTTATAATTTTGTTTATTGCTAACAAACAGCAAATCAGATCATTAGCTTCTTAATTCTAGAATGAATGGATGCCAGGGCATTTCCTCCGGGTCCTCCGGTTTCCTCCCACACTCCAAAACATACTGATAGGTTGATTAGATTGTGAGCCCCATTGGGGACAGGGACTGATCTGGGAAGTTCTGTGCAGCGCTGTGTAATCTGTGTGCACTATATATATAAAGGAATGATTGTAGAACAAAATAAAGGCCATTGTGTGCCCACTGCACTGCGACTGGGCCCCCTAGACCTCTAGGGGGGCTGTTATATGGCCACAAATTGTGCGTCTGTATCATGGGCCCTCGTGGGTGCGTGCATGGGGCCTAATACTGTGTTTTGCACTGGTAGTAATGGTGGTGTGTACGTTGTATATGACTCCTCTGGTACATAGGTTGTATCCTGCACTCGCTGCGGGTATAGTCCTGCCTTGTCATGTTTGTATAAGAGCATGTACATAAAGGAATGCTTTGTACCGCGCTCCCCTGTGTAGCAGAGCTCCGGCACAAGTACGAGCAGGCCTGTCTGTTATGTGGGCGGTATAGCCCTTATGTTGAGGAATGCCCGCCACTTCTTCTCTTCTTACTAGATCTTACACGAAGATTTTATGTTCTCTCTTGTTTTATTGTAAAGTAAGAGAGACAGAGTTTTTTTTCGTTTGATTTTTTTGTGAACAAACATTGGAGCCTCACCTTTGTTTACCCGGTTAAATCTAATATTGTATATGTGATGAAGCTGGGGGGCGGGGGCGTGATGTCATAACGCCTGCAGATACAAGAAACTGATAGTGTGGGGAGACGGAAGGAGAAGACTTATAAGGAATGAGAGTGGAAAGCGGAAGGTGACCAAATCCATCCATCATCCGGGGCTGCATCAACAAACTGCTCAAGGAATGAAGGATAGAATGAAGGATAGAATGAAGGATAGAATGAAGGATAGAATGAAGGATAGAATGAAGGATAGAATGAAGGATAGAATGAAGGATAGAATGAAGGATAGAATGAAGGATAGAATGAAGGATAGAATGAAGGATAGAATGAAGGATAGAATGAAGGATAGAATGAAGGATAGAATGAAGGATAGAATGAAGGATAGAATGAAGGATAGAATGAAGGATAGAATGAAGGATAGAATGAAGGATAGAATGAAGGATAGAATGAAGGATAGAATGAAGGATAGAATGAAGGATAGAATGAAGGATAGAATGAAGGATAGAATGAAGGATAGAATGAAGGATAGAATGAAGGATAGAATGAAGGATAGAATGAAGGATAGAATGAAGGATAGAATGAAGGATAGAATGAAGGATAGAATGAAGGATAGAATTCACAATATCACACACTCATGGCTGTAGACACCTCTATCTCTGGGGGTCAGGACATGTGTTCACTGATTTTTCTGCAGTTGTCCCCTAAATATAATGTGTGGACAAAGGGGTTGTAAAGGAGCAATGCACTGCTTACAAGTGAGACACACCCCTTTAAATGTATGTCTTGTGTGTTACCCTAGTAAGAAGGCGGCTTGCATTTTTCTTTTTTTTTTCACACTTTTTTTTTTTTCTTTTTTTTTTTCTTTTTTTTCTTAAGAGTTGAAACATGTTCAGACACGGCGAGTGTCTATTCCAGCCAAATGGATTCCTAAAGCGATAAGAGAGCAGGAGGCGGATACTAGGACATGCGGGAAGTTATTTCTCTGCTCTGGAATTCACCCTCTGCTGAGATTTTACAGTTTTGGGCAATTACGGGTGAAATCAAAGCGGACATGAGCTGCCGGGATCTATGAAAAATGGGGTGGATTTATTTAAAGGGAACCTGTCACAAGGAGACCCACTCCCCAGTCCCCACAGAGCATAGTACATACACTGCCAAAGTGTTTTTGTATAAAAAAATAGGTTTTACAGAAAAAAAGATATGTTATATTGTACCTTTCATTAGCATGTGCTGTGTGACTAGGCAGTTGCCAAATGGGAGGGGCTGGAAAGGAGCAGTTCCCCCCCACCCTTGGGAAACATGTGACCTTTTCAAATATATGAATAACTCCCCACACTCGGGATTGGCTGTAGAGGAGCAGGGGGCGTCGCTAAGCCCAGTGATGGGTGTTTTCATATATTTGAAAAGGTCACATGGAGGAGCTGTTCCCCAAGGGTGGGGGGGGGGGACTGCTCCTTTCCAGCCCCTCCCATTTGGCAACTGCCTAGTCACACAGCAGATGCTAATGAAAGGTACAATATAACAAATCTTTTTTTCTGTAAAACCAATTTTTTATACAAAAACACTTTGGCAGTGTATGTACTATGCTCTGTGGGGACTGGGGGAGTGCGAAAAAGGGGTCTCCTGGTGACAGGTTCCCTTTAAGTAAAGTGTAAAATTGCAAAGTGGATGTGATGTTCTGAATACAGCGTCGCCCTATGTAGACTCTTTGGCACATGTAGGTTGGTCTATTCTATGGTTGACCCATTCCCCCCCCCCTCTTTGAACATTAGATTTACCTTTCACCATCTTATTTTATTTAACCCCTTAACAACCTGGCCCTTTTTAGTTTTTTCACCTCCATTTTTCACTCCCCACCTTCAAAAATCTATAACTTTTTTTTAATTTTTCCACCTAAAGAGCTGTGTGATAGCTTATTTTCTGCGTAGCAAATTGCACTTCATAGTGATGGTATTGAATATTCCATGCCGGGTACTGGGAAGCGGGAAAAAAAATTCCAAATGCAGTGAAAAATGGTGAAAAAAGCATGTGCGCCGTATTCTTGTGGGCTTGGATTTTACGGCTTTCACTGTGCGCCCCAAATGACAGGTCTTCTGTATTCTTTGGGTCGGTGCGATCATAGGGATAGCAAATTTGTATAGGTTTTATGTTTTCATACATTTACAAAAATGAAAACCTCCTGTACAATCATTTTTTAATTTTTTTTTTGATTTTGCCATCTTCTGGCACTTATAACTTTTTCGTACTTTGGTGAACGGAGCTGTGGGAGGTGTCATTTTTTGCGACTTTTGATGTGTGGCCGGCGGTCTCTCTCAGGTGACCCATGGTCAACATCTGCAAAGAGTTTGTATGTTCTCTCTGTGTTTGCGTGGGTTTCTTCCGGTTCCTCTGTTTTCCTCTCACACTCCAAAACATACTGTTTGATTAGATTCTGAGCCCCATTAGGGACAGGGACTGATCTGGAAAGCTCTGTGCAGCGCTGTGTAATCTGTGTGCACTATATAAATTATTATTTAAAGAATTTTTTTTATTTTTTTTTATTACCCCTGCTTTGTGATGGGTCAAAGTCCCAGCAATTCAGACCAGTATCCTGTGGATAAGGCATAACTTCAATAGCTGGTACAACCCCTTGATTGGATATGAAAGGGATACTGTGCTAAAGGAAACCATTTATTTTCTCACTCATCAGTAACCCTGAAAAAACATTTTGTTTTTTTCTCCATATATTTAAAAAATCTAAATTGGGGCAGGAAAAATAACGTTTAGTCTTCAGGTGTAATATCCGTCCCATGTCTGTTGTATGTTACGTGAATTCTACATAAAATATTCATGCTACATAATCTGTTGTGTAACCTCCAGGCTCTCACGTGAGGCCTCATCGTCCTGGTCTATTCAGAAGCAGTAAGGTTTAAAGGGGAGCTCTATCCACAAACAAGCAAAGTAGCTGCAGTAGCAATGCTCCTGTGTGGTGGGTGACATCACCATTGCTGCAGCACAGTCTTTCCTGATCTCATTGACTTTGTAGGTCCCTTTTATATGGGATGAGGAGTAGGGTAAAGTTTAGGTACTTGTGTTTTGAGGAGGTGCGTTGCTGTTCTTTGTCCTGTTCATGATTGTATTGATAGAGGATAAACTTACTCTTCATCACAATACAGTATTGTATCATTCAGTCTGTCTACTACTAAAGGAAATCTATCACCAGGATGAAGGATTGTAAACCAAGAACACTGACATACTGGTGTGTGCCCCCTCCTTTAGGATCTGCTCTTCTTTTAGCTTCTTAAGCCCCTTTTTTTTGTTTTTTTTACAGGATAAGGTTTTGAAAATTATGCAAATTAGCCCGAGGGGCTGCAGGTTCCATTGACATTTATTTAGTCTGGGCTCATTTACATAATGTTTAAAACTTTTTTTTTTTTTTAACAACAAGGGCTTAAGAAGCTTAAAGAAGAGCAGATCCTGCCAGAGGGGAGCGCACACCAGTATGTCAGTGTGCTTGGTTTACGATCTTTCATCCTGGTGTTATATGTCCTTTAAGTAACTGTTACTTTTGTGGGGTTTTAAAAGTTTTGATAGATTCTGTGTATTGTCTCCCCCAAGGGCTCTGCCGAGGACACTACTGGGACGCAGTCACTGGCCGGATTGTTAAATAAGTGTAAGACCCCCCAGGGACAAAGACTGGTGAACCAATGGATCAAACAACCCCTGATGGACAAGAACCGAATTGAAGAAAGGTAAATGAGAAGTCGGGTGAGCAATGCGTGCATCTGGCATCATCCTCTAAAGTTTTTATCATGTATTTCCAGAATCAATGAATAGTTTTATTTCCTGTTAGACGGATTATTAAACCATAGCTAAGAATAATTTTATTTTAATCACATCAATCAGGGAAACTTTGCCTCTTTCTTCCATTACCAATAATAAAAGGTAATTTACGTTTCCCCCGGTGTAGCCAGTAAGTAATCTGGTAATTGGCTGACTGGTGAAGGGGGTGGAGCCACACATTATAGCACCCATGTGCTTGTACATCAGCCTCTTAGCAGTAATGGGGAGACTGATGGAGAACATCTCTTTCAGTCTGTGCAACTTTTTCTTCATTAGGCCCCACTCTGTGACAACTTAGATTGTATCAGTCACCTTCAACTCCTCTGCAGCCCCCTCCCTCTCCTGCAGACTCTTACTGATACAGTACCTATACTGCAGGGACAAGGTACTATAGTAACCAAAGAAAGGAGCATCTGAAGTGACACGTCCCCTCCAGCCTCTAAACTTAACTCAACTCAGGCAAAATATGACTCTTCTCGTTGACAATAGTGTCCGTCAATGTGAGACCTAGTGAAAAGTGCATTCTTAAAGGGGATGTGTTTCAAATAGGGAGAAAAGAAACATCTACTTTACGATCATTGATGTATATATGAGGGAAGGGTTAAAGTCCAGGGAGGTGTTGGCTTTGGAGCTTGTTTTATTTGTGACTCGGCTTTATCGGCTCTTGGCTTCCTAGCCATCCTGCTTGGCTTCACACCCAGAAGCTTTGAGGTGTGCAGAAATTACCTAAAGGCCCTAGAGAAAAAAAATGAAAGCCCTGAGACGCCAATTGTTGCTTTGAAGCTTAGCCGGGTCATAGCGTTGCTTTGCATGTTGTTTAAAATTTTAATTTGTCTTCCGGCAGTTTTGCCTTGCAAATATAATCCCTGGACTGACGGACAGAAACTCAGCGAGATTCTGTAATTTCATAAACTTGTCATACCCCCCTGTTCTAGAATTAGAGTTACCTACTCGTTATTTGGTTAGGCTCCCCCTCCCTGTACAATGACCTCTATATAGATAACACTGACCCATCATTACATCACTACTGACAATAGATGATGTCACAGCTTATCTCCTCCTCCCTGTACAATGACCTCTATATAGATAACACTGACCCATCATTACATCACTACTGACAATAGATGATGTCACAGCTTATCTCCTCCCCCTCCCTGTACTATGACCTCTATATAGAGAACAATGACCCATCATTACATCACTACTAACAATAGATGATGTCACAGCTTATCTCCTCCCCCTCCCTGCACAATGACCTCTATATAGATAACACTGACCCATCATTACATCACTACTGACAATAGATGATGTCACAGCTTATCCCCTCCTCCCTGCACAATGACCTCTATATAGATAACACTGACCCATCATTACATCACTACTGACAATAGATGATGTCACAGCTTATCTCCTCCCCCTCCCTGTACAATGACCTCTATATAGATAACACTGACCCATCATTACATCACTACTGACAATAGATGATGTCACAGCTTATCCCCTCCCTGCACAATGACCTCTATATAGATAACACTGACCCATCATTACATCACTACTGACTATAGATGATGTCACAGCTTATCTCCTCCCCCTCCCTGTACAATGACCTCTATATAGATAACACTGACCCATCATTACATCACTACTGACAATAGATGATGTCACAGCTTATCTCCTCCCCCTCCCTGTACAATGACCTCTATATAGATAACACTGACCCATCATTACATGACTACTGACAATAGATGTCACAGCTTATCCCCTCCCCCTCCCTGCACAATGACCTCTATATAGATAACACTGACCCATCATTACATCACTACTGACAATAGATGTCACAGCTTATCCCCTCCCCCTCCCTGCACAATGACCTCTATATAGATAACACTGACCCATCATTACATCACTACTGACAATAGATGATGTCACAGCTTATCTCCTCCCCCTCCCTGTACAATGACCTCTATATAGATAACACTGACCCATCATTACATGACTACTGACAATAGATGTCACAGCTTATCTCCTCTCCCTCCCTGTACAATGTCCGCTATATAGATAAAACTGACCCATCATTACATCACTACTGACAATAGATGTCACAGCTTATCCCCTCCCCCTCCCTGTACAATGTCCTCTATATAGATAACACTGACCCATCATTACATCACTACTGACAATAGATGATGTCACAGCTTATCTCCTCCTCCTCCCTGTACAATGTCCTCTATATAGAGAACACTGACCCATCATTACATCACTACTGACAATAGATGATGTCACAGCTTATCTCCTTCTCCCTGTACAATGTCCTCTATATAGATAACAATGACCCATCATTACATCACTACTGACAATAATGATGTCACAGCTTATCTCCTCCTCCTCCCTGTACAATGTCCTCTATATAGATAACAATGACCCATCATTACATCACTACTGACAATAGATGATGTCACAGCTTATCTCCTCCTCCTCCCTGTACAATGACCTCTATATAGATAACACTGACCCATCATTACATCACTACTGACAATAGATGATGTCACAGCTTATCTCCTCCTCCTCCCTGTACAATGACCTCTATATAGATAACACTGACCCATCATTACATCACTACTGGCAATAGATGATGTCACAGCTTATCCCCTCCCCCTCCCTGCACAATGACCTCTATATAGATAACACTGACCCATCATTACATCACTACTGACTATAGATGATGTCACAGCTTATCTCCTCCCCCTCCCTGTACAATGACCTCTATATAGATAACACTGACCCATCATTACATCACTACTGACAATAGATGATGTCACAGCTTATCTCCTCCTCCCTGTACAATGACCTCTATATAGATAACACTGACCCATCATTACATCACTACTGACAATAGATGATGTCACAGCTTATCTCCTCCCTGTACAATGACCTCTACATAGATAACACTGACCCATCATTACATATCTACTGACAATAGATGATGTCACAGCTTATCCCCTCCCCCTCCCTGTACAATGACCTCTATATAGATAACACTGACCCATCATTACATCACTACTGACAATAGAGAAGTAGCTGAAGTATTACCTCTATTGTCACCCAATCTGACCACGTTGTTAAGAGCCAGAGGTCTCTAGAGAATGAAATGAGAGCCGCTTCTTTATTTTTTGTTAGGTGTCTCCCTCTAGTGGTACATTACAAGTTTATATGCGTCTTTATTGTTATTATATAACTTTTTTTTTTTTTCTGGGGACCTGGAGGAGGCGGAAACCTTTGCCTGGCCTTTAGGAAGGATGAGTGGTCTGAATAAACACCTATCTTTAAGTCTACAGCTATTGGCCCTGCCAGGATTGTCTAGGCTCATCACTGCCTCTGACCCCTGCCCCTCCATGCCTAGGCTCATTATAGCAAGAGAACGGGTTCGGGAAGGCACTGAAAGCACAGAACTCCGAAATACTTCCTCCTTTAATCAGGGTTTGGCATCACTGGCTCCCTCCTTGTCTTGTGGTGACATGATGTAATTGCAGGCTGCTCATAACAAAACTATGGGTTATAAGGAAGAAACCTGGAAGCAGGGAAGGTTGCGTCTACTAGGGAGTTATTCTTATGTGTTTTAATGTTTCCCTGGGTTTCTTCCGGCCCTTGCGGCGTCCATCCAGCTATCCCCAAAGCAGCTACCACATTGAGGACCTTCTGTCATCTTGTAACGCCTCCTCTTTTATTGGCTACCTTTTGCAGACTCAACGGCAGGGGGTGGGGGTTAGGGGGATGTATCATACACTGGCTCATCATGTGAACCCGGTGTGCCAGATATTTATCTAGCTATTGGACAGTTTTGCGTCAGGTCCTGCCGGTTGTACATATGTGCTATAGCCGGCGCCAGTTCCAGTAATGCCCAGTGCCAGTCCACATCACTGCTGGAAATGGGCTCTAAAAACCCTGAAAAACCGCTATATTTTTCTCCCTCCCTGAGTTGCTCTGAGGTCTTTGATGCGCTGAACACAGAAAAAAACTGCAGAATCTGCTCTGCGAGCCTCATAATGTCCGAGAAAAATGAGAGGACACATAAAATATAATTCCACCATAAAGCACGCATTCCGGAAATGTTAGATATCAAGCTCTTTGGGTATTTTAACGACCTGCCTGGAAAGCAGAACATTTCAAACTTTGAAAATGAAGAATTTTTCTCGAAATTTTGCCAAATTTTCTTTTTTTTTTTCCCCCAGAACGAAGCGCAAAAAGTTTTACAACTAAAATGAAAGTATAATTGCCTGGAAATGTTAAAGCGTTCTTAAGTTACAACCAATTATAGTGACGCATATCAGATTTGATAAATAGTCTGGTCATTGCTGAACACAAGCTCCGGTGATAAGGGGTTAAAATCTGGCCGACAGCCATTGATATCAGATTTTTCGTCGGCAATGCCCATGATAGCCAGAGGATCCACTCCTACGTAGTATGTGAGATACGTAGCATGAGAATCCTTATTATTCGCCTTGTAGTGTAGATCTGCCGTGTCCTTATCAGGTGTCATAGTTTTCTCCCCTGGGGTTAATTTCTATGATCTGGTTTCGCGCCTCGCTGTGAATGACATGGGTGCGGCAGTTTCACTGTGTGAATATGGCCGGGTAATAAACTTATATGGTACTACAGATAAAAGGAAAGAGGAAAAAGTACATGTTAAATTGTATTCTATCTGTCTATCTATCTCATATCTATCTTTCTGCTGTATCAGGAGGTGGCACTTGGAGTTATGTAAAGGTCCGGGGATATATCCTGATCACTGAGCTCATGACATGTAATATCTTTTTGTCTTCAAGGTAGATACACTATCCGTGTTCTATAAAGATACTTGTGTATTGTACAGGTTGTTTCATAAGTAACTTAAAGAGGACCTGTCACCCTCAAAAACTGCACTAGGAGCTGCTTACTAAGGTAAGAAGCTTCTAGTGCTAAAACAGATGCAGCAATGTTACACTGCTAGCGTTATCGAAAACGCTAACAAACACTGCTGCGCTGTACACTACAAGCGCCGGACCGCTCTCAATGTGGTCTGGCGTATTCATGAGGTGCTGCCTCTTCTCCGGACCGCCCCGGCTCGCTCCATAGGCCACCGGTGACTGCTGCCCCTGCCTGTAGTCACCGCCTCTAATCCCGCCCCCTCATGAATACGCCAGATCGCTTTGAGAGCGGTCCGGCGTTTGTATACGGCCGATATACGTCCCCCATACGCTTCTATGGGCTCACGGCACCGTACAGGAGCGGTACGGTGTAGCACACGTGCGGCACCGTACCGCTCCGTAGCCCGTAGAAAGATAGGACATGTCCTATCTTTCTACATAATACGGCATTGTGCGCTGTATATTCCATTGGAGAGGGGCGGGGTGAGCTGCGCTCATCCCCTGCTCCTCTCTGAAGCGCCGATGTATGCCCGCCTTACTATGGTACGGCGGGCATACATTGTGTGCGTGTAGCCTACCAATGTAACACTGCTGCATCTGTTTTAGGGTGACAGGTCCTCTTTAATGTAATCACAAATGCATCGCCTCTATGGGCTCACAGGCTGAACGCTTTTCATACATACCAGGTGTGACACCCACCAACACCCGTGATCAGTGCTGGTGGGTTTTAACTGCCACAGCAAAGCAGTGTAAGGTATGAGTGTTCAGATCTCCTAGGGTTTAAGTACCCTAAGGGGCCTAAAACCAACATATAAGGCCCCATTCGCACATGGAGGCACAAATTGTGTCCAGATCACGGCTGCAATTCTATGGCACCTTGTCGCAGTGCGGTGAGCACACAGTGCGGCACCATTATCGAGCCGGGTGGCCGCATGTCTTTATATTTCAACTGATTTGCGTTGTGGCTGCTGGGCTCACAATGGAGAGGGGAGAGGTGAGAGGTGAGGAGCGTTCCCTTCCCTTCTCTGGTCCACGCTAACACAGGGCCGTGTCTAAGGGAAAAAAAATCAAAAGAATAAACTTGTAAAGGTTCAAATCAAACCCCATTCCCTAGAATGCAAAGAAAATTAAACAAGTTATCCCCCAAAATGCCCCCATAAATATATAAAAGTGGCAGTGAACCCCGTTGTGGGAGACAAAACTTTCCATACTGTACGAATTGATGGTTATTCGCCATTACACAATCAATCCTGATCAAACAGTCGTAGCGTCCCCAACATGCGAGCAAAGAAAACATCAGCTCGTTCCAGAAAAAGACGTCTTACACCGGAGCATCCATGGAAGTCTGAAAAAGTTATTGGCGTCAGAATCTGGCAAAGCACAGATTATTTTGTTTCGAACCAAAAAAAAATATGTTGAAGCCTAATAAAGCCTATAGATAACGTGGTATCTTCATGACCGTACCAACCCAAAGAATATAGGGGTGGTGTCCTTTGACGCACACAGAGAAAGTTGAAAAAACGAGACTGTAAGAAAACGGTGAAAGTGTTTTTTTTTGGATTTGGAATTTTTTTTTTTCCCAATCTTTCCAGTACATCTCATGGAATGTCAATCCTGATACTAGGAAGTACAATTTGTTATAAAAAGGCAAAAGGGGAAGAGTGGAACTTTTGTAACAAACTTTACCTAACACGATGTAATAACAAGTCCATGTAAGACGCCTTGTAATATATGGCAGAAATATCAGATTACACAGAAGGAAGTAGAATCCAGAGGCGCAGACTCAGTCTGCTGGAGCTAATATTAAGTTTCTATCTCGCCCCAAGTGCTTTACACTCATCAATGCAGCTCTGTATTTCTCTTTAGTGTGTTATGTGACACTGCTGATGCATTTGAGAGGGTATTCTTGGGCAAATTCTCCTTACTTTCTGTGTGCAGTTTTATGAAGGTTTCATAGCAGGAGGACTGCAGCCACCAGCTTCAAGATGAAGTAATATTCGATCTAGAAAAACTTGGGGAAAAAATGCATATCAAATGCAGAATACAAGTCATATTTCAATTACATATCAATCAATAAAGCTGTATTGTATATATGCCTAGAACTAGGCTTATGTCTCGTGAACACACACTGGGCTCCTAATTTTTATATAAGACTTGTTCAACTGTTGGATATGATCAATGTCTAGTTCTGTGTGTATCTAGTACACAGCCTCTCTGCACATAATGTACAGACTAGGCCTTTGGTAGCAGTGTAAGTGAGGCACCACTAGATGTCACCGCAGGCACATGGAGCAGGACGAGCGTGGTCTATAGTAAAGTATATTTAAGACCTAAACCCCCACATTCCCAGGTCTTTCATTATGTTACATTCTTCACTTGTTTAATGCTAATTGATTGAGTGAATTGCTGGAATACATTAGTTTATTGCCTATAGATGTAGCATTGTGCTGTAAGAAGCTGCGTACAACTCAGCGATATGGTAGGACGGTCGCTCGACCTCACTGTATTAGGGAAAATGGGGCTTAGTGGGGGGGGATGTCTCAGTGGTTGGACCTCCATCAGTTGTATAGTTAACTCTTAAGCGTTACGTGGGACAGCTCCATTTTAAAGGCTCAGATATTGATTTTTAAGATTTTGACACCTGAAGGTGGCGCTAGAGATCCAGTGATCTTCTTACTGGTGAATATTTTGGATACCAGGAGATGGGAGAAAACAGGTGGAGGTTCCTGTGGTGCATTGTAGACAAAATAGTCCTAACAATGCAGGTGAGCCGATGACTTCTCTGCCAGATGAAGAAGATAAAATCTCTAAAATATTCTTTATATCGAGACCCTTGACCTTTCCCGCTCATGTATCTGACTCGTCTCTGTAAACACAATCCAAGGGTCATCAAAATCGGGAAAAGAATTGTGTCTGTATATATGTCTATCCATGTAGATTAGGGGCCTGTATCCCTGGAATCCCAGATTATCGACAAAATAGGGGGCACCTGTATTGAGATGTATTGTGCTGTATTCCAAGTCTGTGAGACTGATGCTAACGGTGAAGTACAGCGCATAGTCGTTATCGCTCCCATGTATATTGAGGCTGTGTTCACATCCGGTGGTTGAAGTGCATTTTTAATCACAATTCAAACGCACTGATCGTAGATACATTTTAGAGCTGATTGTGAACCGGCAGTTTGTGTATTAACGGGTTAATGAGGCAAAACATACTACAGGTTACTCCCCAAACACAAGCGATCAGATCTAAACTGACCTGTACTATGGACTAGCTCCGCCTTGATGTCTGAACGCGCCTCGAATCAGCAAAAAATCCACTGCTGCTGTGTACTAAAACTACTAACTCAGTCATTGCTAATAATCAAGCTATAATGGAAGAGGGAAGAAAATTCTACCAACCTGACTGTGTACTTATGGTCTCTAAGATTAAATACATAGATTAATAACACTGTCCTCCCAGCAGGCTAGCTGTGTGTCATATCATGCTGTGCTGAGGCATCATA
Source organism: Engystomops pustulosus (assembly GCF_040894005.1). Taxonomy (NCBI): domain Eukaryota; kingdom Metazoa; phylum Chordata; class Amphibia; order Anura; family Leptodactylidae; genus Engystomops; species Engystomops pustulosus. The sequence continues at coordinate 24,505,815 of NC_092413.1, forward strand.
GGATTTTTAGCAAAGTCCCTGGAAATACAAAAGTTTTTACTAGTTGGTCATTTGGGGGGGGGGGGTTAGGTTAAAATTGTGGCATAAATTCACATTTTAGCAGATATTAATAAGAGATGTTGTGTGATATCTTCGGAGGAGGGGAGCAGTGATGGAACGGTGCGATTTTGCAGGAGTCTTGCTAAAACTCGTTTTCTTGGGCAGACGCTGGCTGGTTTGCGACTTTATGGGTTACCAGTGGCTACGGGAGCTGGCACCCTTACTGCTTACATATAGCATAGACCAGTGGTGGCGAACCTATGGCACGGGTGCCAGAGGTGGCACTCAGAGCCATTTCTGTGGGCACTCAGGACATCACCCCAGGACAGAGTTCACCAAATAGGACCAAATCTTGCAGCAGTCCCAGGCAACCAAAGCCTCACTTCATTGCCTTTTTGGAACTGCGGGAAAAGTGAGTATGTGTTGACAGAAGTGCATTATCTTTGGAGGTCCTCCTGCTGGACCCTACATTCTTTCTCTACAGAGAGACCCTGGAGAGAAGCTACGATGATAGTCTGAATTTGCCACCTTCTTTCAACTGTATTGGTGGCCTCAGGGGGCCAATACGATTGAAAGATGTGGAAGAATAAGTTACTGCTTAAAATGCCATGATGGCACTTCACGGTAAATAAGTGGATTTTGGTTGCAGTTTGGGCACTCTGTCTCCAAAAGGTTCACCATCACTGGCATAGACCATACAGACTGTCCCCGGGGTATGTACAAGATAGGTTTGTATGTAAGTCGGAACTGTATATTTTATAATTGTAGTTCCAGACAAAATGTATTTTTTTTTTTTTTTGGCCCCAGTGACAATTGGAGTTTTAACATTTTTTGCTGTAATGGGACCAAGGATTATCAATAAAGCTTCATTACAGACACCTTACAGCTGATCACTGCAGTCTGGGACTATAGTAACATCCTGAGAGTTCACAGGGGTCATCTGTAAGTCGGGTTTCCTTAAATAGGGGACCACCAGTACTTACCTCTCCAGGGGCAGCAGTATAACATTACAGATTCTGAACTGTAGTTGCACTTTTATAGCCCTTGGTTCTTTACTGCTGCTTTTTTGTAGCACATTCCCTGTGGCCCTATGCCAATACCAGGGAATGTATAGGATCCTCTATGATTCCCCATTATGCACATTCACGCTCTATTACCCTATAAATAAGTGAGGGCTCCAGGCGTCTGCAGGATGATGGACGGGGAGGTGAGGCGCGAGGCTCCTTACTGTAATATCCATGGTGTGTTGTGACTGCAGTCCTCGCGCTTCCCCTCTCTGCATTGCAGTGCGGAGCCTCTGTGTAGGAAGAGATGACAGAATCAGGGCTGGTTACTGGATTACAGCCTCGGCCCCCCACCTCCTAATACTATACGTGTTTGTATGCCCCCTATACTAAACGGATTAGATTATAGACAAAAGCTATAAAACAATCCAGTACAGATTAAACCATCCGCAAGCAACTCTGTGCTGTAGAACTACAAGGCTCAGCATAACCCGGCACTACAAGACAATGAACATGTATGTATCACCACCCCTGATCCTACCGGAGTTTCATCCTGGAACATCTGTGCATTGAGCTGCTGTTCTGTTAATCCTCCTGAATGTTTAGGAATACATTGATAATTGGGTGTTAAAAGGACTCTTTCACCCATTAAACTAGCAGCTCCCTAAGGTGGGGTATGAAATGTCCCTTTTAGAATTCCATCTTTTGTGCAAAATCTCTTCCTATTTAAAAAAAATAAAATAAATAAATTCCTTAGCTAAGACGAGTCACATTTGCCTCAGATGAGTCAAGTTTAGAGGTTGCAGGGGGTTTGCCGCTTCAGACGTCCTTATCTTAAGTTCTATAGCACCTAGAAACGGCTCTTGGTAAAACATTTAAGATAAGAGTTTCATCTTTCAGATCTCATCAGGATTGTGATTCTGTGATCTACAGACTGCAGCTCACAATTCTCAATTATGTATTAAACTGCTTGTATTTATTTATTTATTTTTTATCTACAAAGCCAGAATCCGGTGTTATCTGAAATATGGGATTCTTATCTTTTAATAAGACACCAGCAATATTTTTCTAGGTACTTTAGAACTGAAGATGGGTTTGTCTGAAACAGTCCTTTGACAGCCTCTAAACTTGACCCATCTCAGGCAAAATATGGCTCTTCTCTGCTCATTTTCACATTACTTTGGAGGATAATTTTTTTTTTTAAATGGGTAAATGGGTGAGATTTTACATAAAAGATGAGATTCTTGTCTTTAACACAACGCCAGCATGTTTCTAGGTGCTATAGATGGAGGCATCTGAGGTGACTCTCCCCTTAAAGCCTCTCAACTTGATTCATCTTAAGCAAATATGACTCTTTACTGCTCATTTTCAGAGGAGATTATTCTTAGATGCATTTTGACATTTCACATAACAGGAAATTCTAGAACGGACATATCATCCCCTACCTGAGGGCGGCTGCTAGTTCAATGGGGGTAAAATCCGGGGACCGTCCTTTTTAACCTTCGACCTTGTCAGTGGATTTAGTAATTTCTTAGAAGAATAATGGAGGCAAAGTGTAAAATTTTACTGAAAAGAAGCTCCTGGTTATGAGTTCATTAAAATCACATTACTTAAAGGGGTTTTAAAGTCTCCCTGGGTGCTGCACCTGTAGGTGTCTTCACTGTAGAAATGGAGGAGATATTGTTGTCATTGGTAACCGTCATTGTATAGATATAGAATATCCTTCTCATTGCATATAACCATAAACTCCTGGAAAACCACATTACCATTGAGCTGTAGCATAGCGCCCCCAGAGGGTCTCCTGCGCCACTGATCTGAGACTGATGATATTTTCTATGAACTGATGACCCCTTTAAAAAAAAAAAAAGTTCACAGTGCAGGACATTTGTAATTGACTCATCTCATCTCAGACCTATGTGAGAGGCTGTAAGGGGAGAGTCACTTCAGATGCTCCGATCTTCCGCTCTATAGCACCTAGAAACATGCTGGTGTCGTGTTAAAGACGAGAATCTCATCTTTTATGTAAAATCTCACCCATTTACCTATAAAAAAAAAAAAAAAAAAATCTCCAAACTAATGTGAAAATGAGCAGAGAAGAGTCATATTTTGGCTGAGATGAGTCAAGATGAGATCTGGGGTCTGTAGGTAGAATAGGGAACCCTGATATTCCATCCACTCTTATCATAAGAGTTTATGGACCTGATGTGATTATTATAGGACGTTCTTCCGATAACCGTCTGCCATAGACCGGTCATTATTCAGAGCAAAGTGAATTATTAGTCCATCTGTTCCGCAGCCGCGTTATCGATTATGACGGCGACCTACGTAATTGTTAATGCGATTTATGTGCGTAATGTTACCTGCCTTGTACAACCAGGAATTTTAAAATCTAAACATTATCTTAATTCATAGGTTGAACTTGGTGGAAGCCTTTGTGACTGATGGAGAACAAAGACAATGTCTGCAGGAAGATTTACTCCGTCGCTTTCCAGATCTCAACCGGCTCGCCAAAAAGTTCCAGAGACAGAACGCAAACCTGCAAGATTGTTACAGACTGTATCAGGCCGTGAACCAGCTGCCCAGCGTCATCCAGGCCCTGGAGAAATATGAAGGTGGGAGTTATCATGCGAATGACACAGCTGCCCCTACTGGAGGATAGTGGTATTACATAATGATTACATAGTTTTTAAAGTGTTTTTTTTCTAACTTTTTAAGTTGGGGCGGTGGGGGGTAACAATCAGATAAGTGCTGGGACCCCCCACTAGTGATAAATCAATCCACGTTATCCAGATTACTTTTTTGACCAATGGGTGGAGATGAAGGGGCTGGCTCTAAGCTATTTCCGGTACGATCATAGACCGGGAATGAGAGTGCCGGAGATACCTTAGCGTTCTGCTCAGTAATTTGTGACTCTCATATGATTTAATGGAGCAGAGGAACACGTGTTCAATCTGACAGTCCTCATGTTAGTGAGTACAGGACCCCCATTCTCATGATCCTGGAGGTCCCAGCTGTCCGATCCTCACCGGGATGTAATTTCCGATCCTGAAATTAAGAAAGTCTTCAACTTCACTACTCACCCACAGGAATATATAGCTTTGTGTAGGGCGTTATAGGAGTCCACTGTCACGGCACTGTGCACAATCATGTCTGGGCATCCATGGATTCCAGGGGCAGAGGGGTTAATAGACGTGCATGGAAGATGCTATGTGCATCCTCTGCATGTCTGTGTGTACAGATCCCTATGGATCTAATGAGCTCTTACCATCCCTGCTACATGTCATCTTTATGTAAAACCAGGAGAGAAGAGATGTGTGCGACCTGCTAAAAGTCAGAAAATGTTAACTAACCCTAACCTCCCAATCCCCCCTTTTAAAAATCAATTAAATGAAAATATGCTTATGCAACGGAGCCTGTGGCATCTGCGACCTCCGCAGCTGCCTGTTCTTGGTGGGGCGTGCGACCCCTGGCGCTGCCTGGTCTGTGTTCGGCCTGCGATCTCTGCTTCTGCCTGATGTGGGTGGGGCCTGCGACCTCTGCCGGTTCCTGATGTGGGTAGGGCCTGTGGCCGCCGCCGCTACCTGATGTGGGTGGGGCCTGTGGCCGCCGCCGCTGCCTGAGCTGGGTGGGGCCTGCGACGTTTGCTGCTGCCTGCTTTGGGTGGGGCCTTCAGCATCCGCCGCAGCTGCCTGCTCTGGGTGGGGCCTTCAGCATCCGCCGCTTCCTGATTTGGGTGGGGCCTGCGACTGTTGCCTGATTTGGGTGGGTGGTGTTGAGTGTTGAATGTCATACTCCTCTCCGGCTAAAAATACTCCTCCGTAATGGTAAGAGGAATATTTTTTACCCTCCTGCAAAAAATGTTGTGCCACCTCTGTTCGCCAAGTTGGGACTATGTGTCTTTACAAGCTCCTGAACACTCGCAGGCGTCTTGTTAGCGGATCTTAAGCTTCTATTGATTTTAATGAAAGTTAATGCTCCGGCAGCGGCGGCGGTGACTGGCACTTTGACAGCTCGTTTCTCCGTTCTGCAGATCTCAGACGTAGAAGACACTGGAGGCACTAAAAATCGGGTCATAAATACTTAAGGTGATGGGGAATTTTAAAAAATAAAACATTGTTTCATTTACTGAGGGTAAAACGCCCATTATTTTTATAGGAAGGAGCTACTCATAAAATCCATCAATATGTTAATATTTAAGTAGTTCTGCTACGGATCATAGTCAATGTGTCCTCTACTGAGCCGCCTTATGTCTTTAAAGAAGATTTTCATTTTGGGGTTCTTGGATACGTAGTTATGATCTATAGAAACAAATCCTCAATATCGTATTGGTGGGGTTGGTTTGACAACCAGGAAGATGATAGTGCCTGGATCTATGAGTAAGTGTTCCTGTTTTATCATGGTACATTTTTCCTTTAAAGGAAATCTACCGTTTGTTTTTATGCATTGTGAACCAAACATACCTTGAGTATGCTGTAGCGACACTGATGCAGAAACATATCTTGTTTAACCCCTGAATTGAGTGGTTTTATTATAAAATTTAAATTATGATAATGAGTCTCTGTCACTCCTGTGGCTGCCTCTTTGCTCTCCTCACCCTAATTATGCACTGCTCCAGCCTTTTCCTGCCCAGCATAAGCCGAGAATACCTCATCACTATGTTGTCCCTGACAGGCAGAAGTAATCAATCGCTGCACCATCCCCCAGCTGCTGTGTAGAAGTCAACCAGCTCAGGTTGATTAGTCCTGTCTGGACAGTGCAGGAAGCTCCATGTAATGTGTTTATGTAGCTTTCCCATGGTCCTGAATTTTATTTATTTTTTTTTATAACCAAAACCACTCGAATCAGGGATTAAACAAGATCTGTTTCTGCATCTGTGTACTTACAATATTCACAAGGTATGTTTGGTTCACAATGCACAAAAACAAATGGTAATTTCATTTAAAGTTGATGTGTTGAAAGCAACAAAAGAGAGGTCACGTGGATCTGATTGACCTCGAGAAAAGCCAAATTGTGATGTCTGCAAGATTTGGGCAGAACATCTCCTCGAAAAAGATCAATGAGTGGACAGTGTGGACTTGGCTGCAGAACAACTGTGTCTGGTGAGGTTCAACAAAAGTTATTGTAGCACAATAATTATTTTGAGAACGTTTCGGTGAAGTTCACATCCTGCTCCGGCACATCTGTTGGTACGAGGAGACTCGCTCCATATAGTGTTATGGCTGATGGGTAAGTGATACATGTTGGGTAATGTGTGGCTGTTCTCTATGGTGTTTATTACTCGCTGAGTGATATTATCTCCCATTTAGAGGAGTTACAGCCCTGAGAAGTGGCAGCGCTCACCATCCATCATACTCTACAGCGACGTGGACTCAGCCATCGCTAAATTGAGTTGTTGGACCGGGCAAACGTCCAAGCAAAATGTCATTTGTTTTCAGATTTCGTCCTTGATCCAACTAATTCCAATTTTTTTTTTTTTCCTTTTTTGTAAAAAATAATTTTCCAATAGCTGCGTTTTCTGTAACCTTGAGCTGCAGTTCTCTCTTGGAAGCGACGCATGAGCAGGCGAGCGATAACATTAGCAATTCTCCCGCTGTATCCGATGGCTCATTTCCTACATTCAGGTTTTAATTTATTTCCACTAACCTTTCCGTCTATCGCACTAATATTAGAGATGGCGGTGACCCTGAATCTCTGAGGTGTAGAGAATTCCCTTCCTTCAGTTTTGTTCTTTTCAGCAAAAAAAAAAAAAAAAATGTAGTCGGGTTGAAGTTACGGGGATCGTAGGAAAGATGCAACGTAATGGGGTGTTATAGGCTCTGAATACATAAACGTTCCTATATATGGAACTCTACCTACACATATGCATGGTATATATTTATATATAATTATATATGTATGTGTGTATTTGTATATATATGTATAATATAGGATAGATAGGCAACACGGTGGCTCAGTGGTTAGCATTACAGCCTTGAACCCAGGCCCCAAGCGCTGCAAGTCCCATCCAGGTCAACATCTGCAAAGAGTTTGTATGTTCTCTCCGTGTTTGCTTGGGTTTCCTCCGGGTCCTCCCGTTTCCTCCCACACTCCAAAACATAATGGTAGGTAGATTAGATTGTGAGCCCCATGGGGACAGGGACTGATTTGGCTAGTTCTGTGCAGCGCTGTGTAATCTGTGTGCGCTATATAAATAAAGAATTATTATTATTTATTATTATTACCGATATATCCTTCTCCTGTTTTTTTCCTCCTCTTTTTAGCTACCAAGAATAGCTCTCTATGGGTGCTGGACTTGTACCTATCAGATACCAATGTCCTATCCTTCATATAGGGTATTAGTGTTTTGAGGCCAGAAAACCCATTTAATTTGGGTTTGGATAAAGGGGACATGGGTTCAAATGAATGCGTTTGGTCATGTGATCTACTTTAGTATGAGGATGACCTAACACATTAGATGTATGATGACCCAAACCACCACCCATCCGACCGTATGGCCCCGATTCTCCATGAGATTGGGTATGTTTGAGGTCTACTTGCCCTGTGTTTAGTTCTTGAGGAGGTAAGTCGCTGGCAGAGTGTTTTCTCCCATCTCCCTATTAGTAGCATGTTTACAGTTGACCAAACCAAACACCGACTTCATTGGGAGGATTGGAAGGAAGCTCTTGGCCTATTGGTTGAAGAAGTTTTTGGTTGTAATGTCTGCACAAGGATAGGACTTTCCATGAACCTGTCCAGGGTGTGGTGATCCATCACTATGGAGACCAGGATTGGCTTTTGTGGGAGGATCTCTAGATGGGTTTGGCCTGAATAATTTTTGGATCTACTTAATCCTAGTATGGTATGATAGCCTATTAAGTCAATTAAGGTAGACTCTCTTTTTGAGAAGTCATGTAAAGGCATTTCAGTAACCTGTCATACACCCACCACACAAATGAATCTTGATGGGTTATGTGATGCCACAGAACGAGGATTTGCTTTTTGTGCACCCCCCTTAATTGTGCAGTTGTCCATTGGGCAAAATTTTCCCGCCCTAATTTTCTTAAATGGGTCATTTATAATGACGGGGTCTTCAGTTTGCTATGAATCTGCTTAAATAATATTGGTTGAAGTTTTCATCCCTCACTTGGGAGTCTTGGGGCTTCTAGTAGGACAGTTTCTAAGCAACCGCAGCTTCCTTCCTTGTTTCCTTACAAACCGTGAAAGCTGCCAATAATAAGAACGTTGTTTATGGGGTTTTTTGTACAGTTTTTAGAATAACAGATTTGTAGTGTTTTGTTTAGTGTGTGTAGGTTTCTAGCCCTGAGCTATGTCACCAGAGATGACTAAATGTCCATAATGATTTGAAGGCTCAAAGGAGAATAGGATTGTTCTGCGACTCTTAGAAGAACATGGACTGCTTTTGGTTTAATTATTTTTATAAATTTTGCACAGGTTATGTGACGAATATATTCATGATATAAATCGGACATTTTTCTTCTCAACCATCGTTTTTGCATGCATTGCAGATTGCTCAGTGCCTCTGAGTGAAATCTATCATAAGAGGCTGCAGGACTGCTAGTCAATCACTGCATGTGGGCGGGGTAATTGGGACCCTCACTGTCAATCACTGTGTGGGCGGAGTAATCAGTACTGCCAATCATGATTTATGGGCCAGGAGTCACTGTCAATCACTATGTGGGCGGAGTAATACAGACTCGCTAGCAATCACTGTGGGCGGAGTAATAAGGACACTACCAATCACTTTGTCTGGCCAGCGTAATCGGGAACCTCACTGTCAATCACTATGTGGGTTTAAGTAATTACTCGCTGAAGTAATGGTGTGTAGGAGGGGTAATCTGGACCCTCACTGGTAATCACTGTGTGTGGGTGGGGTAATCATGACTCTTGGCCAATCATGATTTGTGGGCAGAGTGACTGTTAGCGCCCTGATGACTCTGCCTATAAATCAAGATTGGCAGAAGGTCCCGATTACCCTGCCCACACACAGTTATTACCAGTCAGGGTCCTGATTACCCCGCCCACACACAGTTATTACCAGTCAGGGTCCTGATTACCCCGCCCACACACAGTTATTACCAGTCAGGGTCCTGATTATCCCGCCCACACACAGTTATTACCAGTCAGGGTCCTGATTACCCCGCCCACACACAGTTATTACCAGTCAGGGTCCTGATTACCCCGCCCACACACAGTTATTACCAGTCAGGGTCCTGATTACCCCGCCCACACACAGTTATTACCAGTCAGGGTCCTGATTACCCCGCCCACACACAGTTATTACCAGTCAGGGTCCTGATTACCCCGCCCACACACAGTTATTACCAGTCAGGGTCCTGATTACCCCGCCCACACACAGTTATTACCAGTCAGGGTCCTGATTAATCACTGTGTGTGGGCGGGGTAATCGGGACCGGCACTGGTAATTGCTGTACAGGCAGTCCCCGGGTTACGTACAAGATGGGGTCCGGAGGTTTGTTCTTAAGTTGAATTTGTATGTAGGTCGAAACTGTATATTTTATAATTGTAGATCCAGACAAAAAAATTTTTTGGCCCCAGTGACAATTGAAGTTTAAAAATCTTTTGCTGAAATGGGACCAAGGATTATCAATAAAGCTTCATTACAGACACCTTACAGCTGATTATTGCAATGTGGGACTATAGTACAGCATTCAGAAAGCTTCACCAGAAGTCAGAGGGGTCTGTCTGTAACTATGGGTTGTCTGTAAGTTGGGTGTCCTTAAGTAGGGGAGCGCCTGTATATGGGAGCGTTAATCAGGACTCTAAAAAATAATCCGATAGTCCAGCCAGATTCCCAAAATATGTTCAAAGTTTATTCAGTGCAATATTTACATCCACAGTGTAATTCCTATATCTTCACCTATTCAGGACTCTCACAGTCAATCACTTTGTGTGGGCGGGGTAATTGGGACCGTCTCTGCTAATCACTGTATATGGGAGGGTTATTCGGGACTCTCACTGCCAGTCACTGTGTGCGGGCTGGGTAACCAGGACTCTCTGTTGGGGCAGCAAAAAATATCCAGGTTCTAATATTCTAAAAAAGCATCAGTTACACTTGGCTTTCCCCGACCTGGACCATTTTATTTGCATGATGCCATCTACTTTCATGGCCACTGGATACTCGCAATCTGTAGACCCCAGCTGATTGGACATTATTGACATGTTTTTTTTTTTAAATCTTTTCAGAAACATCTTTGACAATCCCCTTAAATGACATTGCGTCGGCTCTGAGCTGATGAAAGGTTTAGCAGAACATTTGATGTAGGGTTTATCGAGTCTATTATGTGGCTCTTCTTGAATTATAGTGTTGGCTACCGGTCCATAAGCAGCGTTGACCCTACAATTAGATATTGTGTCTTTCTTCAGGTTTGTGGTTTCGTAAGGTAATAAGCGCTGTTGTCTTAGCTAGAGACCATTGTCTCGTCTGTGTAATTTTCTCCTCGTGCCGTCTGCCAGCTCCGATCTGCGCAGTGCGGGCTCCGGATATCGCCTCATCATACCCAAGTGATGTCTCCTTCCCAGGTACCTGTTAGACTTTGCACTGAGCCATTTACTCTGCACATTATGGAATTGCCTCCTTTTTGCTAAATGAGCTGCTGAGTAAGTAATCGCTTATAAAGCATCTCATCTGGAGAACGGCGTCCCCCGCAGTGCAGACTGATGGCTGCAGCAGATTACACATAAGTAAGCTCGACTGGGTCAGCCTTACCTGATTGCTTATGTGGGCGACATCCATCCACCCCATTGCGGCGGCTTTTCTGAGTGGGCATAATTCAGGTTATTTATCTGCATATACTACCTGGGTGGTGGTCCCTCATCCGTCTAACTAGCAGGGTGATTTATTACAGATTACTAGGCTGCGGCATAACACTGCTGCAGTCCTGGATGTAGGGAGAGCGATATATCTCAATGTCCACACCGTTTGTGGATGATTCTATGGATATCATACATATTTTATACCCACAGCTATAACACATCTATTATAGATATGAGGCTTTCGGCTTTATGGTAGGTTTTATATGATATATACGCCAGGTTTTAGTTACCTAATTTTTATTTTTCTTTATTGCAAAATCTTTTCTCTTGTTAAATGGTAGACATGACATCTTTTATTTTATAGGGAGGGAACCTTAGACCTTCTCTGCTACCAAACCCTGCCTACAGCTTTGTATGGTCAAAAGATTTCTTCAGTTTTCAGTCACAGACCACTAGAAGAAGTTGTGTTGATCTCGCCTTACATGTTGTTTGCTTTTCCCTTGGGCGGCCTCTGCGCCGGGCCCCCGCTCTTCCCCCTTGGGCGGCCTCTGCGCCGGGCCCCCGCTCTTCCCCCTTGGGCGGCCTCTGCGCCGGGCCCCCGCTCTTCCCCCTTGGGCGGCCTCTGCGCCGGGCCCCCGCTCTTCCCCCTTCAGAGCTCTGTCCATAATGTCCCCTTCTCTCTCTTTTTCTGCAGCGAGCCAGGACTGGTCACTCATTTTTCTTGCTTTGCACTGGAGGGCATTGCTTCCTGTAAGCATCATGTTTTCTACCTGCTTCTCTTCTGTGGATATTGACGTCTTGGCGAGGATTACAATCCCTTCTCCGCTTTGTAGGTGTCGGAGCTGTCGGCTCAAGTATCTTCTTGAATGCAGTTAAATGAGATTTTTTTTCGGTGCCATTCAGCCTGCGCCGGTGTGTACACAAGCCCCTTGTCAGGCACGGTGTCTCCTTTCATACACTAACACCTTCCTCAAGTACCCGTGTTTCTTCTCGAGAGCATCTTGACGCTGATGGTTTCTTTCACCCTCCGTTTGCTTTTCATGGCGTTCTTCGCAGCTTCTCAATGTGTATCCTACGTATAAATATTTAATACCATGATCATCATTATCCAGGATTGTGCTTGTAAAACAAAAGGCGATCCACAGCCTTAGTCTTCGCAGTTCTCACTCCATTGGTCACTTCATTATTAAGCCGGGTGCCTAGAGGAAAACATCTGTTTGGGGGACACCAAAGAGTCTGCGTTATGTTTACTGGATTCATCGATTACTATGGTTCATGTAGGTTTTATGAGTAGAAAATATTGATTTATTGATGTAGAATTGGGAGTATGGAGGGAATGAGCTTACTGCCTCATTCTGTATAGGCGGCTGCTGTACAATCGGCGTTGCTTACGGTGTACGGGGCTGGATGTTGGTGCGTGTTGCTGTGCCATTGGGATGACCTTTCCCCTTCAGCCCAGTGTTTCTTCTCTACCTGCTGTGAACAATAGTCATTTACTTCTCTACAGCCGACCCCGAGAAAAGAAGCTACTTACTCTGAAAACCATCTGGCACGTTTACTAGTTTATCACTGAGCTGTACATCAGGGAACCTGTCACCAGGAATGTAATTTTTAGCTGGTGACAGGTTCCAATAGCCTATGCTATGCCGATTTTAAAATGCTTTTTGTTAGCATTCTGATTCCTTTCAGTAGTTTAAATTTTCACATTAGCTGGCTCCCTGCCAGCAGCATGTGGCGAGTCCCTGGGAAAGGTGGGGGACAGCTGCAGCCTGTGTGTGCCAGTGACTGTCCCTCATGCTTTCTTCCTCTCCTCCACACCCTCCCTCCCTAAATGCACAGGAATTGAAGTGGGGAGGGATTTGCATGAGTGAAGATGAGACTGAGACACAGGTGCACACAGACTGCAGCGGCCCGTCCCCCGGGACTCACCACACACTACTGTCAGGGAGCCAGGTAATAAAAGCTCTATAATTTACTGAAATGATTCAGAAGGCTGATAAAGGCATCGGCATAATCACCGTAGCATAGGCTATTGGCCATCCTAAATTTATCTTTGGGAGATGCAGAAAGTGGTGTCAACACATAGACTTGAGTTATTAGGAGGAGTTCTTGTAAATTAAGGGGGCAAAGATAACAGAAGGTTATGTAATGTACTTTATTAAATAACTCTGTCCTAAGGTGTTTCTTCCTCTGCCTTGATAAAGTTTCTAATAAATTAAAGGAAACTTTTCATCAAGTACAGTTACAATAAAGCTTGCCCCCCCTTCACACTGTGCCTGTGCAGGTGTCCCAGCTTAAATCTGCCTTCTCCCACCAGTACCTTCTCCCATACCCAAACAATGGGCTGTCCCTCAAAAGAGGGAGATGTGGTTCATGGGAAGAGAAAAAATGACTCTTCTTTTCAGAATATGACTCTTGTCTATTCATTTGCATATCCAAAAAATGGTTGTAATTAAGGTACAGGGCCTCTGTGGCAGATACTTATTGGTGATATGAGGAGGACTCTTAACAGTTTACCAGCAGGTATTACTGGTGTGGTGGGGCAACATTTTGGTGACAGCTCTTCTTTAGGGTGGGTGGCGCAGGGCCTGAAGGGTGGGTGAAATGGGCCCATTTTCCTTTTATTCTGTAGGTAAAATAATTAACTTTGAGCCTTTTATCTGTCTGAAGCCTCAGAAGGGTTTCGTATACACTGCTCACTACAGGACAAAGAAGCAGAAATAACGAGAAGCTGCTTTGCTATTTTCATTTCTGACATGAAGGAAAAAGTTTAAAAGATTTAGTTATATAAATATATTTTAAAAAAAAATCTGTATTTATTAACATGAATTATGTTTCATCTTTCCAGGAACTCACCAGATGCTGCTGTTGGCCGTGTTTGTCACTCCTCTCACGGATCTTTCGTCAGATTTTTCCAAATTCCAAGAAATGATTGAGACCACAATGGACCTGGAGCAGGTATGTCACTCATCCATATTGTATATAGGCTGCTCATGACGAACCTGGTTCCTGATTTAACATCTGGGAGAAATTTTCTGTCTAGAGTCATCTCATCAGATCTATTGTGAGGGACTCGGGGCATCTGACATGTTTCCTGCATGTGTGTAACAGTACATTGACGTGGCTGCTGTCAGCCTTCATTACCCATGTGATATCCTGAATATATTAGACCTGCTACTTGTGTAGCTCTGTGCAGTCTGTAGCATTTAGATTATTATTACTATTAAGTTTCAAAGGTTTAAAATTTAAAGCACAACTCAATTTTTATCCAAATCAAATGACTAAAAAAAAATCTGGTGGTTTGTTGCCACAATTGTCTTTCTTTTTCTAATGTAAACTTCTATGAGGCTTCAAGTAACTATACAACTTGTTGGGGCTTGATAGATGCCTTATTGAATAGTGCAGATGATGGTAACAAACTTTTTAATATACTGTATTAAAGAAAAGTGTATGTGTCCATTTTTCCCCCCTGCCTTTCTTCCTTAGTAGTGCATAAAATAGTCTTTCTCTCCCATACACCACTGATAGCTGATAAGATTCTAATAACTTTTTACAATCCCTGGATAGTGTAATATCCTCAGAGAGCTGAATAATCAAGGGAAATATTATCCAGGTATAGAAAGAGTTTAACTTATGCTGTGTATAGACTTCCAGAGAGAGTGTTCATATTTTATTTTTTACTGTAGCTTTAACAATGGACCTCTCCGCTTCGGTTCCACCTAGAAACACAATCCTGATATTACGTTAACTCCTTAACGCTCACTGACGGTTATATGCATCAGGGAGCTCTTAAGGAGGTATGAAGAGGGCTCACAGGGTTAACTCTCTTTATACAAACCTGGGGTATGATGCATATTGCAGCAAACGCCCATCGCTAACAACCACATCCATTGCGGGTGTGAACCCCTTGATTGCCGCTGGCAAAGACCACAGCGTCGTTTAAAAGACTCCATTTTATGGGAGCCACCATCTTGGTCGAGATCGCCACTCCCCGGGATGTCATTGAGGGGTCATGGCAATCAGTTGCCATGACAGACGGTTTCTGCAGATTTGTTACAATGTGCCAGCGGCAAATAGTAATGACTCCTGTGCAAAAACGTCATATACTGCAATACAGTAATATTGCAGTATATGGTAGGAACATTCAGACCATTGATGGTTAAAGTACCCTAAAGGGTCTAAAAAATAGTAAAAATAAAATTAAAATCTGTTAAATTCAATAAACTGAGCCCACAAGACAGTAATGAAATGTGGGGTATTTTTTTCTGCCTATTTCAACACATTTGGGAATTTTTTCCAGCTTCCCAGTACACGGCACGGAATAATAACGTCATTGAGAAGTAAAATTTGTTACGCAAAAAATTAGCCCCCAACACAGCTCAATACACAAAAAAAAATGAAGAAAAAATGAAAAAGTTATAGCTTTTTGATAATGGGAAGCAAAAAAAGACAAAACGCTCTGATGTGAAGGGGTTAAAGGGGGATATATGTATGTGTGTATGTATGTGTGTGTGTGTGTGTGTGTGTTAATCACAAATCTGTCGTCTTAGTATATAACGCAGCGCTGTCCTGAAATGAACAGTGAAAGTTACAAGCTGCTGACGCCGAGACATTGCCTACGACCCTTTTTGAGGAGATCGAAATTAGAATTGATCAGTTCCAGGCTGATATCTTGTGACTTATGGCGATGAGATTCTTTAAGGCAGTAATTCTTTCCTCCTATATTCCGTCAGCTCTAGTGATTGCTTCTTTATCAGTGCCGGAAAGGTTACTGAAAGTTTATCACCTCTGACACCCAAAACATACGGGTCTAATCGAGTCTCTGCAGGATAAGCAACTTTTAGTGTAAAGCATATGAAAAGGTTAAAAAAAAAAAAAAAGATGCCCACGTGTAGCTATTTAGCACTTGGATTGTGTCTTTTTACGGAGCAATTTAATTGCAGCAAATGCAACTGCGACTGGACGGCCTTTGGCAATGTATTAAAAAACCCAGTAAATTGGGAAAAACAGTCCATTTATACAATGTAATTGTATTCGCCGTCATCGCCGTGTGCGGTTCTTTATGGTCCGCTGTCTCATTACAAGGGATGAGCTCCACTGCAGGGGAAGCCTTTACCTGTATCTTTAGTAAGAAATTGTGCGTCTGTCAGAGAAGAGCGAGCGGTAAGTAATGTGTTTGGAAATCTGTAGCTGTAGGTCATCGGGAGTTGTGTGAAAACAATAGTTTGTCCTGTCCTGAGCATCTCAATAAGCGCGATCTTCTCTTTGTGTGTTATTCCAAGGACACTATGCACTGGGTGTACGGGATCTGGCCCCGATCCACCGTCCTCCGTAGTCTCTGCTGTCTACGGGAACATACAGTCTATAATAGTGTCACCTTTACTTGTATCTATGGAAAAACTCATCTACAACGTAATATATCATAAAGGCATATTAACGCCAAAACAAAAAAATATTTCCCATTTTTAAATGACCTCATTTTTGTTAGTAATAATGGGCTATAGTAGGGGTCGGGATCCTATGGCTCACAAGCTAGATGTGGCTGTTTTGATGACTACATCCGGATTGCAGACCCCCTCTAATAGCGATCGGCACAATGTGAGTCTAAGACGCACACAGCGCTGATCACCAGACCCAGGCAGCCATGTTTTATCCGCCTGCATCCTTTGTGCGACCCAGGCACTGCCTCCTCCGCTGTTGTTTTTTAGGCATCTGTCGTCCCTATCTACTTGGGGGACCATGTGCGCTGGCTGCGTATATACTTGTGGACCATGTGCTGAGCTGGCTACCAATCTACTTGGGGGACCATGTGCGGTGGCTACCTATCTACTTGGGGGATCATGTGCGGTGGCTACCTATCTACTTGGGGACCGTGTGCCGTGGCTACCCATCTGCTGGGGGACCGGGACCATGTGCCGTGGCTACCCATCTGCTGGGGGACCGGGACCATGTGCCGTGGCTACCCATCTGCTGGGGGACCGGGACCATGTGCCGTGGCTACCCATCTGCTGGGGGACCGGGACCATGTGCCGTGGCTACCCATCTGCTGGGGGACCGGGACCATGTGCCGTGGCTACCCATCTGCTGGGGGACCGGGACCATGTGCCGTGGCTACCCATCTGCTGGGGGACCGGGACCATGTGCCGTGGCTACCCATCTGCTGGGGGACCGGGACCATGTGCCGTGGCTACCCATCTGCTGGGGGACCGGGACCATGTGCCGTGGCTACCCATCTGCTGGGGGACCGGGACCATGTGCCGTGGCTACCCATCTGCTGGGGGACCGGGACCATGTGCCGTGGCTACCCATCTGCTGGGGGACCGGGACCATGTGCCGTGGCTACCCATCTGCTGGGGGACCGGGACCATGTGCCGTGGCTACCCATCTGCTGGGGGACCGGGACCATGTGCCGTGGCTACCCATCTGCTGGGGGACCGGGACCATGTGCCGTGGCTACCCATCTGCTGGGGGACCGGGACCATGTGCCGTGGCTACCCATCTGCTGGGGGACCGGGACCATGTGCCGTGGCTACCCATCTGCTGGGGGACCGGGACCATGTGCCGTGGCTACCCATCTGCTGGGGGACCGGGACCATGTGCCGTGGCTACCCATCTGCTGGGGGACCGGGACCATGTGCCGTGGCTACCCATCTGCTGGGGGACCGGGACCATGTGCCGTGGCTACCCATCTGCTGGGGGACCGGGACCATGTGCCGTGGCTACCCATCTGCTGGGGGACCGGGACCATGTGCCGTGGCTACCCATCTGCTGGGGGACCGGGACCATGTGCCGTGGCTACCCATCTGCTGGGGGACCGGGACCATGTGCCGTGGCTACCCATCTGCTGGGGGACCGGGACCATGTGCCGTGGCTACCCATCTGCTGGGGGACCGGGACCATGTGCCGTGGCTACCCATCTGCTGGGGGACCGGGACCATGTGCCGTGGCTACCCATCTGCTGGGGGACCGGGACCATGTGCCGTGGCTACCCATCTGCTGGGGGACCGGGACCATGTGCCGTGGCTACCCATCTGCTGGGGGACCGGGACCATGTGCCGTGGCTACCCATCTGCTGGGGGACCGGGACCATGTGCCGTGGCTACCCATCTGCTGGGGGACCGGGACCATGTGCCGTGGCTACCCATCTGCTGGGGGACCGGGACCATGTGCCGTGGCTACCCATCTGCTGGGGGACCGGGACCATGTGCCGTGGCTACCCATCTGCTGGGGGACCGGGACCATGTGCCGTGGCTACCCATCTGCTGGGGGACCGGGACCATGTGCCGTGGCTACCCATCTGCTGGGGGACCGGGACCATGTGCCGTGGCTACCCATCTGCTGGGGGACCGGGACCATGTGCCGTGGCTACCCATCTGCTGGGGGACCGGGACCATGTGCCGTGGCTACCCATCTGCTGGGGGACCGGGACCATGTGCCGTGGCTACCCATCTGCTGGGGGACCGGGACCATGTGCCGTGGCTACCCATCTGCTGGGGGACCGGGACCATGTGCCGTGGCTACCCATCTGCTGGGGGACCGGGACCATGTGCCGTGGCTACCCATCTGCTGGGGGACCGGGACCATAGGCATATTATATGTCTCTCACTCAATTAGATTTTACAACATGTGAAGTTCAGAGCTTTCTCAGCCGTCAGTCAGACTATATTTCATTACCCCCCTCCTGCACAGGCTTTTCCCTGCTCCTCATTTCCTGACCAGTGTGAATGGAGCAGACCTGTCATGCTTGTTAGGCCACCATAGAGGCATGTATTTGTTTTAATGTTTTGTAAGCTTATGTGAAATGAGCCTTACCAGACTTGCAGGTCCTTTCTGCTAGTTCCTGGAGAGCCCTTAAGGACATGAAGATATGTGTAATTTGGGTGAGGTTTCTCCTAATATAAATGGGGGGCCATTACCTTTGTTTATGTTCCATCGCAGCTCATGCAGGCACTGAGATAAGCAGCTGAATCTTATAGCATTGACCGGAAGGGTATAAAATGTATCACACAATGAGAAATCTACACTAAACATTGTTGAATCTCTTCAAACGCCCTAATATTCAGAATTTGACGTCATAAGATATTGCTAAATGATATTTCCCTTAATCCTTCATTCTTTGTTACAAAATGTGACGTTTTTCGCTTAAAGGTTTTTTGTTATATATTATTAGGTATATTACTATATTAGGTATGTTACAACATTATTAGGTATATTGCTACATATTCTGTGTGCGCTATATAAATATTTATAGGTATATTACTACATTATTAGGTATATTACTACATTGTTAGGTATATTACTACATTATTAGGTATATTACTACATTATTAGGTATATTACTACATTATTAGGTATATTACTACATTATTAGGTATATTACTACATTTTTAGGTATATTACTACATTATTAGGTGTATTACTATATTATTAGGTGTATTACTATATTATTAGGTATATTACTACATTTTTAGGTATATTACTATATTATTAGGTATATTACTACATTGTTAGGTATATTACTATATTATTAGGTATATTACTACATTGTTAGGTATATTACTATATTATTAGGTATATTACTACATTGTTAGGTATATTACTACATTGTTAGGTATATTACTATATTATTAGGTATATTACTACATTATTAGGTATATTACTATATTATTAGGTATATTACTATATTATTAGGTATATTACTACATTGTTAGGTATATTACTACATTGTTAGGTATATTACTACATTGTTAGGTATATTACTATATTATTAGGTATATTACTACATTGTTAGGTACATTACTACCTTATTAGGTACATTACTACATTATTAGGTACATTACTACATTATTAGGTACATTACTACATTATTAGGTACATTACTACATTATTAGGTGTATTACTATATTATTAGCTATATTACTTTGCAAAAAAACCCCAAAAATCTGACATGATGGTTACTGGGTTGGTGCGGGACCTCTCATACATCGCATGTTTTCCTGATACAGACTGTCCCCAGGTTACATACTAGATTGGGTCTGTAGGTTTGTTCTTAAGTTGAATTTGTATGTAAGTCGGAACTGTATATTTTATGATTGTAATCAGAGCCAGAACTTTTTGGGTCTCTGTGACAATTGGATTTAAAAAATGTTGGATTGTCATAAGACTCAGGATGAACACTAAAGCTTCATTACAGACACCTGTGATAACTGTTACAGCTGATTATTGTAGCCTAGGACTAAAGTACAGTAAATTACCAACATCCAGAGGTCCGTTTGTAACTAGGGGTCGTATGTAAGTCGAGTGTTCTTAAGTAGGGGACCGCCTGTATTTGTTGGGTTTTATTACATTGAATGATTCCTATATCTGCCCCTGTGTGAGGGAGGTCTGCTCCTAGTTGTAGTTAGTCTTCAGGATTTGATTACCCGACCTCTTATGGCAGGAAAGTGTCACCTTTGCCTTTAAGGTAATGAATTGGTCTTATTACCTTCCTGATCCCCCGTGCAGTCAGTTTCGGAAGCTAATTGGTCCCTGACCAGAGCCGGGTTCAGATGTTCACTGCTTGTAATTGGAAAGGATATTGATTAGTATTATCTATGTTTCTATTTCCTCCCATCATTCAATTCTCTGTGGGCAGAATGTTTTATTTTTGGTTTAATTTGTGAAAATATTGGATTTTTACATTGGGTTATGTGTTTTTTTTTTTCCCTCCGTTTCATTGTGTTGTGGGTTTCTTTGTTTGTGTAATGTTCGGTCGTATGGGGGGGGGGGAACAAAAAACAAATAAGTAATACAAAAATAAAATATTCCTAGGCAGTTAGGAAGTTACAGTAAAAATAATTACCAAAGGTGTAACCGTCATTTCAAAGGATTTTTGATATTGTATGGGGGGGAGGGTTGTATATACCGGCAGTCCCTGGGTTACGTACAGGATAGGTTCTGTAGGTTTTTTTTTTTCTTAAGTTGAATTTGTATGCAAGTCAGAACTGTATATTTTATCATTGTATCCAGGCGCCGTGACTGTGGTAATTTTATATTTGTTATCCATGGCCTCCGTCCTTCTGAAAACAAGTTATGCTAATAAACCAGAAGGGCTATGGCTGTATTACAGAAGCCCTCTGTGCTCTGGCTTCACGAGCTGATACACTGTGCAGCAGCACTTCTCAGTCTCGCCCTCCCCCCTGCTCTTCCTGTTATCTCAGCATCAATGAGCTCACAATTGGATGGAGGGAAGTGCTTCTTTAGTATGTAACAGCCTGGTGGGGCTCTGGTAACATGCCCACAGCCTTTTTGTTTTTGCTCCTCATTTCTAGAGACCATTATCTACATTATAATCTGTTCTCTCTCAAAACTGCCGTCATGTAATGAATGGGATGTTTTTTCCGCCAGATTTAACAAGCCGCCTTTTAAAAGTTGCGACCTTCATTACACGGTGCGGGTGAACGTTCTCTGACCTGAAGGATTGACGTGGCTGCGTTTTTTTTTTTTTTTTTTGTTTTTTTTTATTTATGATTTGGAAATTGAAAATCTGGACAGATTGAATTTTTTTTTTTCCCCCCCTGGAACATCAGCTTGTTATGTGTACATGTTTCCATTCAAGCGAAGGACATCTCATTTAAAGGGATTTTTGTGCTCTCCTCTGTCGAGATCCGTAGTTTCTAGAAGGCCGTTATCTAGAAAAGATCAGTGCTCCGTAAAGTGGCTTTTGCCCAAGTGACTTCTGGAATGTTTTGTAGCCATTTCTAATGTGTTTGTTATGTCATGATCCTGCATGCACCTGAAACCTAATCTAGGGACACGTTGAATGTCAAATATGTCAAAATAGCTGGGACGTGAGCTTAAAGGAAACCTACCATTTCAAAATGGTCATTTTAACCATTTAGGTTTACGTTAAAGGACAGATTACTTAATGGCAGATGCTTACTACTCCGCTCTCCATCCCGTCCTCATCTTCTGCTATCTTTTTAGTAAGCTTGAAAAAGCCGCATTTTGTAGAAAAAAAAACTTTCTCTGTGGAGCACCTCTTGGCATCCGCCTCGAAGTAATTTATCTCCCCTGCCAATCCGGTCGGACTGGCACACTTAAACAAAAGTAACATCTCCGTCTCTCCTACGGCAATTCCCGTGCTATGTGTGATCATAACATTCCCTCTTTTACCAGCCCCTTTAGCTTTCTTGTAAAGCAGCTGCCTTGACATCAAGCATGACCTACAAGAGACCTTACAAGGTAGCTAAAAGAGGCGTGGTTTTCCTTATCCCCATCCTAGAAAATTGAGCATATTTTCCCAGAATCCCCTAGTGGAGCACCCATGGCTATAAGACCCCACATGCCTACATGGCAGTCTTAACGCCAGTCTCCGTAAGCAGATCTCTTTCTTCCCGACCCTAGTCACAAGCCTGTCACTCAGCCAAACCAGTTCCCTACGCTGTACTAAAGAGACCCAACCGGGTCGAAACGGCGCTGTCTACAGTTGGGAATCTCTTCATTCTGGAATAGATACCCTGATTTGTTCTTAAAGGGAACCTGTCACCTGGGACTTCATTTTCACTAAAGACAGGTTACAAAAGCCCATGACACCTGCACTGCACATTTGCCTTTCTGCTTTATTTAAGCATTTGCATTACAATATAATTGTGTTATAACTTACCTTGCATCCTGACAAAATCCTCTGTGTAGTTCCAGGGGTTGAACTTTGATTTTCATGCATTTTAAAACTTAACATATGGCTTGTCTGTGCTGCAGACTGCTCAACTCTCAGCCCCCACCTTTGTGCTCCTCTACAGCTCCTCCCTCTCCCACTGATGTCATCTCACCTGGCTGTGAGCTATGTAAAGGAGCATGAGGGAGGAGCTGTACAGGAGCACAAAGGTGGGGGTTGAGAGTTGAGCAGTCTGCAGCACAGACAAGCCATATGTTGCGTTTTAAAATGCATGAAAATCAAAGCTCAACCCCTGGAACTACACAGATGATTCTGTCAGGGTGCAAGGTAAGTTATAACACACAATTATTTTGTAATGCAAATGCTTAAAGAAGGGAGGCATATTTGCACTGCAGGTGTCATGGGCTTCTGTATCCTGTCTTTAGTGAAAATAAGGTCCCTGGTGACAGATTCCCTTTAATCTTGCATCATGTCATTAAGCCTTGGGTCATGCTTGATGTCAAGGGAGCTGCCTTACAAGGTAGCTAAAAGAGGCGTGTTTTCCTTATCCCATCCTGGAAAACCTTGCATATTTTCTCTGGCTTCATGTCATCAGATACATGTATGGGGTACAGTTTGCTATTGTAAAGAGGCTAAAGGACCTGATGTCACTCTGGTCACATGAACTGTGACCAGTAAGAAGGCATGTGTTCAGTATTAGATGGGAGGGGTCAGCTGGGCAGGACCCTCCCACCCCTCTTAAAGAGATACCAACCCTTAAAGGGATATTACACTCATGACTTCTGGCTTTATATCTATTGCTTAATCCATGGAGTTGGTACCGGATGTACTGGTACTTACGGAGATAATAGGCTTCAATATCTTATCGAATGCAATCTCCACGTCTTCAATGTTTCCCCGCGTGTTTATCTATAGACCCAATCTCTCTCTTTGTCAGTGAAGCGTTTGATATCTAATAAAAGGAGATTCCGCACAATGAAATACGGCGTCTTGTACAGAGTAATTTTTCATTTTTATGATTGCTTACTAATAACACAGTCAAAAATAACTTTTTTTTTTTATTATTATTTAGAATTTTTTTTTTTTTGGGCCATTAACAAAACTTAATGTAGAGTGAAGAATCTCTCTCTCCTTTTGAAGCGTGTAAAGCGTTAAGGGCTTTGGATGTGAATTAGGAAGCGGCGGCTCTACGCAGAACGTTTTATTAAGTGACTTTGAAATATGGGACTTGATTTCCGCTGCTCTTGTGGATATTCTAATGTTCCTCTTTATTAGCGCTTGCTACGTAGGTTAAATACATAGTTTTGGCTTGCGGGGAAGAGATAAGAGATTCATTGGAATGTAAAGCAGAGTCGTAATTCCCCGTCTATAAGTCACTTTCATCATAAATATGCAGCGTATGGAAGTTCTCTGTTGGCCGTGTTAGATACTCGTAGAATTATAATAGGAAATTCTCTACTTTTACTATTTATTCTCCTTCTTTTGCTGTGGTTGAGGTTCTGTTCTATAAAATCGGGCACACGCATTTTCAAGTCCTTTAAATTTTCTCAAGCAGTTCAGACAGGAAAGGGTGCAGTAGTACTGCAATAGGGATCTATATATTTAAGGATTGTCCCGCTTAGAAAATATATACTGGGGTGACTGCTTATATTTTACCACAGTAACATCTTTTCTATGTTATGTGTGTGTGTGTGTGTATATATATGTGTGTATGTGTATATATATATATATATATATATATAAATATTTTTTATTTTATTTTTTTTAAATAGACATACTATTAAGATTAGTATGTTCGATTCTACATAGTGTCCTATCTGCCGGCAGCATGTTATAGGTTATAGAGCAGAAGGAGCTGAACACATTGTACATGATGTCATGTTATAGAGCAGGAGGAGCTGAGCAGATTGTGTATAGTGCTCTATCTGCAGGCAGCATTTTATAGAGCAGGAAGTGCAGAGTAGATTGTACATAGTGTCCTATCTGCAGGCAGCATGTTATAGAGCAGGAGGAGCTGAGCAGATTGTACATAGTGTCCTATCTGCAGACAGCATGTTATAGAGCAGGAGGAGCTGAGCAGATTGTACATAGTGTCCTATCTGAAGGCAGCATGTTATAGAGCAGGAGGAGCTGAGCAGATTGCACATAGTGTCCTATCTGAAGGCAGCATGTTATAGAGCAGGAGGAGCTGAGCAGATTGTACATAGTGTCCTATCTGAAGGCAGCATATTATAGAGCAGGAGGAGCTGAGCAGATTGTACATAGTGTCCTATCTGAAGGCAGCATATTATAGAGCAGGAGGAGCTGAGCAGATTGTACATAGTGTCCTATCTGAAGGCAGCATGTTATAGAGCAGGGGAGCTGGGCAGATTATATATAGTTGAATGTCTGGCATACACCATGACACCAAAACAATAGGCCTCCTCCTGAAATCTGACAGCCGCCACACGTTTCCACCTCTTTTTGGACTTGAGCAGGCATCCAGCTCCAGCCTGTTCTCCTTCCACATGAAACATTGTGTAGTGTCCCTCATGCCAAGGCCTTGATCTGTAGAAGCTGCAGCGCTGCACAATGCCTCGGCGCCGGTGAGATGTCTCCTTTATTTCGGTAAAGTTGATGTTAATGTCTCGTTACCTCAGGAGATCTGTGATGTCTCGGTGCGGTAGGAGGCGGCAGGAGTCTGTGGAAACTAATACAACACTAAATGTCATTTGTTTCCAGATGATAATTTAGGATTCTGATAAAACGTCTTCCTGAGAATAAAGGGAATGTAGAAGCCGCATAATTTTACATAATCTGAGCCTGGAATGTGCGCACAAGGCTCTTATTTCCTTTCCCCTTCCCCCGCCCCAGTTAGAAAAAGGTTTTTGGCTGAAAGTTTTTATAGATAATTATTAAAAAATGTTTTGATAGCTTTAACTTGGGCCCAGACTTTAGGGCTATGTCCTTTTTTTTCTTCATTTTATTCAATACTTGTAACTTACATAAAAGGACAGTTCTGAATTGTCAAAACTGGAGAATCACTTGATTCACGGATTTGGGTTTGGTGAGAGTCCCTCATGTCTGGTGCCGGTGGTCACTGTAGGGGTCCCTCCTTACTATTGCCGGTGTCTACAACTGGAATTCGTCATGACGGCTACTGCAAGGGGGCCCACCTTAATATGCCAGGTGTCTGCAATGAGGGGGTTCCCTCTTATGGTGCCGGCAGCTTCAGTGAGGGGCCCCCCTGACTGGTATTGGCGCCCACTGCGAGGGTGACCCTCCTTACTATCTACGACGGGGTTCCTCTCATGTTGCCCACTGCATCATGCCTCCTTACCATCACAATGAGGGGGTTCCCCCACTCTATGGCACTGACAGCCACACCGAGGGGGTTCCCCCTTACTTTCGCTGGTGGCCACGGTGAGGGGTCCCCCTGACTGGTGCCCCAGAGTAAGTATATTTAATTTGTAAATACATTTTTTGATTCCCACACCCCATAACTTTTTTTCTTTTGATTCTCTTAAATTCACTTTCATCTTGATAGTGTATCAGTCCTAAAGCCGCAATTTTAACTTGATCCCTTGTGATATTCACCACAATATTTTGATGGTCGTTAAAAATCCCTTCACCCTCCTGTCTTTTTCTTGCTCAATATTCTCAAAAAATGGTTTAAATTTAAAAAAATAAATAAATATTGTATCGTTCTCCCATTCTTTCAACATCCCATAAATTTTTATATTTTCGATGTATTTATATATTGTTCACAAGAACACAGCCGGCAACTTCCTTATGACAGCGATCCGCCGCTGCAGGAGCGGTGACCTAGGGCCCAGGCCCAGTGTATACTGTATAATCCATTATTTACAAGCTGTCCGCAGAATTCTGTGGTGGTTTTTCCCAATTGGCGCCGCCGGGTTTTACACTAAATCACCATCTACTCAGTGTACCACTACTGCCAGGGTGACCTCCCGCCAACACCAGCTTTTATCATATAGATGGGGCGAGGTGGGAAACCATGGACGGGCAGAGGGCAGGAAGAGATAGAACTGTATGTTCATGCATTGTTGCAATTTGAAATTGACACATTTAAAAAAAAATTGAAGATGATGATAATATATGCATATATATGTTTGTATATACGTGTATATATCTTAAACGAATATTTTGTTTAAGAAATCGTTTATTTTGAGTACTTTATTATGTTAATATTAATATTGAGTTCTACTTGTTCTTTGGATATAATATTTTTACCCTAGGTAGAAAATCATGAATTTCTTGTGAAAGCTTCCTTTGACCCAAACTTGACCGAACTGAGAGAAAAGATGGACGAGCTTGAGAAAAACATGCAATCTACTCTGAACAGTGCGGCCAGAGAGCTTGGTGAGTAGTGTGTGCGCAGGAAGCGGTGAGGTCTTTCTAGAAACGGCTGCGTTTTTAGGGTGCATTCACACGCGGTCCCTGAGGACGGCCATGTGAATGAACCCTTAGTCTGTGGCTGTTTCTGGGGTTGCGTTATACCTGAAGAGCTATCATTTCAGGATGGAAGGCTCCTCCCGTTGAGACTCCCACCAAGAACTAATTATTTATCCTCTAGATCAGTGGTGGCAAACTTAGAGCGTGGGTGCCAGAGATGTCACTTGGTGACCTCTATGTGGGCACCAAGCTCATTACCCCAGGACTGAATTCACTAGACAGGACTCAAGGCCTTCTGATGTAAGCCAAGGAAGCCCAGGACTTGCCATGCAAACTGCTATTTTAAAGCGGTACATATTTGGCTGCCTGGGACAACCAGAGGAGGGAGAAGGTTAGGAGAGCTGGCTTATCATTGGAGCTCCCACTCAGGGTCCCAGGATTATTCTCATTCTGGAGACCCTGGATGGAAGCTACAGTGATAATCTGAATTTCTTCCCCTTGTTGCTACTGTATTGTTGACCTTGGGATGCCAATACGGCTAAAAGCTGTGACAGAGCAAGGATCAGCAAGTTATAGCTTAAAATAGCATGTTGCTTCTTTGCGAGAAGTGGGTTTTGGTTAGTAGTTTGGGCCAAGGTTTGCCATCACTGCTCTAGATTAAAGGACTTTGAAAAACTTTAGGGCCAGTTCACACTTTTGTCTGGCCTCTAGTGAGCCAAAAAACACAGAACTGATGCATTATAATACTATTATTTTTATGATGCCTTCTCTTTGGAATTTTCCAAACCTGGATTTGTCTCACAATAATAAATGAAATGACGTGTGATATGACCACACAATATGCGGCTATACCCAATCGCAGTATGGTCAGCACACTGTGCGACAGGCAGGTACATGAACGCCTGGCCCGTCAGATTTACTATAGTCTCTGCTGGAAAACCAGTGGAGACTATGGCAAAAAACATAGCCAGTTCAAACCGTATCTACTAAAAGGTGGAGCCTTTTAGTAGATACAGGTTCTGGAACACCGGTAGGGGAAACGCCAGTCTTAATGAATTCCCCCAGTGTCTCACCGCATCGTGACCGGGGCGGCCGCGGTGCAGATTATAGGACCTGTCTTTCAATGTGACTGGAGTGGTGAGGTGTGCTCACTCAACCTCCCTCCTCAAACCTGGTCTGGGCCAGTACACAGTTGTGTGAATGAGGCCTAAGTATGTAGTAGCAAAATCTACAAAAAAGAGCCATCCAACTTTCGGGAAAAAAAACATTGAAAACATTCCGTTTGTTACATTTTGAGTAAAATCACATAAAGTGCACCATTACACTACAGACGCGTTTCGAACCAGGAGTGAGAACTGAATGGAGACTCATGCGCATTGTGTGATTTTTACCCGAGATGGAATAAACTGAACGTCTTAAGTGTTTTTTTTTTCTTTCCCCGAGTGCTGGATCTGCTGTTTTGGTTTGTTGATTACGGTTTCCGTCCCGACACGGGATGGAGCTCCGTGCACCGAGCTGCTACGATGGGAGGACGGTTTCATAAGCTATGGCTGCCGTGAGTGAGCTGACTGCTCAGATTTGTTTCAATTTGCATGTGATTTCATTTCTTTCCCACTTAAAAGTATATATTGGGCAAATCAAAGAATAACTGAGCTGGAGAGCTGAGCTTTTTTTTAGAAATTATTTTTTTAAATCTGCAGCTTAAGCAAGGCTACTTTGTGTCTAGATACATAGAGCGGCTGATGGTCCAGGAGGGTAAGATTTGGGATTCATATAACGAGCACTCTGGAGGGCAAGGAGATGGCATTCAATTGATTATCACTGCCGGCGGGCGCTACACTTAATTGATGGCCTTGTAATACAATGGGCGTGGAGGACCATCACCCCAAGCCACCCCCTCCCGATCATATCCCTTTAATTACTATAAATCTTCCGGCTCGTACATTGACTCCAGCTTCACCCCCGAGCTCTGTCATTGCCAGCTGCTCGGTAGCTCTTCACAATTCACCACTTTATTTAGTTTAATTATGGATTTCAGAGTCTTCTCACTAATGTGGATTAATAGAGGCTACAAGTCTGTGCACATCAGCGGCTCCTGACAGCGCAGGCATCGCCCGCTAGACGGTAAAATAACATCCCTTCTCATTGCACATTTGGCTGTGACTTCTCAATACCTTATACCGTATTCCCCGGAGACCTGCGCTGCGGAGCATCAGTCCTGTCAGATGATCTGTTTAATTGGCTGCGTATAAGGGCAAAAGTAAATGGATGCTGAAAACTTAGAATTGAAATGACAAAAATGTGTGTTCTGGTGGAGGTAGAAACTGGTGGTGATATCAGTGTGACAGCTTCCACTATGTGTCTTCCAACATGTAGGTCTGGATCCAGGGAAAAGCATAAAATTGGAATCCAACGCACAGCTTGGTCACTATTTCCGAGTGACCTGCAAAGAAGAAAAGGCTTTGAGGAACAACAAGAAGTTCACCACCATTGATATCCAGAAGAACGGAGTGAGGTTCTCCAACAGGTATTGTCCTCTGTCCTCTCGGTTCTGGCCATACTGATGTCACAGCTTCTGTGTACGTGTCTAAAGGGTCCGTTGTCGTAGACGCCCTGGAGATGCGATTACCTTCTGTCTATTTATAAGGCTATGAGTACGATTGAGCTTGTTAAACACCAAACCAGGGGGTGTAGCACAGCCCAAGTTTGTGCAAGCCTAATGCACGAAAAACAATATCAAACCAAGCACGATTGAGCTTGTGCTTTTATCGGGGACGCAAGTAGTGGACTCGTGCTCCATTATTTGTGACCCCACTCACATCCTGATAGAAAAGGACCGAGGCAGGAATAGACCCTGCTCCATACGTTGTTGTTCCGGACAGACTATGAGCCCATAGAAAGACAGTGGACATGTCCTACCTGTCCCAAAACAACAACGCTGCTTGAAGCCCAAGGCCGGCGGCACACGTGGCGTTTTGAACTAGTTTTTGGGACGTTTTTAAGAAGTCCTTAAAAAAAAACGGATGTGTTTTTTAAAAACGCGTGAGTTTTTTGAAATTGCATCCATTTTTGACCCGTTTTAAGTAAGATAATTGGTAAAACCGGTCAACGCATGTGGACTGCTTACATGTGCCGTTAGGGGCCTTAGGGGTGGATTAGTTGTTGGCTTTTCACAAAATTGGATTTTAATACAAACCTCATCCAACATGTAATGGTTATAATTACATTATATTGATAATTTGACCCTTTCAGGTGCTTGACCTCCTCTAATACTACCAGCTGTTACCTGTTTTGACCATGGAAGGTGCAACTTGCTAGATACTTTCTTTTTGGCCCCTTGCCCTTGAGGGTGCAGTCACACGACGTGTTTACCGCATGCGTTCAAAACCGCATTGGAATAGCTGAAGAGTGATTTGCCTAATTAAACGGCTGTTAACACGTGTGTTTACAAAATGCTACTGTTAACAAGTTGTTAACATGTATGTTAACATTGCGGTTACCGCATGCGTTTGTTAACGCACTGTTAACGCAAGTGTTAACAGCTGTTTAATTAGGCAAATCACTCCAGCTATTCCAATTCCAAACAGGTTCAAAACGCTCCCTGTGCCATCACCCTTAGGGTGGTGACACACATGGCATTTTTAGGCCGTTTTGGGGCCTTTTTTTGTTGCGTTTTCAGATCGGAATTTGGAATTAAAAAGCCATGTGTGTCACCACCCTTACAAGAGTAAGGGGCGTTACAAGAGTCGTGTTCCAAAGTTTGCAGTGGATACAGCAGGAAAACAAATGATGCGGTTTCTTATTAACTTAATGACGTCGCTACAAAGGCGGATTGCACAGTGGAGTCTCGCTGCGTCAGCTAATAGAAGGTGCAAAGTACAACTAGACATAAACTAATACGTAAACGACAAGTCTGACACTACTCCAGTATCAGACTCGTACGAATTTTGTGCGGCATTAGACTGTCTAGTCTTACTCTGAACTGAACATTGCGACACTTTCGATAAAACTGCCCCCCATGACCAGACAGAATAAAGCCCCCATTGCTATATCCAAGCAAGAGCTCAACTGTGCAATCCGCCTTTGTAGCCAAGTCATTAAGTTAATAAGAAACCGGATCATTCGTTTTCCTGCTGTATGCACTGCATAACACGACTCTTGTAACGCCCCTTCCTCTCACATTCTCTTTTAGGGCGCGGTCGGACGTTGGTTTCGTTTTGGTTGCTTTTTCATTGTGTATTGAAACGCATTAAAACCGCTTAGGAGAGGTCATTTGCCTAATTACATTACTGTTAACATTAGTATTTGCGAAACACAGTATAAACACATACGTTAACAATATGTTGACAAAATGTCGTTAACACGTGTTTACGATACACGATGTTAAATGTGATGTCATTTAGGCAAATCACCTCTCCTCGGCTGTTGTAATGCGTTTCAAAATGTGATCAAAACTCCACGTGTGCCTTTAGGGCAGGGGTCAGGAACCTTTTTGGCTGAGAGAGCCATAAGCGCCAAATATTTAAAAATATAATTCTGCGAGAGCCGTACCATATGTTTAAAGGGTCACTGACAGAACAATCGCTCCAGCAATCATTAGGACAACAAGGAGTGTTCCTCCCTGCTGTACTAAGTCACAACTGGAACAAAACAATGGTAATTCCCTTTAAAATAAAAAATAGATAATTTACATTTGCGCTTGTGATGCAGGACATCTCGCCCAGCACTCTTCCTACTTCTGCGCACGCCTGAAAGCTGCATCTCTCATCAGGTGGGAAG
The DNA here is from genome assembly GCF_040894005.1 of Engystomops pustulosus. Taxonomy (NCBI): domain Eukaryota; kingdom Metazoa; phylum Chordata; class Amphibia; order Anura; family Leptodactylidae; genus Engystomops; species Engystomops pustulosus. The sequence goes on from NC_092413.1 coordinate 24,537,462, forward strand.
AAGCCAGATCCAGTCATGCCCATTAAAAAGAAGAAGCCAGAGTCCTGTAAGAGATGTCAAGCATCACAAGCTCCAATGTAAATTATCTAGTTTTTTATTTTACAGGGAAATACCATTGTTTTTGTCCAGTGGTGGCTTAGCACAGCAGGGAGGAACACTGTTACGCACAAGCCTCAGCTGCTGCAGAACCTCCTCATACATGCAAAGACGGTAGGAGTAAGACCTGTCATCTTTGCATCCCACACTGTCACTTACGATGGACAGTGGCGAGATAAGTACCATTCACCCCACTGTTATCAGATGTTATCACCCCACTGCAAAATTCACATGTGCATGTGGCCTAATACTGCACACACATAAACACACAGTACAATACATGTCACACACCGCACACACATAAACACACAGTACAATACATGTCACACCGCACACACATAAACACACAGTACAATACATGTCACACACTGACACCGCACACACATAAACACACAGTACAATACATGTCACACACCGCACACACATAAACACACAGTACAATACATGTCACACACCGCACACACATAAACACACAGTACAATACATGTCACACACCGCACACACATAAACACACAGTACAATACATGTCACACACCGCACACACATAAACACACAGTACAATACATGTCACACACCGCACACACATAAACACACAGTACAATACATGTCACACACCGCACACACATAAACACACAGTACAATACATGTCACACACCGCACACACATAAACACACAGTACAATACATGTCACACACCGCACACACATAAACACACAGTACAATACATGTCACACACCACACTAAACACACACACACAGTACAATACATGTCACACACCACACTAAACACACACACACAGTACAATACATGTCACACACCACACTGCACACACACACAGTACAATACATGTCACACACTGACACTGCACACACACACACAGTACAATACATGTCACACACCACACTGCACACACACACAGTACAATACATGTCACACACCGCACACACACCGCACACACAGTACAATACATGTCACACACCGCACACACATAAACACATAGTACAATACATGTCACACCGCACACACATAAACACACAGTACAATACATGTCACACCGCACACACATAAACACACAGTACAATACATGTCACACACCGCACACACATAAACACACAGTACAATACATGTCACACACCGCACACACATAAACACACAGTACAATACATGTCACACACCGCACACACATAAACACACAGTACAATACATGTCACACACCGCACACACACCAAACACACAGTACAATACATGTCACACACCGCACACACATAAACACATAGTACAATACATGTCACACCGCACACACATAAACACACAGTACAATACATGTCACACACCGCACACACATAAACACACAGTACAATACATGTCACACACCGCACACACATAAACACACAGTACAATACATGTCACACCGCACACACATAAACACACAGTACAATACATGTCACACCGCACACACATAAACACACAGTACAATACATGTCACACCGCACACACATAAACACACAGTACAATACATGTCACACCGCACACACATAAACACACAGTACAATACATGTCACACCGCACACACATAAACACACAGTACAATACATGTCACACCGCACACACATAAACACACAGTACAATACATGTCACACACCGCACACACATAAACACACAGTACAATACATGTCACACACCGCACACACATAAACACACAGTACAATACATGTCACACACCGCACACACATAAACACACAGTACAATACATGTCACACACCGCACACACATAAACACACAGTACAATACATGTCACACACCGCACACACATAAACACACAGTACAATACATGTCACACACTGACACTGCACACTCACACACAGTACAATACATGTCACACACTGACACTGCACACACACACACACAGTACAATACATGTCACACACTGACACTGCACACACACACACACACACAGTACAATACATGTCACACACCACACTGCACACACACACAGTACAATACATGTCACACACCACACTGCACACACACACACACAGTACAATACATGTCACACACTGACACTGCACACATAAACACACAGTACAATACATGTCACACACCACACTGCACAAACACACAGTACAATACATGTCACACACTGCACACATAAACACACAGTACAATACATGTCACACACTGACACTGCACACATAAACACATAGTACAATACATGTCACACACTGACACTGCACACATAAACACACAGTACAATACATGTCACACACCACACTGCACAAACACACAGTACAATACATGTCACACACTGCACACATAAACACACAGTACAATACATGTCACACACTGACACTGCACACATAAACACATAGTACAATACATGTCACACACTGACACTGCACACATAAACACACAGTACAATACATGTCACACACTGACACTGCACACACACAGTACAATACATGTCACACACTGACACTGCACACACACACACAGTACAATACATGTCACACACTACACTGCACACACACACAGTACAATACATGTCACACACTGACACTGCACAAACACACAGTACAATACATGTCACACACTGCACACATAAACACACAGTACAATACATGTCACACACTGACACTGCACACACACAGTACAATACATGTCACACACTGACACTGCACACACACACAGCACAATACACACTGACAGTTACTTCTACACACTTACATCTTCTGAATAGATCCCAAATCCCCCAGGATATCAGTGCAGGGGTCTGTACAGAGGCTGCATAGGAAGCTCAGGCTCTGCTCTCTGAGCTGGATCCCGGCAGACATGAGCTTCAGCCCCTCCCCCCTCCTCACACAGTCGGCTGCTGCTGCAGAAGAGGGTGAGGGACATCTCCAGCAGCGCGAGGCTCAATCCCGGCAGACCTCGTGGTCATGTGACCGGAGCAACAACGGTATGTACACAATTACTGGCTCCGGTCACATGACCATCCTTCGGGCGTAAGTGTCTGCCAGGACTGAGGGAGGAGAGAAGCCACAAGCTCATTTATACACTCGGGGCCTTTTTAAATGAGTAAATTTTTTGAACGCGATCTATGGATGCGGCCCTGGCCGCGAGCCAGATGCGGCCATCAAAAGAGCCACATCTGGCTCGCGAGCCATAGGTTCCCGACCCCTGCTTTAGGGTGCAGTCGCAACTAACGCTAGCAGAGCGATCATATGTGCATTTCTATGCAAACGATATGCTATCAGTAACCAGAAGCTTTAGAGGCTCATATGCGATTGGGCCGGGACCCACCCCAAGTACCCTCGGGGTGCATTTACACATGGTGTCTTACACATGCATTATCATACTCCTCACAACAGCTCAGAAGAGTAAATTTGCCTAATTACGTTGCCGCCAACATTGCGCACATTACACACTAAGAACTGTGAAAGAACGCACCGTGTGACCCGCACCCTTTGGATACCTGTAAGTTATTGGTGTTACTGTAAACGAGGAACACTCACATACTGCTGTGTGTCCCCTCTAGCAGGGTCCCCTCTTCTTTTACCTTGTTTTTACCTTTTCATGCCATTTTTTTTTCCAAAAAAGGCTTTAAAATGCAAATGAGTCTGAGGGGCTCCGGGCTCCTTTTACAGGTATGGATCATTTGCATAATTTTTAAAGCCTTTTTCGAAAAATTACGGCATAAGAAGGTAAAAGAAGAGCAGATCCTGCCAGAGGGTGCATCACATCAGTGTGGCAGTGTGCTTGGTTTACAATACTTCATCCTGGTGGTAGATTTCCTTTTACTTTTCTTACAATTTTTCCATTATCTAAAGCTAAATTATTTTAAGTTTTGATGCATTTTACATCTTGATGCACATTTAGATTTCACGAATATCTGTAGAAGTTTGTCTGCTACTTACAAAAGGCTCCGGAGCGTTGCTGACGGCTTCTCCTCTTAGATGTTAGCTCAGCCCTTCGGTTGCTTTTGAGTTTGTTCCTTTTGGAAGTACATCCAAAATGAGTCATTGTATTCTGTGAAGTTGGAAACACATATAAAGAGAAGCCATTACTGGATATTAAAGGGTTTATTCCGTTTTATTCATTTTAACGGCGGCCGATTCCTTCTTGTGATTCATCGGGAGGTCATTTGGTGGGTCATGATATCAAGCTGACCTGATATTTCATTTACACATTTCTGGAAGATCACAGATACTGAGCAGCTGTCATAGCTGTCTAACAGGACTAGTGTATATGTAGCCTTCTGCAGAGGAGTCATTCTGGATGGAATAAAATATATTATGAAGCAGGATATTTAGTTAAAATGTTTGAGCTATATATTATTATCATCAGTATCAATATCATTATTATCAGTATCATCAGTATCAATATCATTAGTATCATCAGTATCATCAGTATCAATATCATTAGTATCATCAGTATCATTAGTATCAGAATCATTAGTATCAGAATCATTAGTATCATCAGTATCGTTAGTATCAGTATCGTTAGTATCATCAGTATCGTTAGTATCATCAGTATCGTTAGTATCATCAGTATCGTTAGTATCAGTATCGTTAGTATCATCAGTATCGTTAGTATCAGTATCATTAGTATCATCAGTATCAATATCATTAGTATCATCAGTATCATCAGTATCAATATCATTAGTATCATCAGTATCATTAGTATCAGTATCGTTAGTATCATCAGTATCGTTAGTATCATCAGTATCGTTAGTATCATCAGTATCGTTAGTATCATCAGTATCGTTAGTATCATCAGTATCGTTAGTATCATCAGTATCGTTAGTATCAGTATCGTTAGTATCATCAGTATCGTTAGTATCAGTATCGTTAGTATCATCATCAGTATCGTTAGTATCATCATCACTATCGTTAGTATCATCATCACTATCGTTAGTATCATCATCACTATCGTTAGTATCATCATCACTATCGTTAGTATCATCATCACTATCGTTATGGCAAGCAGGACATAAACCGATTCCTATTGGCTGCTCAGCATTAAACAGGAGATTGTATGCAGCTGATTGCCTGCGGTTTAACTAGTCTCAAAAATCTTGAACCCCAAAAGTAAAAAACAAACAAAACGGGTACACAGGGGTCTTGTGTCAACAGAACTGTTTGAGCTATATATTATTATCATCAGTATCAATATCATTATTATCAGTATCATCAGTATCAATATCATTAGTATCATCAGTATCATCAGTATCAATATCATTAGTATCATCAGTATCATTAGTATCAGAATCATTAGTATCAGAATCATTAGTATCATCAGTATCGTTAGTATCAGTATCGTTAGTATCAGTATCGTTAGTATCATCAGTATCGTTAGTATCATCAGTATCGTTAGTATCAGTATCGTTAGTATCATCAGTATCGTTAGTATCAGTATCATTAGTATCATCAGTATCAATATCATTAGTATCATCAGTATCAATATCATTAGTATCATCAGTATCATTAGTATCAGTATCGTTAGTATCATCAGTATCGTTAGTATCATCAGTATCGTTAGTATCATCAGTATCGTTAGTATCATCAGTATCGTTAGTATCATCAGTATCGTTAGTATCAGTATCGTTAGTATCATCAGTATCGTTAGTATCAGTATCGTTAGTATCATCAGTATCGTTAGTATCATCATCAGTATCGTTAGTATCATCATCACTATCGTTAGTATCATCATCACTATCGTTAGTATCATCATCACTATCGTTAGTATCATCATCACTATCGTTAGTATCATCATCACTATCGTTAGCATCATCATCACTATCGTTAGCATCATCATCACTATCGTTAGCATCATCATCACTATCGTTAGCATCATCATCACTATCGTTAGCATCATCATCACTATCGTTAGCATCATCATCACTATCGTTAGCATCATCATCACTATCGTTAGCATCATCATCATTACTATCCTTCACCCAACGACCATTTGATACCCTTTTGTTTTACACCATATACTCTTGTAGAGCTTCCTAAGTTAAAGGTATTTTCCAGGAGTCGCTATTGATGGTGTAACCTCTGCACGAGCCATAACTTGTTGATTGGTACTCGGGCCAACTTTGCCCTAATCAAACCTCATTAATAGAGGCAATGTGTCTCTGCAGCACCTGGAAGTTGTAGCTACAACCTCCCATCCCCACCGTATCAACTATTGATGACCTTATATGAGGATTAGCCATTCAGTCGTAATTCCTTGTGGACTCGTCAAGATTTTTGATTGGCTGCTTCATCATTGAACAGAAGATAAGCTGATTGGCTGCAGACTAACTCGTCTCAAAAGTCGACTAAAACCCTAACCGTGATAAGGAAATCTGGGAGCCTGGTTTCAACAAAGCTGGTTTTAGTTTCCCCCGCAGAAGCTCCTATAGATCATAAAAGGATTGAAATCTAGAAGGTGCCTTCTGCTTGATAGTGGTTGATTTCCAAAGCTTGACTTTCCAGTCTCTTCTTTCTTCCCCTGCCGCAGCCATGTCACTGCAGAGGCTCCTTTCCTGGCAAGCAGGACATAAACCGATTCCTATTGGCTGCTCAGCATTAAACAGGAGATTGTATGCAGCTGATTGCCTGCGGTTTAACTAGTCTCAAAAATCTTGAACCCCAAAAGTAAAAAACAAACAAAACGGGTACACAGGGGTCTTGTGTCAACAGAACTGGTATCCGTTTTCTAGGATTATCCGACGACTAGTGTATAGAAGCTCGTAGAGATGTCGATTGAGTTCTAGAAGGTGCATTCTGCTTGATAAGGCACTGGTTGTGGTTGGTTTATTACATTAATCTCTGCTGACAGGTTCCCTTTAGTAATGTGGTGGAAAAACGCATTCCTAAAAAGTATATTTGCTCATCGCTGCTGATAAATTGTCCCCGGGCAGCTGGCTGTTCCTCCTCATTGCTTGTAACTACTATGAAGTGTCGTCTAACATTAGGGATTAGCTCCGGTGCGGTGGGGGATGATCTGATAAGACTATGTAGTCTATAGGTTTATTTGACCAGTCTGCTTACAAATAATACTTGGCCGATGGCTACACACTGTGTAAATGGGTGATTAATGTATCTCTTCGGAAAGGTTATTTCACTCCAAATGAGCGTGAATTGAGAATGGTGTTATTATTCCCAGGCGTTGCGCGGCCACCTGCTTGGAGCGCACTCGCTTTGTTCGGATGCCAGGTGCTCTGTGTATTACCCAGCCCTCCTCGTGTTATCTCAATAGCTATTTACACAGTATGTCCACAAAGCACAAATGAGACTTCGTTATGGTAACGCAACAATAGAAGGGAGCGATGACAGCGATAGCTAAATTATTAAAATTAAACAAATGCACGTTGTGCCTCGGGGGGGGGGGGGGGAAGCGGACTCAACTGCGTTGGTGCCACCTGCCGCTCCGTCACTCCACGGCCTGTATGGTGGAGGATGTGATACATTGCCACCTCATCTACAAAGAATGGAAAGGTCTGTCATTTATATCATAACTTCACTTCAAATGCAAGAGCCAGAATCTAAAAAATATCCGACAAATCCCAATGTATGATTTTTTTATTTTTTATTTTTTGCCTGTATAAAAAAATATTTTTTTCACCTTCCAACCAGCAAGACTTCTAGCTCTCTCAAACCTGTTAATCTTTCTTTAAGGAAATCCTCCTACTTGGTATTCATTACCTGTAGCTCCTCCTACTCGGCACTTATTACTTGTATTTCACCTGTTTTGACTTCTCTAGACATCTATCCCAAGTACTCAATCTCACTCCAACCTCTCCACCTTGGCCAAGACCAAAGAGCTGTCTAAGGAGACCAGGGACAAAATTGTATACCTGCACAAGGTTTAGATGGGCTACAGGACAACAGGCAAGCAGCTTGGTGAGAAGACACCAAGAAAAAACACAAGATGGCGTCAATCTTTATAAGTCTGGGGCTCCATCTTGCCTCATCGGACAAGCATGATTCTGAGAGAGTTCAAGAATCTGGCTAGAACTAAACTTGCTAACCTGAAGCAAGTCGGGACCACAGACCCAAAGATTATTGTTGGTAACACACTACACTGTTGTAAATTAAAATCCTTGAGGGCCTACAAGGTCCTCCTACTCACACAAGCCAAGCCTGTTTTGAGTTTTGCCAATGACGTCTGGATGATCCATAGGAGGAGAAAAGCTTATGTGGTCAGATGAGTCCAAAATATAACTTCCGCCTTCACCACGAAGGCACCAACCATACAGCGGGATCTGCCCTTGGAACAGGAAACCAGAGCACTTAAAAAAACCAAGCTCCGCCTATCTGGTCTCAGTGGTTTCCTGTCCCTGGAAGGGAACCTGAGTGGACCAATTGGGTCAAATCACTAAAAGAGGAACCATTCTGATGCTTTGAGTAGGGGAGTGGGAGTACGGAGACTTGGATGTCACAATACTGTGGGCCCTTCGATCAGCAAGCCACTCTCTCCATTCTCAGCATTTGGAGGATAAGGAGGGATCAGTATAACCCACACACCATCCCAGATTTGAAGAATGGATGTGGAAACCTCATTCTTTGGGGGAACTTTTCTGCAAAGGGGAGACGACTACTGCACCATATTGAGGGGAGGATGAATTGGGCCATTTATTGAGATTTTTGACAACAACCTCCTTCCCTCGGTAAGAGCATTTAAGTTGGGACATGGCTTGGTCTTCCATCATCACCATGACTAGAAACACACAGCCAGAGCAACTAACGAGCAGCTCTGTAAGAAACATTACAATCTCTTTGAGTTGTCTAATTAGTCTTCTGACCTGAACCCAATCAAAAATTTAATGGAGTAGCTGAAACACAAAGTTGCCCAACGACAGCCCCAAAACTTGAAAGACCTGTAGAAGACTGACACATGATCTAAGTGATACAGCAGCCTCTGGTAAAATTGGTCAAATATACCCAAATTATTAAGAGTTTAGAGATGCGCCAGTCTTAATAAATTCTCCCTATAGGCTACTAAAGGGGTGATCTCCTATTGAGATGGTGCCATCTGGGAGAGTATACGGTGCCACGTGGAGATATTCTGAAATAACACATGTAGAAATATCCCCAGGGACTGCATGTTCCATCGTATCGGGTCTGAGATTTTGTTGATTTCCATAGCAATGACTCAGTCCTGTAATAAGAGTCTCCGCGCATCTGTCCTTTTTACCCGGCTGCTTCCTAAGCGCCTATTAACTTTTTGCACTAATTCACGAGCCTGAATTACAGATACAGCGGAGCCGCCACACTTGACAAAATGCTGTAGATGCCAATATAATTAAATTACCTCTGAGTGACACAACATTGATTAAATAATGTCCATGTGAGATGTTTAATTCCAGGAGTGGAGTGAATGATTGTGCACGGAATATTATTGTATTTTCTATTACTATTTAAATATAAGTAGCATCTACAAAAATAACCGGTGCAGGCTGTGCACTCCACCGGCTAATAATATATCATTAGGCAGCTCAACGTATAGCATCTGGTGAGAGCTGATTATTATTATTTTTATATTTTCTTTTTCTTTCTCCCATCCCCCTTTTTATGGAATTTTTTGTTTAATATTTTAGGGGGTAGAGTTTAAGTAGGACTCTTCTCTTATAGCACCCAAGTAGCTTAAAGGGAATCTGTCAGCAGTTTTAACACTTAAACCTGCTGAAGGTGTAAGGTAGCACTACTGGCGAGCTTTGTGACCATACCTTTTTTGTGTGTTGTTAGTAGCAGCAGGACTGTGAAAAGTCAACTGAAGTTACAATCCAGCTCTGCAATTCTTGCAAGGGCTCTGGGATGGTCTTTCACCCTGAAGAGCTTTCTGTTCTCTGTGTTGTGCTGCTGCACAGCCCCTCCCCCCTAATAAGAGTAGGAGCTGTATCAGGATTCTGGTTGGAGACATACAGCAGCCACTCCCCGTCGGGGAGACGGTCTGTGAATCAGTTCACAGCAAAAACCACAAAGCTCTTCAGGCTGAAAGACCTGCCCAGAGCATTTGCAAGAGCTCTTAACCTGAATTCAAGTTCACAGTCCTGCTGCTACTTACTACACACACAAGGAATTGTTACGCAGATCTCCAGGACCTATATCTAGCAGTGTCTGCTGTTTGTCATGATCAAAACTGATGATGAATTTCCTTTAAATGGTTTCATTCATGCCTCACATTTTGCATAACAATCAAGTTTTTATGGTACCATTATTTGCTGTATGTAAATTTTAGTAAATTCTGGGGTGCACATTCAGGGATTGAGTTTCTCAGTCGTGCCCCCATTTCACTCCCAGTTGCGTTTCCTCCATGATTGCAGAACATATGTTGCACAGACGCGGTCAGGTCGGCTTCTCCTACTATTGCTTTGGAAGGAATGGTGCACATCTGTTTGCTGCTTAAAGAAGGAAGCGGTAGGAGAATCGGGCACAATGATGCCTGTGCAGGGTCTTCTCATCCTTTTCTCTCTAGCTTCAGGACTCAAGCGCATGTCGGCCAGTTTTTCCAAAGTTGGTGCCGGTAGGAGAAGTAGGCGCCACTGTGTCTGTGCCAGAAGCTGGGAAGGGCCATGACTAATTACTCACTGTAGTTAACGTTTTATCCTGTGAGGTCCATAATGAAGATGCTAGTTCCATTAAAGAGGTATCTCTAGACCCTTGGCTATTTCCGACACTCTTGACCTTTTTTAAGGGGTTGTAACAAGTTTTCTTGATATCTGCAGGATAGGGGGTAACAAGCTGATTGACGAAACTCCCAACTGCTGGGACTCCGACCAACTGAACGATCCCGAGACCTGACTCTCCAGCAATCTGGAGAACAAACGTCTTGTTATCAGTGAGAGGTCAAGTATGCGCCATGCTGCTCCATTTTTTAGTATGGGAGTGCCAGAGATACTGGTATAAACTCCTCATTGAATTTTCGACACACTGATTTATGAATGGAGCAGCAGAATATATGCTTAACCTCTCACTCTATCACTTAGTGATTGCTCTTATTCCTTATCCTGTGGATAGGGGATAATATGCAAACTTGGTGAAACCCATTTTAAATTAGATTGTGGTTTTTAATTCTCAGCTGTTTCATATCGGATAACGATGATCTAAAATTGTCCGGAGACCAGACAACCTCTTTAACACTTTGCGGTAGGAGTTACAAATGAGGGCTTCTTTGTTGCCCAAAATTCTCATGTGGACACATACAAACGCCACCCTTCAGTAATGTTTTGAAGTTCGGGTACATTAGAAATATGGTCAAAAATGCTCATAATGAAGTGTGATTTATTTTAGTAAGCTGAGCTCTTACAATGAGGAGTACATCCGACACCGAGAAGAATATGAGGAGGCGCAGAATGCCATAGTGAAAGAAATCATTAACATCTCCTCCGGTGAGTACCCGCAACATTATAGATTGTTACATTATCCCTCGTCAGCTCCCGGGTGCTGAGGTTCCTTCATCTTTTGTCTGAGAATTGGTGTTTTGGTGCTCTGTGGGTGTCACTACAGCTTAGAGTGAAGGTGCTGGATTATGATACTTGGTAAAAGTGGATGCGCCGGATCGCGTGGCCACACCCTCATTGCGCCACTACTCCTGGCCACGCCTCTGTTCGTCCCAAGTTCTCATTTTACATGTACATAAAAACAAAGTTTCCTGTATCCTTTTATGGTTCTACTCCAGAAAGACAAGCTTATGGTGCAGGACACTCCAACTACAAGACTCCTCCTTTAGTCATTTAGGGAGTTGTTAGCTGACAACCACGTTCAGTGAGATGCTGTATGGACCCTCCCTCAACCGTAAAATTGTCTGACCACTAGAATGGGAGAAGGTAGTAGAGGGGTGTGCGCTGGAATGGGGCCAGGGGTGGCTTAAGCCTGCCATGTACCCTGGGCTGTATGAATATTATGGCCCCTACAAGTCTGGAATCACTTCCTATATATGGTACTAGAATCAGCTTCTGGGGAATGGAGGATGTGTCCCTTTTGCCTGCTTTCAGGACCTTCAAAGGTCCTGAAATGGCTCTTGTGTACATGTGTATTGAGAGCAGGAACAGATGTATGAGGATTTCATGGGTGAATGTCCTTCTCAATATAATAATCGATGGGTGTGTTGGGAGGCCATGGGCCCCCTAGGAGGTCTGGGCCCCGGGCTACTGCCCAAACTGCCTACATTATAATCCACTAGTGAATAGATCTAGTTGTTCATGTACTCAATGCTAATTAAAGGGAAGGACTAGTGTGTTGCCCAATAACTGACCAGGAGTTGTAAAATCCAAAACCAAGATTATTTCATTTATCTTAGTCCAATTCTGTAGCTTTTACATTGGACAATCCCTTTCAGGGACTATATTGCAGTTCCAATAGTTTCAGAAATGGGCTCTAATAAGAAGCCGACCAATCACGTTGGGATTTGCTTTCCAATTAGAAAAAAAAAAAATGAATTCTAAGAAATGGAAATGTCTGGTTGAATAATAAAGGGGATCTCAGCAGGTATTAAATGAGGTTAAATTGCCACGAGCGTCGCGCCATCGATAGCTTTATCCTGCCTGTAAATTGCTGTCAAGTTGTTTGTGTTCTCTCTGCTGGAGACTCGCAGGATGATTGAGACGTGGGATATGTTTCACTAATGATCTCCTTCCAGCTGTGTCATAAGATGGCAGCAAAGTCCCGGGGGCTTCAACTCCTGATCTTCAACTTTATTACTACCACAAGCAGTAAAACAAATATACATGGGAGTTATAACAGGAAAAACACATAGAATTGTTTATGGTCGGGTTCTGGTGAGATGTTGGCCTCAGGCGGCAGATTTTTAACAAAAGAGAGTAAGTCACAAAGAGTTACATTTAGAAGAATCTGCCCGTCATCCGAAGGATGAAATAATACATTTACAACTGGGTTAAACAATGCTGATTGAACAATAGCGGAGCGTATGATAATGGTAACACCCATTCCTATGTTTATATTAGGAATGAGACAACTTTAAAGTTTAGAGTTCAAGGAAGAATCTTCAGATTTGTTAAATTCTGGGAAATCTGATTATTACAATTGACAAGTCCTGTTCAAATGAAGTGCATGACGTTGTGACATTTTTCAAGTTTTTAAAATTTTTCTTTTTCTTCTTTTTTTTTTTTTTTTGTATTTGTTGTTCCTCTATTTTCTGTGCAAAGTTAAATGAGCTTCCACCTTCCCTGAGCTCCGGTTTCAGCAGTTAGTGATGCACTTTACAGCAGTCTATTGTCCATAGGTAGCAACAATTTATAGCCGTATTATTTCTAGTCCTATTCTATACAGGAATGGGGTGGAGATAAGCTGTGACATCATCTATTGTCAGTAGTGATGTAATGATGGGTCAGTGTTATCTATATAGAGGTCATTGTACAGGGAGGAGGAGGAGATAAGCTGTGACATCATCTATTGTCAGTAATGATGGGTCAGTGTTTTCTATATAGAGGATATTGTACAGGGAGGGGGAGGAGATAAGCTGTGACATCATCTATTGTCAGTAGTGATGTAATGATGGGTCAGTGTTATCTATATAGAGGTCATTGTACAGGGAGGAGGAGGAGATAAGCTGTGACATCATCTATTGTCAGTAATGATGGGTCAGTGTTTTCTATATAGAGGATATTGTACAGGGAGGGGGAGGAGATAAGCTGTGACATCATCGATTGTCAGTAGTGATGTAATGATGGGTCAGTGTTATCTATATAGAGGTCATTGTACAAGGAGGAGGAGGAGATAAGCTGTGACATCATCTATTGTCAGTAGTGATGTAATGATGGGTCAGTGTTTTCTATATAGAGGATATTGTACAGGGAGGGGGAGGAGATAAGCTGTGACATCATCTATTGTCAGTAGTGATGTAATGATGGGTCAGTGTTATCTATATAGAGGTCATTGTACAGGGAGGAGGAGGAGATAAGCTGTGACATCATCTATTGTCAGTAGTGATGTAATGATGGGTCAGTGTTTTCTATATAGAGGATATTGTACAGGGAGGGGGAGGAGATAAGCTGTGACATCATCTATTGTCAATAGTGATGTAATGATGGGTCAGTGTTATCTATATAGAGGTCATTGTACAGGGAGGGGAGGAGATAAGCTGTGACATCTATTGTCAGTAGTGATGTAATGATGGGTCAGTGTTATCTATATAGAGGTCATTGTACAGGGAGGTGGAGGGGATAAGCTGTGACATCATCTATTGTCAGTAGTGATGTAATGATGGTTCTGTTATCTATATAGAGGTCATTGTACAGGAAGGGGGAGGAGATAAGCTGTGACATCATCTATTGTCAGTAGTGATGTAATGATGGGTCAGTGTTATCTATATAGAGGACATTGTACAGGGAGGGGGAGGAGATAAGCTGTGACATCATCTATTGTCAGTAGTGATGTAATGATGGGTCAGTGTTATCTATATAGAGGATATTGTACAGGGAGGGGGAGGAGATAAGCTGTGACATCTATTGTCAGTAGTGATGTAATGATGGGTCAGTGTTATCTATATAGAGGACATTGTACAGGGAGGAGGAGGGGATAAGCTGTGACATCATCTATTGTCAGTAGTGATGTAATGATGGGTCAGTGTTATCTATATAGAGGTCATTGTACAGGGAGGAGGAGGAGATAAGCTGTGACATCATCTATTGTCAGTAGTGATGTAATGATGGGTCAGTGTTATCTATATAGAGGTCATTGTACAGGGAGGGGGAGGAGATAAGCTGTGACATCATCTATTGTCAGTAGTGATGTAATGATGGGTCAGTGTTATCTATATAGAGGTCATTGTACAGGGAGGGGGGAGATAAGCTGTGACATCATCCATTGTCAGTAGTGATGTAATGATGGGTCAGTGTTATCTATATAGAGGCCATTGTACAGGGAGTGGGAGATAAGGTGTCAGTCTTTTCTTAGCCCTAGTGGCTAAAGTAAGAATAGCAGGATACAGTACCCTTCATAAATATTGATTTAACCTGCAAATATTTTCTTTTTTAAATTAAATTAAAAAAAAAAAAAAATCATCCTAAATTCCACCACCCTTCTCCTAGGATACGTGGATCCAATGCAGACGCTGAACGATGTCATCGCTCAGTTGGACGCGGTTGTCAGCTTCGCTCACGTTTCTAACGCAGCGCCCGTGCCATATGTTCGCCCAGTCATCTTGGAGAAGGGACAGGGACGGATTGTGCTGAAATCTGCCAGACACCCGTGTATCGAGATGCAGGATGATGTGGCTTTCATCCCCAATGACATAACGTTCGAGAAGGGGAAGCAGATGTTCCATATTATCACTGGTAATTTGTCAGCGCCTTCAGATTTTAACTCGGTGATCTACTAATTAGCAATGAACATGATTTAATATTCACCTGATACATAAGACGTCTTCAGTAAATTATTCAATTTCCTAAAAGGGGAAGTGAAATAATTTTTGTCATTTTAATGAAGAGTTGGGAACTTTTCAAGAAGAAAGTTGGGAAGTTTCTCCTCTACATTGGATCGGTGTGGTTTAGCTTAAAAGATATGTACCACCAGGATGAAAGACTGTATGCAAATGAGCCTGAGGGGATCCAGGTTCCATTAACAACTATGGAACCTGGAGCCCCTCAGGCTCATTTGCATACAGTCTTTCATCCTGGTGGTAGATGGTCCTTTAATATGGCAGAAATGAATCTTCTATTATTTTATGTTATTTGCATTTTTTCTATAAATCTGCGGGAGGATTGCAGGGGGCACGTGCCCTTTAAGAATAATCTTTGGTGACATTGATTCAATGAAATGGAAATTTTTTTATTCCGTGTTCCTGACAGCCGCTCCCTGTGGTGTCTCGAGGTGCATTCATTCACATAACGAAATGTCTAGGATGTTAAGTATTCCGGACCAATCTTCTCCCGGGTTATCAATATATGAAAGTCACTTGTAAGATATAAGGGATGCGGTTGTCAGACACTTTAAGGATGACTCTTTTATCACTTGTAGAAGGTTCCTCATCCTTCTTGAGATGTGTAAAGGATATTTCCTGTATGTTGTATTAAAGGGGTTGTTCTCTGTCAGTAAATGTTTTTATTAAAACATACAATTTCCCAAATACTTTCTGTATTAATTCTTCAAGGTTCTCTCAATCTCCGCTTGCTGTCATTCAACAAGAAGGTTCATACGTCCTCTGGTTAAGAATCAATCCCCTGTCATGTGATGTAACACAGGTGCACAGGTTTTTATATGCCTCATCAAGTAATGTTACACAGGTGCATGCCTTGTTATATGCCTGGTCATGTGACATCACATAACCAGGGATATATAATGAGCAGTGCACCTGTGTGACATGACCAGGGATATAACGAGCCATGCCCCTGTGTGACATCACAAGACCAGGGATATAACGAGCCATGCACCTGTGTGACATCACATGACCAGGGATATAACGAGCCATGCACCTGTGTGACATCACATGACCAGGGATATAATGAGCTGTGCATCTGTGTGACATCACATGACCAGGGATATAACGAGCCATGCACCTGTGTGACATCACTTGACCAGGGATATAACGAGCCATGCACCTGTGTGACATCACATGACCAGGGATATAATGAGCCATGCACCTGTGTGACATCACATGACCAGGGATATAATGAGCCATGCACCTGTGTGACATCACATGACCAGGGATATAATGAGCCATGCACCTGTGTGACATCACATAACCAGGGATATATAATGACAGTGCACCTGTGTGACATGACCAGGGATATAACGAGCCATGCCCCTGTGTGACATCACATGACCAGGGATATAACGAGCCATGCACCTGTGTGACATCACATGACCAGGGATATAACGAGCCATGCACCTGTGTGACATCACATGACCAGGGATATAATGAGCCCTGCATCTGTGTGACATCACATGACCAGGGATATAACGAGCCATGCACCTGTGTGACATCACTTGACCTGGGATATAACGAGCCATGCACCTGTGTGACATCACATGACCAGGGATATAATGAGCCATGCACCTGTGTGACATCACATGACCAGGGATATAACGAGCCGTGCACCTGTGTGACATCACATGAAAAAAAAATATATAACAAGCCGTGCACCTGTGTGACATCACATGACCAGGGATATAACGAGCCGTGCTCCTGTGTGGCATCACATGACCAGGGATATAATGAGCCATGCACCTGTGTGACATCACATGACCAGGGATATAATGAGCCATGCACCTGTGTGACATCACATGACCAGGGATATAACAAGCCATGTACCTGTGTGGCATCATATGACCAGGGATATAAAGAGCCATGCACCTGTGTGACATGACATAAACAAGGATTTAACGAGCCATGCACCTGTGTGACATGACATAAACAAGGATTTAACGAGCCATGCGCCTGTGTGACATGAACAGGGATATAATGAGCCATGTACCTGTGTGACATGACTAGGGATATAATGAGCCATGCACCTGTGTGACATCACATGACCAGGATCCGGTGTTTCTCCGCCGAATGTAAACAATAAAGCTTCCTGTTGAACGACAACCAGCAGAGATCTTGAGAACAGTGAGGAATTGATACAGAAAGAATATTGGAAAAGTATATAACTTTTCATTACACAAATCATCAATTATTTGCTGAAAGTGTCTGTCTTTGAGTCGATGAAGACTTCTTACATAGATAAGTTGAAACGTTCCAGCTCCGTTCAACCTTTTTACTTTTAAACACGTTGCATGGGTTCAGCCATATTGGATGTGGGCACTGCCATGCTTTATGGACGCTGAAAAGAAAGCTTTATTGGCTTTCCCACAAACAGCCACAGAATAGTGTATATATGTATGATCCCTATGATCCCTCGCCTTCCCTTCAGTCTGTGAGTGCTACATTCTTTCTTATAGGATGAATAGAGATGGGAAAGTCCATGGTTGTGCCCGTCCTATAGGTGTGGAAGGAGTGATGGTGATAAATGTGCACCCAGGGCCTTCCCGGACCCCCAGTCACTTCATCCTAACTATTAATTGGTTATGGGAATAGCTGTATAATAGAAAAGTGCTGGAAAACCAATCTAGTTTCCAGTATTACAGCTCCATAGGGAGACTCTGGATATGAAGGTACTTACTATTCTAGAAGATTGTAAAACATTGATTTTTTCCTATACTTTCATTGCAGGTCCAAACATGGGTGGGAAATCCACGTATATTCGCCAGACCGGGGTGATCGTCCTCATGGCTCAGATTGGCTGCTTTGTACCATGTGACTCTGCGGAAGTGAGCATCGTTGACTGTATCCTCGCCCGAGTCGGTGCCGGTGATAGCCAACTGAAAGGGGTGTCTACATTCATGGCGGAGATGCTGGAGACGGCTTCTATCCTCAGGTTTTACTCTTTGTTTAATTGCTGTCTTCTATATAGATGTTTCTGCAGGACCAGACAATCATCCAAGCTATTGAGACCTTTCACAAGTTCTGGTGGAGTTGGAAGAGTAATAGGACTCTCCTTCCTTTCCCAATGCCAAATGTTGGGGGTGAATGAAGGAAACTGTTGTGGGGTCCCAGAGCTGTGGACTTGTGTAAGCTCGGCTTAGCTTAGCATGCATGTACTGTGTATGGAGAGCGGGGAAGTCTCCTCCCGTAACCCTCTGATGGTATGGCTGTAGGTAGGACCTTAAAGGGCATCTACCACCAGGATGAAGGACTGAATGCAAATGAGCCTGAGGGGCTCCAAGCTCTATAAGTGTTAATGGAGCCCGGAGGCCCTCAGGCTCATTTGCATACAGTATTTTATCCTGGTGGTAGATGCCCACCACATGTATGTATTGACCAGATCAACTGGCCTGAGCCCGACTAAACTGAACTAAACGAACATATTACAACGCAGTCAGTCCCTGTTCCAGGGTCACAGCTCTCTGACCCCAACAGTCCAAATTCCAGTCCAAGCTGAAATCCAACTTGCTAGCACGGAGGAGAAACTCACTGAGGCGTCAGATTACAAAGAATCTCTATGCTGAGGGGAGGAGTGAGTCGCAGAAGCTATGTCTCTTTCCAGCTACATTTGGCAGGGGGCAGCAGTGAGTTACAGCGAGTTACAGCAGTAAAGTCTCCTTCCAGCTGCATCTGGAAGGGAGAACAGTATGTCATAGTAGCTAGGTCTCCCGGCTGCTTTAGGGGCGGGAAAGAGATTGCATTGGGGAGGGGAAGCAGTGAGTCGTAGCATCTAGTTCTCCTCCCAGCTGAATAGAAGGGGAGTAGTGAGTTACAGCAGCTAGATCTTCTCCGAGCTGCATTGGGGAGGGGGAGCAGTGAGTCGGAGCTGCTAGGTCTTCTTACAGCTTCATTGAGGAGGGGGAGCAGTGAGCGGCAGCAGCTATATCTCCTCCCTGTTGTACTGGGAAAGTGCAGCAGCAAGGTCTCCTCGCAGCTGCATTAGGGTCAGGGAAGCGGTGAGTTACAGCAGCTAGGTCTTCTTACAGCTGCATTGGGGAGGGGGAGCAGTGAGTCGACAATCTCCACTTATTAGCTGTAAGTAGGCTACAAACTACAGATAAAGGCGACAGTAATAAGAGCTAGAGAAGGCTGAGCACAAGTCACACAATGTACACACACAGGACTAGTGGTTCCTATCGAGTCTTTTGAAAGGTTAGATGCTCTTTATGTTTTATTAATGTGTCTTTTCACTCCTGGAATTAATTTCACAGAAGTTGAGGACTTGTGGCTTTTAGTTTGCACATGGGGCCGGCGAGCGTCACCAGGCGGCAGACTGGCATAACATTAGTTTTAGTGATTATTACTGTAGATGTCTGTACCTATTGTAATTAAATGAAACATGAAGCGTCGGTAATAGCTGGCGGCAGCAGATGTTCCTCCCTTATGGCCCATCATTGTATCCGTTATGGATGATTGGTGGCATAATACCAGCAGACAGTTACCCATGATGGAAGACCTGCGCGGTACTGCTCAGTATATCGTCTGCTGACTTCTCTATCCAGCGCGGCGCCCCTCACTGACAGCTAGTGGTTTGACCCAATTAGTAAGCGAGGTGAAGGGAAATTTAGGACGCAAGAGGCTAAATCATGAAAGCACGGATAAGGAGGAACTGGCGGTCCTGTGACACGCTGACCTCGGTGAAAATTAGTTTTTAATGATGAGTCTTAAGTAAAAGAAACCTAAAGTAACAACCACCAGTATGTAGTGTTCCACCCATATACAGGTATGTTACCTAGAGGCAGAATAGGCTCTCTGTCCTCCACTGTGCAGATATCTATAGAGACTATAAAGGTCAATGTGTGTATATATGTATATTAATTAGTGCAGGAATAGTAAAAGGCAGAGTAAATCCTAACAGGACTCCTGGGAGGGCAGGGTAAATCCAGATTACCCCACCCACAAATGGTGATTGACAGGAAGAGTCCTGATTACTCCACCAACACACACAGTGATTGACAGTGAGAGCCCTGATTACCCCGCCCACACACAGTGATTGACAGTGAGAGTCCTGATTACTCTGCCCACACAGTGATTGACAGGAAGAGTCCTGATTACCCCGCCCACACAGTGATTGACAGGGAGAGTTGTGATTACTCCGCCCACCCACAGTGATTGACAGGAGGAGTCCTGATTACTCCGCCTACACAGTGATTGACAGGAGGAGTCCTGATTACCCCGCCCACACAGTGATTGACAGGGAGAGTTGTGATTACTCCGCCCACCCACAGTGATTGACAGGAGTCCTGATTACTCCGCCCACACAGTGATTGACAGGAGGAGTCCTGATTACCCCGCCCACACACAGTGATTGACAGGAAGAGTCCTGATTACCCCGCCCACACACAGTGATTGACAGGAAGAGTCCTGATTACTCTGCCCACACAGTGATTGACAGGAAGAGTCCTGATTACTCTGCCCACACAGTGATTGACAGGAAGAGTCCTGATTACCCCGCCCACACACAGTGATTGACAGTGAGAGTCCTGATTACTCTGCCCACACAGTGATTGACAGGAAGAGTCCTGATTACCCCGCCCACACAGTGATTGACAGGGAGAGTTGTGATTACTCCGCCCACCCACGGTGATTGACAGGAGGAGTCCTGATTACTCCGCCCACACAGTGATTGACAGGAGGAGTCCTGATTACTCTGCCCACACAGTGATTGTGTGGGCGGAGTAATCAGGACTCTCCCTGTCAATCACTGTGTGGGCAGAGTAATCAGGACTCTCCCTGTCTATCACTGACAGGGAGAGTTCTGATAACTCAGCACACAGTGATTAACAGGAATAGCCCTGATTACCCCGCCCACACACAGTGATTGGCAGTGAGTCAGGATTACTCCACCCACACACAATGATTTACAAGGAGAGTCCTGATTACCCCGCCCACACACAGTGATTGGCAGTGAGAGTCAGGATTACTCCACCCACACACAGTGATTTACAAGGAGAGTCCTGATTACTCCGCCCACACGCAGTAGTTGATGGGGAAAATCCTGATTAGCCCTCCTACATTCAGTGATATAGCATATAATAATATAAATGTATATAGCAAGCGCTTTTTTGCTTTTGCAACTGGGTTTACTCTTCTTTCTGTCATAGGGGGTGTCTTTATACCCTAACGCTGGTTTACAATTTATAACATTTCTCTGTAGAGAAGCAGAACATCCGAGCTCTTTAGAAATGTCCGCGCCTGTCTGGTATATTAGGAGAACGCTACGTGTTTACGCTGCTGGATTCTTCTTCGGTCTTAGCGCGGATATTCCTCAGTCCGTGACATTTCATATTACACTTTAATGTTTGCATCTGTCTGCCGCTTCTTGTGTGTGTTTTTATTGCTGCTTATAATTGCTTTTGCCTTAATTAAGGGGGATGGCGGCCTCTGCAAAGATACAGGGGAATCCGAAATGTATCTGGAACAGTTGGGAGTTATATCTTGGCACCAAATTGGAAACAATTTAATTTTTATAAGACAGAAAAACATGTAGATGATGGAATACTTGTATCCATTCACATTATACGGGTGTAATTACCAAAATAAATGTTTAATTAAGATATTAAATAAATGGATATTTGATAACTATTCATCTGCATTTTTTAAGGGATGTCTCGCTCTTGCCTCGTCTCGGCTCGGCTCTGGCCTCCTTTTATATAAGTATTTTAAGTGTCCGTTGTAATCTTTGGTGCCTTTCCTTGCAGATCGGCCACAGAAAATTCCCTAATTATCATTGATGAACTTGGAAGAGGGACGTCAACCTATGACGGCTTTGGACTGGCATGGGCGATCTCAGAGTACATCTCTACTAAAATCCAAGCGTTCTGTATGTTTGCCACTCACTTCCACGAACTGACCGCTCTGGCCGACCAAGTACCTACCGTGAACAACCTACATGTTACAGCTCTGACAACAGACGACACGCTCACCATGCTCTACCGGATCAAAACAGGTCAGAACCCTAATGAGTGCATTACCTGTATGGTGTATACATTGTACCGACTAAGCCACCTGTACATGAATGTCTGCTGTTCTCTGGCCGCAGACAACGGAACCACGGTCTGTTTTTGTAGTTCTTGTGGGTCCACAAAAACTGTCCCTATGTCATTATTTTTTGTGTTCCACCCCAAAATTTAAGTCTGGCAAATGATGTCACTAGCTTGATTGGTCACATGATTTTGTTAACTAGCAAGTTATCTACAAATACGGACGGCTTGTCGATGATACCTGTCTTTCCCCAATGCGGCGTCCGTATTTTCCACGTAACCATAGACTTCTATGGTAAAGCTTGTGCTGCAAACGTGGGCCGGTATTGGACCTGCTCTGAGCTTTCTACAACCTCCACCAAGATCCCTCAAAGACCCCTTCATTTGTATAAGCTGATTGAAATTAAAAAGGTTTGTCCACTTTCAGAAAATAATTTGTTATTGTTTGTGTGATTTTATATAATTTTACAATATATTTTTCTGTATAAATTCCTCACGGCTCATTGTTTCCCTGGTCATGTGATGTAACAAACTTACATAGTCTCTGACATACTCTCTGATATTATAGAGAGTAATGTGACCTGTGATGTAGGGACCCGTGCAGCTGTGTGACATCACATGACCAGGGATATAACGAGCCGTGCTCCTGTGTGACATCACATGACCAGGGATATAACGAGCTGTACACCTGTATGACATCACATGACCAGGGATATAATGAGAAGTGCAGCTGTGTAACATCACATGACCAGGGATATAACGAGCCGTGCTCCTGTGTGACATCACATGACCAGGGATATAACAAGCCGTGCACCTGTGTGACATCACATGACCAGGGATATAACAAGCCGTGCACCTGTGTGACATCACATGACCAGGGATATAATGAGCAGTGCACCTGTATGACATCACATGACCAGGGATGTAACGAGCTGTGCACCTGTGTAACATCACATGACCAGGGATATAACGAGCCATGCACCTGTGTGACATCACATGACCAGGGACAGGTTTATATCCACAGGAAGTATACAATGAAGCTTCCTATAGCAGGATAGCAAGCAGAGATCTAGAATTGTCAGTTATGAATGGCTGCAGAAAGTATACTGGAACATTGTGTAACTTTTTATTACACAAACCATATCAATTATATGCTGTATTGCTGAGTTTGTTATATACAATCTCAAAAATAACAGATCCCACGCTGACTGTAACATTTCTGTGCATGTAGCCTTAGTCCTAGTTCTCACATACAGAATATTAGGGCAAAATTAGATATAGACCCAGATTCCTTGGTTGCAATTGTAAAACGACCCCATTAGACTTGATTGACTGCTGTACTCGTAGACCATGTAATGCGTCTATATATGTGATGGACGCGCTTCTGGTCATGTACCGGGCTAGCAGAAGTTATGTATGAACCATGTTTCCCCTAAAATAAGACATAGTACAAGTTTGTTCAGGCTTAGAAATATAAGGCCTCCCCTGAAAATAAAACCTAGCGGCAGCCATTGCGGCAGCTCCCCCCGCACCATACATTAGTATTCGCAAATCTTTTAGATGTTGCAGAAGGTTGTGACATGGAGATATGAAGGATAAGAAGGGTCATTTATGGAAAGTGCTTTTACTAAACATGAGAGACTGGGGCCAATGATTCTAATAGAAATGGAGTCACAAGAAATTCAGCATGAAATTCAGAGTTTGGAGAGTTAGAAGGAGGTTAGAGAAGTTGATTTTTTTTGTTCAACAATAAATGTAAATTCTTGTTCATGGAAAAATAAGACATCCCCTTTAAAATAAGACCTAGTGCCCGTTTAGGAGCAAAAATTTATATAAGACACTGTCTTATTTCCGGGGTATCAGGGTAGTAATCCCTGCTCTATAGGCTGCTCGGATCCTCTGGGGATCTTCAGTAATTAATTCCGTCCTGTAATAGTGAAACATGGCGTTCCGTACAAGGTCGCTGGGGTTGTGGTGTTTGCTCTGTGAGGAGTTTATAGCGATCTGATTGCTCAGCTTTATTTTACCGGTGTTGGGGCTTTTGATGACATTAAAATAAAGACGTGCCGGAGCGATGGCCATTGATCTGTTTGTTTTAGGACTCGCTGGTAATTGAGTTTTCTCCGTACTGCGGCGGCTTGTTAACCAGTGCGTGCCCCGAACGTACACCAGGCAGCGATACTTGGGATTTGTTACAAATCCTTTATCTGGAAAGAACGGCATATCATTAGTTAATGATTGGGATTCCTTTATTATCCCTTTAATCAACATATGAGGCTGTTACTAGTGGTGGTGGTGATATGCAGATAATCCAGGTAATACCAGCGAGTATTGTATTGTGTATTTCTTACTATGGCTTCCTCTGGCACCCAGTCCGCTTGTAATTTCATAAAAAGTTTTAGAGTAAAGTTTTTGCCTTGTTCAGATTCCAATTGCCAGGACCTTCCTTTTCTTGACACCATCACTAAAGTATGCATCTATTTCATGGGGTTCAGGTAAAAACACTTGCCTCTCTCTGGCTCCAAGTTCCTGTGCTAGATATGTAGATAAAGCCCTTCCAGGACCTTTCTCTTCTTGACCTCGCCATCTTTCTCTACCAGGCCCCACTGCCACCGCCCCCTTCCCCTTCTTGGCCCCGTCACGGCCTCCCCCTTCCCCTTCTTGGCCCCGTCACGGCCTCCCCCTTCCCCTTCTTGGCCCCGTCACGGCCTCCCCCTTCCTCTTCTTGGCCCCGTCACGGCCTCCCCCTTCCTCTTCTTGGCCCCGTCACGGCCTCCCCCTTCCTCTTCTTGGCCCCGTCACGGCCTCCCCCTTCCTCTTCTTGGCCCCGTCACGGCCTCCCCCTTCCTCTTCTTGGCCCCGTCACGGCCTCCCCCTTCCTCTTCTTGGCCCCAAAATTACCAAAGTACAAGTTATTGGATATTGTAGGCTTGTGTATTTGTTTTCTGATGATAATATAGATTCTAGGTTGGATTTGGTTGTTGAGATTCAAAGATATTTAGGGCTCCCTCTTTCCGGCATGCCCAAGCCCCTCCCTCCCCTGTGGGGGAAGCCCTTTTCCCCCACAATTCTACCAAGTCCAGTCGGATTGGACCAGCCTGTTTCTGAGCGGTTGCTGTGTGGTCGCTCCTTTCGAGTATCCTTCACAGGGACAGGGCTTTCGAATGTGGCCCAATCACTTACACCTGGTTTTGATGGACTTACCTAGAATTTTCCCTAGAGACCTTTTTTTTGTGTATAAAACCACTGGTTTGGTAGATGTGCAAACCTATAAACCTTAACTTACAGAGAATAGAACGAGCCAGAGGGATAATAAGTGGCCGGAGCCGGGAAGGTCAATTTTCTTAGCACAAGTTTCGGGCCTGGGCTGATATCGATGATTTATTGCTGCAGCGGCCTGGCCATATAATTAGATGTCACAAGGTTATAGCACATCCTCGGCACCGAGGCCATGTGTACATGGAGCATAGACCGGCTGGTTATGTCTCACCAAAGAGCAATAAGCAAGCTGTGTACAATTTTCTTTAAGGGGTTTGTCTAGTAAAAATGAAATATATGGAAAGGGGCTCTACAGGGGGCTAGTAAAATAAGGTAAGCGTTACGACTCTAATTTGATGCTCCTGGGTGGATATTCTAACATAAAATCATTGATTGGAACAGTTGGAACCCCCAAGGGGAGGAGGAGCCTCTCCTAGTGCTTCCTGTGTTGTTGGGAGACGCCCAGGAAGGGGCGTGGCAGGCACCAGGAGAAGCCGTAAAAGAACAACTAGTTCAGAAATCATAGGTGCTCCCATTGACTTGCATGGAGTTTAGCCCCTGCCCCTTTTCTCGTTTACTATTTGCCTTTTTGTTCCCCTCTCCAGGTGTTTGTGACCAGAGTTTTGGGATCCATGTAGCAGAGCTGGCCAACTTCCCAAAGCATGTGATCGAGAACGCCAAAGCAAAGGCCTTGGAGTTAGAAGAATTCCAGTTTGTTGGCAGCGGAGGGGACGATGAGGATGAACCGGCCTGTAAGAGGCGCTACAAGGAGAAAGAGGTCTGTGATGTAATATAACGCACAATGCTTTATGTCCTCTTTCTAAATTTTCCCACCTTAGAAGGAAACTTTGTGTTCCGTAAACAGCGCCACACCGGTCTATGGCTGTATCTGGTATTGCAGCTTAGCTACATTGAAGTGAGAGGGACTAGACTGCAATACTACGCACAGCCTGTGGGCAGGCTGGGCGCTGTTCTTCTAATACAGGAGACATGTTTTCCCAAAGCTTCACAACACATTTTACGCTACACAATTTTAAAGGAAATCTCCCATCATGATAAACCAGAGACACTTACTCCAAAATCCAGACACTGACTGTGGTTATGTTCTTATATATATTATCCATGACCTCAAATAAACGTGTGTGTTGTGTGGGTGGGGTGTGTGTTGTGTGGGTGGGGTGTGTGTTGTGTGGGTGGGGTGTGTGGTGTCCCTGGTTTATCAAGATGGTTGTTTTGGGGTTTTTTTTGGTAGATTTCCCTTTGTAATCTTAATAATATGTAGAGATCCACAGTCTTGAGACCTATGACTGTGACTAAAGGGCTCGTGTCTCTCCCCAGGAAGGAGAGAAGATCATCCAGGACTTTCTATCCAGAGTGAAGTCTCTTCCGCTTACAGAAATGTCGGAGAAGGACCTAAGTCTCAGACTGCGGCAGATGAAGGCCGAGGTTCTGGCCAAGAATAACGGTTTTGTGAATGAAGTTATTTCCCGCTCTCGGGTGTCGCCGCCCTGAACGTTTTCCCCAGGATCGGGAAGTGATGTCCCTGTGGCTGATATTCCAGCTCTTTGTTACACTGTTGATGATTGGCCAGTGCTATGTGCTGCCATACTGTAGAGGAAAATAAAGATGTTTTTGTATTTTTATGGTTTGTTACTTTGTAAACTGCTGTTTAGATTGGATGATCACAGTTGCACTCGCCCTGGGCGATTTTGGGAGCCCTGCACCTGTGTGATATCACATGACCAGGCATATAACGAGCCCTGCACCTGTGTGACATCACATGACCAGGCATATAACGAGCCCTGCACCTGTGTGACATCACATGACCAGGAATATAACGAGCCCTGCACCTGTGTGACATCACATGACCAGGAATATAACGAGTCCTGCACCTGTGGGACATCACATGACCTGGGATATATGGAGCCGTGGCACCTGTGTGACATCACATGACCAGGGATATAATGAGCCCTGCACCTGTGCGACATCACATGACTAGGCATTTAACGAGCTATGCACCTGTGTGACATCACATGACCAGGCATGTAACGATTCCTGCACCTGTGCGAAACATGACCAGGAATATAACGAGCCGTGCACGTGTGACATCACATGACCAGGGATTTAACGAGCCGTGCGCCTGTATGACATCACATGATTAGGGATATAGTGAGCTGTGCACCTGTGTGACATCAGATGACTCGGCACAAAGTGACTTTGATCAATTGTAAGTAATTAATGAAGCATCTATGGAATGACAGGAAGAAGAAATCTAGAAAACGTGAAGAATTGATACAGAAAATATATTGGGAAATGTAATAATAATATTTATTTGCTGATATGGGACGACCCCCCTAAGAAGGACTTGATACAGTTGTGTTTGGGGCGGTCGATCATTCCATCAACACTGAGCCCCATAATCTCTACACATCCATAGAAGACGCTATCCATGTCCTATCGGCATTGTGGGGAATGTCGGCTCCATCTTCTCTACATATATATATATATATATTTTGTCATTTCGCATAATAAAGAAGGGGGGGGGGGAGAAACCTTTGCATATTCCAGCTCTGGGCGAGGCAGAGAGTAAGAGTGATTTCACACGTCTTTACGCTCTTGTTCCTGTCGTCTTCCAGGTTGTGCTACGGCCCGGAGCCCTTCCCCAGCCGACTTCATCTAGTCCCATGATCCCCTGTGAATGTAGAGCCGCCGGACACGACGCAAATACTAACTTATCTCATCCGACTTACTGGAAACTTCAGTCATCAGCACTTGGAGATGTTCTATGAAGACTCGTCTTATAGGGGCAAGTGGACAACCCTTCCCGCTGTTTCGATGAGGTTGCATCTTGTCTCCGTAAGGAGAATTCTTTCTGCCCAACCATAGTCAGAAAACTCGCACTCAGCCAAACCAGCTCCCTATACTGGTTTGGCTTTAATCCAGGCTTCCTGAAAGTCATGCTTGATGATAAGGGAGCTGCCTTACAAGGTAGCTAAGAGGCAATGCTTTCCTTGTCCCATCCTGGAACACATAACAATGCAATACAAGGAGCAGGAGTAGAGAACCTATGGCTCGGGATACGGCTCTATTATTGGCTGCATCTGGCTCTCAGACAGATCTTTAATAAATAGTGATGGCTGCTGTGTGTCTCAGACTTATCACTGGACACAGGCAGCGATGTTACCACTGCTTACGTCCTTTTTGTGACCCAGACGCCATAGTCTAAGCCTGGGTCAAAGAGAAGAGCGTGGGAGCGATGAGCTGGCTGCAGGGAGTATTGGTAAGTGCATTTTTTTTTTTTTTTTGCTTTGACTACCTATCTACTGGGGGGCATGTGCTGTGGCCACTGATCTCCTGGGGGGCATGTGCTGTGGCTACCTATTTACTGGGAGAATGTGCTGTAGCTACCTATCTACTGGGAGGCATGTGGTGGGTGTCAGAATTTGAAGACCACCGCGGACAATGATGTAAGCAGACACCTGGGACCGGAATGTCAGTGGCACCTGATCTTCACCAGAGCCCGTCGCAAAGCAGGATGGTCTTGCTGCAGCGTGGTACCACCAGGTCATTCTACACATGCGACTTGTCCACTGGTGGCAGCCAGGGTCAAGGTACAGGATCACTAGGCAGTCTCGTGGTCAGGAACAGGCAGACGGTCAAGGCAGGCGGCAATGATGCAAGGTCGTGGACGGAGCAAGAGGTCAGGACTGGCAATGAAGGAGCAGAATCAGAAACAGGTCCGGGGTCACATAACGGGAGGTCAACACTTGGGAAGGAAACACTGTGGAAAGCTTCCTATTAGGCATGAAGCACTAAGTTACGGCGGGGAATGCTGGGAGCCGCCGGTCTTTATAGGAACCCGGGAAGTGGGCAGCGCTGGCCCTTCAAATCTGCGCGTGCGCGCTGGCCAGCCAGGACGGGAGTAGGAACCTGGAGAGGTGAGTGAGCTCAGAAAAGGGCGCCACCATGGAGAGGGGCACGGGTGTGCCTGTGATCCGAGACGTAGATCGCAGGGGCACCCGTGACACTGGGACTACCTATCTACTGGGGGGCATGTGCATATTGTACGGCTCTTACAGAATAACATTTTAAAATATGTGGCGTCCATGGCTCTCTCAGCCAAAAAGGTTCCAGACCCCTGCCCTGGAGGGAAATTATTTTGTGAATAGTGTTCCGGCAATTGCTACACAGAGGCAGGTTTAGCAATACAAATACATAAATACTTTGAGGCGCGTTCCTACATGTTACAAGTTCCTTGGTTGCATACAAAGAAGGGAGCTGCCTTAGAAGGTAGCTAAGATGCAATGTTTTCCTTATCCTGTCCTGGAAAACAAATTAGCATATTTCCCATAGTACCTAGAAACATGCATTTGTGTTCTATTCAGAGCTGGAGAAGCACATAGTTGGGAATGTGACCTGCACAAAAATATACCCAATTATGATTTTTTAAAAATGTTTAACTCCTGTATCTCTGGGTCTGTAGCATACCAAACATCAAGAAAGATACGATTTTGAAAGATGAGATATATATCTTTAATAGGACACCAGAATGTTTCTATGGGCTACAGAACAGAAGATGAGATCTAAAATGATCCTTCTTCTACATCCTCTAAACTTAACTCATCTCTATTAAAATATGACTCTTCTCTGCTAATTTAAACATGACTTTGGAGATTTTTTTTTTTTAATTAGCTATAATGGTGAGATTGTACAAAAATAAGAGGGAATCTTAGAAAGGCCATTTCATACCCTACACGAGGGGGCTGGTGGTTTAATGGTGTAAAATCTGGTGACAGGTTCCCTTTAATAGAAATTTTCAGTGGTTTTCTTTCATAAAAATACTGATGTAAAAAGAGTCTATTTTGCAAATAGAAAAACCCAGATCCACAGTATATTACGGCCGCTTCTCCTTGTCTCTGCTTATCTCTCCGGACCTTTACTCCTTATATTAATCTTGCAGAATCTGCATCCGAACATATTGTCTCTTGTTGACATGAACTTGTCAGTAGCCACAACCCGGATGATATCTACATAACCGCAGGGAGATTGTGATTTTCACCGTCTCGCTGGTTGTATCTACATTGCAGAACAGGAGAGGCAATGCGTGTTACAAGCGGATGATTAAAACATAACCCTGTACTCCTTGCTATAAACCACATTCACATAGAGCCATTTATAATGGCTTAGTTTTGCATCATTTGCATAAAATATGGTAATTTGGTAATAGATACATCCTCTTCAGGGCTAAAATACACATTGGGGAAATTCATCAGAAGTGTCTGAGAGCAAAACTGTTCTAGTTGCCCATGGAAACCAATGGAAAGCAATCAGAGCTCAGCTTTCATTTTTTAACAGCTGTTTATAAAATGAAAGCTGAGCTCTGATTGGTTTCTATGGGAAACTAGAACAGTTTTACCTCAGACACTTCTGATAAACCTAGCCCATTATATGTGCCGGGGATGGATAATTACATTGTCAGGAACAGCGCAGAAACTTGATAAACCAGGGACAATTAGGCTACATTCACACGACCATAGGGGGAACGTATGTACCGCCACAAGCTTTTGGCTGTGCATACGTCCCCCATAGGCCAGCAATGGGCGCGTGGAGCAATACGGTGCCACACATGTCCTATCTGTCCCCGTGTTATGGCTACGTGCATCGCTATGGAAAGGTTAGGGGTCACCACTCTTCCTCCCCATGGCACAAGATGTATGCCTGCCCCCGCTTACGGCCCAGTGGGCTTACGTTCGTGTGAATGTAGCCCAATTCATAGATCCAGGCGCTGTGACTGTGGTATATCTTCGTATATTTCTTATCCATGGCCGCCTTCCTTCTAAAAAATTTCTTTTAGAACCATGGTAATGAGCCTGTAGCTTCACAGACTGTCGCCCCCTGCTCCCTCAGCACTTTCCCCTTCCCTTTGACTCCTGTTATCTCAAACAGGAGGAGAGTGCCCCTTGCAGACTGTAACAGCTTGTGAATCTGCAGCATGGTGGGGCTCTGGTAACACCCCTTAGAGTCCTTCTGTCTGATTTATTAAAAGTTGATTTTAGAAGGAAGGAAGCCATGGATAACACATATAAGAAGATTACCATAGTCACGGTGCCTGGATCTATGCGTAATGTCCCTGGTTTATCATGATGGATTTTGATGGTAGATTTCCTTTAAGGTGCAAGGAAATCCCCGGGGTTGTGTTCTGTCTTTGTAGCAGAACCTTCACAAGTGTGAAACTGCCTTTAATCTACCATCAAAATCCAGCAAGATTATCCAGGCACCGTGATTGTGGTAATCTTATTATATTGATTATGCATTCTCTTTCCTTCTAAAATCAACTTTTATGTAAATGAGTCCCTCAGTGCTGAAGTTTCACAGGCTGTTACAAAGAGCAGAGCAAGTCTCCCTTCCACTGCACTTCCTGCTGATGCTAGTTTACACAGGCAGAAGTAGGAAGGGGAGAGCAGGTGGAGGGTGTCACATGTTCTGCTCATTGTAACAGCCTGTGAATCTGCTGCACTGAGTGGGTCTGATAATGCCCTCAAAGCCCTTAAGGCTCTTTGGCATAATTTTAATTTAGTTGATTTTATAAGGAAGGAGGTAAATGGATAACGAATATAAGAATATAACCACAGTCACGGTGCCTGGGTAAGTGTTTATTATGGTTTATTATGTTGGATCCTGTTGGTAGATCTTTCTTTAAAGGACTACACTTACATGCTGGTGTGTGCATCCTCAAACAAGATACATTCCTATTGCTTCTATTACTTTTTTTTTTTCCAAAATTAAGCTATTAAAAAAATAAATTATGCAAATGAGCCTCAAGGGTTCCTGCTTTTCTGCGTTTTCTGATGATTATTCACTCCTACAGTCAGCGTTTCTGCCCGATTGCTCCATCCCCTCCCCTGCTGGAGAGCTGGTGTGATTATATATCAGACGGCAGGGCCAGCAGGTGCTGCAGTGATGCAGCGTGGAGCCCCTGAGGCTCATTTGCATAAGTTTAAAAGACATCTTTCTCAAAAACTAAGCTTTTAGAAGCAACAAGGATAATGGATCCTGTTTTAGGAGGCATACACCAGCGTGTGGTAAAAGCCCTCTGATGCAGAGATCTTATAAACTTTGAGGAATTTTAAACTAAAATTTCAAAAATGGGAAAACTTTTTTTTTTTTTTTATAAACAAATTCATACATGTGTTTTTGTTAATCTGTAAGTAAACCCTCTCCTGGCGCCATTGATGGGTCACATTTCGCCTCTTGGAGCTGATTAATGTTTATTCACATACAGCTGCTGAGACACCGACTCCTGACTCCACATCCCTGTCCTCGTCCCATTATACATTTGCTTGTTGTGTGAATGAGTCCCTTTTCCTTGTACCTTAGATCTGGCTGAGCGACACTCTGATGTGGAATGTAATTAGAATTATAGATCACTTGCTATGTGTGTGCGCAGGATTGGCTGTGGCTTGGGAGAATCCAGGTCAGAAACCAGGTCAGAATAGTCTCAGCCTTCCCAGTGAGAGGTAACACCAATATATGCCCTATGATCCAAGTGGCATGTGCCCAAATTGCTTACACCTCCGGTCAGTGGGGAATGCCCCCCCCCCCCCCATTCAACAAACATTGTCAGGTCTTAGAAGATGTACAGGGATAATACACACAGTGATGTCACAGTACAGAGATAATATACACAGTGATGTCACAGTACACAGATAATACACACAGTGATGTCACAGTACAGAGATAATACACACAGTGATGTCACAGTACACAGATAATACACACAGTGATGTCACAGTACAGGGATAATACACACAGTGATGTCACAGTACAGAGATAATATACACAGTGATGTCACAGTACACAGATAATACACACAGTGATGTCACAGTACAGAGATAATATACACAGTGATGTCACAGTACAGGGATAATACACACAGTAATGTCACAGTACAGGGATAATACACACAGTGATGTCACAGTACAGGGATAATACACACAGTGATGTCACAGTACAGAGATAATATACACAGTGATGTCACAGTACAGGGATAATATACACAGTGATGTCACAGTACAGGGATAATACACACAGTGATGTCATAGTACAGGGATAATACACACAGTGATGTCACAGTACAGGGATAATACACACAGTGATGTCACAGTACAGAGATAATACACACAGTGATGTCACAGTACAGAGATAATATACACAGTGATGTCACAGTACAGGGATAATACACACAGTGATGTCACAGTACAGGGATAATACACACAGTGATGTCACAGTACAGGGATAATACACAGAGATGTCACAGTACAGGGATAATACACACAGTGATGTTACAGTGTAGGATAATACACACAGTGATGTCACAGTACAGGGATAATACACACAGTGATGTCACAGTACAGAGATAATACACACAGTGATGTCACATTACAGGGATAATACACACACAGTGATGTCACAGTACAGAGATAATACACACAGTGATGTCACAGTACAGAGATAATACACACAGTGATGTCACAGTACAGGGATAATACACACAGTGATGTCGCAGTACAGGGATAATACACACAGTGATGTCACAGTACAGGGATAATACACACAGTGATGTCACAGTACAGGGATAATACACACAGTGATGTCACAGTACAGGGATAATACACACAGTGATGTCACAGTACAGGGATAATACACACAGTGATGTCGCAGTACAGGGATAATACACACACAGTGATGTCACAGTACAGGGGTAATTCAATCACATGCATTTACACGCAGCTTGCATAAACACAATTCATTGTACCAGCATGGTGTTTATGTAGGTGCAATGATAACGCATGTGTGAACACGGCCAGAGGGTTTATTATATAGTCCTCGTGCACTGCACCAGGAGGTTCATGAGGCTCTGTACAATATGTGAGACATGCGGAGGAAGGAGGCTTTATGCTAAAAGTTTTACTTCTCTAAAAAAAAATAAAAGAAAGTTGCCTTCAACTTCTCCCATCAAAAGTGAAGTCAGGGAAGATGTTGTGTCTTCTCCTCGGGACGTGGTGCATATTGTTGTCAGATGATCCTATCTAATCTGTCTCCTTTACGCTGCACAGCTGTTATCTGTAGTCTGTTTCCGATCTGTCAGCAAAATAACTGCAAGTTTAACATGCAAACGTTCCTGAGAACAGCGAGACGAGAAAAGCTTCCCACCTTCTTCTTAAAAGTGTCCAACAAAATACACAGTATTCTCTTTTGTGTGTTTCCTTTCCAAAAAAAACATTGACTTTTATGCATTATGAACCAACAATACCTTAAGAATGCTGTATCTGCACTGACGCAGAAACATATCTTGTTTAAAACCTGATCCGAGTCGCTTTTCTGAAAAAAACAATAATAAAATTATGATAATGAGGCTTTGTCGCTCCTGTGGCTGTTCCCCCGGCGGTTCTCTTCTTACCCTAATTATGCTCTGCTCCAGCCTTGTCCTGTCCAGCATAAGCCGAGAATATGTCATCACTGTGTTGCCCTTGACAGGCAGAAGTAATCAATCCCTGCACCCCCCCCCCCCCCCCCAAGCTGCTGTGTATGAGTCATCCAGCTCAGGTTGATTAGTCCTGTCTGGACAGTTCAGGAAGCTCCGTGTAATGTGTTTATGAAGCCAGGCAGCCAGTATTCAAACCCAGCTTTCCCAAGACCCTGAATTTTATAATTGTCTTTTGAGCAAAACCACTTGGATCTGGGATTAAACAAGATATGTTTATGCGTCAGTGTAGCTACAGCATTCTGAAGGTATGTTTGCTTCATAATACATAAAATTGAATTGTCGATTTTCTTTAAGATGTTTATAAATATTTTGAGTTGCGCTTTATTTATATAGAATAGTCGCAGTACTCCAAATTTTTGTAGGAAGACGCAACAGGTCCATTACATTGAATAGCAATTGCTGCGGTCCAGGTCGTAAGTGCAGCAGTGGTCGGAAAGAAGTTACTAAAATAAGGCCCTTTATAATCTCAATGTACCATATTTTTGGACTATGAAGCGCACAAAAAATCCTTAGATTTTCTCAGAAATCAGAGGTGCGCCTTATAGTCCAGTGCGCCTTATACACGAACCGTACATACAGACAACAGCTGCCTTGAACTGTGCACAGGTCTGCCACCTGCTGGTCATTCATCCTCATAATCAGATGTGCCTTATAATCCGGTGCGCCTTATAGTCTGAAAAATACGGCAATGACATCATCACCTACAGGATGTCAAAATATGTCCAGAAATATTGTGATATTAGGAGACTCCGCACCCACAGTGCATTACGGCGTTCCAGCTGTAGCAGCTACAGTACATTTAGCCATTTTTTGAGGGGAATCTCGAGGGAAATCTACTTAGAATTAATTGTCCTCTACGGAGAAGTAACCATGGAGCCAACAAGAGAAGAAGACAATGGTGAGTCAGGATAATGCGCGTCAAAAAAACCTTTGTAGCGGCTAAGACTGACTGTGTTTCTCTTACAACAGACGCAATCACCGGCTCTTCTCGCTGCTCATTTCAGGGTTTTGTTCTCATGCTAAATATTCTTAAAATTACTGACTGTCGTCTTTACCGTTTCATAATCCATTTATATTATTGTAAAAATCATCCTTTCAGGGGTTAAAAAAATTTGGTGTGATGTGATGAATGGAATACATAGCATAAATGTTTTTACTCCCACCCCCTACTCAAATTCTTAGCTCCTCCCTACTAGAAATAGAAAAAAATGGATACTCCCCTATTGATTTACCCTGCCATGACAGAGGCAACTGGATTCCTATGGTATAGGAATCCAGCCCATAGTCACATGATGCAATGACGATCCGACTCTAGTGAGGTGGAGACCATGAGAAACATGAGAACATTGAAAAACAGTGAAAAGCAACTGCTTCCTGGTGTCTGACAAATGACAAATCCTAAAAGTGTACCACAATAATAATTCTTTATTTATATAGCGCCTACAGATTACTCAGCGCTGCACAAAGCTTGCCAGATCAGTCCCTGTCCCCAATGGGGCTCACAATCTAACAGTATATTTTGGAATGTGGGAGGAAACCAGAGTACCTGGAGGAAACCCATGCAAACACAGAGAGAACATACAAACTATTTGCAGATGCTGACCTGGGTGGGTATCAAACCCAGGACCCCAGCACCGCAAGGCAGAAGCACTGCTCACTCAGCCACCGTGCCGCCCAATGTGGGTGACCCTATAAGATACTTACCCTGTTAAAGTTAGGTATAGATGGCCAGCTCCTTTAATATTCATATTTCCTGGATATTCCCTTTAAGTATACCACAGTATATAGGATAACAGTATATTGGAAATCAGTCCAAAACATCAAATTCATAAAAATACAAACAATCTTTATTCATCAATAACAATTCTTCCAAACATAAAATTGTACATCTAAAACCACATAACGTGCATATCGTGGCAGTGAACTGCCCCATATCAAAAAAGTAACATCCGAGTATTGGTACAAAATGATCAGAGTAATTGATCATGCACAATCAAATATATCACGCACCAAAGCATATTGCATATTGCTTGTAACCACGAGGAACCACGAAGACCACCACCACGACCTCCCTACGTACATTTCTCCATCGCTTCTCTTTAAGAGTTTCTAAAAATTGTTTCTTTCTCCTGTTTCTTTGGCTTTTAACTGTCAGGCTCGAAGGTTGTAGATCCTCTGGACTCCTGCAGAGGATGACACAAGCCACTACCTGGAACCAGAGTCTAAGTGGTATCCGGTTTTCACCACAAGGTCGTTCCACAGATAAAAATCTCGTGGTCAGGTCCAGGCACAGGATCAGGGCAGGCGGCAGAGATGCAACATCAGAGTCCAATCCGGGGTCAGCAATGGGAGGTCCAAGCAGATGGGTACGGGAACACGGCACACAGGACAGCAGCACGGAGGAACACTGATACACAGGAACAGCAGCACGGAGGAACACTGGTACACAGGAACATGGAGGGACTCAGGAACGCAGGAGACTCACGAATGCAGGAGACACAGGAATCTAGGTGACACTGGAACGTAGGAGTCACAGGAACGCAGGAGACACTGGAACGCAGGAAAATCGCAATAGAGCTTTCTCTCAGGCTGTGAGGCACAAAGATCCGGCAGTATGTGATGGGAGAGGCAGGTTTAAATAGCCTCATGGGAAAATGGCCAGCGTCAATTAATGGTGCGCTGGCCCTTTAAATTTTCTGAGGCTGCCGCGCGCTCCCTAGGACACGGGGACGCGTGCTCACGGAGCGGGGACAGGTATGTGGCGCTGGTGCTGCGCCTGCGGGGGAGCAAGGGGCACGGGTGAGCCCGCAACCCGCGATATGGGTCGCTGGACCACCCGTGACATTAACGTCCTCTTAGTTGCTTCCTAATCCATTTTCCACTTTGAAATCTCTGCTGAATGTTGTCTTGCTAGCAAGTTGGACAGAAGCTCAGGTGTCATGTTACATAGAAGTTTATGGAGAGGGGAGGGGGGCAGTGAGTCAACAGCAGCTAAGTCTCCACCCGGCGGCTGTAATACAGCTGCAGAGTTACAGTCAGAGACTGCAGAGGTGAAAGTGGCTGGAAGAAGTACTCTACACGTCTAGGAAGCATCATTAGCATCAAGTCTTAGAGGGTCCAAATGCTTTTTGTGATAACACCAATATTATAAAGCGCTGCCTGTGCAGTATATAATACATGACATTTGTAAATGTACAAACCTGGAGATGTCATTTGGGGAATGGAGGAATATTTCTTCTTGTCATTTTTACATCAGGTTGTTTCCTGTATTTATGATTCCGGCATTGTAGTGGAGAATACACGATTAGAAAGTCAATGTGCTCTTTTCTAATATTGTGTCAGGTCAACAGACGGCTCATCCTACACAATGACAGCATAATGGCCGCTCTGCCGCTACCAGGCCGAATTCAATCTATCACATTATTTGCTTTTTGTGCCCGAAATGGTCATTGCCTTCATAATTCTTAAAGTCAGACAGAAAAGTAAGATGTCTTGTTTTCTGTGCTGCCCCTATTATGATCCGTTATCCTGGGCACAAAGATTACTAGAGTTAGGTTTTATGACTTTTTGGATTGGCTTTTATTTAAAGGGATATTCTCATATCCACAGCATATCCAAAGCCTATCAGTATAAAATAGTCGGATAGATGCAAAGGGAGGCCTCAATACCTCTTCATTACTCTCATGACACCAGTGAGTTGAGAGGAGGCCAGACATGTGTAGATCTCTCCATACCCTTAGGAAATGCCCCGGAAGCTCAGTTATTCTGGCTCATTTTCTGAGGGTCCGCGGACCGCAATTCAGTCGCGTTTTCCGAATATTTCCATTTTGCTGCGAAATGCCCTGGGTTTTTAGTGCACAAGCCGAATCCTAAGCGAGATGGGTACTAGCAAGAACAAGGCATTCCGGTAGCTATAGGGCCATGGAGTAGCCTTTGAACTCGAAGAGACTACTCCACACAAAGTTAATTTTTGTACATCTAGGATAAAGTTTTTTTTTTATAATTCCCTAGTTTCGCAGAATAGACAAAAACTGTTGGGGAATAAGTCATGCGGAAACAGCTTTATGTGCATTCACAATGGTAGATTTACTTTTAAACACAAAAACACAAAAAAACCCCTACAAATACTCATCTCCGGTCCTCTTCATCTTGATCCTTCATCAGGATCACTTAGAAAAGAAACGTATAATTAGCAGCCCGGAACACGGGAACAAGATATCCGGTGCTCTGGGATGCTAATTATGCACGCCCTCGCCACCTCCCTCTCCCACGCTTTCTTCCTATCCCAGGCTCCTAGTCCTTTAACCCTTAAAAATGTATTAGGTCTACCATATATGAATTTCATAAATTAATATAACATAATAAAACATAATAAAAGTTATAATCCTCTCCACTGTCAGAGAGGAGGTGCTGGAGCAGAGAAAGGGGTGTGTGTTGTGATAATCTTTTCAGTGTCTCAGTGTTTATCATAGCCCGTCCCCTCTGCACTAGCACCTCCTCTCTGACTGTAGAGGGGATACTGGGTCTGATATCTTAGCTACAATGGGGGATAGATAGAAAATATGTCTCTTCTACACGTGTGTGAGGTGGTTAAAATTTCTCTTATTTTGGGCAACAACTAAATAACTTTAATTTTTCCCAGTTTTAAAGGGGGCCTGTCACCAGAGTACTATTTTTTATCAGGAAACATGTTGCTATAGACAAAGTACTGTATATGGCGTATATGTTTTTTAAAAATGTCTCTTATATGGTATTTGAAATAAAGCATGTGAAACTTTACCTGGCTCCCTGCTAGATGCCTCAGCCTGAGTCTCAGAGAGGAAAATTTCAAATGACAACCCCCGTCTGTTCTGTAATATTTTTACTGCTCTCCTGGTCACTCCTGGCTCATGCCCCTTACTTGGCTTCCCACATCCTCTACTTGCTCACAGATGCTGGATAGAGAGGTTGTCTGCAGTGAGCTGACACTTCATTTCAAGAGCCAGTGGGATGAGCAGAGCAGTGAATATATTACAGAGCAGACTGAAGTTGTCATTTTCCTCTCTGGGACTCAGGCTGAAGCATTTGGCAGGGAGCCAGATAATGTGATTTGTATATTTAATTTCAAACACCATATAACACCGACATTTAAAAAAAAAATATTTGTCATATACAGTACTTTGTCTATAGCAACCTGTCCTCCAATAAAAGTAGCACTCTGGTGATAGGTTTCCTTTAAGTAGTCAGAAAAGTGTCAGATACTGCAATATACAGGGATCAGCAAGGGAAACATTAGTAATAAACATTCCTGTCTTCTTATTATATAACTAGATGACTCTGATGACTCAGTCCCTGTCTACTCAGCAAAGCTCCAGAAAACTCCAGCTTTGACTTCTCTTATGTCAATTTTGAAACTTCCGAAATTTTCACGGATTGTGAAGAAAATGATATTTTTCAAAGGAAAGCCTTAATGAAATATTCTACCATTGCCTTTAACAAGGTAGTAGGAAATATTAGGAGGGATTTGCATATGGTGAGCTGTAGGATTTGCTAGAATGTTAAGCGCTGCCAGGTCTATAGACATGTCCGTGTACACCGGAGGGAGCTGTGCAGAACAGGTGTAGTCCTTGTATCCAGACAGATGGTGAGTGCGGAGCTGCTGGGGCTTAACCCTGGGCACATCAAGATATTACCAGCTCCAGAAATGAAAATGTACAGTATGAATATTATCCCTATATACTGAGGTCCAGATTAATGTATTAATGTAAGGCTCACATCAAGGCTTTCTACAACCTATTTGTGTTCATTGTTGAAGCGTATCTGTATACAGGGCACACTATATACATTGGGGCACATTTACTAAGGGTCCGAATCACTCTTTTTCGTCGGGTTTCCCGAAAATTACCGCTTTGCGGCGAATTGGCCCGGGTTTTTGGCGCATGCGATCAGATTGTGGCGGATCCGCGCCGGCATGCATGCGACGGAAATCGGGGGCATGGCCACCGGAAAACCCGACGTATTTGGAAAAAAAACGCAGTGTTTTAGAAAAGAAAATGTGCAGCTTGGCATGTGCTTACATACACCCAGGATAGGTTGGTGAACTCCAGGTGTCGCTGCTGACGGACCTCGGCGCAGCAGCGACACCTGGTGGACATCGGGCGCATGACCTTACTGAATCGCCGGAAGACCCGAATCCTCGACGGAGAACGCAGCGCTGGATCGCGACAGGACCGGGTAAGTAAATGTGCCCCATTATGTTTCCGTTTCACTATTGTCTTCCTCAATAAATTAGTCAAAATGAAAAGATTAAAGATTTAAAACTTATACATAAAATTCCTTATGTTTATTACCCCTCCAATTCCAGCACTGCTGCTCTGGGCCTCCTTTGTCAGTCTACTAGGTTTCAGCTGTGACATTGAGGTCTGCGATTGGCTGCAGGAGTCATATGTGTATATGGATACTTTGGCTGCATTGCTCATGTATGCAGGGATTTTCCAGCCATGAGGCGAGTTGAGCCTCTTGCCTCAGGCGGCGCCATCTGCAGCAAGATAGGGGGCAGCATCAGGGGAGCAGTCACCTGCTACAAAGTAGAACTTGACACGGGTGTGAGACACTGCATTGAGAACCCACATACTGATAAATAACCTGATATATTACTGCAGTATGGGGTGGAGGGGC
The DNA here is from genome assembly GCF_040894005.1 of Engystomops pustulosus. Taxonomy (NCBI): domain Eukaryota; kingdom Metazoa; phylum Chordata; class Amphibia; order Anura; family Leptodactylidae; genus Engystomops; species Engystomops pustulosus. The sequence goes on from NC_092413.1 coordinate 24,579,473, forward strand.
CGCCATTGTATTGCACGTCTCAGCAGAAAGTTCAGGTTCACCACTCTAGTCCAGTAAGCTGAAGCTGGCCAGGAGGACCTGAGCAGTGGTGTTGAAGTGGTGGGAACTAATACAAAGTTTGTATAGAGACCATGAGCATAAAGTAGTGGAATAAGCCCCGTTACCTCCATAAGCTATTGGATCTCCGTAAACCATCCAGTTACTTCAAGAAAAGGAAAAACGTTGTCGTAAATAAACAGTCAATAAGTGTTGATGGGAATTTTTAGTTTTTGCCCTGAAATCCTTCCTATAGAATGAATAGATTCCTCCAGCTCCGTGCATCGCTAATTTGATTACGAGATAATCCTGTTACGCTACGTAACCCATCTCTGCTTCTCATTACCAGCTCGCAAACCTGGTTACCTAAATACATGAGCGTGGGAGGAAACCAGAATTAATTTGTGGAAGAAATTCTACTGAATGTAAATGATGGACGTTGTAAGTACATTGATATTGCTTCATTTTGTTTCCTATCACTGTGTTACCGAAAGACGATCATTTACATTCAAGAGAATGAAGACGGGACTGAGCTTCAAACTAAGGGTCACTAAAAGGACCTTCTAAAATGGGTGTTCCGGGGCCAAAAAATTTAAACAATGTACCTAAAGAATACTAGGTCATAGTGGGGACATGACACCAGCCATCCCAGGCCAATCAGCTATTTTACACTACAATATAGAGCAGTGATGGCAAACCTTTTAGAGACCGAGTGCCCAAACTTCAACAAAGACCCGCTTATTTATCGCAAAGTGCCAACACAGAAATGTAATTTGTGATTTATACTTCCTTCTCTGTCACAGTTTTCATTGATACCAGCACTGAGGACACCAATAAAGCAGAAAATAGTCCCAGGTAGAGCTGTCACTTTAAAATAGCTCTGTGCACAGCAAGTCCTGGGCTGTCTGGGACCGCAGGAAGATACCTGGAGTCATCTCTGGTGATGGCCTGAGTGCCCACAGAAAGGGCTCTGAGTGCCACCTCTGGCACCTGTGCCATAGGTTAGCCATCACTGATATAGAGCATTGGTGGCAAACCTATGGCACGGGTGCCAGGGGTGGCACTCAGAACCCTCTATATGGGCACCCTTGCCATCACCACAGGGCAGTGTTCGCCCAGACAGGACTCAAGGTCTCTTGCAGTCCCAGGCAGCCCAGGACCCTAGAAGAAAGCTACAATGATGATCCAAACTTCTTCTCCTTCTTTCTACTGTATTGGTGTCCTCAGGTGCATACACAATTGTCGCATTGGCACTTTGCAAACAATACATGGGTTTTGGTTGTAGTTTTGGCACTCAGTGTCTAAAAGGTTTGCCATCACTGGTATAGGGTGTCCCACCCCACCGATCATCTATAAGTGACCCATAATTTTAACTTGTACAAGATGATAGGGATGGACTCTATATCCCCCTTTTAAGGTTTATTTGTGCTGAATAAATGTGTTTCATGAAGAATATGAATAGTGGTCTGTATAGATGACCGGAACACGATTACAATATTAATCTGATTTCGATGTATTTTTTGCTCTTTTGCTGACAGCTAATGCATAGATAAAGATTCCTTAAATCGGGTCCTTGACCTAGTGAGATGAAGGGACAGAGACAGAAGCTCAGGGATGGGGTTGGCTCCAAGTATCAGTAGGCCCCTGAGCGACAGAGCCTCAGTGAGCCCCTTTCCAGTGAACTCACATGGCGGGCGTACCAAACAGCCCCCTCATGGTTATTTTGTATAGAGCCTCCCTCACCCCCTATGGATTCATTAGATACAGCCCCCTCATCCCCATGGATTCCTTTTGTACAGCCTTATGTGGGCCCCCCCAGTAGCTCTGGGCCCAGGCTTTTGCCTGGATATGCCCAGTGCTAGCGCCGGTCCTGGTCAGAGACACAATGCTAAAGAATGGCCACGCCTTTCCGGTTATAACACACACTTTCCAATATTGATGGAGCACAGTGCCAAGAATAGTGTTGGGTGTACGAGCCTTGAGGTCTACGAATAATTTGAAAAACATATAAAGGCGTAATTATTACCCAAAGAAGAATCCAAGAAGTGGGTGCATGGCAGCCGCTGAACCTGGAAAGAGCAAGAGATGTCCTCTACATTAGTTTGTCTCTTTCTTTTTGATTTCATGATGCAAAGCATTGGCTCACGGAGATGAAGTGGACAATCTGCCTACAAATGACTAAATACATGGACATAAAACATCTAGAAGGACTTTTCAGCTCCTTGAAAACGAGAGGAGGAGCAAATGCTTGAACAAAGAACAATGGGGGGTTATTTACTAAGGGCCCGAATCACGTTTTTCCGGCGTGTTTCCCGAATATTACCGGTTTTCCCTGAATTGCCCCGGGTTTTTGGCGCACGCAATCGGATTGTGGCGCATCGGCGCCGGCATGCGCACAACGGAAATTAGGGGGCGTGGCCGTCAGAAAAACCCGATGGATTTGGAAAAAAACGCTGTATTTAAATTTTAAAAAAAATGTGTCACTTGACACGCACTTACCTGCACCCAGCCTAGCTTGGTGAACTCCAGTGAACTCCGACGGACTTCAGCACAGCAGCGACACCTGGTGGACATCGGGCGCACTACCTTAGTGAATCGCCGTAAGACACGAATCAGCGTCGGAGAACCCGCCACTGGATCGCAAATGGACCGCGTAAGTAAATCTGTCCCTAATGTCTCAATGATGCAGCTCAGAAGATCTGGTGATACCCTAAAGTGGTCAATACAGTTTTTGTTTTTTTATTTGCTGCTCCTCTTTTCTTTTTCAAAAAGTCAAAGCGTTTGTATAAAACATACACATAAAACAACACATAAAAATTCCTTTTACCTATAAAAATGTGCTAAAATAAAATATTAGCATTTATTTTATGAAATTCTTTAGATATTTCCCTGAAAGTGTACGATAATTCTATTATTAACCCCTTTTGAAGAATTTTTATTTTCGGAAATTCCGTAATATTCCAAAAATGTATTTTTTAGTTCTTAGCGTCTAGACAGACTTAGATGTTTTATCAGCCAGTGACCTTCTGTTCCCTTTCCCCAGATCATTGTGATAAAGATTAACATCTATGGATCATCATTTACTCAGATTTAGAAAATTAGTATTTTTTATCTTGTTCCAAAAATGGTTTTATTTTCGGGCATTTCCAATGTGAATAAATTATGTTCACTCAATTTATTTTTAGGACTTTCCCTTCTATAATCTTTTATGTATTTAGATAAAGGCAAATAATAAGCCCTGATCGCTCTGTGTATTATTTTCCAACGCGTTTTATTATTTTGCTTTTTCTTTTTGATCTTTTTTTTTCTTTCATTTTTTATGTATTTAACTATGAGCTTAGCATTGCTAGCAATGGAGCCCAAAATATGCATTACAAAAATAAGTAGACAAAAAGTTTTCGCTTAATTTTGGAAATCTAAAAGATGCAGAAAATTTTTGGCGTCCAGGAAGTCCCCGGGTTACGTACAAGATTGGTTCTGTAGGTTTGTTCTTAAGTTGAATTTGTATGTAAGTCGGAACTGTATATTTTATCATTGTAATCCCAGCCAGAACTTTTTTGGTCTCCGTGGTAATTGAATTTTAAAACTTCTGGGTTGTCATAAGAACCAGGATTAACACTAAAGCTTCATTACAGACACCTGTGATAACTGTTATAGCTGATTATTGTAGCCTGGGGCTAAAGTACAGTAGATTACCAACATCCAGAGGTCCGTTTGTAACTGGGGTTTGTCTGTAAGTCGGGTGTTCTTAAGTAGGGAACCGCCTGTACACCCCATTTATAACACGTGGGAATAAAAGTACTCTTCAATAACATATCAGAAGATACCGCATCTGGCTTGATAGAGGTAGGACACAGATATATGTAGGATCCATTCACCAGCCATTATCTAGGTATGTATGGTTGCTGAGTGTATTGAAGTACACAGATTGTAGTGTTAGATGAAGGAACCAGGTTCAGAGGAATAGTATACATGGGAGACAGAAAACAAAAAAGTGTTACCTTAGGAAGAGTAGACTAGATTGGTTTAATTAGGCAATGTGTTAGGCCTAAGTTTGACTGTAGATATTGGGTATCTTACCTTACAGTGAATAGTTGAGAACTGTGATTTACCAGTAACTTACATTAAATTTTCAGCAGCTATCATTAAAACAGTCTATCTCAAACAATGAATGAAGTAGCTCTTTCTGCCCCTCTCAGAGCGTAAATCCCAACACAGTCTAAAACCAGTTGTTGTTTTATCATATGCAATGAAACTTAAAGGGTGTGTGTCACCAGCAACAGACATGTGAAATGTCACAGCCTATCCCCACCTCCATGTACAATGACCTTTATATAGATACCACTGACCCATCATTACATCACTACTGACAAAAGATGATGTCACAGCTTATCCCCTCCCCCTCCCTGTACAATGACCTCTATATAGATAACACTGACCCATCATTACATCACTACTGACAATAGATGATGTCACAGCTTATCTCCTCCCCCTCCCTGTACAATGACCTCTATATAGATAACACTGACCCATCATTACATCACTACTGACAATAGATGATGTCACATCTTATCTCCTCCCCCTCCCTGCACAATGACCTCTATATATATAACACTGACCCATCATTACATCACTACTGACAATAGATGATGTCACAGCTTATCTCTCCCCCTCCCTGCACAATGACCTCTATATAAATAACACTGACCCATCATTACATCACTACTGACAATAGATGATGTCACAGCTTATCTCCTCCCCCTCCCTGTACAATGACCTCTATATAGATAACACTGACCCATCATTACATCACTACTGACAATAGATGATGTCACATCTTATCTCCTCCCCCTCCCTGCACAATGACCTCTATATAGATAACACTGACCCATCATTACATCACTACTGACAATAGATGATGTCACAGCTTATCTCCTCCCCCTCCCTGTACAGTGACCTCTATATAGATAACAATGACCCATTATTACATCAATACTGGCAATAGATGATGTCGCAGCTTATCTCCTCCCCCTCCCTGTACAATGACCTCTATATATAACACTGAACCATCATTACATCACTACTGACAATAGATGATGTCACAGCTTATCTCCTCCCCCTCCCTGTACAATGTCCTCTATATATAACACTGACCCATCATTACATCACTGCTGACAATAGATGATGTCACAGCTTATCTCCTCCCCCTCCCTGCACAATGACCTCTATATAGATAACACTGACCCATCATTACATCACTACTGACAATAGATGATGTCACAGCTTATCTCCTCCCCCTCCCTGTACAATGACCTCTATATAGATAACACTGACCCATCATTACATCACTACTGACAATAGATGATGTCACAGCTTATCTCCTCCCCCTCCCTGTACAATGACCTCTATATAGATAACACTGACCCATCATTACATCACTACTGACAATAGATGATGTCACAGCTTATCTCCTCCCTCTCCCTGTACAATGACCTCTATATAGATAACACTGACACATCATTACATCACTACTGACAATAGATGATGTCACAGCTTATCTCCTCCCTCTCCCTGTACAATGACCTCTATATAGATAACACTGACCCATCATTACATCACTACTGACAATAGATGATGTCACAGCTTATCTCCTCCTCCTCCCTGTTCAATGACCTCTATATAGATAACACTGACCCATCATTACATCACTAGTGACAATAGATGATGTCACAGCTTATCTCCTCCCCCTCCCTGTACAATGACCTGTATATAGATAACACTGACACATCATTACATCAATACTGACAATAGATGATGTCACAGCATATCTCCTCCCCCTCCCTGTACAATGACCTGTATATAGATAACACTGACCCATCATTACATCACTACTGACAATAGATGATGTCACATCTTATCTCCTCCCCCTCCCTGCACAATAACCTCTATATAGATAACACTGACCCATCATTACATCACTACTGACAATAGATGATGTCACAGCTTATCTCCTCCCCCTCCCTGTACAATGACCTCTATATAGATAACACTGACCCATCATTACATCACTAGTGACAATAGATGATGTCACAGCTTATCTCCTCCTCCTCCCTGTTCAATGACCTCTATATAGATAACACTGACCCATCATTACATCAATACTGACAATAGATGATGTCGCAGCTTTTCTCCTCCCCCTCCCTGTACAATGACCTCTATATATAACACTGACCCATCATTACATCACTACTGACAATAGATGATGTCACAGCTTATCTCCTCCCCCTCCCTGTACAATGTCCTCTATATATAACACTGACCCATCATTACATCACTACTGACAATAGATGATGTCACAGCTTATCTCCTCCCCCTCCCTGTACAATGACCTGTATATAGATAACACTGACCCATCATTACATCACTACTGACAATAGATGATGTCACAGCTTATCTCCTCCCCCTCCCTGTACAATGACCTGTATATAGATAACACTGACACATCATTACATCAATACTGACAATAGATGATGTCACAGCATATCTCCTCCCCCTCCCTGTACAATGACCTGTATATAGATAACACTGACCCATCATTACATCACTACTGACAATAGATGATGTCACATCTTATCTCCTCCCCCTCCCTGCACAATGACCTCTATATAGATAACACTGACCCATCATTACATCACTACTGACAATAGATGATGTCACAGCTTATCTCCTCCCCCTCCCTGTACAATGACCTGTATATAGATAACACTGACCCATCATTACATCACTAGTGACAATAGATGATGTCACAGCTTATCTCCTCCTCCTCCCTGTTCAATGACCTCTATATAGATAACACTGACCCATCATTACATCACTACTGACAATAGATGATGTCACAGCTTATCTCTTCCCCCTCCCTGTACAATGACCTCTATATAGATAACACTGACCCATTATTACATCAATACTGACAATAGATGATGTCACAGCTTATCTCCTCCCCCTCCCTGTACAATGACCTCTATATAGATAACACTGACCCATTATTACATCAATACTGACAATAGATGATGTCGCAGCTTATCTCCTCCCCCTCCCTGTACAATGACCTCTATATATAACACTGACCCATCATTACATCACTACTGACAATAGATGATGTCACAGCTTATCTCCTCCCTCTCCCTGTACAATGTCCTCTATATATAACACTGACCCATCATTACATCACTACTGACAATAGATGATGTCACAGCTTATCTCCTCCCCCTCCCTGTACAATGACCTGTATATAGATAACACTGACCCATCATTACATCACTACTGACAATAAATGATGTCACAGCTTATCTCCTCCCCTTCCTGTACAATGACCTCTATATAGATAACACTGACCCATCATTACATCACTACTGACAATAGATGATGTCACAGCTTATCTCCTCCTCCTCTCTGTACAATGACCTCTATATAGATAACACTGACCCATCATTACATCACTACTGACAATAGATGATGTCACAGCTTATCTCCTCACCCTCCCTGTACAATGACCTCTATATAGATAATACTGACCCATCATTACATCACTACTAACAATAGATGATGTCACAGCTTATCTCCTCCCCCTCCCTGTACAATGACCTGTATATATATATAACACTGACCCATCATTACATCACTACTGACAATAGATGATGTCACAGCTTATCTCCTCCCCCTCCCTGTACTATGACCTTTATTAAGCTAAAAGACATAAAAATGAGGCTAAGGACTAAACTCTTGTTTTTCCTACAAGAATAATCCCTATTTTTCTTATTCTATATCCCCCCCCCTGCTGCTTTATAACATAACCTATTATTAGGTCCCTGTTTTTCTTTAATGAATATCCTCCTTATCCATGAACAACCTTCCTGCCGTGTAACGATGCTCCATTCTTCTCCTTTATTTCCCTTCTAGTTGATATTAGTGATGCCACTTAGAGAGAAAATAGGAAATTACCGGCATTCATCTGGATAAATCCGCAGGTCTGCGCTCTGCGTTCCTTCACGTGTCCACGCTGGGTAATTCAGTGTGAAGGTCCCGTGTCTGTACCCGGGTGATTGACAGCTGTATGGCCCCCTGCTAAAGGTTGAGGTCGTTGTGATGTGACAGGTTATAGGCTTCCTGTAGAGCGCAGGCCGGCATCCTGCACCGAGTGCCCCCTCCCCGCCCGATGCTGATAATTGGCTGTGATTGCTTAAAGGATCTGTTCATATGACATATGGCGGGCACTGGATACATTTGGTTTTGCCTGGAGGATGATTACCGCATATCAATGCCTTATTTATTCTGACTTCTTAACCTTTCTCCTGCAGACGCGCCGCCAATGAGATTTGCTCTTGTTATGTAGCTTGGTGTATGATTATTATTATGACTTGTAATATTTCCCGTTGCAGGGAACAGAAGTAATAAAGGCAATTATCTCGGCGTGCCTATAGGTTTTCCCAATTTATCTCCTATAATATCGGAAGTGTCGGCCGCCAACGATACACCTGTAACTTGTTTTACATGGAAGTAGCGCAGATTTTTTATGAAATTCATAAACAGAGGACAAAAGGAAAAACCTTTGCATCAAAAATGGTAAAATTGATAGTAAATATTATACAGATGGGAAACAAGAGGCACGTAGTCAGGTCAGAGGGGAGGGGGGATGTGCAGACAAACACGGTAAATCAGACTCCTCTGAAAATGCCATGGCAGGCTTGTAATTAGAATATAATTTACATATTGCAAAGACCTCTACATATAACAGCTGCATGATATTAATATCATCACTGTAATATGACCAAGTGCTGTATAATGTACTCCACAGCTTTGTTTTAGGAACCCCTCACCAAGCCACAGGAAGGATTAAAAGACCCCAAATTATATTTACTTCATACGTGTTATTTATCATTGACTTCATTGACGGATTATGGGGCAGATTCATCAAAAATATCATGTTCAGGATATACACCAGGAAAGCTTCCAGTGTATACACCTAGGCATTTACTGGTAGGTGGGGGCGACCTTTTTGTTTCCGTCTGACCAGTGTCCGCCACATACTGTGGGAAACAAAAAATTGCAAAACACAACAAACCATGTCTTTCCATCTTGCTCCCTTCTGCTGAGTGAGTTATACACTCAGCGGAGGCCATAAGAGCTTGTGGGGGACGGATGCAGAGTATTGCATCCGTTCCCGGCATCAGCTGATTGTACACCAAGGGAGGACCCTATTGATTTCAGTGTCCATATAAGGGGGAAACACCCTGAATATATGCAGCAAGTTATTGGCTGTCGCCAATGTTCGCTCCTCCTCCCGATCATTCCACTTTATGTCTTATACCTCCGTTTTAGGAATCCTAAATACATATCCCTACAGAGTACAGTGTAACCTTGGTTTAGGAGCAGTATTCATACCGGGAACATGCTTGTAATCCAAATCGCTCATATGTAAGCAAGTTTGTAACACACTTGAACCTAATACCTTGGATTACAAGCAGAATTTGTGCTCCTTGTTCAAATTTCTCACATATCAAATCAAGTTTTCCCATAGGAAATCATTGAAGCGCAAACAATTAGTTCCACATCCCAAAAATATTTAGTCATATTTATAATTCTTTTATTAGGAAATTTTGCTTGGAAACCAAGTTACAATTTTTGAAAAACGCTTGTAGACCAAGTTACTTGTAATCCAAGGTTCCACTGCAGAGCTAAAATTAGATGTGAACGTTACCCTTATATTGCACCAAATTTATCAAGGTGCCGAATGAATAATCCAAGTTTCAGTAAAACTTAGTAAAACTTCACACCTACTTATTAGTTAGATCCTTTTATGCCAAAAAAAAGTTAAAAAAAGTGCATCACTTTTGATACATGCCCCTTTTCCTTCGGAGACACGCCCACTTTCATAAGGTCACACCCCATGAGGTTAATAGTCTGAAAAGTTTCTAAAAACTGTCCAAAACTCTTGATAAACATGCTGTAAGGCACTTTAGACATATCCATTTATCTTCCCCCAGCTACACGATATTTTCTTTGAGTTACCGAGATCGTGAGTCAATGCAAATTTTATTTTTTGCATTTAAAGTAAAAATTCTGTGAGGTATGTCTATCTTTTCTGCAAGCAGACAAAACTTTTTTTTGACAGTTATTAAAGATTTACATTGGGGCTTGAGCTGTGCCATTTTTTATGACTTCTTGACCAGTGCAGACTGATCAAGTGCCATAAAATCATATGTTATACCCGGCTCTTCTGCGTGGCAGGACATACGCTAACATTTTGCCGTGTCTGTAATTTACCCATATCCGCCTGTTGTGCTGTACAGACTGTACTCATCTAAAATTCTCATTCCCAGCTCTGTATAATCAGGTACGTTCCCTGCAAATACATTATAGAATATCTCAGACACTGGAGCATTATTTCTGAAAGACCCAAGGGCCCGGTTTGAGTAACTTTTTTGGGCTTAGTTTGATTCATGAAGTTGTAGCTGTTGGCAGGGCCGGCTCCAGATTTCACCCGATCCCTGGGCGACAAAGCCTCAGTGGGCCCCTTTGCAGGGATTTTACATGGCGGCATTAAAAATTCTGAAACCAAAACAGTCTCCTGTTCCCTGAAACATATTTATCATCCCAAACAGACCCCTCATGGGTATTTTATGTACAGCCCCACATGGTTATTTTATATACATCCCCCTCACCCCCTATAGTTCCCATGGGGACCAGTAGTGGATTATAACACAGGCAGTTTGGGTGGTAACTCCGGGCCCAAGCCTTCTAAGAGGCCTTCAAGCCTAAGAGGCGCATGACCACTCAAACCACCCTCTAAATCTTATATTGAGAAGGACCTTCTCCTATGAAATCCTTGTACATCTGTTCGTGCTCTCAATACACATGTACACAAGACCTATTGAAGGATTTTTGAAGGTCCTCTAGAGGTCCTCAAACTGCAGATTGAAAGCAGGCAGTAGGACTTGTTGGGGCTATAATATTCATACTTATCAGGCTCCTTGATTCTGTAGTCTTAATCCTCCCCTGATGGGGACGTAACCCTTTATCTATCGTAGTGGTGGGTATTTTTATTGACAAGGAGAAGCTGAGCTGGATCCATCACCTTTTGTCAGTGGATGTTCCTGTGTTATCTGTCCTAAATTATAGACTTTAATCTATAGCAACCATGGCGATATAAGTAGCCCTTTGTCTGTAGTAGTGTTTTAGATATGCTCATTGATAATGAGAATATTTTGGACATGATTACTGACAAAGAGAAGCCGAGCTGACCTTTTATGAGCGGTGGATCCTGTGTTATCTGCCTCCAGCTTCATAATAGAGGTGTTCAGGGCTGGCACAAGCACTGGGCATACCTGGGCAAGTGCCAGGGCCCAGAGCTGCTGGGAGGGGGGGCCCACATAAGGTTGTACAAAAGGAATCCATGGAGGTGAAGGGGGCTATATCTAATGAATCCATAGAGGGTGAGAGGGGCTTTATATAAAATAACCATGAGGGGGCTGTTTGATTTGATAAACTAGGGAATATTTTAGGGAACAGGAGACTGTTTCAGTTTCTGAATTTTTAATGTGACCACGTAAGTTCGCTGCAAAGGGGCCCACTGAGGCTTTGTCGCCCAGGGGCCTACTGACACCTGGAGCTGACCCTGGAATCGTTACATGCCATTGTAATCCATGTGTGCATTAAGAAGGACATGTCTACTAAGCATGCCCACATGTTCTGTTTGTTCACAGGATTGTCCTACAAAATGAGGTGGCAAAATTTAGATAAAAGCAGCCATTCTGGTCCAAATTGTTGGTGTTCCTAGATAAGTCAGGAACTGAAGTTAAAATAGTAAAACTGGTAGGCAAATTTTGGAGTTCTAGCCATGTACAGAAAGGTTAACAAAATGGGGCACATTTACTACGGGTCCAAATGCCCACTTTCGTTGGGTTTCGGGATTATATCCGTTTTGTACTGAATTGCCCCAGGTTTTTGGCACATGCAATCGGATTGTGGCGCAACGGCGTCGTCTTGCATGCGACAGAAATTGGGGGGCGTGGCCATCAGACAACCCAACGGATTCAGACAAACAGCGGAATTTAAAAAAGGAAAGACCAGGTAAGTTAATGTTCCCCTAAAGAGTTGTACATTTTTGGACAATGCCAAAATTTGATTTTGTCTATGTTGACAAATTCTTTTGTCTTATCTGTTATGTTTTATGCTTAATTTGGCAAAGTTGTATCCTTAGTACAGACTTGATCAGCATTTCTTATTGTTTTTCAGGATTGGTGACCTTTAGGCAGGTTTTATTAGATGAAGAGGGAAAACAATTAGTGGAGAAAAACATCCATTGCCTCGTGTTATTACACATAACAACATTTCATTCAGCGATGTGAAGTCTTTCTCTAAATCCAATGTTATTTTCCAGATTTGGGTGAATTTATAGATATGGAAGAAATAAACTTTGTGCATTTATTCCCTTAGTTCTTACTACTCACCTGATAGGGACAAATATTGTATGTCACTTGTGTTATGTTTTCCATCTTGCTTTGGATCCGCTCTCTCTCTTAGTGTATAGACTCCCAGCAGAATACTTTTATCTATTTCCCTAACAAGCTGAATGTTTCCATATATTGATTTGCTTGTTCCAGGACCATTACCTTATTACTGTAATTGGCTTCGCTCATTTATGTTGATTTCCTTCATAGGATCTCATCTGCACTGATGTATAAGAGCTTTTCTGAAATCATCAAGTAAATTGTACGAACCAAGCAAGACGGTTGCACAAGTGAAGATAAAACTTTCCTTCCACTATATTATACCTCTGAAAAGTCCGATGTCACAGAACAATGTACAAAAGAACACTCAACATATTGGGGTTCATTTACTAAGGGTCCCAAGGACCACACTTTCGTTGGACACCCCGACGATTTCCGTTTTGCGCCCCCTGGGACAGGCATTTAAAAGGGGTTTTTGGCACAATCACGCCGGCTTTCATGCCATACAAATGGGGGGGCCATGTGATTGATTTATTTTGCGACACTATTTGTTTTTTAAATTCCACGGTTTTTCTGAATCTGTTGGGTTTTCCGACGGCCACGGCCCCCTGATTTCTGCTGCATGAAAGCGAGATTGCTCAGAAATCCGATTTCGTGTGCGCCAAAATCCCGGTGGAATTCGGCCCAAAACGGAAAAATTCGGGCAACCCGCCCACTGTGTCAAATGTTTCCAGCCTTGCTGGAACGTTGAGATAGAGCTATGTTACATTCAGCACTTCATGTCATGTGAACATGGTCATCTAACGTCCTTTACCCCCATTTGCAAAACCTACCCCATGTACATATCTGATCAAATGAAATCGCAGCATGCCTCCATGGGGAGGAGTGGAAGTCCAGGGAGGCATGCCGTGATTTCATGTGATACATAAATGGGGTAGAATGTCAGTAGGTAAAGGAACTTAGATGACATCACCCTGGTCACATGACATGAAGGGCTGAATGGTGAGAAGAGGCATAATGCATGGGGAGGAGCAGCTGGACTGGGCTGATGAGGCCACTCCCCCTATGACTCACAGTTGCCAGATAGCAGAATAAAGTTGATTTTATGGGGATGTGAGGAAACCATTTTTAGCTAAAAGAAGGGTGGAACAGAGGATGTTGAGCAGCAGAAAACAGCAGGTTTCCGCACAACGCATGCCTCCCAAATTTTACATTGAGGTTAAAAGCTGAGGCTTAAGCCCTGCACCTTATTCTACCCGAATCCAATCCCATAGTGTACCCACACACACCTTAACAGTCCACACACTGCGTAATGTACCCCTTTACTTCTATAATTTGTCATTCTAACCAATAAAAGTCTGCTCACATTGACCCCCCAACTCCCTTTTTGCGTAAATCCCCCAAAAATTAATTAGTAAACTTACCTGTCCATATTCCACTGCAGCATCTCTACTCCCTTCTCTGTTGCTGCTCAAAACAGCTCTAAAACGGACAGGGGCAAAGCCAGCACCAAATACCAACCTTGGAGATGCAGAATGGTGGAACAGGGAACTTATGGCTCCCCACCTCACCATTAGATGATCTCATGACCAAACTTCCACAAGGTCAAAGCAGACCTCTAAATATGGACTGTCCCACTGAATTCGGGATTTTTGGGAGCTATGACAATGGATGGTAATGCAGTTGTTAAAGGACATGGATCAGAACGTATATATATAACATATATTAGACCTAAACATAGTGCATCGCCCTTCTCCGTGGCTTATACCTTGGTGGCAGTAGATTGTTGTGATCCAGGGGCTAGATGTTCATCAATCATGGCCGCTTCTCCCTAGAACTGGAGCATGTTCTTACATTTATGGTGATCCCCTGGAACTTTATGTGTCTCAACTAGAAATTCCAATTACTCACCTTGACATTTCATAGTTTATACGGTTGAAAAAACATTGTACCATGAAAATTGGGAAGTTGTCTTAATCCGCATCCCAGGGGGTTGGTACCTTCAAGGGGAATTTGCAGGGTAGAATTTTGCACAGAATATAATCTTAAATAACCCGGATGCCTCACATATCAGATCTACCCCATAGTCATGTACCGTACATACCGACTAGGCCACAAGCCTCCGAAGACTAAGAACTTCTCTCATCTTCCTTTTAAGAACATATCACAGATGAATCTTAAAATTTCAGGAGTCCCGAGGTAGTAATATGCAACGTCTGCATGACAAGTGTAATCTATGCTGCCTGCCAATGTACACAGGCACAGGGAATCCTGGGGCCTGGAATTAGGATCAATAACATCGGTTTCTTTGAGGAATTAGTGGATGTCAGGAACGGAGAAGAATCTTCTAAAGGTTTTTATTTGAAAACAGAAACTCGCTGTAAATTGTTCATAGGTCTTAAAGAGCTTCTCCTCACTAAAAGGGGAACTTTAAGGACATGGCCATAAAGGGTTAACATGAGGGGCCATTATTAAAAACCATGGCCATGCATTGTCATGACGTGACTGGCTGCGTAGTAATAGGCAAAATCTTAAAGGGATTGTCCACTTTCAGCAAATGAATCCTGTTACCAGGGATATAATGAGCCAATCACCTGTGTAGCATCACATGACGATTGATATAGCGAGCCATGAACCTGTGTAACATCTCATGACCAGGGATATAACAAGCAGTGCACCTGTGTGACGTCACATGACCAGCGATATAATGATCCATGCACCTGTGTGACATCACATGGCCTGAGATATAACGAACCATGACTAGAGTCATATCAAGCCGTGCACGTGTGTGATCTCACGTGACCAGGGATATAATGAACCGTGCACCTGTGTAACATCACATGATCAGGTTTATTATGAGCCGTGCACCTATGGGACATCACAAAACCAGGGAAATAACAAGCCATGCAACTGTGAGACATCACATGACCCGGGATATAATGATCCGTGCACCTGTGTGACATCACATGACCATGGATATAACGAGCCGTGCAACTGTGTGACATCACATGACCTGGGATATAATGATCCATGCACCTGTGTGACATCACATGACCAGGTATAATACGAGCCATGCACCTGTGTGACATCACATGACCAGGGAGATAACGAGCCGTGCACCTGTGTGACATCGCATGACCAGGGAGATAACGAGCCATGCACCTGTGTGACATCGCATGACCAGGGAGATAACGAGCCGTGCACCTGTGTGACATCGCATGACCAGGGAGATAACGAGCCGTGCACCTGTGTGACCTCACATGACCAGGGACCAGTAATTATTTAATCATTATTTAATCAAACCAGTAATCATTAAAGGAAGGATAATCTGCCGATTTTAGGAGGTTGGGACAACAATCTAATGTGTATGGGTTCTCCTGACTGTCTTCTAATGACAGATTATGGGGAAGGTAAAGATTATTTCATTGTGTAGGTTCTGTAAAATCAGATAAAGTTTAAGAAGCAGAAATGTAACAAAAAGTATGATGGTAAAATTGTGTCCTTGTTTTGTAGTCTGTAGTCTGTGGAGACACATATTTCTGCTGAAAAGTGTAAAGAATGTATCTTTTTTAAAAGATTACTTTCTTCTTTATGTTCTACATGGTGAGGACCCTTGCAGTGATGACCTAAACCAGGGTCGTATTTTTATATGGATTTAGGACTACCACCAATCAGAAGAATGAGGGTCTCGTATTCCCCATTTGAATGGAGTAGCTGGTATATTCATATCTATGGGACTGTTGGGGATGGCTCCTCCATTCATGGGGGGATGTGGGAACCCTGTTCTCATAATCACTGAGGGTCCCACAGATCAGACGGCTTTCACTCATCCTCTGTATAGATAGATAGATAGATATGAGATAGATAGATAGATAGATGTGAGATAGATAGATATGAGATAGATAGATAGATAGATATGAGATAGATAGATAGATAGATAGATAGATAGATAGATAGATCGATATGAGATAGATAGATAGATAGATAGATATTAGATAGATAGATAGATAGATAGATAGATAGATAGACAGACAGACAGACAGAGAGATAGATAGATAGATAGATAGATAGATAGATAGATAGATAGATTTTATATTGCTCTGAACATTTGTGGAATAGCTATAAAGTCCCTGGTTTATTATGAAGGGACGGATGATGGGAGTGAGGGTGCAGAGGTGAACCGCAAACTCATCTCAGATGTCGCCACAATAGAAGCCGTGCAAATGAAATCACTCAAGAGGAAACATTGATTGCAGCGTTATGGCCTCCAGTAAGTGGCGACACGATCATCTGCATTCACTGACTGCGGACTTCATGTTTATTAGATTCCGGTTATTCAGAGATTATATTGCTGGTTTATTCGCTTCTTTGATGGAAACACAAATAGATGTCTGGACATGGACAAAGCCTCTCTCTATTCTCCAGAGTTAATAGTGATCATGATTGTAATACTTTGTAGTCATCATTCCTCATTTGGACAGGACCAGAGTCAAATTTAGATCTTTTTTTGGATTTTCTAAACTCTTTTGATCAAAATCTACAATTTACTATGGTAAAATCGAAATCTAATTTACAGTTTCTTGACGTCAATGTACAACTTAGAAATGGTAGTTTATCTACTAAAATCCATGTTAAACCTACAGATAGGAATAACTTACTCCGTTATGAAAGTGGGCATCCGAGGTCAATGATCAAGAATTTACCTTATAGTCAATTTTTGCGCATAACTAGAATTACGAGTGATGCATCAGATAAAGAAATAGACTTCAATGTGATGTCTAAAAAATTTTTGGATCGAGGGTACCCACCAATGGTGATTGAACAAAATAAATCTAGAGCATTATCTATCACCAGACAAGAAGCCCTCTCTAGATCCTCCTCTAACAAAAGTGCAAATAGGATTCCCTTTATCTCTACTTATAACAACAAGAGTAATGAAATTGCAAATATCGTACGTAGACACTGGTGTATTTTGTCACACACTTTTTCAGATATCCCTGAATTTCAATGTCCACCCTTGTTTTCATATAGACGAGGCAGCAACCTCAAAGATAAAATTGTGAGGGCCGATGTAGGCTCGAGACAACGTACTATACAGCGAGGCATATTCGGATCCACTAAAAAGGGATGCTTCCCCTGCTTGTCATGCGTAAATTGCCCGTACATGATCAAGGGGAATTCATTTGAACACAGAGGCATCACCTATGATATTAGACACTTTTTAACTTGCAGTAGTGACTTTGTGATATACCTATTGTCCTGTCCATGCCAATTGTTATATGTGGGTGAAACCACACTTGACCTCAAGACGAGACTGAATCAACACCGGTATACGATCCGTAAAGGTGTTAAGGATCTGCCGGTGTCCAAACATTTCTTAGAAATGGGGCACACTGAGGGACAACTTAGATTTAGGATTATCGACCATGTACCCCCTTTACGAAGAGGTGGTGATCGCGAACGGCTCCTTAAAATTAAAGAATTAAAGTGGATACACAAATTGGGTTCCCTTAAACCTCAAGGGCTAAATGTGGATTTTAAATTAAATATTATTTGATTTGATATAATTTAGAATATTGTTATCCAATGCTTTGAATATGTGGTGTAATACTTTATGGACAGCTGTCCCCCTCCCAGGGATGTGTTTACCTTGGTTTTCCCTCTTAGTATATTAGAGGTATCTTATGTAACTTTG
This sequence comes from Engystomops pustulosus, assembly GCF_040894005.1. Lineage (NCBI taxonomy): Eukaryota > Metazoa > Chordata > Amphibia > Anura > Leptodactylidae > Engystomops > Engystomops pustulosus. The sequence continues at coordinate 24,597,713 of NC_092413.1, forward strand.
TATCTTATCTCTCGACTTATATTTGTCTTTCTTCTTTTACAGAACTCTCCTAGATATGGAAGAAGTTCATATGTCACATATCCGGGACTGGCTGGCGAAACCAACCTATATATATCACTGTTTTTCATATATGTACATATTCGCACTATGACAAGGGCACAATTTTTGTAATGTCTTTTTGCGTGTAGGTATATTTACAAATATGTTCATATAGCTAGGGTACCCCTGTTGCGGTAACTCTGGGTCAATGTGGGTGTTGTTGTCTTATATTGGATCGACATCCCACATACATTCCAGAGGAGGAGGAAGTGTCTCCCAGCTTGGGGATGACACTACCACTCTTCGTTCAGGCTGGTCAACCTAGCACTCTATACTTACCTGATACACGCTTAACTAACTGGTTGCCCTGAGCCAAAATGGCATATTGTACTAGGCTTCAGCATATGCGCATGTCTGCACTGGGTGGTCTGTTTCCCACACCCATGATGGAGGTTCATGTTCCTCGATACGACAATACGCTTGCGCGATTGAATCACACCCTTGGCCGGATAGTGCGAGCATGCGCAATACATCTGTTTACAAACCGTGTTTGACGGACCCATGCTTGGAAGTATGCCTGCCCATGCCCCGGTAATGTTTTTTTAATCACCTGCACTTTACACATACTAATTACCCTGTTAAGTGGTTCTTATACTGTTGTACACTTATATCATGTCATATAATGTATTTATATGCCCTTACAATATCTTTATACTATTGAACTGCACTGACATGAAGCACTGCACTTTTTTGATTATGCACTTTATACTGAAGTTTACACTAATTGTCATGCTGTATTAAGAGAGTATATATATGTTCACTCATTCTTGTAACCTCACTTGAGAAAGGCTCACGTGTATACGAGCCGAAACGTCGTCTTCTATGGATTAAAACCACCGTTTTTTTTCACCATAATTTTTTGTGCTGCCTTTTCATTATTCATTATTAGAGATGAGCGAACATACTCGTCCGAGCTTGATGCTCGATCGAGCATTAGCGTACTCGTAACTGCTCGTTGCTCGGACGAGTATTTCGCCCGCTCGAGAAAATGGCAGCTCCCGCCGTTTTGCTTTTTGGCGGCCAGAAACAGAGCCAATCACAAGCCAGGAGACTCTGCACTCCACCCAGCATGACGTGGTACCCTTACACGTCGATAGCAGTGGTTGGCTGGCCAGATCAGGTGACCCTGGGATAGACTAGCCGCTGCCCGCGCTGCTCGGATCATTCTGTGTCTGGATGCCGCTAGGGAGAGAGCTGCTGCTGGTCAGGGAAAGCGTTAGGGTGTTCTATTAGAATAGTGTTAGGCAGGAGTGATTCTACAAGAACCCAACAGCCCTTCTTAGGGCTACAATAACGTTATACTTTTTTTTTTTATTTGCTTGTGGCTGGGCTTGCTGGCACTAGTAGTGCAGCTAGTACCATATTGTGAGGAATTTGCAGGGGGACTTGCTACCGTTGTGTTTAGCTCTTAGTGACACACATATCCACCTCAAACACCAAAGTGGGAAAATTTATTAGGGGTTGTATTTCAATTAGGCACAGTCTGCCAGTTTCTTTTTATTTTACGTTTATTTTTTTCATAACTCAGCGTCATCTCATCTGGCATAGTAGTGTGCTATAATACTTGGCTAGAAAATAGCCATAGGAGAATCCAAACGGCTTACTTACGCCTACAGTAGCGTTATATATATTTGATTTCTGGTTGATCTGCTGGTGGCTGTAGTTGCTGCAGTGCATCTACTAGCAAATTGTGAGCAATTTGGAGTGAGACTTGCGACCACTGTGTTTTGCGCTTAGTGACGCACATATCCATCGCAAAGACCGAAGTGGGAAAATTTATTAGGGCCCGGGGTTGGATTTCAATTAGGCACAGTCTGCCATTTCCTTTTTTATTTTACGTTTATTTTTTTCATAACTCAGCGTCATCTCATCTGGCATAGTAGTGTGCTTTCATACTTGGCTAGAAAATAGTCATAGGAGAATCCAAACGGCTTACTTACGCCTACAGTAGCGTTATATATATTTGATTTCTGGTTGATCTGCTGGTGGCTGTAGTTGCTGCAGTGCATCTACTAGCAAATTGTGAGCAATTTGGAGTGAGACTTGCGACCACTGTGTTTTGCGCTTAGTGACGCACATATCCATCGCAAAGACCGAAGTGGGAAAATTTATTAGGGCCCGGGGTTGTATTTCAATTAGGCACAGTCTGCCATTTCCTTTTTTATTTTACGTTTATTTTTTTAATAACTCAGTGTCATCTCATCTGGCATAGCAGTGTGCTTTCTTACTTGGCTAGAAAATAGCCATAGCAATAGGATAGCATCGTTTGGTTTTAAAAACTAAAAAACACACACAAAAAAAAAAAAACACAAAAAAAAGTTAAAAAAAAAATTAAAGTTATAACTCTCATTTTCAAAATGTTTAACCCGAGGGCTAGGGGTAGAGGACGAGGGCGGGGACGTGGGCGTCCAACTACTGCAGGGGTCAGAGGCCGTGGTCCTGGGCGGGGTGAGACACCACCTGCTTATGAGGGAGCAGGGGAACGCCGCAGAGCTACACTCCCTAGGTTCATGTCTGAAGTTACTGGGACTCGTGGTAGAGCACTGTTGAGGCCAGAACAGTGCGAACAGGTGATGTCGTGGATTGCCGACAATGCTTCGAGCAATTTGTCCACCAGTCAGTCTTCCACGCAGTCCACCCATGTCACCGAAATCGGCACTCCTCCAGCTCCTGCACCTCAGCCTCCTCCCCCCCAGTCTGCCCCCTCCCAGCAAAATTTGCCATTTAAACCGGCATACTCTGAGGAACTGTTTTCTGGACCCTTCCCACAGTCACAAACCACTTGTCCGGTTGCTGATGAGCAATTTTCCGATGCCCAGGTTTTCCACCAGTCGCAGTCTGTGGGTGATGATGACCTTGTTGACGTACTGGAAGAAGTGTGTAAAGAGGTGTCCGACGATGAGGAGACACGGTTGTCAGACAGTGGGGAAGTTGTTGTCAGGGCAGGAAGTCCGAGGGGGGAGCAGACTGAGGGATCGGAGGATGATGAGGTGACAGACCCAAGCTGGGTTGAGAGGCCGGGTGAACACAGTGCTTCTGAGACGGAGGAGAGTCCTCGACCAGAACAGGTTGGAAGAGGCAGTGGTGGGGCCAGACGGAGAGGCAGGGCCAGAGCTGGTGCATCAGCGCCAAATGTGTCAACTAGTGAAGCTCCCGTGGCGAGGGCTCCTGCGGCGAGGGCTAGATTTTCAGAAGTCTGGAGGTTCTTTAAGGAAACACCAGATGACCGACGGACTGTGGTGTGCCACATTTGCCAAACCAGGATCAGCAGGGGTTCCACCACTAATAGCTTAACTACCACCAGTATGCGCAGGCATATGAATGCTAAACACCCCACTCAGTGGCAACAAGCGCGTTCACCTCCGGCCGTGCACACCACTGCTCCTTCCCCTGTGTCAGCTGATAGTCAGCCCCCTGCCCAGGACCCTGCCACAAAAACCCCATCGTCGCCTCCACGATCCTCCACAGCATCCACCAGCGTTCAGCTCTCCATACCCCAGACGCTGGAGCGGAAACGCAAATATAGTGCAACCCACCCGCACGCCCAAGCCCTTAATGTGCACATCTCCAGATTGCTAAGCCTGGAGATGCTGCCCTATAGGCTAGTAGAGACCGAGGCCTTTCGCAGCCTCATGGCGGCGGCCGCCCCTCGGTATTCGGTCCCCAGCCGCCACTACTTTTCCCGATGTGCCGTCCCAGCCCTGCACCAGCACGTGTCAGACAACATCATCCGTGCCCTGACCAACGCCGTTTCTGACAAGGTCCACCTGACCACGGACACGTGGACGAGTGCTGCCGGGCAGGGCCACTATATATCGCTGACGGCACATTGGGTTAACTTGGTGGAGGCTGGGACCGAGTCTGACCCTGCGGCTGGTCATATACTGCCGACGCCGAGGATTGCGGGGCCTACCTCGGTCCAGGTGTTTCAGGCCTACTATGCCTCCTCCTCTTCCCACCCCTCCTCCACCTCCTCCTCCGAACGACCATCCGTGGGCATGGCGCCATCAGTCGGTAGCTCTAGGCACAGCAGCAGTGCCGTCGCTAAGCGACAGCAGGCGGTGCTCAAACTGCTGAGCCTAGGCGATAAAAGGCACACCGCCCAAGAACTATTACAGGGCATCACGGCGCAGACTGATCTGTGGCTGGCACCGCTGAACCTGAAGCCAGGCATGGTTGTGTGTGACAACGGCCGTAACCTGGTGGCGGCTCTGCAACTCGGCAGACTGACACATGTGCCATGCCTGGCCCATGTGTTAAATCTGATAGTTCAGCGTTTCCTCAAGACATACCCCAATCTGTCTGATTTGCTCACGAAGGTGCGCCGCATCTGTGCGCATTTCAGGAAGTCCAGCACAGATGCTGCCACTCTCAGGGCAGCGCAGCGCCGCCTCCAACTGCCCGCTCACCGACTGTTGTGCGACGTGCCCACGAGGTGGAATTCAACACTGACCATGTTATCCAGAGTTTACCAGCAGCGCCGAGCGATTGTAGACTGCCAGATGTCAACTTCCACCAGAACTGGTAGTCAGGTCAGTCAGCTTCCTCAAGTCTACAATGAGGAGTGGACGTGGATGTCTGATATCTGTCAGGAGCTGAGTAACTTTGAGGAGTTAACACAGATGGTCAGTGGCGATGCCGCCATCATCAGCCTCACCATCCCGCTGCTTGGCCTGTTGAAAAACTCTCTGGTCAGCATGAAGTCGGAAGCTTTGAGCTCCTCACAAGAGACGGGGGAAGAAGATTCCCTTGTTGATAGCCAAAGCACCCTTAGGTCTGTTTCTCAGCGCATATCGGAGGAGGTGGAGGTGGAGGAGGATGAGGAGGAAGAGGAGGAGAATGTTGGCGAGACACAAGAGGGGACCATTGTTGAGTCCTTCACTGTTGAGCGTGTATGGGCAGAAGAAGAGGAGTTGGAGGAGTTGGAGGAGGAGGAAATGGACAGTCAGGCCAGTGAGGGGAGTGAATTCTTACGCGTTGGTACTCTGGCGCATATGGCAGATTTCATGCTAGGCTGCCTATCCCGTGACCCTCGCGTTCAAAGAATTTATTCCAGCACCGATTACTGGGTGTTCACTCTCCTGGACCCACGGTACAAGCAAAATCTTTCCACTCTCATCCCTGGAGAGGAAAGAAGTGTGAGAATGCATGAATACCAGCAGGCCCTGGTGCACAAGCTGAAACAGTATTTCCCTTCTGACAGCGCTAGCGGCAGAGTGCGTAGTTCTGCGGGACAAGTAGCGAGGGAGAGTAGGCGAGCAGGCAGCTTGTCCAGCACTGGCAAGGGTACGCTTTACAAGGCTTTTGCCAGCTTTATGTCACCCCAGCAAGACACTGTTACCTGTCCCCAGTCTCGGCAGAGTAGGGCTGATCTTTACAGAAAGATGGTGAGGGAGTACGTAGCTGACCATACCATCGTCCTAAATGATCACACAGCTCCCTACAACTACTGGGTTTCAACATGTGGCACGAACTGGCGCTGTACGCCTTGGAGGTTCTTGCCTGCCCTGCCGCTAGCGTCTTGTCCGAGCGGGTTTTCAGTGCAGCTGGTGGCATCATCACCGATAAGCGTACACGCCTGTCGACTGACAGCGCTGACAGGCTGACGCTTATCAAGATGAATAAAGCCTGGATTTCTCCTAATTTCCAATCTCCACCAGGTGAAGGAAGCTCAACCTGATTAATTTATCCACTCCTCCTCCTCCTCATTTTCCTCCTTCTCCTCCTCTTTGTACAGTAAAGCAGAGGAAACTGGCTATTTTTTGACAGGGCCCACTGGCTCTAGCTATAGTACTTTATGCATTTAATTTTTATGGAGGGCCACCGACCCAGTCCTCTGTTTTAAACAATTTTTGGGAGTGCCACATACAGGCACTCAATCTATTCAATTTTTCTGGAGGGCCACCTACCTGCTCCTCTGGTTTGAAAACTTTTTTGGACTGCCACATACAGGCACTCAATCTATTCAATTTTTCTGGAGGGCCACCTACCTGCTCCTCTGGTTTGAAAACTTTTTTGGACTGCCACATACAGGCACTCAATCTATTCCATTTTCCTGGAGGGCCACCTACCTGCTCCTCTGGTTTGAAAACTTTTTTGGACTGCCACATACAGGCACTCAATCTATTCCATTTTTATGGAGGGCCACCTACCTGCTCCTCTGGTTTGAAAACTTTTTTGGACTGCCACATACAGGCACTACCCAAATTGAATTGTCTCCATAGCAGCCTCCACACGTTGTCTCCATTGCTACCTCCAAAAGTCGTCCATATAGCTGCCTCCATACATCGTCCCTTTATCAAACGAGGTGTGTCAGGCCGAAATTTGGGTTGTTTCCATGGATTCCACATCAAAGTTGTTAACTTTGTCGCCACCCTGCTGTGTTATCCACAAAATACACTGGCAAACTTTTACCATTTACGGATATTATTTCAGCGCTTCTTGCGCATCTGTTTACATTCCCCTCACCCGCCATATCCTAAACTTATAAGAACGCTACTACACTTGATCTTATACAAAAGGTTCTTAGAAGTGCTGTTTGGGGAGTAGCCTAGAGACAGGGGCTTGGATTGGCGAAAGCTCGCCTGGCAGCGGAGCGCCAGCTCCATGCCAAGAACCAACTAACATAGTTTTAACTGCAGCACCTTTAATCTACTACTAGTTCACTGCCTCCATACATGGCCACCTTATCAAACGTGCTGTGTCAGGCAGAATTTTGGGTTGTTTTCATGGCTTCCACAACAAACTTGTTAACTTTGTCGCCACCCTGCTGTGTAATCCTCAAAATATACTGGCAAACTTTTACCATTTACGGATATTATTTCAGTGCTTCTTGCGCATCTGTTTACATTCCCCTCACCCGCCATATTCCAAACTTATAAGAACGCTACTACACTTAACTTGGTGCAGGCTGGGACCGAGTCTGACCCTGGGGCTGGTCATATACTGCCGACGCAGAGGATTGCGGGGCCTACCTCGGTCCAGGTGTTTCAGGCCTATTATGCCTCCTCCTCCTCCCACCCCTCCTCCACCTCCTCCTCCTCCGAATTACCATCCGTGGGCATGGCGCCATCAGTCGGTAGCTCTAGGCACAGCAGCAGTGCCGTCGCTAAGCGACAGCAGGCGGTGCTCAAACTGCTGAGCCTAGGTGATAAAAGGCACACCGCCCAAGAGCTCTTACAGGGCATTCCACATCAAACTTGTTAACTTTGTCGCCACCGTGCTGTGTAAGCCACAAAATATACTGGAAAACTTTTTTCATTTACGGATATTATTTCAGCGCTTCTTGCGCAGATGTTTACATTCCCCTCACCCGCCATATCCCAAACTTATAAGAACGCTACTACACTTGATCTTATACAAAAGGTTCTTAGAAGTGCTGTTTGGGGAGTAGCCTAGAGACAGGGGCTTGGATTGGCGAAAGCTCGCCTGGCAGCGGAGCGCCAGCTCCATGCCAAGATCCAACTAACATAGTTTTAACTGCAGCACCTTTAATCTACTACTAGTTCACTGCCTCCATACATGGTCCCCTTATCAAACGAGCTGTGTCAGGCAGAATTTTGGATTGTTTTCATGGCTTCCATGTTAACTTTGTCGCCACCCTGCTGTGTAATCCACAAAATATACTGGCAAACTTTTATCATGTACCGATATTATTTGAGCGCTTCTTGCTCACCTCCTTTGGTTCCTCTCTGCCACCCATTGGTTTGAAGCCTGAGTCCATTTAGGGTATGTCGCCATGCCACTCTCTAGCCTTCCGCTGCTGCCGCTGCCTCTGCATGCCGTCCCCTATAGTGTCAGGGTCAATTATTGGATGTTTTAGATGCTATCTAGCCTCATTCGGTCACTCTGTCATGGCCATGCTGTTGCCCATAATTTTGGCATAATGGTGCGATTAAGCAGCCTCAGAGGCATCCATGCATGCTGCCCCTGCTGTTTCCTGTCCATTTCCGTGGTGTTTCCATCCTTTTCTGAGGTTCCCAGGTGTTTGGCCAAGCTTCCCTGTGCAGAGCCTTGGTCCCCTTGAAAAATGCTCGAGTCTCCCATTGACTTCAATGGGGCTCGTTACTCGAAACGAGCACTCGAACATCGGGAAAAGTTCGTCTCGAATAACGAGTACCCGAGCATTTTAGTGCTCGCTCATCTCTATTCATTATTCATTAGATAGATAGATAGATAGATAGACAGACAGACAGACAGACAGACAGAGAGATAGATAGATAGATAGATAGATAGATACATAGATAGATAGATAGATAGATGATAGATAGATATGAGATAGATAGATAGATAGATAGATAGATAGATAGATAGATAGATAGATAGATAGATAGATAGATAGATTTTATATTGCTCTGAACATTTGTGGAATAGCTATAAAGTCCCTGGTTTATTATGAAGGGACGGATGATGGGAGTGAGGGTGCAGAGGTGAACCGCAAACTCATCTCAGATGTCGCCACAATAGAAGCCGTGCAAATGAAATCACTCAAGAGGAAACATTGATTGCAGCGTTATGGCCTCCAGTAAGTGGCGACACGATCATCTGCATTCACTGACTGCGGACTTCATGTTTATTAGATTCCGGTTATTCAGAGATTATATTGCTGGTTTATTCGCTTCTTTGATGGAAACACAAATAGATGTCTGGACATGGACAAAGCCTCTCTCTATTCTCCAGAGTTAATAGTGATCATGATTGTAATACTTTGTAGTCATCATTCCTCATTTGGACAGGACCAGAGTCAAATTTAGATCTTTTTTTGGATTTTCTAAACTCTTTTGATCAAAATCTACAATTTACTATGGTAAAATCGAAATCTAATTTACAGTTTCTTGACGTCAATGTACAACTTAGAAATGGTAGTTTATCTACTAAAATCCATGTTAAACCTACAGATAGGAATAACTTACTCCGTTATGAAAGTGGGCATCCGAGGTCAATGATCAAGAATTTACCTTATAGTCAATTTTTGCGCATAACTAGAATTACGAGTGATGCATCAGATAAAGAAATAGACTTCAATGTGATGTCTAAAAATTTTTTGGATCGAGGGTACCCACCAATGGTGATTGAACAAAATAAATCTAGAGCATTATCTATCACCAGACAAGAAGCCCTCTCTAGATCCTCCTCTAACAAAAGTGCAAATAGGATTCCCTTTATCTCTACTTATAACAACAAGAGTAATGAAATTGCAAATATCGTACGTAGACACTGGTGTATTTTGTCACACACTTTTTCAGATATCCCTGAATTTCAATGTCCACCCTTGTTTTCATATAGACGAGGCAGCAACCTCAAAGATAAAATTGTGAGGGCCGATGTAGGCTCGAGACAACGTACTATACAGCGAGGCATATTCGGATCCACTAAAAAGGGATGCTTCCCCTGCTTGTCATGCGTAAATTGCCCGTACATGATCAAGGGGAATTCATTTGAACACAGAGGCATCACCTATGATATTAGACACTTTTTAACTTGCAGTAGTGACTTTGTGATATACCTATTGTCCTGTCCATGCCAATTGTTATATGTGGGTGAAACCACACTTGACCTCAAGACGAGACTGAATCAACACCGGTATACGATCCGTAAAGGTGTTAAGGATCTGCCGGTGTCCAAACATTTCTTAGAAATGGGGCACACTGAGGGACAACTTAGATTTAGGATTATCGACCATGTACCCCCTTTACGAAGAGGTGGTGATCGCGAACGGCTCCTTAAAATTAAAGAATTAAAGTGGATACACAAATTGGGTTCCCTTAAACCTCAAGGGCTAAATGTGGATTTTAAATTAAATATTATTTGATTTGATATAATTTAGAATATTGTTATCCAATGCTTTGAATATGTGGTGTAATACTTTATGGACAGCTGTCCCCCTCCCAGGGATGTGTTTACCTTGGTTTTCCCTCTTAGTATATTAGAGGTATCTTATGTAACTTTGTATCTTATCTCTCGACTTATATTTGTCTTTCTTCTTTTACAGAACTCTCCTAGATATGGAAGAAGTTCATATGTCACATATCCGGGACTGGCTGGCGAAACCAGCCTATATATATCACTGTTTTTCATATATGTACATATTCGCACTATGACAAGGGCACAATTTTTGTAATGTCTTTTTGCGTGTAGGTATATTTACAAATATGTTCATATAGCTAGGGTACCCCTGTTGCGGTAACTCTGGGTCAATGTGGGTGTTGTTGTCTTATATTGGATCGACATCCCACATACATTCCAGAGGAGGAGGAAGTGTCTCCCAGCTTGGGGATGACACTACCACTCTTCGTTCAGGCTGGTCAACCTAGCACTCTATACTTACCTGATACACGCTTAACTAACTGGTTGCCCTGAGCCAAAATGGCATATTGTACTAGGCTTCAGCATATGCGCATGTCTGCACTGGGTGGTCTGTTTCCCACACCCATGATGGAGGTTCATGTTCCTCGATACGACAATACGCTTGCGCGATTGAATCACACCCTTGGCCGGATAGTGCGAGCATGCGCAATACATCTGTTTACAAACCGTGTTTGACGGACCCATGCTTGGAAGTATGCCTGCCCATGCCCCGGTAATGTTTTTTTAATCACCTGCACTTTACACATACTAATTACCCTGTTAAGTGGTTCTTATACTGTTGTACACTTATATCATGTCATATAATGTATTTATATGCCCTTACAATATCTTTATACTATTGAACTGCACTGACATGAAGCACTGCACTTTTTTGATTATGCACTTTATACTGAAGTTTACACTAATTGTCATGCTGTATTAAGAGAGTATATATATGTTCACTCATTCTTGTAACCTCACTTGAGAAAGGCTCACGTGTATACGAGCCGAAACGTCGTCTTCTATGGATTAAAACCACCGTTTTTTTTCACCATAATTTTTTGTGCTGCCTTTTCATTATTCATTATTAGAGATGAGCGAACATACTCGTCCGAGCTTGATGCTCGATCGAGCATTAGCGTACTCGTAACTGCTCGTTGCTCGGACGAGTATTTCGCCCGCTCGAGAAAATGGCAGCTCCCGCCGTTTTGCTTTTTGGCGGCCAGAAACAGAGCCAATCACAAGCCAGGAGACTCTGCACTCCACCCAGCATGACGTGGTACCCTTACACGTCGATAGCAGTGGTTGGCTGGCCAGATCAGGTGACCCTGGGATAGACTAGCCGCTGCCCGCGCTGCTCGGATCATTCTGTGTCTGGATGCCGCTAGGGAGAGAGCTGCTGCTGGTCAGGGAAAGCGTTAGGGTGTTCTATTAGAATAGTGTTAGGCAGGAGTGATTCTACAAGAACCCAACAGCCCTTCTTAGGGCTACAATAACGTTATACTTTTTTTTTTTATTTGCTTGTGGCTGGGCTTGCTGGCACTAGTAGTGCAGCTAGTACCATATTGTGAGGAATTTGCAGGGGGACTTGCTACCGTTGTGTTTAGCTCTTAGTGACACACATATCCACCTCAAACACCAAAGTGGGAAAATTTATTAGGGGTTGTATTTCAATTAGGCACAGTCTGCCAGTTTCTTTTTATTTTACGTTTATTTTTTTCATAACTCAGCGTCATCTCATCTGGCATAGTAGTGTGCTATAATACTTGGCTAGAAAATAGCCATAGGAGAATCCAAACGGCTTACTTACGCCTACAGTAGCGTTATATATATTTGATTTCTGGTTGATCTGCTGGTGGCTGTAGTTGCTGCAGTGCATCTACTAGCAAATTGTGAGCAATTTGGAGTGAGACTTGCGACCACTGTGTTTTGCGCTTAGTGACGCACATATCCATCGCAAAGACCGAAGTGGGAAAATTTATTAGGGCCCGGGGTTGGATTTCAATTAGGCACAGTCTGCCATTTCCTTTTTTATTTTACGTTTATTTTTTTCATAACTCAGCGTCATCTCATCTGGCATAGTAGTGTGCTTTCATACTTGGCTAGAAAATAGTCATAGGAGAATCCAAACGGCTTACTTACGCCTACAGTAGCGTTATATATATTTGATTTCTGGTTGATCTGCTGGTGGCTGTAGTTGCTGCAGTGCATCTACTAGCAAATTGTGAGCAATTTGGAGTGAGACTTGCGACCACTGTGTTTTGCGCTTAGTGACGCACATATCCATCGCAAAGACCGAAGTGGGAAAATTTATTAGGGCCCGGGGTTGTATTTCAATTAGGCACAGTCTGCCATTTCCTTTTTTATTTTACGTTTATTTTTTTAATAACTCAGTGTCATCTCATCTGGCATAGCAGTGTGCTTTCTTACTTGGCTAGAAAATAGCCATAGCAATAGGATAGCATCGTTTGGTTTTAAAAACTAAAAAACACACACAAAAAAAAAAAAACACAAAAAAAAGTTAAAAAAAAAATTAAAGTTATAACTCTCATTTTCAAAATGTTTAACCCGAGGGCTAGGGGTAGAGGACGAGGGCGGGGACGTGGGCGTCCAACTACTGCAGGGGTCAGAGGCCGTGGTCCTGGGCGGGGTGAGACACCACCTGCTTATGAGGGAGCAGGGGAACGCCGCAGAGCTACACTCCCTAGGTTCATGTCTGAAGTTACTGGGACTCGTGGTAGAGCACTGTTGAGGCCAGAACAGTGCGAACAGGTGATGTCGTGGATTGCCGACAATGCTTCGAGCAATTTGTCCACCAGTCAGTCTTCCACGCAGTCCACCCATGTCACCGAAATCGGCACTCCTCCAGCTCCTGCACCTCAGCCTCCTCCCCCCCAGTCTGCCCCCTCCCAGCAAAATTTGCCATTTAAACCGGCATACTCTGAGGAACTGTTTTCTGGACCCTTCCCACAGTCACAAACCACTTGTCCGGTTGCTGATGAGCAATTTTCCGATGCCCAGGTTTTCCACCAGTCGCAGTCTGTGGGTGATGATGACCTTGTTGACGTACTGGAAGAAGTGTGTAAAGAGGTGTCCGACGATGAGGAGACACGGTTGTCAGACAGTGGGGAAGTTGTTGTCAGGGCAGGAAGTCCGAGGGGGGAGCAGACTGAGGGATCGGAGGATGATGAGGTGACAGACCCAAGCTGGGTTGAGAGGCCGGGTGAACACAGTGCTTCTGAGACGGAGGAGAGTCCTCGACCAGAACAGGTTGGAAGAGGCAGTGGTGGGGCCAGACGGAGAGGCAGGGCCAGAGCTGGTGCATCAGCGCCAAATGTGTCAACTAGTGAAGCTCCCGTGGCGAGGGCTCCTGCGGCGAGGGCTAGATTTTCAGAAGTCTGGAGGTTCTTTAAGGAAACACCAGATGACCGACGGACTGTGGTGTGCCACATTTGCCAAACCAGGATCAGCAGGGGTTCCACCACTAATAGCTTAACTACCACCAGTATGCGCAGGCATATGAATGCTAAACACCCCACTCAGTGGCAACAAGCGCGTTCACCTCCGGCCGTGCACACCACTGCTCCTTCCCCTGTGTCAGCTGATAGTCAGCCCCCTGCCCAGGACCCTGCCACAAAAACCCCATCGTCGCCTCCACGATCCTCCACAGCATCCACCAGCGTTCAGCTCTCCATACCCCAGACGCTGGAGCGGAAACGCAAATATAGTGCAACCCACCCGCACGCCCAAGCCCTTAATGTGCACATCTCCAGATTGCTAAGCCTGGAGATGCTGCCCTATAGGCTAGTAGAGACCGAGGCCTTTCGCAGCCTCATGGCGGCGGCCGCCCCTCGGTATTCGGTCCCCAGCCGCCACTACTTTTCCCGATGTGCCGTCCCAGCCCTGCACCAGCACGTGTCAGACAACATCATCCGTGCCCTGACCAACGCCGTTTCTGACAAGGTCCACCTGACCACGGACACGTGGACGAGTGCTGCCGGGCAGGGCCACTATATATCGCTGACGGCACATTGGGTTAACTTGGTGGAGGCTGGGACCGAGTCTGACCCTGCGGCTGGTCATATACTGCCGACGCCGAGGATTGCGGGGCCTACCTCGGTCCAGGTGTTTCAGGCCTACTATGCCTCCTCCTCCTCCCACCCCTCCTCCACCTCCTCCTCCGAACGACCATCCGTGGGCATGGCGCCATCAGTCGGTAGCTCTAGGCACAGCAGCAGTGCCGTCGCTAAGCGACAGCAGGCGGTGCTCAAACTGCTGAGCCTAGGCGATAAAAGGCACACCGCCCAAGAACTATTACAGGGCATCACGGCGCAGACTGATCTGTGGCTGGCACCGCTGAACCTGAAGCCAGGCATGGTTGTGTGTGACAACGGCCGTAACCTGGTGGCGGCTCTGCAACTCGGCAGACTGACACATGTGCCATGCCTGGCCCATGTGTTAAATCTGATAGTTCAGCGTTTCCTCAAGACATACCCCAATCTGTCTGATTTGCTCACGAAGGTGCGCCGCATCTGTGCGCATTTCAGGAAGTCCAGCACAGATGCTGCCACTCTCAGGGCAGCGCAGCGCCGCCTCCAACTGCCCGCTCACCGACTGTTGTGCGACGTGCCCACGAGGTGGAATTCAACACTGACCATGTTATCCAGAGTTTACCAGCAGCGCCGAGCGATTGTAGACTGCCAGATGTCAACTTCCACCAGAACTGGTAGTCAGGTCAGTCAGCTTCCTCAAGTCTACAATGAGGAGTGGACGTGGATGTCTGATATCTGTCAGGTGCTGAGTAACTTTGAGGAGTTAACACAGATGGTCAGTGGCGATGCCGCCATCATCAGCCTCACCATCCCGCTGCTTGGCCTGTTGAAAAACTCTCTGGTCAGCATGAAGTCGGAAGCTTTGAGCTCCTCACAAGAGACGGGGGAAGAAGATTCCCTTGTTGATAGCCAAAGCACCCTTAGGTCTGTTTCTCAGCGCATATCGGAGGAGGTGGAGGTGGAGGAGGATGAGGAGGAAGAGGAGGAGAATGTTGGCGAGACACAAGAGGGGACCATTGTTGAGTCCTTCACTGTTGAGCGTGTATGGGCAGAAGAAGAGGAGTTGGAGGAGTTGGAGGAGGAGGAAATGGACAGTCAGGCCAGTGAGGGGAGTGAATTCTTACGCGTTGGTACTCTGGCGCATATGGCAGATTTCATGCTAGGCTGCCTATCCCGTGACCCTCGCGTTCAAAGAATTTATTCCAGCACCGATTACTGGGTGTTCACTCTCCTGGACCCACGGTACAAGCAAAATCTTTCCACTCTCATCCCTGGAGAGGAAAGAAGTGTGAGAATGCATGAATACCAGCAGGCCCTGGTGCACAAGCTGAAACAGTATTTCCCTTCTGACAGCGCTAGCGGCAGAGTGCGTAGTTCTGCGGGACAAGTAGCGAGGGAGAGTAGGCGAGCAGGCAGCTTGTCCAGCACTGGCAAGGGTACGCTTTACAAGGCTTTTGCCAGCTTTATGTCACCCCAGCAAGACACTGTTACCTGTCCCCAGTCTCGGCAGAGTAGGGCTGATCTTTACAGAAAGATGGTGAGGGAGTACGTAGCTGACCATACCATCGTCCTAAATGATCACACAGCTCCCTACAACTACTGGGTTTCAACATGTGGCACGAACTGGCGCTGTACGCCTTGGAGGTTCTTGCCTGCCCTGCCGCTAGCGTCTTGTCCGAGCGGGTTTTCAGTGCAGCTGGTGGCATCATCACCGATAAGCGTACACGCCTGTCGACTGACAGCGCTGACAGGCTGACGCTTATCAAGATGAATAAAGCCTGGATTTCTCCTAATTTCCAATCTCCACCAGGTGAAGGAAGCTCAACCTGATTAATTTATCCACTCCTCCTCCTCCTCATTTTCCTCCTTCTCCTCCTCTTTGTACAGTAAAGCAGAGGAAACTGGCTATTTTTTGACAGGGCCCACTGGCTCTAGCTATAGTACTTTATGCATTTAATTTTTATGGAGGGCCACCGACCCAGTCCTCTGTTTTAAACAATTTTTGGGAGTGCCACATACAGGCACTCAATCTATTCAATTTTTCTGGAGGGCCACCTACCTGCTCCTCTGGTTTGAAAACTTTTTTGGACTGCCACATACAGGCACTCAATCTATTCAATTTTTCTGGAGGGCCACCTACCTGCTCCTCTGGTTTGAAAACTTTTTTGGACTGCCACATACAGGCACTCAATCTATTCCATTTTCCTGGAGGGCCACCTACCTGCTCCTCTGGTTTGAAAACTTTTTTGGACTGCCACATACAGGCACTCAATCTATTCCATTTTTATGGAGGGCCACCTACCTGCTCCTCTGGTTTGAAAACTTTTTTGGACTGCCACATACAGGCACTACCCAAATTGAATTGTCTCCATAGCAGCCTCCACACGTTGTCTCCATTGCTACCTCCAAAAGTCGTCCATATAGCTGCCTCCATACATCCCTTTATCAAACGAGGTGTGTCAGGCCGAAATTTGGGTTGTTTCCATGGATTCCACATCAAAGTTGTTAACTTTGTCGCCACCCTGCTGTGTTATCCACAAAATACACTGGCAAACTTTTACCATTTACGGATATTATTTCAGCGCTTCTTGCGCATCTGTTTACATTCCCCTCACCCGCCATATCCTAAACTTATAAGAACGCTACTACACTTGATCTTATACAAAAGGTTCTTAGAAGTGCTGTTTGGGGAGTAGCCTAGAGACAGGGGCTTGGATTGGCGAAAGCTCGCCTGGCAGCGGAGCGCCAGCTCCATGCCAAGAACCAACTAACATAGTTTTAACTGCAGCACCTTTAATCTACTACTAGTTCACTGCCTCCATACATGGCCACCTTATCAAACGTGCTGTGTCAGGCAGAATTTTGGGTTGTTTTCATGGCTTCCACAACAAACTTGTTAACTTTGTCGCCACCCTGCTGTGTAATCCTCAAAATATACTGGCAAACTTTTACCATTTACGGATATTATTTCAGTGCTTCTTGCGCATCTGTTTACATTCCCCTCACCCGCCATATTCCAAACTTATAAGAACGCTACTACACTTAACTTGGTGCAGGCTGGGACCGAGTCTGACCCTGGGGCTGGTCATATACTGCCGACGCAGAGGATTGCGGGGCCTACCTCGGTCCAGGTGTTTCAGGCCTACTATGCCTCCTCCTCCTCCCACCCCTCCTCCACCTCCTCCTCCTCCGAATTACCATCCGTGGGCATGGCGCCATCAGTCGGTAGCTCTAGGCACAGCAGCAGTGCCGTCGCTAAGCGACAGCAGGCGGTGCTCAAACTGCTGAGCCTAGGTGATAAAAGGCACACCGCCCAAGAGCTCTTACAGGGCATTCCACATCAAACTTGTTAACTTTGTCGCCACCGTGCTGTGTAAGCCACAAAATATACTGGAAAACTTTTTTCATTTACGGATATTATTTCAGCGCTTCTTGCGCAGATGTTTACATTCCCCTCACCCGCCATATCCCAAACTTATAAGAACGCTACTACACTTGATCTTATACAAAAGGTTCTTAGAAGTGCTGTTTGGGGAGTAGCCTAGAGACAGGGGCTTGGATTGGCGAAAGCTCGCCTGGCAGCGGAGCGCCAGCTCCATGCCAAGATCCAACTAACATAGTTTTAACTGCAGCACCTTTAATCTACTACTAGTTCACTGCCTCCATACATGGTCCCCTTATCAAACGAGCTGTGTCAGGCAGAATTTTGGATTGTTTTCATGGCTTCCATGTTAACTTTGTCGCCACCCTGCTGTGTAATCCACAAAATATACTGGCAAACTTTTATCATGTACCGATATAATTTGAGCGCTTCTTGCTCACCTCCTTTGGTTCCTCTCTGCCACCCATTGGTTTGAAGCCTGAGTCCATTTAGGGTATGTCGCCATGCCACTCTCTAGCCTTCCGCTGCTGCCGCTGCCTCTGCATGCCGTCCCCTATAGTGTCAGGGTCAATTATTGGATGTTTTAGATGCTATCTAGCCTCATTCGGTCACTCTGTCATGGCCATGCTGTTGCCCATAATTTTGGCATAATGGTGCGATTAAGCAGCCTCAGAGGCATCCATGCATGCTGCCCCTGCTGTTTCCTGTCCATTTCCGTGGTGTTTCCATCCTTTTCTGAGGTTCCCAGGTGTTTGGCCAAGCTTCCCTGTGCAGAGCCTTGGTCCCCTTGAAAAATGCTCGAGTCTCCCATTGACTTCAATGGGGCTCGTTACTCGAAACGAGCACTCGAACATCGGGAAAAGTTCGTCTCGAATAACGAGTACCCGAGCATTTTAGTGCTCGCTCATCTCTATTCATTATTCATTAGATAGATAGATAGATAGATAGACAGACAGACAGACAGACAGACAGAGAGATAGATAGATAGATAGATAGATAGATAGATAGATAGATAGATAGATAGATAGATAGATAGATAGATAGATAGATAGATAGATGATAGATAGATATGAGATAGATAGATAGATAGATAGATAGATAGATAGATTTTATATTGCTCTGAACATTTGTGGAATAGCTATAAAGTCCCTGGTTTATTATGAAGGGACGGATGATGGGAGTGAGGGTGCAGAGGTGAACCGCAAACTCATCTCAGATGTCGCCACAATAGAAGCCGTGCAAATGAAATCACTCAAGAGGAAACATTGATTGCAGCGTTATGGCCTCCAGTAAGTGGCGACACGATCATCTGCATTCACTGACTGCGGACTTCATGTTTATTAGATTCCGGTTATTCAGAGATTATATTGCTGGTTTATTCGCTTCTTTGATGGAAACACAAATAGATGTCTGGACATGGACAAAGCCTCTCTCTATTCTCCAGAGTTAATAGTGATCATGATTGTAATACTTTGTAGTCATTTAAGACCCATGTGTTATATTATTACAGCATTACAATGTACCAGTTGTGTTTCAGTTTCAAGATCTTTGCTTGGTGTTGTGGAATGGATACACTGATTGAGGCTTAAAGGGAACTTGTCACCAGGAATGTGATTTTTAGCTGGTGACAGGTTCCAATAGTATATGCTATTCTGATTATAAAATGCTTTTTGTTAGTATTTTGAATCATTTCAGTAGTTTATAATAGTTTATTTTACATTACCTGGCTCCCTGCCAGCAGCATGTGCTGAGCCCTGTGGTTGGGGGAAGCTGTAGCCTGTGTGTGCCTGTGTCAGTTTCCTCCACACTGATGAAGCTCAATCCCCCTCCCCACTTCATGTCATGTGCATTGAGCAGGCAGGGGAGGGAGGAAGAAGTCATGAGGAGAATGAGACACAGACTTCAGCTGCCCCTTCCCCAGGGACTCACCACACTCTGCTGGTAGGGAGCCAGGTGATGTGAAATAAACTTAAATGAAATGATTCAGAATGACAGAAATGTCATTTTTAGCTGGTGACAGGTTCTAGTAGCCTTTACAATGATGATTTAAAAAATGCCTTTGTCAGCATTCTGAATCATTTCAGTAGTTTATAATAGTTTATTTTACATTAACTGGCTCCCTGCCAGAAGCATGTGGTGAGTCCTGAGGTAGGGGGAAGCTGCAGCCTGTACATGCCAATGTCAGTCTCCTCCACACTGATGCAGCTTAATCCCCCTCCCCACTTCATGTCATGTGTATTGAGCAGGCAGGGGAAGGAAGAAGAAGTCATGAGGAGACTGAGACACAGGCTTCAGCTGCCCCCTCCCTAGGGACTTACCATACGCTGCTGGTATGGATGCAGGTAATGTGAATTAAACTTAAATGAATGATTCAGAATAACAGAAATGTCATTTTTAGCTGGTGACAGGCTCCAGTAACCTATGCTATGCTTATTTTAAAAATGCCTTTGTCAGCATCAGGAATAATTTCAGTACTTTAGAAAACTTTATTTCACATTATCTGGCTCCTTACCAGCAGCGTGTGGTAAGTCCTGGGGAGGGCAGCTGCAGCCTGTGTGTTCCCATGTCTCCTAAAGCATTCTTCTTCTCTTCCACTCCATCCTACTCCCTCCTCTGTCTGTTCAAGGCACATTACATGAAGTGAGAGGTGAGAGTTGGATGAGTGTGGAGGAGAGGAGACTGACACAGGCACACATAGGCTAAGGCTGCCCCCTGCCTTGGGACTCACCACATTCTGCTGGCTGGAAACCAGGTAATGTGAATGAAACTTATATAAAGTACTGAAATAATGCAGAATTCCGACAAAGGCCTTTATAAAATCAGCATGACCTAGGTTATCGGAAACCTGTCACCAGCTAAAAATTACATTCCTGGTGACAGGTTCGCTTTAAATACATGATTGATGCAGATTCCACTTCATTTCGCCTTGCTGCAGGAAGGGTATCAACGTACCCCCATTCTCAAGATATAGTAGCGCCCTTATAATTAGTGTCCACAGAAAATGAACAAAATGACAATCTAAGCCCCACTACATCTGTATAATGTGTCATTTATTGTAAACATAGTAACAAATCCTATATTAAGTCTTTTATACACAGAATCCTGGAACTGTGACCCCGGGCGCTGTGATATAATACATCCCTTTGTAACTGGGGGTCGCGGCATCCTATAC
The DNA here is from genome assembly GCF_040894005.1 of Engystomops pustulosus. Taxonomy (NCBI): domain Eukaryota; kingdom Metazoa; phylum Chordata; class Amphibia; order Anura; family Leptodactylidae; genus Engystomops; species Engystomops pustulosus. The sequence goes on from NC_092413.1 coordinate 24,618,264, forward strand.
ACCCCCCTATGTATCTTCATTTACCGCCAGCACTGCTGTAATTGTATTCAACCTCTCAGAACATCATCTCGGTGCTAAAGGACTCAGACTTTGTTTATGCGGCACAAAGGACTGAACACAAGGGTTTATTTTCCTGATCCGCTCTTATTTCCTCCGCGACGTCTCAGCGTGTCATTTGCCGGCAAGACGTTTCATTACAATGATTATTTCATGAGTGTTTACAGATTTCCTTTCATTGACTTGCAATCCTGATTAGGCTCCTGCTCTCTCAAGATTATGGCGGCGACATGATCACATCGACTATGGGGAAAAATTAAATGATGGTATTAGGACTGGATTTCAATGTGTTTCTTAAGTGCTGCGGCGCAGGATGTAGTGCGGCACTTCTTCTCTCTATTTTATGACTCCGCGGGGGCCGTCACTTCTAATTTGGCTACTGACAGTCTCCAAAATCCCCTGTTGTTTGAGACAGAGACAGATATTTGTCCCTACTCATACACATGAATATATGTGTCCTTAATGGGGAGAGGAAAGTAAACTTCTGCAAAACATCTTTGTTAATAATAATAATAAATCAATCACAAATCAATTTGTTAGTTATTCTATATTATGATCAGGCATATTGAAATCCTAGAGCCCAATCCTTCTTATCGGACAGCTGAGATGTCCCCCATACACTTTAGAATCTGGGCCTAATCCATTGACGTTTAAGGAAATTTCTAGGTTGAAATTTTAGAAATTATTTAAAATTTCTTTAAAATTTTAAAATTAGCGATATTGCTCACTCCTCCCCTCTCCATAGAGAAGCGAGCGTAACACTCTGTAACATGGCTAAATATAGGACATGCTCACCGCACCTTGACGGGGGGCGCCATAGGCGTCAATGGAGACCGTTATCCGGCCCCATATGGTATGGCCATATATATTGGTCCCTATTATATTCGTCTGAATGTACCCATAATGTATACCCACCACTAGAAATGTCAAAGGTTATTTGTATCTTGTCCCTACCCCATCATCACAACAGACAGCAATAATAAAAATGATATAAGGGGGAAGATTTATCAGGACTTCTATGACAGAAAACTGGTGTAGAAACTCTGAAATAATTGTAATTGCCAGGGAACCACCAGAAATAATGATTATTTCCCCTAAACGCCCTCTCCACGCCAAGGGGGTATGGAACGGTGTGAAGGGGGGCACACCTGGCAGAGTGGGTCAGAGCCGGGTGTTCCTGCCCCATGCTTGCTTACTTGCCACAGCAAGAGAACTTATACAAGGGAGATTTTCCCTGCAGCATATATTTGTATGGCAGGTAGAACCTGATGTAGAAATAAGCACATCACACCACGGACTGCCGGATACATCAAAAGGCACCGGAGGGGCGGGGCCGGTGTACAAAGCCGGTGCCAGCACTGGGCATACCTGGGCAAGTGCCGAGGCCCAGAGCTGTTGGGTGACCCAAATAAGGCTGAACATAAGGAATCCATGGGGGGATGAGGGGGGCTGTATCTAATGAATCCATAGGGTTTGAGGGGGGCTTATAAAAAAACAACCATGAGGGGGCTGTTTGGTTTGATAAACTAGGGAACAGGAGAATATTTTAGTTTCTGAATTTTTAATGCTGCTTCGTGAGTGCACTACAAAGGGGCCCACTGAGGCTCTGTCGCCCAGTGGCCTACAGAAACCTGGAGCCGACCCTGCCGGTGTATGATAAGTCTCCCCCCATTGTGTCTAACCAATAGTTTAGTTTGTTCTGATTCTATCTGCTCAATGTATATTGCTGAGCAGTAGTCTGTGTAAAGGATTTATAAAACCACTTCTGGACATTGTGTAACTTGTAATCCTGCATTTTCCAGCAGAGTTCCCTTCTGTGGTCTCTGCCTGTGAATTTACAGTCCTCTCTTGGATGGAGAGGATTCCCCTCCCCTTCTCTATCCATAGATTTCTGACATATCTGACATATCAGTGAGCTTTATTCCAGGAAAAGTGCTAGCAAGATGCAATTCAACATATATAACAGAGTGAAAAGCAGATCAGGAGGGAGGAGGATAAGAGCCAAAGTAAGTGGAGAAGGAAGCAGTTTCCTCTAAAAAGATATAACACCGTTTTTTTTAGTCACTTCTGATGTTGATTTATGCAAACTTTGTTGAAAACTTACTGACTATTGAAAGCCGTGTGCTCAGACTTTTCAGAGGTCTCCCCCTCCTCTCCACATCATGAGTCTGTGCAGCAGCTCCCCCCTCCCCACTCCATATGTTGTGTTTTACACCTTTACACTAGATGGATTCTTTTTGGAAACTGAGGAGGTTTATGAGCTGGAAAGCAAAAAAATAGTTTACCTTAATAAGATGTGTTTCATCTTATCTATTTCTTGTTGTAGCTTCTGTCTTTCAAGGCTACATTAGCATTTTGTTTTATAGATAAGTTCAGCATATACTGTACGTCAGGAAAGCTCCGGGTGTATATACTGAGTGTACCCGTACACATATACTGGTAGGTGGGAGCATCTCTTTTGCTTCTGTCTGCACACTATGGGGCTTAATTACTAAGGGTCTGCAGATGCACTTTCGTTGGATTCTCTGACGTTTTTGGGGACTGCACGGCTGTGAAAGGTATTTAACAGGGGATTGTGTCGTATTCGATCAGACTGAGCACAGGATTTAACTTTCAAATTGTGTCGCAAGACAAAGCACTTACATGCACCAGGAAGAAGAAGGTGAACTCCGTCGGACCTGAGCAGGGGAAGCGACACATGTAGGATATCGGGTGCACGATCTTAGTGAATCGCGGCAGATTGCATTATTGTCGGACAATGCACCCCCGTCGACCGGGTAAGTAAATGGGCCCCTACGTGTTGGATCCAGACGCGATGAAAAGACATAGTAAACTGCTTTCCATCCTGCTCCTTCCTACTAAACAAGATGTTCAGCGGAGGCCATAATAGTCTATGGAGGACGGATGTAACATAAGGCATCCTCTTCCTGCCTCTGCTGAGTGTACGCTCTGGGAGGTCCCCAGTGATGTCACAGTCTATGTAAGGGTGGCATCACTGGGGAAACACCCTGAACACTGGCAGCAGCCAATCACTGGCTGCTGCTGATCACTTCTCCGCATTAAGGGCTGAGGGGGTGGGGCCAGACTACGTATCGTGCTGTCAGAGCATACCAGTGGGATATATACGCTTCTCCCCTCCATTGTAAGGACACATTGGGACATGGTGTGGATTATCAGTACATCATCAAATCAGGTTATTATTTACACATTTGTTTGCAGATTGTTGACCTGTAACACACGGATCTAAATACATAATCACCATAGTCTCAGTGTTTGTATATGGCGGCTCAGGCCTGCGATCAGTTCATCCATAATGCAGCACGCTTGCTCTTCTCATATTCACAGATAAATCCGCCAGGCCTTATAAACTATTTAGTGTTGTCTGTGGGAAAAAAAAAGACAATTTGCAAACAAAATACTCGAGCGAAACCTATTTTTGGCTGATTCCGACAAAATCTTTTGAGGCTGTGTATTCATGCGGAAATGTTCCTGTGTCTTAATGAATACATGATGTCCTTCTGCTTGAGTGTGGATGAGTTTTAGGACCCAGGCAATTTTATTAGGAGAGTAGAACAGATGGATTCATTATTCGCTACGTAACCGGACCGGTTCATCCATATTTTTCCATTTTATACTAATGTTGTTTTAGGAAGAAAAGAAGTACAACAATAATCTGGTGTCCTGCATGTAAGTAAAAGTAGAGTCTATCATACGGGGGAGGGAAGTGCTCAGCATAAGGCTGACGGATAATATTTGTATTGATGAAGATATTTTCATGTATAAACATAACTTCCACCAACTCCAAATTTTGTCTTCTTTAATAGGCTCCGCTCCGCTGATTCTGACCCAGATGGAATTTTTCCTGTAGCCCTCACCGTTCCTGGCGCTGTTATTTCCAGCAACCAATATGCTAATTATCTCTTTACTGTCAGGAGGGCGGTCCTTAAAGACCGTGTAACAATTATAGAATTTATAGATCCCCTGGAAGATTTCATAAAATGCGCTATAAGAGGTAATTGCACCCACCTACCCCATGTCAACCAATACCCTGCATAGACGAGGCCTCCCAAAACAGCAAATGTGTCTGGTTTGGCTTTCTAGGCCTATTAAAAGGTCTCACACAAACGTATAAGGGTACATTCAGGGTCAGCTACAGGTTTCAGTAGGCCCCTGGGAGGCAGAGCCTCAGTGGGCCCCTTTGCAGTGAACCCACATGGCTGCAATAAAAATTGAGAAACTAAAACACTCTCCTGTCCTAAAATATTCCCTAGTTTATTATCCCAAACAGCCCCCTCATGGTTATTTTATATAAGCCCCCCTCACACCATATGGATTAATTGTATACAGCCTCCCTCACCCACATGGATTCCTTATGTACAGCCTTATGTGGGCCCCCCATGAGCTCTGGGCCCCTGGCACTTTCCCAGGCACACCCAGTGCTGGGTGTATGATTATCAGTGTACGATATTCCCCCGACCACTTGTTACATCGGATATATCAGGATGCTCCGCCGGCAAGGCAGTCCTACGCTTGCTCTCACTTGGGGTAGAATTGCGAAATAACCTACACCCAAATGGACAGGAACAACCGGGTGTGCGCCCCTTTAAGCACCTCCGCACTGCTTGGTTCGGAGTTGGAATAAGGGTGGAAATACATGCCATGAATGACTCCTATTTCAGGGCTGGTATGCCAGATTTCATGTGAACAAACCCTAATAAATCTTGTCCATAGTGTAACTTTGATCCAATAGCTACAGAATACTTGCATTACATAATATGGAACAGAACAGAGCTCTGAAAAGTTTAACATTTCTCAACAGCCATTGATTTTAGTAAGGCGTGGCTTATTGCTGGAGTGACTTGTTGGGATTTCATTAGTAAGGTGAAGTTTGGGGCTTGAAATTTCCAACATAGAAAGGATTCTGGCCATTTTAAAACTTGGCAGCCTAGAGGGCGCTATAGAGCTCACTGTATACTTCATTCACACATATCACTTTACTACCTGCCTCTGGAGCTCCCCCTAGTGGCAGGAAACTTAGAGATTTACAGTACTTTAGACATATGCTTCACAGCAACATTAGCATTGATTGTTTCAAAATGCTTACCCTAGCCACTGCTGAGATAAAGGAGATCTTCCAACTTTTAAAACATTTCAGAAGTAAAAAAAAAAATACTACAAATATAAATTCTATAGTAAACTCTAAGAAAGCCATCATCATAAAGATGCAGCCTCACCCACCATGTAAGAATGTATACATAAAGTGAAACTTTGCACAATACCTTTCACAATACCTTTCCCTTTTCCCCAACGATCAGTCATAGTTGAGAAACTTTTATTTTAGTTTTTTTATGCATATTAGGTTCTCTGTGCACTAAGGACAGGGCAATGACGGGGGTTGGATAACGACGGTAGGTGGCACCTCTTTTCTTCTTTGTAGGGTGTCATTGAGCAGCATAAAAAGAAGAAAACAGGTGCACCAGCATATATGGCCCCTCCCCTTGTGCACTGCAAAGTTCATTTGCATAAATTGTTTGCTTCTGAAAAAAAGAAAGTCCTCCCTTTTTGAATTTGATATTTTTACAAATCAAAGCATACTAATAAAAGAACATCTAGTCCGTAGAAGATCTGAAAATTAGGTAAATACAAGCTAAGAAGAAAAAACAACAATCAACAGATTCCAATATGTCATTTCTTATGTAGCAAAAACTAGGCAGAAATCTATAAGCAGTTGGTGAAAAATTGAGTACTGCTTCCATAAGAAGAATGTATGTAGGAGCTTGAGCTGTTATAATTCTGTGATTGTTTGATCATCAGCAAGTGTGACCATCTCTATAAGTGCACAAGTTTTGTCAGTTTACTGGTCTGGCACAATCAGGCTTGTTTTGAGCGAGCACAAACTCCTCATAACTTCCAGAGTCCAGTATTGGGTAATAGCCTGGGTCCATCAGAGATTCTCTGGTGTCCCAGTCCACCACTGGCTAATAGGAAGGTGAAGATTTGGGCTTGTTTGCAACTACAGGACCTGGGCACCTTGCAGTCATTGAGACAAATATAAACCTCTCTGAGTACCAAGCCAATTGTAAGGGTATATATCCAACATGTTAAGCTTGGCCAATGCCGGGATCATGTAATAGGACCTTATACAGTCCAGATGTCCTGACATTATAAGACCTTATACAGTCTTATAATGTCCTGATTAAAAATGAGCCGACCCAAAGTGTAGGTTCTTGTTCAGGCACATTCCTCCTGTCCTGGAAAACTTGCCATGTCTATTATTTCCATGGCCTGGGTGTCCTACACTTCGGGCCCACTCATCTCTAGTTCTGATATATAAAATCGCAGAATCAATCTTTTTACCTTAATATAATATATATAATAATAATATAATATGATGGGCTCCCTGTAAGGATTGACGTTTACTCTGCAGCTTGGATTGAAGTGAAACACACGGCCAAGTGTGGTCCTTTCTTATGAATATATGTAACAAATTTATAACAATCAAAGCGAAACAAAAGAAAATGCAGCCAGTAAAACAAAAACACCTCTTTTTGTATTTTTTTTCTTTGTATTTTTCTTTTTTTACAAATATCATTTGATCCTTTTTTTTTATATCTCTTTTAAATAGCACTTTTACAGCAATATGTTGTAATCATGCACAAAATAATAACCAATTATATGTGGAAAGCATTCTCTTAGTTGCATATTCATTCCATCAAGCACTTTGTGAATAGCAAACACAACAAAAAAAAAAAATAAGATTTTTTTTTTTTTTTTACAGATCTCATATATTCTATATCAACAAAATGAAGATGCCTTTAAGAAAAAAAAAATATGTTTCCTTTACCCCAAGTAAATAGTATCTTTAAAAAATGTACAAAAAGAGCATTGCAGGTATTAAAAATGATATTTTGTGCTTTTGCATGCCGTTAAGTTAAGATAAGGACCTGAAATCTAGAGTTCATGTCGTCGATATATCGCTCTGCAATAGTCGGGTTCTCTGTGACATCTGTAGTTATAGCAAAAAAAAAAAGGAAAAAGAAAAATAGAAATACATCAAAAATTTAATTCAATAAAATTGCATTCAGTTTCGAGTAGTAGGAAGTCCAAAGCACTGGTTCTTGCTGCTTGAATACCTGTTACACAAAGAAATATTATTGTGGTTTTATATTTGCTGACCAAATTTTTTTAAATTCTGTATATTTTTACTGCATTTTGAATTCATTTTATGGACTCATTACTATTGGGTTTGTACATGAAGTGGAAACTGGCTGCTTTCCTCCACAAACAGTGCCCCACTAGGTCGTATCTGGTATTACACTTAAAAATACTAAAACAAACTGTCAATGGGTTTCTTGGAGAAAGCAGCCATATTGTCCTAAGCCCAGACAACCCTTTGCTAGTTTCACTTTCCTAAAAACTGACCAATATTTCCAATACATAATTTATTAGTACCATGCAGTATTGTTTGAAGGGTGATGAAACTGAATCACATGCCAGTATAATGTAAAGTCAGTTTACTTCTATGTATGGTTGATGGTCTACTTGTGCCTGGAGTCTATGGTGGCACTCGGAGATTCTGCAGTATTGTAGCATTGTAGGCTGTATCCATATGTGGCCACAGTTGGCCATCGCATTGCCACCCTAGAAGCGATGCTGTTGTTGGACCACCATCAAACTTGAATCGCATCATATTATAGCCTTGTAATGGTCCACTGATGGAATAATAATGGAATCTGTGTAGAACTTAAAGGTTTAATCTTTTGGTAATATGGTGGTGGACATGAATTTTTAGTATGGTTTATCATTGATCATAATATTGATGCTCAATGCTTAGGACAGGCCATAAAAATTTGTGTGTCAAGAATCGCTACTATTCAGCAGAATTATGTGGCTACAATTCTCAAACGTTCCACTATGTTTAAAGGTTCAGCACCATACATATGGTTGTTTTATGGTGCCTAGAGATTACGAGAATCTAGATCACTTTTGGACTGACATAATACTTATCTACTGTACAATCCAACAAGAGTCAGGGGATTAAGACCACCATGGGCCCTGGGCTGTATGAATATTATGGCCCCTACAAGTCTGGAATCACTTCCTACATATGGTACTAGAATCAAAATTTGTGAAGAATGGAGGATGTGTCCCTTCTGCCTACTGTTTTAGGACCTTTGGAGGACATTCAAAGGTCCTGAAATGGTTCTTGTGTACATGTGCATTGAGAGCAGGAACATATGTACAAGGATATCAAAGGTGAATTTGGTAATTGTTTTGGGCTTGGGCCCCAGGTTACCACCCAAACTGTCTGAGTGAATGATGCCTAGTATGAGCCCACTGCATTATTCACAGTGCACCCAGGACCCCATGATCTTGTGATGACTAAGGAGTCAACTGCGCCTGAAAAATTTTTACTATTTAGGGGGTAGAGGATAAGAGTTATGAGTTGGGAAATCATTTTTAGTATAGGCTATCAACAACAACATGTAAAGACCATTTTAAAGGGAACCTGTTACCACATATATTACAAATTCAGCTAGTGACAGGTTCTCATAGAGCCCTATTCACTAAATCACACCCTTCATTTAGCTAAAAATAGTTTCTCTCACATCCCCATAAAATGTAATTTTTTGTCTTACATGGCATACAGTCAAATCCTCAGTGAGTCAGAGGGTGTGTGATCTCCACTCCTCACACATTTAGTGGGTCGTTTGCCCACTAAGATTATATGTATGTATCTGATCACATGAAATCACAGCATGCCTCCATGGGAGAAGTAGAAGTCCATGGAGGCTGCTGTGATTTCATGTGATCAGATACATACATGTGGTAGATTTTGAAAATGTTAGGGTAAAGGACCTTAGATTACATCACTCTGGTCACATAACATGAAGTGCTGAATGGTAAGAATGAGGCATTGGGAGGTGTAGAAATGAGTAAGGACACTTCCCCTCTGACTCACTGAGGATCTGACTGTTTGCCAGGTTAGATTACAAAGTTGATTTTATGGGGATATGAGGGAACTCATTTTAGCTAAAAGAAAGGTTCTATGGGAACTTGACACTAAGTGAATTTGTGAAAAATGTGGTGACAGGTTTACTTTAAGGGAAGGAAAGGGAATACCAAAGGGGCCAAAATTGGTTCAAATTTAAAAAAAAAGCAAAGTTATAACCAAGATTTCTACCCAGGTCCTAGCCACTATTGGTTTTGTGGTCCCTGTCTGAATGCGCTACCCAGCCAATCAATGACCAGAGCATGGGCCCACCTTGGAGTATCAGCAAAGTAAGCACTACTATGTTTTTTCCCGTGTGACAACCCGTACTGCTGAACGCAAGATTGTGGCCAAACAATGGTGTCAACAAGGAACCAGAGGCACATGCCACAGGAATTGGGCTCCAAACATTCCCTTTAAGGAGGTATTGACTCTGATGCATAAGATTAGACATGAGGTGAATAAATGAAATAATTATTCAAGTCTTAGCAAATAACTCCGGGAAAGTTGACACCGACCAGCAGAGAGATTACCTGATCTCTTCCAGCCACTGACTTAATCAAAGTGTATTGAATGGAGGATGTGTATTATAAATCTTTATGACAAGCCACAAATAAAATTAATTTCCTCTTACACCGCCGCTCTCCGCTACTACTTATAAGCCGCATTTGTTCTCTGTCAACATTTCTGCTTGTTCATAGGCCTCAAATTAATATGTTAATGGAAATGATATTACATACGACCCATTCATCAAGCCCCCGACCTCATCACGACGCTTTTATCTCCTCTCCATGCCACCAACCATAACATTAGTCTTTCAAGAAAGATGATAAGATGATGGAAATGGAAAAAGGTTCTGAGGAAAAGCAGCTGCAAGTATTTCAATAGACCACAGAGGAATATTTAATAGGTCTCTATTATTTAACAGGTAAAATACTCCTCTTCATAGTCCTGAAGAAGACACAGCATCTGACTGCCCAGAGTCAGGAGGCCTCTGATACACATGGAGGGTACAAGCTAATATATATCTGTAGTGACAAGGATGGCACAAGGGGTAGGTGACTGCCTGGGTGGTTGAGGTGGAGGGTATATACAGTGCCATTCCTAGGAAAAACAGAAAAAAATGTATATGGATTAAGCAGCCTCTTCCTATGACAGGAGGACCCAGGCCCGGCGCCAGCACCCGGCTTACCCAAACAAGTGCCAGGGCCCAAGGGTGCTAAAGGGGCCTACTCAAACACCAAAATAAAATTTCAGCCCCAGATCAATTGTGCCAGTGTCACTTTAAGACGCTAGTACAAATGATCACCATCTGGTCTCGAAGCAGCGCTCCACACTTTACACAACGGCTCTGAAGCTGCCGCACATAATGATGTCATCACATCACGTACAGCGGGTGCATGCCACAGAAAGAATGCGTCTGCTGGGTCTGCTTCTGGTGGAGCAAGGAAAGGTGAGTTTTTATTTTTTCCCAGAGTGGTGGTGGTGGGGCAGTGTTGCTACCGGAGGGGGCGGGGGTGTGAGGACAGTGTGGCTACCGGAGGAATGTAAGGACAGTGTGGCTTATGGGGGACAGTGTGGCTTATGGGGGCAACAGTTTGGCTTATGTGGGCGACAGTGGGGCTCATGGGGGGGACATTGGGGCTTATGTGGGGCAGTTTGGCTTATGGGGGGATACTGTGGCTATGGGGGCGGTGGGAAAGTGTGGCTACTATGGGGGAAGGGAGTGCGCCAGGATGTGAGTTTTCTAAAAAGAGGCCCACTAAGCCTCTGTCGCCCAGGGGACTACGTAAACCTGGATCTGGTTGTGGAAGGACCTTCATGACATCATCAAAGGTCCATCAGCAGGAGTAAATTAGCATCTACAATTTACTGGTGGGTCTACAAGAACTGTAGTGATGTCAGGACCATGTGGTCAAGAAGGAAAGGAGCCCCCAACTCCGCCACCATCAAGTGATGATGATAAAATGTTTATGAATAATTTCCTACTTATTCCTGTGCTTTGACCCAAATGAATCTCAAATCTGACTGCTTGGGAAGCAGTATCATTAACAGTGTGTCACATGCTTCACTGTTTATGGGAGAATTTTCTCTTCAAATTGTATTCTGTAATTGTAACCCATAAGGCTACAAATAATTGAATGCAACAAAAGTCAATATAATTAATCACAAAATGGAGCTTAAATAGAGTTATCTCCAGGATGACGACCACAGGATACTACAACTCCCATGATCCCTCAGTTCTCAGCTTCTCCCTCTCATGCTTTCCTCCCAGTGATAATCTAACAAACATTCCTGCTTTGTTACCATAGTAATGATGTGTGTAACTGCCATCACTGCACATTACCTCACTGAGATGACATCTCCATTTGAAGATTAATTATGCTTAGGTTGGATTCAGACGGCCGTTGCCCGCTGTACCGTAGCACGATGGGCACACGGCGGTGCACGGGGAGAGGAGGAGAAGGTGAGCACTGCACACCCCGGCACCTCTCCATAAGGATATGTGGCACATGGCCTATCTTTTCACGGGGTACGGAGGGCTACGGTGCCGCACATGTACCGCTGTGCGCCCATTGCAGTCTATGGGGGATGTATATCGGCCGTATATATACGTTCCCCGTACGGCCGTCTGAATGTAGCCTTATTCCTGGAATACCCCTTTAAAGAGGACCTGTCGCCTAAATTTTCGGCACTAGGAGCTGCTTACTTTAGTAAGCAGCTCCTAGTGCTTGATCAAACGCTGCAGTGTTATAGTGATAGCGTTACCGGAAACCTCCGGTAACGCTATCAAACACTGTGGCGGGTACAGTGTAATCATCTGACCGCTCACAAAGCTGTCCGATGTATTCATGAGGGGGTGATCCGAGGCGCTGCCTCTTCCCGGAACCGCCCCGCTCGCCCCATAGGCCGGCAGTGACTGCCGCGCGCTAGGCGGCAGTCACCTCCCCTAGCCATGCCCCAATCCCACCCCCTCATGAATATGTCGGACAGCTTTGCGAGCTGTCCGAGAATTACACTATACCCTGCTGCAGTGTTGGATAGCGTTACCAGAGGTTTCCGGTAACGCTATCACTCTAACACTGCGGCGTTTGTTCAAGCACTAGGAGCTGCTTACTTTAGTGCTGATAAATTGGGTGACAGGTCCTCTTTAAACCCACCTCAATAGTATTTTTCTTCTTTAGAAGCATGTCTTGGTCCATAGAACTATATTTATATATTCCACTACATTCTTTAAGTCAGAGATAAAATAATTTTTTTTTTCTTTTTCTAATAATGAAAAATTCAACCATGCAAAAAAAAAACCAAACAAACCCCTGAAAGTCAAATAAATGAAATTAATGGTTAACAAAATGACTGAACCAACAATAAAATAAAGTTCAACTTTCAAAAAATAAATTAATAAATTACCGTGAAATACATGAATAAAATGTGCAAAACAACAACAACTAAAAATGGGACATTTTGGGCAAAAAAAAGTTGAATCAAAATGATTAATCAGACTCTTATAGAACCGCTAATAGTAACATGGTTGGTTAAATATCTGATTCTGTAAGAAATGACACGTCCCCGCACGGTGCTGTTAGCAATGTCTGAACAATCACCCTTGTTCCGTAGATGTGGGAGCTTCAGGTCTGATAAACAGCCCGGTCTCCCACCTGTCTCTCGGCATGAGCGTCATCATCTTCCTATAGTACAACCTACAAATTCATTTCATTACTGTGTAAACCGGAGCAAATCTCAGAGCAAGAGAGAAGATCCTGAAATGAACTCATCCTGAAGAACACTGCAAGATGAAAGACAAGTCCAAAAGAATCAATGAAACACAATGGGGCTTATTTACTATGGGTCCGCGATTCCGTCGGGTGTCGCAAATATTTACGATGTGCGCCGAATTGCCCCGGTTTTTGGCGCACACGATCGGATCGTGACGCATCAGTGCCGGCGTGCATGCGACAGAAATCGGGGAGCGCGGCCATCGGACAACCCGACGGATTTGGACAAACCGCGGAATTTAAAAAAGAATTGTGTCACAAAATCAAGCACTCACATGCACCAGGAAGAAGAAGGTGAACTCCAGTGGACCTTGGCGCAGAAGCGGCGGATGCAGGAACTCGGGCACACGGGCTTAGTGAATCGCGGCAGACCCAAATCATCGTCGGACAACGCATCGCGGGATCACAACGGGACCGGGTAAGTAAATGTGCCCCAATGCGCCACATTTACTAAGTCCCTTAGAAACAAGATAGTTGTCCTTGGATATGACCATCCCCAAACTCTGGCAGCGGCAGCCACAAATACATTGGGGCAGATTTACTTACCCGGTCCATTCGCGATCCAGCGGCGTGTTCTCTGCGGTGGATTCGGGTCCGGCCGCGATTCATTAAGGCAGTTCCTCCGACGTCCACCGGATTTTTCTGAATCCGTCGGGTTTTTCGTTCGGCCACGCCCCCGATTTCCGTCGCGTGCATGCCAGCTCCGATACACCACAATCCGATCGCGCCAAAATCCCGGGGCAATACAGGGAAAATCGTAACACGTCGGGAAAATGCGAATCGGGCCCTTAGTAAATGAATCCTGTCTGATTCCCTGGATTCAGCGTTCATTACCACAGGACATCGGTAGGACATGCAGTAACTCCTGGTTGTAAGGAAAAACTATCTGTTTCTTTGCACCATTACTCCAGCAGTGATGGTCGTATCCAAGGACAACAATCTCGCTTCTAAAAGACCATATGACTACATTCATGGGAGATTATCTTCACACATATCATTTTTTTTTAATAACATTCAATTGAAGTTGAATTCAATTAAATGTCAATGCCCAGACGAGAATAACCCTTTAATCTTATGTATCTATATTAACCAAAAAAAAAATCCATACTAACTCTCCCCTATATCTATCCATAATGAATATTTCTCCAATTAAAACTATAAAAGAAAACCTTTCTTTCATGGTAAATGGTGAAGATTTGTTCCTTTGAGATAACTTTCCTGCAGCTGTACTGGAAATGGATATTTGTAGCTAAATTAATTATAGAGTTGTGTTTTATGATAAAGCGAATGTGCTGACATGAACATTACGATGGGAATGTGACAAATACCTCATATGTAGTTTGCAGATTTTTAGTAGGAGGGAATCACATATCGAGCAAAGGAAACCTGGAGCAGAAGGTAAAGTACAGTCTACAGAAAGTGTCTGGGAGTTGTCTGGTAACCAGAGTAATATTTTAAAGGGAATCTACCACATGGATGCCATATTTTACACCAAATACCCTTGCACACTACTGTGTGTTTCCTGAAACAAGATCCGGTCTCATTTGAGGAAAATCTGCTTTTTATTATGCAAATTATGCAAAGGAGCCTCAGGGGCTCCTGTCTATGCCACAGAAGGTCCGGGTTCTGTCATCTGCTAATTATTCATGCCTCTTTTTGGCGTTACTGCCCGCCTCCGCCCACCCTTCGACAGAGAGCCAGTGATGTCAGACAGAGGCAGAAGGGGCTTCTGTGATGTAGACGGGAGCCACTGAGGCTCATTTGCATAACTTTGAAAATATGTTTTTCTCTAAAATGAAGCCATTAGAAGAACAAGGAAGAACTGAACCAGTTTCAGGACAGAAGTGTGCTTGGTGTACAATACTGCATCTATGTGCTAGATTTCCTTTAATTCTCTTAAAAGGGCAGGACCTTGATTTGTATGGAAACCATCTACCGGTGGCTGTGATGAGGCTTCCTTTTTTAGCATGTTACTAGGGGAAAATTCTGCCAACCATATAGTAGTTTATAGTTTCTTGTGTTTGTGATGTTTTTGGGATACATTACAATAGAAACCATTTACTGTACATGGGCCAAGCCTTCAGCTTTTAATTAATCCGTAAAAGCCCTAGTGCAGTGGTGGCGAACCTATGGCACGGGTGCCAGAGATGGCACTCTGAGCCCTCTATGTGGGCACCCAGGCCATCACCCAGAACAAAGGTCACCATTCAGGACTCCTCCTCCTGCAGTCACAGGCAGCCCAAAAAGTGCCGTGTTCAGCACTATTTTATAGAGACTTGAAGTAGAGGAGGAACAAGAAGGTGTGGACAGAGCTGGATTATCATTGAAGCCCCTCCTCAGTTCCTGTGATTCATCCAGTTAAGGGGACCTTAGATGGAATTTCTCCATCTTTCTACTGTATTGGTGTCTTCAGGACGCCAATACGTTCAAATCTGTGACACAGCAGGGAGCAATAAGTTACTTTAAATTGGCATTTGGCACTTTGGCAAAAATATGTGGCTTTTGTTCATGGTTTGTGCACTCAGTCTCTAAAAGGTTCGCCATCACTGCCCTAGTGGGTAGGGCCATAAGTAGGGAAGACAAGGAATGCACCCGGTTTCCTGGAGCACCGTCTTTGGTCACAAGTTCTGGGGTTTCACAGGACCAGTTTCAGCCAATGAGTAGCCTCCTTAGACTTGGGGACAACAAAGAATGTGATATTCCATGGTCGGTGGGAGGCCACTCATTGACGGAAGCAGGTGCGGTGGACCCCCTTGAACTCCCATCCGGAAGCAGTGTAGAAAACTGTACTTTCTAGAGTGAAGCGCGAATTGGGAGCCAAAACAGGGTAAAGATGTTTCCTTATTTATAAGCCCCACCCTGCCCAGCTCCCTAGGGGTATCAAGTCACATAATTTGTAAAATTGCTACTCTGACACACACCCACTAGTAAGGATATTCCATACCACATATTGGGGGTATTTATCAGGGCTTCTGCACCACGGCAATGAAATAATCGCAAATGCTAGCTAATTTGCTTTCTGATACATCAAAAGGCCAGAGCTTTATTGTGTATCTGGCTCTGTTTGTGGGGCTATCATAACCCCCATTGTCTTTTCTTGATTTATAGTGATTCTATTAATGTTGTATTTTTACAATGTGTAGTGGTCCAGGTTGTATGGGGTATCAGTAGACGGTGCTCCACCTGAATGGACTATCCTAGTACCGTCTACAATAACCATAGGGCTATGTTATTTAGTATTAGATGGCTGTAATGGGTGATAATTTGTTCAAGAGAGGCCTGGAGACATTTCTGGAGAGCAATAATTTCACATCGTATGGGAATAAAACTTTTTCTAAGTAATTTCTGTTGATCCAAGAAGTTATTCTGATCGGGAAGAGGTCGGGAAGGATTTTTTCCCTGCTTTGGGCCAAATAACATTATCCTTGCAGGGTTTCTGCCTTCTTCTGGATCAACACAGTATAATTTAATAGGTTGGATTTCATAGACTGCTGATGACACTGAAGCATGATGAGGCTACCATTTTTGGAACAGATAAGATCACATCTACAGACGAGACACGGTTTGCAGGCTACACCAGTCTTTTCCTCCAGGACTTCAAAAAAATCAAGGTTCATGAAGAAACAAGAGAACAGTGATCATTTGAGGTTCTCATAGTAAATTCATGTTTTGTAACATAAAGGGAACATAATACATTGGCAGAACCAAAACACTCCATGGAATATTGACTCATCCAGAGAGTGACAAGGCCCGAGGGTGGGATGGCGTAATAGTATTGGTCCATTTAGGCAGACAATAACATGAGAATGAGAACAAAAGGGATTATAAAATTATCTAAAGGTACAAGTATGATGGCCATAATGTGATCAATTGCAAAGTAAGGGCATCCAGATCCAGAATCCAGATCCAGATCCAGAAACCAAGAACCTGTTACATCTCCACTGAAAACAAACAACAATCTATAATACACTGAGAAATAGCCCATAATTCCACAACTGGACCAAAAAATAGGCATGCCCTATGTTACCACAATTTGACCCGATGTATACAACCTATCCATATGCAGAACCAGAGGCCAAGGATACAAGGGGTATTTTTGGATTGGATTTCAAGTAGGACAACCCCTTTCCCTAGACTGAGTCTTTTAGGTTGAGGTAGAGCAAGGTTCTAATTTATTTTTGGGATGTATGTGAACAGAACATTTGCCACAAAGACCTTTAGAAGATTCCAAATACATCCAATGACTTAAGGCACCTTTGTATCTTACCACATTGATGACTCAGACTCTGGATGGATGTGGTGAACGCAATGGAAAAACTGATGTTGATGGATGGGAAGTTTGTATTTTTAAAAGAAAAGTTTGATCATTTTGGTCCACGGATTAGGCACCCACCATCCTTAACAACCAATGGTCAAAGTGTAAGATCTGCAACAATGGTTAGAGAGTTCTGGCATTGGCACCTGGCAAGGTCGGGCAAATATATATATATATATATATATATATATGGGGAACTACAACTCCTACCATATTGACCGCCCAAACAGTGCCTTAAAGTGTCCCGTAGACAGCCATAAATAGCATTGCCGTAGAAGCATACACTACACAACGTCACAAGCTGTAAGTTGGCTTCATTGCATGTATTTATTTCGAAGCTGAGAAAACTGTAATAACCTTAAAATATAACACTTTTGTCTAAATTTTCTTCTGATATAAAATGACAAAACTCTGTATAATTCATATAATCATAGATCATCTATGGCTTCAGAACCAGAACATTCCCATTCGCCACGAAGCCTCTTCCACTGAGCTCCGGCCATATCCTACGCGCACAGCTGATATGGAGAACCCGCAATGCGACTTTCTTAAAGCTATGAGCAATTGTTAAAAAAAAAAAAGATAGACATTCAATAGCGGACGAACTCATGTTTTTCACCTTTTCACAGTCAATTTAGCTAAACAACGTAAACATATCAAGTTTTGCCTGAGAGGATCGAAGTGATTGTTTCCCTTTATGCATGAGATGCCCGAAGATGTTGATGAAATGGGAGAAATCATTTCAGTGCAAATAAAATGGGTGTTTCAATGATTTTTGGGGGATCCAGGGTTTGGTTTTTTTTAGCCTTTTTTTGTTTTTTTTTATTAAAAATGTTAATGAAAATATAGAAATTTAAAGACTCTACCTAGAATCACTCGTTTCTGCCAACCTATTGTTCATGATGGCTAAAGCTCCGACCCCTCCTGAGAAGCCGTTTTGTCTGGTGTTGATGCACACAGTCCTAGGGTATCCATTGGCTGTTTCCGATAACTGCTTCTGTAATATGGCAAGTGACACCTTATTAGATGCTGTGAGGTCCCTCATGGAGATCATCTCCCCAGACAACCTCCTTCCTTCTGTATCACTATCATAGTTTCCATCCGTCTCCATCGACAACTTGTTCCTGCGAAAACGAGATCCAGGAGTGATGGCGTTTCGGCGTCCAAGACGCGGGTTTGATTTATGGCACTTATTACAGCATCGGCACCTTAATTTTTTAAGAATCCAGTTTAAAACTTGCTTGATTACAATCGATATGACGTTAAAAAGTGAGTAAATGCAACAAACACCCAAAAGTAGAAACATAAAATTTCCAAACCTGTATAATCCCTGATATTTGTACACAGCGTTTTGGCTGCTCACCAGATCTCCAAATCCAATGGTGCTAAAAGTGACAAAACAATAATACAAAGAATCAATGTAATTCCACCCTTCCACCGGGGTATACATGGCTGATGCACAGCAAGAGAGGGTAATAGCAAAGATGCCTAATATTAGCATGACGTGGTAAACCGATGGCTTCCAACCCACAAGGCTGTCAACTTCTGATACAGATGAACCTCTCCGAACCGTTGGAGGTAGAAGCCCGTTTCTCCGTAGTTGCCTTTCGTGACAAGCTTTCATCACAAATGCCAAGAGCGATATTATCCTTTCCAAAAAGAGGTTGAAAAACAAGATTGTTCCAGCACATCCAAACAATCCGTAGAAGATGAGGAACACTTTTCCTGCTACAGTGGCTGGCGTGGTCATTCCAAAACCTGTCATGGAAATAACAAATTGATAGGTTAGAAATTTTCTGAAAATGTACAAAATTTTTACAAAAAATGTAACCTTAGTTTTATTATGTTCTAATTTTCTGGTCTTGCATTAGAAATTTTTGTAGCAAAGATGCCCTTTAACAGATACCTTTTACCACCTCTCCCACCTCTCCAGTTGTTTGTAATCTTTAAAGGGAACCTGTCATCAAGAACAGGCACAATAACCCTTACTCACCCCCCCCCCCCATCCCAATGTGCCTTTTTAGAATGGTGCAGCAGAGGTGTCCCAGCTTAAATCTGCCTCCTCCCACTATTTTTCTGCCTTTGTCTACATTGGTCCTTCCCATTGGTGCCTGACTCTTCCCACCACCATGTGGTGCCACCCATAGCAGGGTGAGTTTAATGGTTAGAAGATCTGCAGTTTCCCACACAGTGCTTCCTGCTACATACACCATCCAGTGAGAGGGACCACATGTAAGGACAGGAAGTAGACTGGTTGAGGACTTCCTGTCTGTTCAGGCCTAGATTTGAAAAGACACTAAGTTGTCAATCAAAAAAGCGAGGCGTCAATCACCAGCAACCTGGAGCGGACATTACTCTTTTTTTATTCTGAATATGACTCTTCTAGACTAATTTGGACATGAGAAATAATTTTATGATATATAGGGAGGACTTTTAGCCCTTTACCAAGAAGTATAACTAGTGTGAGTAGTCAAATTTCTGGTGTCAGAAATATTACTCCACTGATTCTAGCGTGGTCAGTTTTTTTCCTTTAACCCCCTACGGTTCCCAAGAAATCAGTGCAGATAATTTGGCACCCAAATTAGACTTTAGTACCTGGTGGACCATTTGGGGGTTGGAGCAGAAAAAGGAACTCAACAAAACATAAGGCTATAAGAAAAGATGCTCTCGACATTTTATGGGATGTCATTATTTCATATAACAACTAATCTGTTGAGGTAGAGTCCTCTTTAAGTGGGGATACTTACAACACCAAAGAACCCATAAAGAAGAGCAGCAATTTTCATGTTAAGAGATATAGAGACAGTAATTTGAGTGATATTGGATACTCTACGGGCAGGTTGGGAGGTGTTGGTGGCCATTGGACCTCTGCAGCCAAACATTGGCTTTGGTGGTCCTCAGTGACCCCTTTTAAGCGCAGACTTTACATTCCAGTTTTTGTTTCTATATTTGATCCCTGCATATGTTATGAGGCATAATCTCACTCAATGGTTCTTTATATCTCCATTTACTCCTGTATAAATGATCCATTTGTCTTTCCTTTTTTTTTCCCTTTCTATTTTACAGATAAAAGTTGGAACAGAATGAAAGTGACAGAGCTCGGCAGTCTGGGTAATGTACCCTTACACTTTATTATTTATTGGGCCTTTATAGGCTTCCAATGGCCTTGAAGCTATAATGAGCCAGGTTTTTACTGTGATAATTTCCCTCCACAAAGGACACGCATTCATACAGAGGCTGAGAGCAATGTCTGAACAAGTCACAGGGACCCTCGTAACTTTAATACTTTCATATCTCAGAGCCTCTGGGAACAGACGGGTGAAGGATTAAAATTCTAGTTTTCTACTAAAGATTTTAAAATTAGAAAAGATTATATAATAAAAGAAAAACAAAAACTACTAAAACAGTTTAGTTTCATATTTTGTAAAAATGAGCATATCGGGGCACATTTACTTAGAAAGACGGAAACTGCACGTAAAGTGCTATTACCATGTAGATTGCAACCGATTCATTAAGACCGTGCGCCAGAAATCTGTCACTTCCCAGCACTGCTCAACTTTTTTGTGGTGCACCTTTAACAAAGGGCGTGCAACACAATTTGCATGTTAAAAACGGCGCTCGGTGCAAAGCCCTTAATAAATGTGCCCCATTGTTTTATTTTCCCAGCTATTGGGAACTATCTCACAAGTGTCACCTAACCCAATAGGGCTAGATTTATACAACCGTTTTCTCGTTTTTTTCATGGGTGGGAATGAGAAAGGGATTTAGGGGAAACAATTCTATATAACATAACCTTCAATTTTATTTAGGTGTAAAAAGGCCTCTAGACCCTTCTTGAAGCTCTCTGCTGTCCCTGCTGTGACCAGCGCCTGAGGCAGGCTATTCCACAGATTGACAGTTCTCATAGTAGAAAAAAGCCCTGTCGCCTTTGGTGATTAAACCTTGTTTCCTACAGATGGAGACAGTGCCCCCAAGTCTTTTGATTTGATTTATTCTGAAATAACTTACCTCCATATTTTTTAAATGGACCATTCATATATTTATATAAATTAATCATGTCCCCTCGTAGTCGTCTCTTTTACAGACTAAATAAATCTGTTGATTTAATCTTTCCTCATCACTAGACCCTCCATACCCGTCATTATTTTTGTGGCTCTACGTTGAACTCTCTCCAGCTCCAGGGCATCCTTCCTATGGACCGGAGCCCAGAACTGGACAGCATATTCCAGGTGAGGCCGAACCAATGCCTTGTACAGTGGTAATAATACATCCATATCCCGAGAGTCCTGACCACTTTTGATACATGACAAGATCCTACTAGCTTTAGAGGCAGCTGATTGACATTGCATGCTGTTATGTAATTTATGATCTACTAGTACCCCCAGGTCCTTCTCAACAAGGGACTCTCCCAGATTTACTCCCCCAAGGACATATTTTGCCTTTGGATTATTAGCTCCCAGGTGCATAACCTTACATTTATCCACATTAAACCTCATTTGCCAAGTGGATGATTAACACTCAGTTTGTCCAAGTCACCCTGCAGCCTATGAACATCCTCCTTAGACTGTATTACACTACACAGCTTGGTGTCATCTGCAAAAATAGACACAGTGCTATTAATTCCTACCTCTATATCATTAATAAATCTATTAAATAGTAGTGGGCCAAGCACAGAACCCTGAGGTACACCACTCATAACTGGTGACCATTCCGAGTAGGAATCATTGACCCCAACCCCTGAACACAATAATTTTGAGGGATATGTTTTTACAATATTCTTACTGTACATTATAAGCAACATTACATTTTGATGTTACAATTAATATTAAATGGATACGTACAAGTTTTTATATTTTAGCTCTATAAAAAAAATTCTAAATAACGAGAGGAATTAAAAAAAATTTCTAGGAGCGGACTCAACATTCAGTAGCCCAATTATTGGCAGCAAATATACAATAGTACAAGCTTTTTGACCTGGACCACCGGTAGGAGGTTATTAACCAATGACATTTTCTTTTACTATGATTTAAGAGGGTTTTATTTGAGGGTTTTTCACTATACTATTACAGTCTGGTGTAGAAAAGGGTAAAGCAAACGTCCGCTAATGAATTTTACCGATAAGAATTTCTTAATATATTCATGTTTTATGCCAAAGCGGCCATAATTCATAAAGCCAGGGTCTAAATGACTTTTCAACAAGTAAAACTTATCATCTTAATTGTGAGTGACCTTGAGCAAAATGATGCCTCCAATATGTCTCCTTCTGCCTGATTTTCCCTGGTTTTCTATCTTTAGAACACTGATTGCTGCTAATGTTATTGGATCAATAATGTCATAATTCACTGTCCCAGGTCAGTACATAATTGATCTATGACTTCTGGCCGCTCCGCTGAAAGGAAATCTATAATAAAGATAGAACACCAAAATGTAAACTTTTAAGTGTCCAGGGTATGGTGATGCTTTGATATGAGGCTCTGCAGAAGCATCCGTCTCATGTCAAGCTTTAATAATATGTATAAAAAGCCTGGATGTTGTTGGGTCGAACATGATCTGTTTGTATGGCATGTAAAATTGTGGTGGAATGTCTCAAAGTTAATAAAACCTATTAAAAACACAATTTTTTTTTTGGTATTGACCCATGAGTTGTAACCAGCCAATGCTTCCCAAAGTGGGCCTGACCCTGTCTAGATTTCCAAATTGATAAAGGCCCCATTGAGGGCTGATATATATATTGGCTCAAGGGATGTAAAAAGATAATAATCAACTTATACGAACCGATGTGATTGGTGGGTACAACTGCTGAGGCCCCAGCGATCACGACATCGACCTTCACCGATCACAAGAACGAGTGTGCCATTTTCACTTATTGATGGAGCGGCAGGTCCAGCAGGGTCCTACCACTCCATTCAGTAGTGTTAGAAATGACAGAGCACAGCACCTGAATACTGTATCTCTGTCACTAATATACAGTGAAAGGGAGATAGTCCAGCACATGGGGTCTGTTTTCATTGTTGGCGGGGTTCCGGCAGTCAGACTAACAACAATTGGGTTATCTCCTACCGTTGCTTGTACAACTTTAACTTTAAAGAGAACCTGTCG
This sequence comes from Engystomops pustulosus, assembly GCF_040894005.1. NCBI lineage: Eukaryota > Metazoa > Chordata > Amphibia > Anura > Leptodactylidae > Engystomops > Engystomops pustulosus. Next base: position 24,641,503 of record NC_092413.1, read on the forward strand.
CGCCGATTTGGGACCCGAAACCAACTACAGGTCCATATAGAAAAAAAACATTTATGCATACCTAGATGAGAGTCTGATGAGGTATTAGATTGCGCAAGTGCCATAAAACCGGGTGCCAGGAACAATGCTAGTGGATACTCTCTACCACCGTGGGCTATGACGTAAGTCGACACCTGGACCCGGAGTCTAAGTGGAACCTGGTTTTCACCAGAACCCTCCTCAAAGCAGGTTGGACTTGTTGTGGTGTGATATCAACAGGTCGTTCCACAGGCGCGACTTTGTCGACTGTGGAGGCCAAGGCATAGTGCAGAATCGTAAGGCAAACTCAGGTCAGGGACAGGCAGGAGGTCAAGAAAGGCAGCACGGGATCAGAGTCGGGGATGTAGCAGTTGGTCAGGACAGGCAGCACGGTATCGGAGCCAGGAACGGAATCGAGGTCACAACGGGAAATCAGGATAATCGCAAAGGGCTTGAAATACAGCTTTCTCATGGAAGCACAAAGATCCAGCAGGGGACACAGAAAGGGACAGGAATGTATCTTGGCAGGCGGCCAGCCAGCGCCAATTATTGACTCGTGGCCCTTTAAATTTTACAGAGCCACAGGGAGCATGGAGACTGCCGCTGGAACCGGGAGAGGTGAGTTAACGAGCAGGCAGGCTACGGAGGCACAGTATGGGCCAATATGGGTCGCAGGGGCACCCATGGCCGTGACACCAGGTTGTACTAATCCAGCTTCACTCGCAGCAGAGCACCGAAGCTCAGGATGGAAGGTAAGTATAACATTTTTTTTTTTTTATACATCAGAACCTAATAGAGGGCTTCACCTTTGAGGACCTGCAGTGGTTTTGAATCGCCCCCTAACAGGTTCATCCAATATTGTCACAGTATTCAATTTGGTGGAAAGAGGTGAAGGTTATCACTTTTGCAACCATTGCAATGAGTCCACCATTGTGTTTCTACCTATAAAACATGTTCTTTCTCATTTATATAAAAAACACTTCCTCTTCTAGTAAACTGAGATCTATGGCCACAATGTGCGATAAAGTCCTCATGGAAACCATATTTTATATTCTCTTTAATATCCCGTCTCTGAGCTATTATCTTCAGGGCAAGCGCCGGCTGTAAACAGTAAATTACTGTATTTGTAGCATTTCTGATATTTTAGACGCCTTATTGTTTGTGGTTTATATCTCACACTGAAAAAAAAACACATTGCAGAAAATGACTTCCCACTTCTCGCCTCGACGTGTAAATACAGCCTGTTGGGATTATGACAAGAAAATTAGTGTTATCGAGGCTGGAAATGTCATAGAGCAATGATGTGTCAATGATTCATAATTTAATCCGTTGGTGGAAACCCCTCAATGGTGTTAAGTATTTACAGTGAAGCCTTTAATTAAGGATTTTATGTACGCTTCCTTCTGACAACTGGAACAGAACGGTGCGATGCATGAAAGTGCACAATTTTTTAAAAAATCCAGTAACTAAAGCCGAGCTTAAATAATTCATATAGTCTACCATCATGATACCCCCGGATTAGCCAAGTTAGCATGTTGGCAAAGCTGGACAGCCACGTAAACAGTGTGGGAGGTCCTCTACAAATAGAAGCAGCCAGAGAACGACTAACCATACCCAGAAATAATCGGGAAACCCGGCGTAAATGCGGTGTTTGGACCCTTAGTAAATAAGCCCCATTGAGCCCCAATGCCATAGACTTTTGTTCTCAAGATAGACAAGTTCTCCCTATACATTCATGCTCAAAAGCTGTTTGTAAATATTCTTCAATCTGGCATGAAGGTCTCGATCAGAAGACCTTCTGTAGTGAATTGGAATTTTGTAATACAGGCATTCCCCTACTTAAGGACACCCGACTTACAGACCTCTGGTGAAGCTCTCTGGATGTTACTTTACTCTCGGGCTGCAATGATCAGCTGTAACGTGTCTGTAATGAAGCTTTATTGATAATCCTTGGTCTCATTACAGTAAAAAATTTAGAAAATCCAATTTTCACTGGGACAAAACATTTTTTGTCTGGAGCTACAATTATAAAATATACAGTTCCGACTTACATACAAATTCTACTTAAGTACAAACCCAAGGAACCTATCTTGTATGTTACCCGGGGACTGCCTGTGATAATATATTTTAAAAAGAGTTTTCTAAACCGGACAACCCTTTAAATAATGATTTATCCGGTTTACAAAGTAACGTCCATATTTAACAGAGGCAGGGTCAGTACAATTTTTGTTATATAGGGGCAGATTTACTTACCTGGTCCATTCGCGATCCAGCGGCGCGTTCTCTGCGCTGGATTCGGATTTATTAAGGTAGTTCCTCCGCTGCTGCGCTGAAAAGCATCGGAACGCGTTGGAGTTCACCGAGCCGGGCTGAGTGAAGGTAAGTGCAAGCTCCGCGGTTTTTTTTTAAAAATGTGGCGGTATTTCAGAATCCGTCGGGTTTTTGTTCGGCCGCGCCCCCCGATTTCCGTCGCGTGCATGCCAGCGCTGATGCGCCACAATCCGATCGCGTGCACCAAATTCCCGGTGCAATTCAGGGGAAATCGGCGCAAATCGGAAATATTCGGGTAACACATCGGGAAAACGCGAATCGATTCCTTAGTAAGTGACCCCTATAGTGTTCATATGTTGTGTGTTGTGGTCAGTGGAATTTTTGTATTGTGATTAGTAGAATTTAGGGTTATGGTCTGTAAAATATTTGTGCTGTGGACCACAGAATATTTGTGTTGTGACCCACAGAATTTTTCTGTTGGGTCAATAGAAATATTGGGGGTCATTTACTAAGGGCCCGATTCGCGTTTTCCCGACGTGTTACCCGAATATTTCCGATTTGCGCCGATTGTACCTGAATTGCCCCGGGATTTTGGCGCACGCGATCGGATTGTGGCGCATCGGCGCCGGCATGCGCGCGACAGAAATCGGGGGGCGTGGCCGAACGAAAGCCCGACGTATTCAGAAAAACCGCTGCATTTAAGAACGGAAAATGTGTCGCTCGGGACGCGCTTACCTTCACTCAGACGGCCTCGGTGAATTCCGGCGCGTTAAAATGCTTATCAGCGCAGCAGCGCCACCTACTGGACGGCGGAGGAACTACCTTATTAAATCCCGGCCGGACCCGAATCCAGTGCAGAGAACGCGCCGCTGGATCGCGAACGGACCGGGTAAGTAAATCTGCCCCATTATGTTGCGGTCAGTAGAATTTGGTCTGTAAAATTTTTGTATTTTACATAGTAGAATTTTTACTTTACGGTTATAGAAATATGTTGTGATCAGAAGTTTTTGTATAGCGGTCACCACATTTTTTAATGTTTTGATGAGCAGAATTGTTGCGATAGGGTGATCATAGAAATATGTTGTGGTCAGTGGAAATTTTGTGTTGTGGTTAGTAGAATTTTGGGTTATGGTCTGTAGAATATTTCTGGCATGCTCCATAGAATATTTGTGTTGTGGTCAGAAAATATTTGTGTTGCGGTCTGAAATTTTGGTCAGTAAAATTGTTGTGATATGGTGGTCATAGAACTGTGCTGTGATGAGCTCTATTCTTCTCTTGTGTTCATAATTTTTGTGATGTGGTCTATGCAATTTTTGGCTGTGGGCAGTAGTGTTTGCATGTTGTATTGGTCATAGAATTGTGTTTTGGTCATTGGAATTTTAGTGTTGTGGTCAGTAGAATTTTGAGTTATAGTCTGTAGAATATTTGTGTTGTGGGCCATAGAATTTTTTCTATTGGTTATACAATTTCTGTATTGCGGTCAATAGATTTTTTTGCACTGTGGCCAATAGAATTCTTGTATCATGGTCAACAGAGTTTTGGGTTGTGGTCTGTAGAATTTTTGAGCCAGTTTCAATCGAATTTTTATGTTTTGTGTATAAATATTAGTGTTGTGGCCAATAGCAATTTGTGTTGGAGTAGTCATTAAATTGTTGAAGCCTTAAAGAAGTACAATTTGTAGACATAAATGCAAGGTATTTACTATGCATCCATTATAGATGCTCTATTAGACATGTTTACAATACATTTTGTGAGCTGCAATTATTGAAGAGACAGTGAAGCGGATTTCTTTACCTCCTTTACAATCCGTCCTATGAGACAGCCCCGTGCTTACAAATGCTGTAATTTTCATCTCCAGTATATTTAAATTGCTCCTGTTTTCCCCCTTAAACTAAAACAAGAAATGCCAGAGCGAGGCGGAGTGCCGGCTTTATATAGAACACTAATAGGACTTAAAGCCCACAGGCTGTAGCAGAAACAATGTAAGCTTTAATAAGCCGCAGAAATGTGCAATACATTATGTTTTCCAATCTCCGTCCATATTGCCCCATTCCGCGAGTTCCATAAATACATTTCCCATGAACTAATTTGTCTTCTGGCAAAGTTCAAACATTCAATAAGTTCCACAATCTTTTTGTCTTTTCAAGAATGTATCAAAACGTCACTAGTGAATGAATACGGAGATAAATTAAATTACATAAATGATCAAGTATTGTGTTTCTTTGGCTCTTTTTTTATTAGATGGGATTTGTCATTTTTTAATATGATTATTCGTACGACCACAAAGCGATAAAGTGGTTGATTTCAATTTCAATTTGCTTTTTCATCCTTGGCAAGGGTTAGATCCAGTTTGTAGGTTTTGTATTGTTTTTTGTATGACGTTTTGGAATGTTTTGTTGACTTCAAAGTGATTGACTGCCGAGGTGGGTAGAATATTTTTGTTGCAGTCGGTACAATTATAGTTTATAGATATAGGGGCTCATTTACTAAGGGTCAGCGAACCGCATTATCGTTGGAATATCCAACGATTTTGTATGTGCGCCACATTTAGAAGGGCTTTTTGTCACATGCGATCGGATTTTGGCACATGGGCGCCGGCTTTCACGCGACACAAATAGGGGGGCGGGCTGGTGGACGATCCGACGGATTCAGACAATGTGCGGGATTTAACATCTCAAATTGTGTTGCAAGACATGCACTCACCGGGAAGAAGAAGGTGAACTCCGGCGGACCTGGGCGGGGAAGCGACACATGCAGGATCTCAGGCGGACAATCTTGGTGAATTGCGCCGGACTTCATCCTCGTCGGACAGTCCGGATCGCGACGGGATGGGTAAGTAAATGTGCCCCATAGTATTACCAATTCAGCTAGTTACAATACCTACTGCTTCTGCTACAAGAGCCAGAATGGAATGGTAGATCTCCTCTACTGAAATTGTTCTACTGAATCAAAGATGCTTGGGAACCATGTTTTACCAAGTCAAGTTCTGAAAACTTCCTCATCAGTGAAGACCACTTCAATGACATTAAGGGAAATTTGGTTGTGTATCTCATCCATGCAAAGACTGAGGGCTTTATACTGCTAGGGAACTAATCTGAGAGAAGACTAGGATCTTCAAATTGTAGGAACAAATGTTTGGAAATTAGAGATCAACTTTAAACTGATTCATAGGTGGACTTGTGAGACACCACCAAGCTTTAGATAAGACCTTCAAAGGTTCCTGGTTTCAATAACACCTTGGAAGACATCTACCTGCTCAGATTGACAAGTTGCAATGTACCCCTGATTTTGTGGCAATTTAAGCATCTTTTAGCCTGTATTTCTAATACTGGTGAAGACCAAGCATTTCCATGGTTTTGAATTTACAGGGTCCCGGTAGAAAAGCATATCAAGGTTTACTGGTTTCTAAGACAAAGTTTTACAATTCATCCCACTTCCCTTCCTTCGAGGTTGGTTCCCAACATTTCACATGTCAGATGGGGATTGGTTTACATAAAAACTATTAAAGCTTACCAAAACAAAGGCTGACCATGGCCTTAATGATACTCTAGGTCACCGTATTGTCATTGTCCATGCCCTGTATGTTATGCCAAGGCCATTTTAAGGCTAAAAATTGTAACACTCACCAACGACTAACCAAGACCAAGATCTTTCTTCTACGGTTTATGTATGTAACTTTTTATATTACTAGCTAAGAACGGCAAACAAAGCACTTATCTCCCTTTTTACACTCGTTCTGCATCACATTACCCACGTCTCGATGTTAATGTGCACAAATTGGCTTAAAATCAATTTCTGCACATCAGCTAAGAGCCGCGGTAACCTTATCTCACCCAACGCCTTATGTGCCCGATGGTTTGATGGAAAATATAAAGCAATAGTTACTCTACCGATGAGATAGGCCAATTTGTGACCTTGAGTACCACATTTCTCCTGCTTCACAGAGTGTGATAGGACCTTAGTGTGAGAGATACAGGCCACTGCTGCAAACTGTGCACGGAAATAGAGGATTGCTAATTGACTGCGAAGAAGCAAAATTGGCCTCGCTTTATGGCTTGTTGAACACTACCTATATCATCTTGATTGGGAAAGATCTTGTAAATTTTACACTAAGATGGAGAGTTACACTGTTTGACCGATTACTAGACGGATTTTAGATTCATCAGTTCCTAGCAACCAACATTTCTCAGATTACGGAGGTCTTCATTTTTGTTTCGTTTTGCTACAGAGGAAGCCAGTGACCTACCTAAAACCAGATAGGAATAGTAGTCAAGACAGAGGCCTGATGGGCCTGAGGGGCCATAACCAAAAGCAACTATATGGGCAGACAACAAACTAATTAGCACATTGTAAGTACATACTTTCCAAATCATGAGTCCCCTAAATTCTGTCATTTTCTGTTCTGTCCTATCAATGTCTCCCAAATTGACAAATTGGTAAAAATAAACATAAATCCTACTCATAGCGGCCTTATACATTCTAGATAGTGGTCATTGTACCAATTTTGCAAGTTTTTTTGGCTCGTGGCTCTTTTTGATCTCCTGCTTTTTTATATTTATTGTGGTGTGAAGACCTAAAGAAAAAATTGCTGTAAAACCACATGGTTGCTCCCCCCTGAACAATCACAGTTATGGCTGGTAGCTAGCGGCAAATAGGCAGTTGCAGCTCCTTTTTCTGTTTTCATACTTCAGACTTTTTGTAGGATAGAGTGAAACATATATTTATTATTTATATAGCGCACACAGATTATGCAGCGCTGTACTGAGCTTGCCAAATCAGTCCCTCTCCCCATGGAGCTCACAATCTAATTAACCTACCAGTATGTTTTGGAGTGTGGGAGGAAAATGGAGGACCCAGAGGAAACCCACGCAAACACGGAGAGAACATACAAAGTCTTTGCAGATGTTTCCTATCGACCAACGGATCCAAAATTAGCAATTGAATAATATTATTGATGTACTTATTGGGTAGAATTAGTATCAGTTGGGGCAACCTCAAAGAGATTATCCAAGTAAAAAAAAGCATCCTAAAATAAGATAATAAAACATGACAGTGACATGGTTTCAGTCCTGTTGCTCTCATGGTGCGGGAACGCCAGGGTAGCATGTGACCTTAAAAGCCAATCAGCAGCTGAGCATTGACATCCATGACCTTTTGGTTCCATATCATGGAGACATCTTGTTGGTGACTACAGAACAACAATGCTCAACTCATATTCTAATTAATGAGTCCAAAAGTACCAGTTATAATATGGGATTTCTCCGTGCTCCATGTCAAATGAGCGAAACTGAAAACCACGGTCTAATGGCCAACCGGAATTTAGGTAGACACTTTTTTCCTAACACATAAGGGATCCCTGGCGAAGACTATCCAGACTAACGATTAGGTGGCACTAGAAAAATTTTTCTGGACACAACAAACGAAACCCTACACATTTGGTGAACATTCCAGTTCTTTTAACGGGGGGAACCATTTTGAATACATTGAAAGTCCGATATCCGATAAGTCTTGATATATTTTGGTGTGTTAAGGTTACATGGATTTAGATTGAAAAGAGGAAAGGTTCCTCCACCAGAAAGAATTTTTGGAGGTCAGTCACAGGAAATGAACATAAGGGGGGTCTCTATTATGTGTCGTTCCCATCTCATTCCCACAGCATCACCTCATTTCTCGGCAGGATCAATAGTGACCTAATAATAGCCATACACATTGTGTACCTTGAGTACATTGAGTCTTGTTCCTCAGGACAACAAATAAGACCTTGAGATATATTTTCCAATTACTGAAGGAAATCCCTGTGACCCTGGTGATAGACATCCAAATGTCTCCTCCAATCAATGTAATTGGCACCTCCACCAGCCTTACCTTTTAATGAAGATGCATAAGGACTCAATATACTGTGGGGTTAGTGCGGGGAATATATCGGATCACTGTCTAAATCATTTACAGTGAAGAATATAACATTATACTGCCGCATATAGCAAGATGCATAATACATCACCTTCATATCCCTTACTCAGCGAATCCTTACTGTGAAGAAGAATCTAAGCGAGTCCTCCAAAGATCCATCATCCTCACACACCAATTATATTCTGGTAACAGCCATTTAATTACCTAATTACATCTATTAATTATGACAACCGGTCTCATTATCAGAAAACATACTCTGCTTACACAACAAAATAGTCACGTAGGTAAAGGGCAAAGGCGTCCAAGAGAGACCCCCTCAGCAGGTCCCTGGGGGTTCGTAGGCTCAGCATAGGCTCAGGCCAAATAGTGTCTCCGATTATCTGCAGAATAAAACATGCCATACAATGTTTCCGGGAATCATACATTATATATTAGGCACATAATAGACCTGTAACAAGAATTTATTATGGACCTATGCAACTCAGATTTTTTGTATGTTACATACATGCGCCTACATGGATAATATACTGGTTGTATGGTGAACAGTAATGGATTATAATCCGGGGAAACTGGGGCCCAAGGCTTCCAGGGGTCCAAGCATGCTAGACCATTCAGTTAATGAGAATGTGACCCCCACAGATCAGATTTTTATCTATGGATAAAATTATAATAATACTTTGAACAGCCCCTTTAAGAGTCAACTAGTTTTAATCAGTTGACTCTTACTTTACACGGCCAGAGCTCTACATATATTACATATAGGACATTGTTTTTTACATTGCTCTTTCATATCCATTGCATTCCATCATGTTGGAAAAAAAAAACCCTGACTTATCAATTCTTGATGGAGTCTGAATGTGCAATCGGCATGTTCAGCCTGTGTAAATGTTAATAGCTCTTAAAGTTTTCGCTATAGTAATCGAATTAAAATTCAAAGCGCCAAATCGGCAAAAAAAAAAAAAATGAAAAAAAAAATTTAAGTGATTGATCGGGCAATTAGATTTAAATAAAACATTGCGAAATTAAAGTGCAGATTGGGTTCGACAATAAGAAATGTTTCAATTTTTTCGATGTTTAAATTTTAATATATTATATTTCATGACAGGGAGGCTCCGTCTGAACGGCGAAGGCATTTTTATTTGATTTATTATTTATGATGGTTACTGTTCAGACCAGATAGTATGTAATCTATGCAGAGCTCCAAAGGGATAGTCATCTTAAGTGTGACTGATGAAAAACCCGCTCATAAGCAGAACATAAAAAATAATTGGGAATATATTTAACAAGTCGGGACAGTCACACTGAGAAAATACCAAGGAGACGTTCCTGGGAGTTATTTTTCCGCTTTTGTGAAAGTTTAATTACTTTTTGCATAAGTGGCAGGTTCTGATGAACCAAAATAGTCATTTTATTTTTTTTTAGAGATTTGTCATAGTTTATAGGGTTAAAAAAAAGACTCATTCTCATCAACTTCAACCAAGGAAGGGAAGGGATTGCATGAGGAAGGGATTTACAATTCTATATAACATAACCATCAATGTTATTTAGGTGTAAAAGGGCATCTAGACCCTTCTTGAAGCTCTCTGCTGTCCCTGCTGTGACCAGCGCCTGAGGCAGGCTAGTCCACAGATTGACAGTTCTCATAGTAAAAAAAGCCTTGTTAACACCATACAGAGACAGTGCTTCCTTGTCTTTTGATTTGATTTAACCCTTTGTAATCAATGTCCAAAAATGATATTTCTAATTTTGTGTACTAGAAAACAGTAGATGCGCAGAGAAGGCACATGGAAGGATAAACCTGGATCAATCCAACAGGTCCTGCTTCAGTAGGGCAGAAAAATGGCTTAATTGTGGGTAAGTATATTAAGGACTTCACAACATGTTTTGGTCTGGTACCCAGACCTTTATATGGCTTAATTGTAGGTAAGTATATAAAGGACTTCACAACACGTTTCGGTCCAGTAAAATATATGGTGTGGAGATACAATAGCATGGCCTCAGTGGTCTCCTTCACTGCCACTTATTGGACAGAAGAAATGTAGACAGAACTTAGAACTGAACAACAACTGAGAAATATCTAGGTTAGGCCTCTTTTACATGAACGTTTATGGCAGTCATAAACAGTTTTAAAGGGTTTTGCCCATGAAAAAAAGTTCTTAAATTTGAATCCCCTAGTGATGTTTACACAATAAAGATAATTTTAACCCCTTACTATGCAATTCTACTCCATTTTATTGCTGTTTTTTCACCTATCACTCAGTGATAATTAGCAGTGTGGGCGGCGACTAGCTTTATGATTCCTCTGTGCTATGAGATGCTGTGTGCTGACGATGTGCATAGATTATCAGGGTACAGGGTTTATCTACAGTTCAATTTAGCTTCTGAACAGCCTACAGACTATAAGACAAAATGACGCTGCTACCTCACCTATAAAACACACAGTTAGCACTGCTAAATTCCCCCTCCCCTCAGATCCAGAGCTTATCTTGTCAGTAGAGCTGCTCCTGCCCCTCCCCGTGCAGTACAAAAGAAGCTATTAACGCCACAGGAAACTGCCTGACCATGGTCAGGAGTTTATGGTCGTATCCAGGGACAACCAAAATATAAACAGCAGGACTGTTAAAGACAGGTTGGAATTATATCTGTGAAATGCTGCATTTTTGTTAATAACAGTGAATTTGAGAATGTTTTATTTTGTGATCCTGAGTATATTTAAGAACTTTGTGACAATACCCCTTTAACAGTATGGACTACTCAGAAATGGCACGGACAAAATTCCAACTGTGCCGGAATTAGTTGAGCAACATCCATTAAAAGACGAAACAAAAATATATACCTATAATCATATGGTTAATATTTGCCCTTGTAATCTGGTGGATTATAGGCTGTTGTCACACGGGATTACAGATTACTTTACATTGTTCTGAGCTAGATCGAAGCCCAGGTCCCAGCGTTTCACCATTTGTTTGGTCTTTTTGAAAACATCCTATATATATATTTCTTCTCCCTCCCCTAGAGAGACTAGAATACTGAGATTCCTTCTCCAGACAACATCTTACATCTAGACTTATTTGCATTGAACAAGACAGCTCTGCCCCGTGTCTATTTATCACCGTATCGTCTGTGGTCCATTGGTAAGTGACGTGATAATTATGTTTGAATGGACACTTCTTAAAATTCAGTAGCAGAAGCTGCCAAGATACATCATGTACCTCACAAGGGCGAGCAGAGAACACTCTTCTATTGGCAACACTTCGTTTGATATATTTAATCACAAAAAGTACTGATTCTCCTTGAGGTGATCCCACTGGTAAGGAGTCTTATGGGGCGATTCTCTCCGGGAAAATGTATGTAATATATATCTATAAAAAATATCTATGTACTGCTATGTTTCATCCTTTTAAAGACATCTCCGAGTGCTGGGGAAGAGGGGATCCTGTTAATCCTTCCTGTTCTGCTCATGCTCCATGATGATCCTTGACCTTGAGTTTATAACTTGACCTGAACCTGTGCTGCTTGCCTTGCCTTTTTACCTGTTCCTCTACGTCTGCCCTGACCTTGGCTTGTCCCTGACCATTCTCTGTTTGAACCCCAGGTGTCTTACACCTACCCAAGGTTAGCTTTTAGTAAATCCTTCCTGTTCTTCTCACCCTCCATTATGACCCAGGTTTTTACTTCACCTGAACCTGTGCTGCTTGCCTTGACTTTTTACCTGTTCCTCCACATCTGCCCTGACCTTGGCTTGTCTCTGACCATTCTCTATTTGAACCGCAGGTGTCTTTTACCTACCCAAGGTCAACTTTTAGTTAACCCTTCCTGATCTTCTCACCCTCCATTATGACCCAGGTTTTTACTTCACCTGAACCTGTGCTTCTTGCCTTGACCTTTTACCTGTTCCTCCACATCTTCCCTGACCTTGGCTTGTCTCTGGCGATTCTCTTTTTGAACCCCGGGTGTTTTGCACCTACCCAAGGTCAGCTTTTAGCTAACTCTTCCTATTCTTCTCACCCTCCATTATGATCCTGGTTTTAACTTGACCTGAACCTGTGCTGCTTACCTTGACCTTTTAACTGTTCCTGCACTTGTGCCCTGACCTTGGCTTGTCCCTGACCATTCTCTTTTTGAACCCCCGGGTGTTTTTCACCTACACTACATTTACTTTGTCCTTTGACTATTTTTGCCCTGAACTTGGCTTGTCTCTGACCATTTTCTTTTTGAACCCCACACGTTTTTTCCACCTACCCAGGCCAGCTTTCACGAAGGCTACACTAGTTCACTAGTCTACACTTGCATACACTTGACTACTACACAGTAATTTAGCCCAGCATAATATCCTATTAAATAATACATATACTGATATACATATATTAGGTTGTCAAGTAAAAAATTGGAAAAAATAAAAATCTACCTGTATGAGCAACTAATATAAACCCAACAGGTGTCTCTGCACAGCATAATACGGCTGAATGAAGGCTCCCAGAGAGGATTTTCACGTTTTTCATCTTCTAAAGCTGTCATTTAATATTTTACATAACATATCAACAGAACACTTCAAAGGAAGAACAAATCCTAATCTATGTGTTAATCCAGAAACAGCTTGACGTGAGCGGAGTACAACTTCTGGTGCCTATTAGTAAGCTATTTTTTGCTGATTACTGAATGTTAAATGTGTCTAATATGTAAAGCTAAATTTGTTAACATTGATTAAATTAGGTAGTAGGTCATTTTCATCTCAATGTCTATCTATTTATCTATGTCATATCTATCTATCTATCTATCTATCTAGCATCTCATATCTATCTATCTATCTATCTATCTCATATCTATCTATCTATCTATCTATCTATCTGTCTGTCTGTCTGTCTGTCTATCTATCTATCTATCAATCAGTCTATCTATCTATCTATGATGCTTCTCATCCCATTTTCAGATCAGATGAGTCAAGTTTAGTGGTTTCAGGGGTAATTTCACATCAGAATCCCTTATCTTCTTTTCTATGTCATATTAAAGATAAGGATCTGATCTTTCAGGCCTATGGCTTTGTGAGCTACAGAACCAGGGATACAGGAAGCTAAAAACATAGTTGAAAATGTAAGTTACAGATAAAGATCCCATTCCAGACAATTGTCTAACTGGCTGTATGTCCAGTTATGTAGGACAGAAGATATAGGTGTCTGACACTTCCCCTGAAATCACTAAACTTGACTCATCTGAAATGAAAACGAGGGGAGAAGAGTCATATTTGCCTGACTTTGGTGGATATTTTATTGGTAAACAGGTGAGATTTCATATAGAAGAGGGAATTCTACAAAGGAAATTTCATCCCCTACCTGAGTCTGCCAGTAGTTTAGGGGTAGTAGTAGTTTAGTAAAACCTGGTGACAGGTTCCTCTAAAGCATATTTTAATCATTTTTGCTATCTATATTTATTTATAACAAATCCTTAAAATCTAGAATTTTTTACACTGTCCACTGACCCATATACAAGGCTGATATTTCCTGTTCTGTAGAGATCATTTTGCAGCAGTCATCCTCTATTATTACAAATAAGATTGCAATGTAAGTAAATACAAAATCACACTACTAACAACAAGAGGTCAAAGATCACCTCCTGGGATCCCCAGCATATCACAACGTCAAGTTTACTGACCTCCTGAATGGGGCACAAGTTTCACGATTCTCATCCTAAACTCCACCTACTTTCTAGAAAACCTTTGGTGATGCTCCCGATCACTGGTTTGTCTGACATTTTTAGAGTGACCCAAAATAGTGCCAAGGGTCCAAGCCATAATGGGCTTTTCTCCTGTGATAGCCCCGAAGGTCCAATGGAGGAAAAGCCCATTTGAAGGTAACATTGGAGACAGTTTATACAGTGAATACAATGAAGATTCCGGAATGAAGATGGTGGCTTTGCACATGTTCTGTAAAGAGGACGGACCCTCAAAATAGTTTCCTCTTTTTGGCACAAAAACCCAACAATACGGACCATATGCCAGTGTTTCCAGAACTGAACATTACCTTGGGACCAAAGTCCCCCAATGATGATGGAAGTTCAAGCTTTCTCCTTTGACCTCTGCTTGGCGGTCCCCGACTTAAGAACACCCGACTTACAGACGACCCCCTAGTTACGAATGGCCCTCTGGATATTGGTAATTTATTGTACTTTAGTCCCAGGCTATAGAGATCAGCTGTAACAGTTATCACAGGTGTCTGTACTTAAGGCTATATTCACACTGCCGTTGCCCGCCCGTACCGTACCGTAGCGGGCAACGGCAGTGTACGGGGAGAGGAGGAGGAGGTGAGCGCAGCTCACCCCCGCCCCTCTCCATAGCAACCTATGGCGCACGGCGCCGTATTACGGGAAAAGATAGGACAGGTCCTCCCGTAGGGTGCCGTGCGCCCACAGAAGTGTATGGGGGACGTATATCGGCCGTATATACGTCGGCCGTATATACGTCCCCCATACGTTAGTGTGAATGTAGCCTAAGACTTAGTGTTAATCCTGGTTCTTATGACAACCCAAGAGTTTTAAAATCCAATTCTCAAAAAGACAAAAAATTTTTGACTGGGGTTACAATTATAATATATACAGTTCCGACTTAAATACAAATTCAACTTAAGAACAAACCTACAGAACCTATCTTGCATGTAACCTGGGGATTGCCTGTATATGTTTTTTTAATCAATACCATTAAAAAGTTTTACAGGTCTTTTATAGGAGATGTTTAACTTCTTCGAACCAACCTGACCCTAACACATCTGATACCAGTGATACCAGTAGCCTGTAGGCAATGTAGGCCTGTACTCTGTGTAGTGGTTGGCCCCAGGAACTGTTTATGATCAGCTGAAGTTTCCGGGGCCAAACCACTACATGGAAAAGCTGAAGTTCCAGCTCCATTTTCAGTCTCCCAAACGGTGACTTTTAAAGTTTCTAAATGTTGAATATCCACAGCTGAAGAAGACATGGGTGCACGGTCTTGTGGGGAGATAACCTTCAGCATATCCTCAAACAGTGGAAGAAGACAAGGGTGCAGGGCCCTTGTAAGTGCACAGCCTTATGGAAGGATAGTCTTCCAGAAGGAAACAAGGAAAAATGGTCAGCACTCCAACTTCCTTAACCCCTTAACGCCGAAGCCACTTTTCACCTTCCTGACACGGCCCATTTTTTCAAATCTGCCCTGTGTCCCTATAAGTGGTTATAAGTTTGGAACGCTTTAATATATCCGGGTGATTTTGAAATTGTTTTCTCGTGACACTTTGTACTTCATGTTAGTTACAAAATTTTGGTGGTATGTTTTGCATTCATTTATGAGAAAATCAGATATTTGGTGAAAATTTGGAAAAATTCTCAATTTTCAAAATTCAAAATGTTCTACTTTTTCCACACATGAGAACACCAAAAAACTTAATAACTAACATTCACCGAATGTCTACTTTATACCTGAACGTTAGGTGCAATTTTTCACATTTTCATAAAAAAAGCTAAATCCTGCTATTGAGGGACCCTCTCAGGTTTGAAGTCACTTTGAGAGGCCTAAATAAAAGTATTACCCCATAAATTACCCCATTATAGAAACTAAACCCCTCAACGTACGTAAAACAACTTTTATGAAGTTTGTTAACCCTTTAATTGGTTTATAGGGTGTAAGGGATTTAGCTCCGGGGATCGTCGTCTCCTAAGCAGACGAGCAGCACACACAGGGAATTCACACAATGTGAGTAAGGTTAAAACTGGCCTCAGCCAGCTTTATTTGGCAGTACACAAACTCAAAACATAAAATAATACCTAAGCCTCTCCGGCACTAACTACACATCGAGGTTCCCTACCTCACCAGGTGCTGGCCTACTGCCAGCCACCCCAAAAACACAGTACAGTTCACTGCCACCGCTCCACAGGCCTTTGCCGTAGCCTGTCTCTTCCCCAGGGTGGAGCCCAGTGTGAAGTCTGCCCCATGTATTAGTGCAGCCCCTACAGCTGAAAACTAATCAACTTAATTAGGCAGACCCAACTTTTCCAGGTCTGTCTTCTACTCAGCTTTTCATAAGGCAAAATGCACATTTTATGCCGAAAAGCTTCTCTAGTGGCAGCCACCCTGCCACATATCCTCCCCCTGTGATCAAGGCCGTAGGCCTGATCAATAAGCTTAATTCTCCCTCCGGGGTCAAAGCTCCTATATTGGGGTCTAATCCCTACGGTTCCTAAAAGCACTGCAGAGACCCTACTATCTACTACATCTTCTATACCTGGAAAATGACAGCTTTTTTCCTTAACTGCAGGAGACACAGACAGCTCAAAATTAGTCCCAGCATCTCTTCCTTCCTTCAACTGATCATCTTCACTCATGTCTCTATTAACAATGATAGATTTTCTTCTCCTCTTTCTCTTGCATTTTACTGGAGACTCCACATACCCCTCAGGACTTGGCATGGTTAGGCCCCATCTCTTCATCACCTTGTGGATGCCGTCACACCGGTTACCATCCACTGAGGCATATGCACTGTGCTTCTTCCCCTTAGCATTGCACACGACACGCACGGGTTTGCCCGTTTTCCAGTCTTCAGCTTCGGCACCTTCTTTGTCATGGAAGGGGGCATTACCGTTCAGAACCAGGGCACCATTCACATTGGTGAGCTTCTGGTCACATGTCTGCAAAGCTGTGCGCTTGCTACCTCTGAGGTCACAACCTCCGCTCTCGGTGTAGGTGAAACTCATCTCAACATCAGCATCATCCTCATCACCTCCAGCTAACACTTCGGACTTAAGTCCTGGCATGGACTTTCCACAATGGCAGCCTTAAGCTCTTTATGGCTTGCACTAGGTTCCTGGCTGACCTCTTCCTCGGTCAGTCCTTCATACGCCTTGCTGGCTAACACCTCAGTCTTCACCGAGTCTTTCCTGTGTAGGAATTTCGAGGGCTCTGCTGACATTATATCAGATACCGTCTCCTCACATCCACTGCAGTCATCACCCGGTATATCTTCAAGGCACTTCTCACCATCCAGACCATCTTCACTTTCGCTCTTCAGATGATCAGGCAGATCTACCGTTGGGTGCAGCTGTGCTGGAGTCTCTGTAGGGCCCATCTGGGTATTCCTCCACTTGCCCAGAGAATGCTGGCATGCACTATGACAGAGACGAGACGACAGAGCTTCCACACGTACACAGCAACTCGGCTGGTCCCTTTGTTGTAGACCTGGCGCCACTTCAACCTTCTCCACAGGTTCAGCAGGCTGAGACAGCTCTTCACCTGTCTTCGGGAGGTAACCATCAACCCATTCTTCGGATTTTCCCAAGACTGTATTCAGGCTACTGGTTATAAGCGATCCCACTTGGGTGGCCATCACGGTTGGGACTACAGACTTAGTCACAGCCACACCGCCTTGTACTGCACCAGCTTCCCAGCCCAATATACCGGACATCGCACCTGTAACAGTGTCTCGGGCACCAGTCACTGTATTTGTCTTCAATACGGCTTTTCCAGTTGGCTGCTGAAGAAAAGCCAGGTTGGACTCCTGTTTCCCCAAACCTTTGCAAGCAAAGTCATTACTTGTGGCAACCGGTGGCTCCAGAATGCCTATGAGAGGCCTTGATCCAGTCACTGTAACGTCAGTCAAGGGCTTCTCTTCCTTCTCAGCAACATCACGATCACTGCGGATGCATGGGCGACCTTCCCTCACAGAGTTGTAGACTGCACTCACCACACTGCAGGCAGAACTACCAAAGGGCTGGTGCATCACATGTTCCACCACCTTCTGTGGATCTGGGGCCCCCTCATCCGTAGGTGTATGATTAAGAGTGGCGCTTCCACCCTGTTCACACACAATTTCAGTCAGCACGCCATCATGCGTATTCTGCGGTTCATCAGCAGGTGTACAGGGGTCTGGTTTACGCCTGGTCTCCTTCCTAGGACACTTCTGGTGCCACATCCCGACAGAACACACCTGGAGGTCGGCATCACCATTTTGGCACTTTCTTTTGTTCCCCGAACACGTACACATGTGAACCTCCCATTCACTTTTCTTTGCAAACACTGTATCACAGAAAGGACAGTACGAGATATCAATCTTCAACTCATGTTTCTGTAATATATGTCTCTTTAGGTCATCTTTTCTTCTATAAGACACGTGACAATTGTAGCATTTATACCAGTTATTCCGCAAACCAGTATTCACATGACGCTTCAGTTTATTGATGCTTCTTCTGGCCTTGTTCACACACGAACTCAGTACATCAATCTCCTCAGAAGCCTCAGGTGTATCAGATGTCTGGTCTCCCCCTGACATTTCCTGAACACTGATGTGAGACTCCTCCACAGGTGACTGACACAGGCTATCCTCACCTCCTGCAGGTTCTGAGCGAGTAGCTGCTTCTCTAGGGCTCTGTTCACACTCACTGTTTGTGTAACTCTGGGCTGAAGGGAAACCACTAACAATCAGGATCTCATTATCTTCACCTGCCCTTGCTATGGCGGTATCCCTATCTAAACTGCCATTAGCTACATTACACATCTCAGGCTCGCTACCTGTGTCATTACAACGCACAACCTCTAGGGGCACCTCTGAGCTAACTCTCTCAGTATCTAGGGCTGCACCTAGTTCACATTCTGCATAATTCTGAACAGACATTGTAACGCTATCAGATGTTATCGGCATTGCAGAATTGTCACATGTTACAGGTAGTGTCATATAATCACAGTTAACACTATAATCACAGGTTAGAGGCAGATTATGCACAACATTACACTTTTCTGGTTTAACTTCAGAAATTAAGGCATCACAAATATTATCATCATCACATAGTCCATCAGACTTTATCAGTCTCAGTGACAGAGTCTCCTTCTGTGGGATCAAGACCCCTTGGTCACAGTTCAGACTGCAACCTGTTGAGACTCCACCCACCATCACCTCAGGTCGCTGAGACTTCTCCAGATCGTCCTTTGGGGAGATTGACATCGGGTACAGTCCCAGAGGGGTCTCCCAGGAAAAGCAGCTATTCCCCCCACTTGGAATACTTTCCCACAAGTCCCAGAAAAAAGGGAAGTTTTTCCCCAGGACGAACTCCACCTCCAGATCTGCACAAATCTCCAGCTTATGTGTCACAATCGCAATATCACTTTCAAAGTCAATCCAGACAGTCTTACCCTTCCCTGGCTGGTACTTCAGGAACAATAAGATGTCCGGATTAACTCTGGAGACATCCTGAGAACAGTCCAGTTCCACCATCAGCGGTATTCCACCCACTATCATCTCACAGGTCTTGACTGGCAACTTCTCTGGTCTCCTGACCAGAGGACAATGAGGTGCACTGACCTCACATGGCACAGCCGCATGCTGTCGCCGTTGGTTGCCCCTAGCAACCACATCTTTGCGCTGCTGCATACACGCTGCAACACGTGGCCACTTGGCCGCAGGACATTCCGCCACACACCGGTTCATCCGTAGACATCTGCAAGGCTGCTCCCGTCGGTTGCCCCCGGCAACGGCACATAGCAACCTCTCCTCAGGAACTGCAGATCGATCACAGACATCTCGAACCATCGGCTGGGAACCGCTCGGCTTGGCATTTGGGGTCTCCATAACCCGAATGGCTTCTGGCATTCCAAGGTCCTCCCACATCATCTGCCGCCAGCGTCTCTGGAACTCATCCATCGGACCCATGGTGATTACTCCCACAGCAAACAAGCAGTCTCTGTATATCTCTCACACCAATACAAATCTTCCCGTGACCACAGTGCCTCCAGCAGCAGGAACAACAGTCTCTCACATGAGGGCTACTGGCCCTTTAAATCTCGCTGTGTGTGCTGATTTCCATGCCACAGCATACCGCCAACATATGTAAGGGATTTAGCTCCGGGGATCGTCGTCTCCTAAGCAGACGAGCAGCACACACAGGGAATTCACACAATGTGAGTAAGGTTAAAACTGGCCTCAGCCAGCTTTATTTGGCAGTACACAAACTCAAAACATAAAATAATACCTAAGCCTCTCCGGCACTAACTACACATCGAGGTTCCCTACCTCACCAGGTGCTGGCCTACTGCCAGCCACCCCAAAAACACAGTACAGTTCACTGCCACCGCTCCACAGGCCTTTGCCGTAGCCTGTCTCTTCCCCAGGGTGGAGCCTAGTGTGAAGTCTGCCCCATGTATTAGTGCAGCCCCTCCAGCTGAAAACTAATCAACTTAATTAGACAGACCCAACTTTTCCAGGTCTGTCTTCTACTCAGCTTTTCATAAGGCAAAATGCACATTTTATGCCGAAAAGCTTCTCTAGTGGCAGCCACCCTGCCACAAGGGGTTAAAACAAAATCGGATGCAATTTTGAAATTAATTTTTTTTTTACTAAATTAATAAAATTTCATAAAATGTACAAATTCTCAGTGGATAAATAACCAAAACGATCCACAAAATTTGATACCCAATCCCTCACGCGTATAACAATACCCCATATGTGGTGGTAACCTGCAGTATGTGCACACGCCAGGGCATCAAAAAGAAGCTGCGCCATTCAGAGCAGATTATGCATTGTCACTTTATAATGGCTATACAATCTTTATTTTTTGGGCAATTTGGACATACAAGGGCTTATTTTTTGCGAAATGAGATGCACTTTACAAATACTTCATTTTAGTGAGCCTGTAGCTTTTTGATGAGATTTTATTAACTCTTTAATGTATGGAGGAAAAGAAAATTGTCAATTTTGGGTTTCTTTTTTTTGTATATTTTGGGGGTCGTACATCGTACACTAAAAATACTATAATATTTTTATTCTATAGATCACTACGATTACGGTGATACCTCATTTATATAGTTTTTTTAATATATTTTACAATTTTACAGGAAAAACGAATATACAGAAAATCTCATTTGTTTTTGCATCGCCATCTTTTCGGAGATATAACTTCAATATTTTTTGGTTGACAGAGCTGGTTTAAGGCTTATTTTTTACGTGTTGAGTTGTTCTTTTCAGTGGTACCATTTTGGTGCACATAACTTTTTTTGGATCACTTTTTGGAACATTTTTGTGAAGGGATTTTATGAAAAATTACATTTTTGGCGAGTTTTTCGCGTTTTACTGCGTTTTTTACGACGTTTTTTACGGAGTTCATCGTACGGGTCCAATAATGTTTCTGACTTATTGTACAGATTGTTACGAACGCGGCAATACCAAATATGTGGGGTATTTTGGTGATTTTCCGTTTTTTTTTTACTTTATTAGATATGTATATGGAATGTTTGTGTTTAGGGGACTTTAACTTTATTTAATTAATTCTTTTTATTAAAAAGTGTGTTGATTTAGTGCTTTTAACTTTTTTTCTTTACTTTTACAGGTTAGCTTGAAAAAGCGATCCACTGATCACTTGTTCAAGCTATTCTTCACCTAATACAGTGTAATACAGATGCTGCGCATGCTCAGTGTGTCACAGCCGGCTCCCCGGAAGGAGATCGCACAGCCCCGGGCACTGGCAGTCCCGGGGCTGCGATCGGAGCAGCGGACCCCCCGGTAAGCATTCCAGCTAAATGCCCCTGACACGCCGCGGTCCGCGCGGAGAAATCTCCGATCAAGGGTGTTAGAGGCGGATGTCGGCTATAATATATAGCCGATACCCGCAGCTTCCGGCGCCGGCTCCGTTTAGGAGCCGGCGCCAGAAGCTTGACGTACTATTACTGCAGTTTGCGGAAACGTACCTCCCGCCATGCAGTAATAGTACGTCAAATGTCGGGAAGGGGTTAAAATGTTTGCTTCATACTCTATTGGATAGATGACATTTTAAAAGACATCTACCACCAGGATGAAGGATTGTAAACTAAGCAGACTGACATACTGGTGTGTACCCCCTCTGACAGGATCTGCTCTTCTTTAAGCCTATTATTCCCTTATTTTTAAGAAAAATGGCTTGAAAAATTATGTAAATGAGCCTGAGGGGCTTCAGGCTCCATTAACATCTATGGAGCCTGGAGCCCCTTAGGCTCATTTGTATAATTTTAAAAGCCTTTTTTTGTAAAAACCAGGGTACAAGAAGCTAAAACAAAAGCAGATCCTTCCAGAGTGGGCACACACCAATATGTCAGTGTACATGATTTACAATCCTTCATCCTGGTGGTAGATGTCCACCTCACTTTAAATACAGTGGTAGAAATCTGACGCATTTCTGACTTTAACGGTCCTTAGTCATTATAGACTTGTATGTATTATGACTAAGGACCGTTAAGGTCCAAAATGGGTCAGATTTTCTCAGCACTTTTGTATTTCTATAGTGTCAGGGTTGATACATAGGTGCAGAAAAAAATCGGACACTTTCCGGACCTTAACGGTCCTTAGTTATAGTACACCTATAAGAAGTATTACTAAGGACCATTAAGGTCAGAAACGCATCAGATTTTCTCTGCTCTTATGTATTTCTATCACTGCTTTTAAAGTGTCATCTATCCAATAAAGCCGACATCTTAAGGAAGTTGGAGCGCTGACCAATTTTCTTGCCTTATTCTTGAAATACTGCAGTAATGGCCGGCACTTCAGTCTCTACTGAGTCATAAAATATATAGCGTGAGCCGGCTCCGTCCAAGAGGATTAATCTGCTGTATAAAGTGTCCATGAATATTTGGAGGGTGATGTTCATTGCCAGACTGGTTACAAAAAAAAGCAGCTGCCAGAAACCTGTTTCCAATCAGATGTGGATGTGACTTGACATCCCGTAAGAGGGTTTGTAATTTCAGACATTTTAATACCGTCGTCAAAAATATGTAAGATTGTAATTACGTTTTGGAAGCATCTGATATGTCTGGTCCATCAGATTGTGTCTTCAATCACATTTTCCAGCTCTGCAGCTTCCTGTACATCATCCAGCGGAAATATCCCCAGGACTACACGACCCTCCGCCATAGAAACAAGGGGAAGCAGAAGCCCCAGGTTCATGTTCGGCATTGACTGACAAGGTCGGATCAAAGCTGTAAAAAAACTTATCACCAACCCTGTGATAAATGTTTATCTGGAGTAGAGTTGAGTAAATTATACAAGATTCGATTCTCTGAAGTTTTGCCAAATTTTTTAAAAAGATGTGTTTTGGGTCGGAATCAATTCGGACCAAATCGATATTGCTCCAATCATTCTGGAAATTGTTTTATACCCCCCTTCAGTTCACTAAAACAAAGATGTTTTTCATAAAAAGGTCCAATCTCATTTAGTTAATTTTTAAGAAGTCTTTTGATTAGGGTTACGGTTACGGTTAGTATAGGGTTAGGGTTAGTTTAGAGTCAGGGTTATTGTAGGGTAAGGGTTGCGGTAAGTGTAGGGTAAGGGTTATGGTTAGGGTTAGTATAGGGTTAGGGTTAGTGTAGGGTTAGAGTTAATGTAGGGTTAGGGTTAGTGTAGGGTAAGGGTTACGGTTAGTATTGGGTTAGTGTAGGGTTAGGGTTAGTGTAGGCTAAGGGTTATGGTTAGTATGGGGTTAGTGTATGGTAAGGGTTAGTGTAGGGTAAGGGTTACGGTTAATATAGGGTTAGTGTTAGTGTAGGGTAAGGGTTAAGGTTAGTATAGGGTTAGTGTAGGGTTAAGGTTAGTGTAGGGTAAGGGTTAGTGTAGGGTAAGGGTTACGGTTAGTATAGGGTAAGTCTAGGGTTAGGGTTAGTATAGGGTTAGGGTTAGTGTAGGGTAAGGGTAACGGTTAGGATAGGGCTAGGGTTAGTGTAGGGTAAGGGTTACGGTTAGTATAGGGTTAGGGTTAGTGTAGGGTAAGGGTAACGGTTAGGATAGGGCTAGGGTTAGGGTTAGTGTAGGGCAGTGGTGGCGAACCTATGGCACTGATGCCAGAGGTGGCACTCGGAGCACTCCTTCTGGGCACCCAGGCCATCACCCCAGAACAGAGTTTCCAGGCAGGACTCAAAACCACCTCCTGCAATCCCTGGCCACACAGGATGTGCTGTGATCAGGGCTATTTTAAAGCTACACATCCTTAGCTGCATGGGACTACAGGACGAGCATGGAGGTGCATACAAGGCTGCCTTATTATTGGAGCTCCTGCTCAGGGCCCCTGCAATTCTTCCTGTTTAGGGGACCCTGGAAGTTACAATCATAGTCAGAATTACTCCTCTTTCTCTTAATTGTATTGGTGTCCTCAGGATGCCAATACAATTAAAAGCTGTTGCAAAACAGGTAGCGACATGTCACTTCTTAAATTGCCATGTGCGCACTTTGCATTTAAATAAGTGGGCTTGGTTGTAGTTTGGGCACTTGGTCCCTAAAAGGTTCGCCAACACTGGTGTAGGGTAAGGGTTACGGTTAGTATAGGGCTAGGGTTAGGGTTAGTGTAGGGTAAGGGTTACGGTTAGTATAGGGCTAGGCTTAGTGTAGGGTAAGGGTTACGGTTAGTATAGGGCTAGGGTTAGGGTTAGTGTAGGGTAAGGGTTACGGTTAGTATAGGGCTAGGGTTAGGGTTAGTGTAGGGTAAGGGTTACGGTTAGTATAGGGCTAGGGTTAGTGTAGGGTAAGGGTTACGGTTAGAATAGGGCTAGGGTTAGTGTAGGGTAAGGGTTACGGTTAGTATAGGGCTAGGGTTAGTGTAGGGTAAGGGTTACGGTTAGTATAGGGCTAGGGTTAGTGTAGGGTAAGGGTTACGGTTAGTATAGGGCTAGGGTTAGTGTAGGGTAAGGGTTACGGTTAGTATAGGGCTAGGGTTAGTGTAGGGTAAGGGTTACGGTTAGTATAGGGCTAGGGTTAGTGTAGGGTAAGGGTTACGGTTAGTATAGGGCTATGGTTAGTGTAGGGTAAGGGTTACGGTTAGTATAGGGCTAGGGTTAGTGTAGGGTAAGGGTTACGGTTAGTATAGGGCTAGGGTTAGTGTAGGGTAAGGGTTACGGTTAGTATAGGGTTAGGGTTAATGTTAGGGTTTGGATTAGTGTAGAGCAGTGATGGCTAACCTATGGCACTGGTGCCAGAGGTGGCACTCAGAGCCCTTTCTGTGGGCACTCAGGCTATCACCAGAGATGACTCCAGGCATCTTCCTGCAGTCCCAGACAGCCCAGGACTTGCTGTGCACAGAGCTATTTTAAAGTGACAGGACTACCTGGGACTATTTTCTGCTTTGTGTCATCAGAGTGCTGGTATCAATGAAAACTGTGACAGAGAAGGGAGTATAAATCATAAATTAAATTTCTGTGTGGGCACTTTGCGATAAATAAGCGGATCTTTGTTGTAGTTTGGGCATTCGGCCTCTAAAAGGTTTGCCATCACTGGTGTAGAGGGTTAAGGTTAATGTTAGGGTTAGGGTTACGGTTAATGTTAGGGTTAGGGTTAGTGTAGAGTTAGTTTTGATGTTAACTCTAACCATAATTCTAATTCAAACCTAATGAAAACATTTGTAGAAAAGGAACAAATCGAGAGAGGATTTTTTTTTTTTACAAAAAAAAGTTGGATTCGATTCTGTGCTGGAAAAACTGTAGATCCCATCTAACTCTATGAATCAACAAATACCGTATATGCCGGCGTATAAGACGACTGGGCGTATAAGACGACCCCCAACTTCTGCCCTAAAAATATAGAATTTGGTATATACTCACTGTATAAGACTACCCCTCTCCCAAATGAAAAAAGTCTGCTTAAAACTTTGCAAAACAAACTAGAGAGTAAGTGCCTGGTGATCATAACTGTAAGCTGCGATATTAATGAAGATCCGACATGCTTCTGTAAGTGCCGCCTGTGACCCCCAGCTCTGTGACGCCGACCGCTGTGACAGGGCGGCTGCATTAGCATACAGCGCGCCGCCCCGTCAGCGCGTACTAAGCCTCTTCTAATGACTGTGAGAGGCGGACTGCCGCGCATGCGCGGCGGTCCCAGGAAGCAGCTCTCTGCGCGCTGACGGGGAAAAAAAACACCTCACACAGTGCGGCCCCTGTATATCCGGCGTATAAGACGACCCCCCACTGTAGCCATTATTTTAAGGGGTTAAAAAGTAGTCTTATACGACAGTATATACAGTATATTCTCTCGTCTCTAATCTGAAGAAATTTCCAGACAAGGTCCGTCTTCAGATTAGCCCTAACTCTTATGAAAAAAATGTATAGACAATTAACAAAGCAGATTTTTTTAAAATAAAAAGTTGGAATTGATTCTATGCTGAATGTAGATCGGGCCTAAGATTCTCTTATCTCTAATCTGAGGATGACCCTTCTAGTGGGAGATAGGTTGCCACTAGAGTCAATAAAAAGTTAGTACGTAATTTTTCCGATCTTCTTTTCTACTGATTGTTGCTGGTGTTGGATTGGGGTTCCTTGTCGGTAAATGGGTCCCAACTCCTCATTTCAAATTTTGCTCTGGGGCCTATAAAAAATTCTTGTGGCTTTGGCTTAAAGTGAACCTGTCACCACATTTTTCACAAATACTGCTAGATGCAGTTTCCCATAGAGCCCTATTTACTAAATGACTAAACTTCGTTTAGCTAAAAATTTTCTCACATACCCATAAAATCGACTTTGTAATCTTACCTTGCATGCAGCCAGATCTAAATCGAGTTGAAGAAGCCGTGGCCAGTGGCTCCTCTTTTTACCCCATGTCTCTTTCTCAGTTTTCAGCTCTTAATGTCATTTAACCAGGCTGATGTCATCTAAGGTCCTTTCATCCCCGAACATTTGCAAACTGTAATGCATGTTTATATCTGATCACATGAAATCACATGCTGTGATTTCAAACGAAATACATGCATGGGGTACTGTTTGACAATGTTAGGGGTAAAAGGACCTTAATGTCAAGTGACCAGGGTCATATCACCTAAGTGGTGAATGCTTAGACGAGACATAGGACAGGGGAAGCAGCTGCCATGCCCCCTTTGACTTTCTCTAGATCTGGCTGTATGCAAGGCAAGATAACAAAGTTGATTTTATGGGGATGTAAGGGAAACAATGTGTAGGGGCTCTACCACACAGAGGCCTCCACCAACTACATACCACCTTATAAACACCACTATTACTTCTACCAACAATAGATACCAGGGATCCCACCAGCCTTGTTCTGGTCTTGATGATAATAATATCTAAAAGTTACAAGTATAAGCAAGTGAACATTAAGTATCACTCTAATATATCCATACAATGGTCTGGGAATACAGAAGCTTCCAGAATATTCAGAATCCCCCTTATCAGCGGTTACGGTTATGATAATGAGGCACACATGAAACGGAGGGGTTGTTATCTACGTCTGCCTACACACTCGATATATGTTTTTTCGTTGAACTGGAAACTGTAGATCTGTACAAGAAACATATTATTCCTTGAGCTGATCTTGCAGATGATGTCGCTTCGGTTTCCTTACTCATCCTTCCATATTAGATAAAACAAGTGTAAAATTTTGCTAAAGCGCCGCTAGCGCAGTAAAAATTGTGTCACTGTTATTCCGAAAAAGACACAGGTCCTGAGGCTTGATGAGCCAGTCTTTATCTCCTATACTTAACCTCCTAATGTTGAAGGGAAGTACGAGAAAAGCAGAAAGATAATACACAGAGCTGTAGAGCTAGATAGGAGAAAGCTACAGTATCTT
Organism: Engystomops pustulosus; assembly: GCF_040894005.1. Classification (NCBI taxonomy): domain Eukaryota; kingdom Metazoa; phylum Chordata; class Amphibia; order Anura; family Leptodactylidae; genus Engystomops; species Engystomops pustulosus. The sequence continues at coordinate 24,669,228 of NC_092413.1, forward strand.
ACTCTGCTCTCTCCAACTGTTACAGAACTGGCTTCCATGCTACAGTCACATGGCTTGCGGATCCATCACTGTAAAGCCGTATCGGTGGAGCATTGGGGGCCTGGAATTGACATCAATGGTGAAGCAAGAAGCCATCAGCTCTCAACTCCACCATTGGCATACCTCTGCATATGACTGGCTTCAGAATCGTGCACAGCTGAGAAGCAAGGAAGAGGACTACCAGGGGTGGGGGGGGGGGGGGATTGATGGGAAAGGTGAGTATATGAATCTTTCTTTGGCTGTAAAAAGACAGAAAGTATAGGAAATGGGGCATAAAGAAAGATGGGGGGGCTACAGAGAGGGAATAAAAAGTTTACGTTGTACAGAAAGGGTAAAATAAGTTAGGGGGGCATAGAAAAATAATATTGAGCAATAGAAATGCGGCGCTTTAAGTGGGGGTCAACAGAAGAGGGGGTTATTTAGGTGGGGACAACAGAAAAAGGGGTTTTTGCTGAACAGGAGGCATTAAGGGCACTTTGTAAGTGAGGAGCCATTAGAAAGCAGACTACAATAGTAGGAAGGGCTACAAAAATAGGGGCTATTAGTGGGGGCTATTTAAAAGGCTCCCCTGCTGTTGGAAGGGGAAATTTATACTATGAGGGGGGCACTTAGAGGTGTCTTATACTCTGTAGATATACTAAAGTGCTAATGATGGGGAGCTACTTGTAATTGTTGATGGGGGGGGGTTGTAGTTTCATAAATAGATGGGTAACCTGTATGTGCACCACAACATAACTGGTAAATGTATGAGATGGGGGCCCAAATATCCAATAGGCTCAAGTAACACCCAGAGGCCTTTTGGCTCATTAGCATAATTGTAAAAGCTGATTTTAGAAGGAAGGAGGCCATGGATAACAAATATAAAAATATTCTATAAGACAGTCTCAGTGCCTGGATCTATGAGTAAGTGCCCCTGGTTTATCATGATGGATTTTGATGGGAGATTTCCTTTAATCTAATACATTTTTATGTGCCGTATCCCTTTAAATTGATGCCATTGCTCCTTTACAGCAATATGAACCTCTGAAATTTTAATTCCTTTGCCTCCTTATCAGTAGAAAAACTAGAAGTAACCAAGAAGTCAATTTTATTTTTTACATTTTTTTTTTTATAAAAATGTGCCAAATTCTAAAATATTCAAAATTTGAAAGTGTTGGACTCCAAATCACCCAAAATAGAATCCTGTATTTTTAAAAAAATGAAGACATTTTGGATTTAGATTTAGAGGTTAAAGTGACCACTGCTTATCGTGCAGGCTAAGGATTTATTCTTATTGCCATATTTGATGTTGGGAAGGAAATTTTTCCCTAGGGGTTTTCCTTCGTCTTGATGAATACTGCAGGAGACGGCTGAACTCCACACTATGTTACTATGTATAATATATGTTATGCTGCTCCATGTAATTATATTACATTATATTGAATTAACTAGAACTATGGACCTGCAAGGATATTTAATATAAACCAAGCAATCCCAGAACTGCATGAAGAACTGATATTAGTATTGACCTCTTTTCACCCAAGACCCCCATGGATGCTACGGCTGTTCAATCATACTATACCTTCCAAGATACAGAGATTACGGGAATGTATGTAAAATTACAAAAGGTTTGTAACATAGGCATATAGCAGGTGTAACGGGAATGAAATATTGAACCTGGAGACCTTTCTTTCCAAATGTCACATAGTTATTATCTGTAAGGTGAAACATATCGGATTATTGGCGTTGCTACAACCATTTATAGGATACGAGGAAATCCTTTTCTTTCATAAATATATGGAATATATATGGAAACCACAATCAGATTGCTTAGGGAATAGTTGTTTTAACTTTTTACTCCTATATTGATGTCTGGACTTCACTGGAGGAAACCACAGGAGTGCTATGAGTTTATGGATTGGATCTGGGTGGAAAGGGTACACATGGGTCAGAAATTGGGTGGACAAATAAAATCATCTTTTTTTAAACCTCTTAAAGGAAATCTTCCGTTTTGTTTTTAAGCATTGTGAACCAAACATACCTTGAGAATGATGTAGCGACACTGATGCAGAAAGATATCTTGTTTAATCCCTGAGTGGTTTTGCTCCAAAAACAATTATAAAATTTAGGGCCTTGGGAAATCTAGGTTACATGCTGACTGCCATTCATAAACACATTACACGGAGCTTCCTTTACTATCCAGACAGGACTAATCAACCTGAGTTGGATGACTAACACACAGCAGCTGAGGGATAGTGCAGCGATCGATTACTTCTGCCTGTCAGGCACAACACAGTGAATACACCGAGCAAGGCACAGGAGCGTCAGAGCCTCATTATCATAATTTAATAATTTTTTTCTCAGCAAAACCACTCGGATCAGGTATAAAACAAGATATGTGCCTGCATCAGTGTAGCCACAGCATTCTCAAAGGTATTTTTGGTTCATAATGCACAAAAACAAATGGTAGATTTCCTTTAAGAACTAGAAACTTTATTGCTGAGGCACCTTCTCATGTGGAAGGTGCCTTAAATATCTTTGGGTTCTTCAGGATAAGCTGATAACATTGGAGGATACAACACAAAGCCCAGAGAAAGTAGGAAGAGTGGTCTGGCGGTCCATTAGACTTGAATCTTGACTTATTATATTATCCAAGATTCTTTATTCATATATGTTATGCATTTTGGCTTAGAACATGGACCTTGATCATGGTGTAGGCCCATGTTCTGGGCGACTACTTCTACTACTTTTCCTATTTTTCTCTGGACTTTTATGTTACAGCAATGATCATTAAACCTCAGGAACTGGAGTGAGGTGGATTGCTTTAAGAAAAGACTGGCTGCCAAAGCACGAACCAAACAAGAGACCACCCAACTGTCTGCTTATTGTTACTATTAACAATATGTATTACTAGACAATAACAATTATACTGAATTACGCTCAGGGTGCTTCTACTAGAACTCTGGACCTGCAGGCACAACCTGAAAATATAGGTATTTTCTACTAGTGCCTGTTACTTTCCCATTCTCTGGAGTCCCCCCCGTGGATCAGTGGATCGTGGCCTCTTTCCCAGGTTTCGTTTCTCTATATTGCAGAGAGCATGTGCAGATGCCGGTTATCCCCCAGACTCACCGGCCATTGCTTGTGATGAGGGAATTTCTTACTCTAGGCTAGAGAGCCATTTTTAATGAATTATACAAATTAAATTAGGTTTTAATGAAAATTCTAATAAGGCAGAAACTACATTATTAATTTAAGGGTGTGATGCCATAGATCAGTTTTAATTTCTGAGCATGTGCTTGTCCTCCCAAAAGCAGCCATGTGTATGGTCTCCACGCATATCTCACTGGCACTAGGATCTGACCGAATGTAGTTACCACAGCACAGAGCAAAATTGGCGATTGCCTGAAGAAGGTAACTGCCGATACAGGCGCATACATTACAGTAAGTCCAGGGATGTGACATGAGCAGATAGGATGGATCTAATTTTATCTAGTGCCCCTATGGATCCATTGGAGACTCCTCCCGATGTTCATATATATCAGATTATAGTGATCACATATGTATTGATCTGCGCCAATTATATTAGAGAGGGTTTGGTGAACAAGGCTGGCTCCAGTACTGGGCATTCCTGGGCAAGTGCCGGGGCCCAGAGCCGGGGGGGGGCCCACATAAGGTGTACATAAGGAATCCATGGGGATGAGGGGGATGTATATAAAATAACCCTGAGGGGGATGTATATAAAATAACCATGTGCCGGGGCCCAGAGCTGCTGGGGGGCCCACATAAGGCTGTAAATAAGGAATCCATGGGGAAGAGGAGATGTATATAAAATAACCATGAGGGGGATGTATATAAAATAATCATGAGGGGGCTGTTTGGGATGATAAACTGGGGAATATTTTAGGGAACAGGAGTTTTAGTTTCTGAATTTTTAAGGCCACCATGTGAATTTACTTCAAAGGGGCCTAGTGAGGCTCTGTCGCCCAGGGGCCTACTGTAACCTGCAGCCGGCCCTGGTTGTAAACAAATTATTTGAATACTTCAAAAGGTAAAATTTCTGGAGATCTCACAGGGACTTACAGTGTATGTTCTGGTCACTGTGCAGTTGCTGTCATTTATTCTAATGGGCTTTTCTAAGGTTGGGAAATTGGGAGGTGCACAGCAATCTACATTGAAAAATGAATTACAAGAACAATCCAGCCTTAACAGAAAGTAGAAGAACAATCAATAAATTAGGTTGAGGAAAAAGTAACTTATATAAAACTTTATATATTATTTTCCAGCTCACCCAGTTGGAAACCAAAATTGTTGGACCTATGGTTTTCCTTGTTTGAAGATAGCAGATTGTGATGCTAAAACTAAAAGGCCAGATACAACTATGACTGTTATGTCCATCCATTAAATAACTTGGACAACAAGCAATCTTGAATGCACTGGTACCACCTAATGAGAATAGAGGACCTGTGTGCATTATTCCATTTATGACTTCTTAATTGAATCCCATTACATCCTGTTGACTGTGTTCTGGGCTGCAGACAGTTAACCAGCTGTGATAGACAGATGCCTTCTCCACTCGCATTCCTCCTCTGCTAGTCTGGATGTCACCTTCTGGACTGAGACTCTTATATGTCATAAGATGATTGTCTGCCCACTTCCCACTGCTTGCTATAAGTCTTTCTTGGCTTTTGCTAGTATTTTTCTGGACTTATTTTGGAGTCTTCTAACTATCCATTTGTCTCTTGATTCTGTACTGCTTTGTCATTTTGGTTTTGACATGTATCTGTACAACTTTTTGTCCTGTCTTTTTTTTCACTTTGGTACAGGAAGGGATCGTTCCCCAGTTGTCACCTACCATTTAGGGTATGATAGACAAGTAGGTAGGGACAGCTGGAGAATGTCTAACTTTAGGGCTCAATGTCGGTGTCTGTCATTCCTTTCCATCTGTATCTGTTCCCTTACAGCAGCATAAAAATATCTAGGACATCATTTCTTGCATAATTGCTGAAATGTAATTTTTACTTGTCAGAGTTTTAATTATAGTCCTTTTGGTTTGCCCAGAAATATCAAATTTATTTTATTTTGACTAGTGAAATATCACATTAAAAAAAGCGTAATATATCAGTTAGAGAATTATAGTTTAATCTGGAGACAAGAACTGACAAGGTCTATGGGATCATATAAAGAGAGAAGATTTACGTGAATGAAAGAAGTTATGCGGAAAATGTAAAATCAATTTACTAAGTCATCCCCACCACCTTTTCTTTTTTGACGTGAATAATTAAGCTATTTTTATCTCACAGATTTAAAACTTCACGAAAATGGAATTGAATAAAAAGAAAGGAGGGTTTTTGGCCCTTAACATTTTTTAAATTTTCAATTTAATAAAATGAAGAATATGGTGATGGAGAAATAGGGGCAGATTTACTTACCCGGCCCATTCGCGATCCAGCGGCGCGTTCTCTGCACAGGATTCGGGTCCGGACGGGATTTATGAAGGTAGTTCCTCCGCCGTCCACCAGGTGGAGCTGCTGCGCTGAAAATCATCTGAACGCGCCGGAATGCACCGAGCTGGACCAGGTGAAGGTAAGCGCTTCCCAAGCGACACTTTTTCGGTTTTTAAATGCGGCGGTTTTTCCGAATACGTCGGGTTTTCGTTCGACCACGCCCCCCCGATTTCCGTCGCGCGCATGCCGGCGCCGATGCGCCACAATCCGATCGCATGCGATCCCGGTACAATCGGCGCAAATCGGAAATATTCGGGTAACACGTCGGGAAAACGCGAATCAGGCCCTTAGTAAATGACCCCCGTAGTGTCACAATGAAAATGTCATCTTTCTTATACTGAAAAATCAATATTGCCTAATGTGAACCATAAGTTTCCTAATACCAGAGATGGTCCCCTTCCAACACACAATTATTTTTAGAGATTACAATTTTTTTTTTTTTATTTCCAACTCAAGTCAAGTCTAATATTTCCATGAATTCTGTGTCAGGTAGCATCCCTTTAAAAAATTTCATGTGGGCGTGTCATTAATCATCTTGGGGGAGGAACCCCTTTAATACCCCTAAAGACAATCTGAGTCTAAAGAACTTGATGTAATAAAATCTACTGAGATCTCGATACCTACATAAAATATGCAGAAAGTCCTGGCAAGATTGCCAGGTTAAGACAAAAAATGTATGTAAATGAGAGAACCAGTTTTTCCACTGGCAGGGGAAATTTTGGCAACCCCCATATACAAAAGATATTTGTACACCCCTATAAGGTCATTAGGTTCAAACAACTTTTCCTTATATGTCACAGATCAGGGATGTTGAAAGAAAACATATTGGGGGTCATTTACTAAGGGCCCGATTTGCGTTTTCCCGACGTGTTACCCGAATATTTCTGATTTGCGCCGATTCTCCCTGAATTGCCCCGGGATTTTGGCGCACGCGATCGGATTGTGGCGCATTGGCGCTGGCATGCACGCAACGGAAATCGGGGGGCGTGGCCGAATGAAAACCCAACGGATTCGGAAAAACTGCCGCATTTAAAACAAAAAATCTGTCGCGGAGCTTGCACTTACCTTCACTCGGCCCGAGCCGGGGAACTCCAGCGCGTTCCGATGCTTTTCAGTGCAGCAGCGCCACCTGGTGGACGGCGGAGGAACTATCTTAATAAATCCCGGCCGGACCCGAATCCACCGCAGAGAAAGCGCCGCTAAATCGCGAATGGACCGGGTAAGTAAATCTGCCCCAATGTAATTCAACACAAACCACCTAAAAGACCAGTGCAAGTTTTAGTTGCTGACTAGACATAGACATGAGACGATTATACATAAAATTCTAATGGAAATCTGGAATTGCTAAACATTTGTATAAAACTTTCTAAATTGAGCTACCTTTTACAATCCACAGCTTGATATTATATTTTGATTGATCTTTGCAATAGTGAAAATACAATTGTATCAAGATTGATTCGGATAGGGGAGAATAATCTAATCGGTGGGGGCCACAGGGCTGGATTATTCGGATGGAACCTGGGGCACGCGCCCCAAGGCCCCCACCACTTTAGAAGGAGCAGGGGCCTCCACCACAGCTGCAGAATCATTCTGCCAAACCTGCTGATGGTGCGAGCAGTGATCTTCTGCACAGGGAACAGCTGACAAGCCCTGGAGAGATGTGAGTAATGGTAACCATTCTCATATGATGTAGGAATACAAAGTGTCAGGGGTCATGAGGTATGAGTAAGGGTCACCAGGAATCTACACATCTTGGTTTTTATTACCCACTCACCCATCAAACATTCGCAACCAGTAACCAGTGTCTAAAAAGCTAATAATTTACATTATGGGAGGCCTCCAACAGATTTTCCATCTAATGGCCTCCACCAACCTTAATCAACCCTGGGGGTCCAACGGTAGGGATTTTGTATGCTCGTCATGCTGCTCCACCCATCCGTGGGGACATTACCCTATTCTCATGATTGTGGGGGGTGTTCTTGGGATTGGACCCCCTCTTTATCAATCCCTTGTAATCCCTTATCTTGGGGGTAGGATATAACAATCAAACTTAGTACAATCCTTGATGGCTGATGGCTGACTCTTCTATACACATACATTAGGCATCTCTGTCCATGACTTATCATAGACACAACACACAGAAACTATATTGGAAAATTGTATAACTTTTTATAATACAAACTTTAAGGAAAGGTACATTGGACATTTGATAGAAGAGATGGGGACCCCCAATATACCTTAGATTGCTACCTGAACCTGTCCAGATATGCTCAGCTGATACACATAGTCCAGTTTGATCCATTGTATAGTGGCCGCTCCGGGTACTGCAGGCCTGGATACCATTGAAGCCTATAGAAGGGGAGCCTGCAGTAAGCCTGCGTGACCACTAAGCTATGGTTGGAGCTGTCTTCTGTGTGCATCCCCTGATCTCCTACTAACGGCCTGTATTATGTACTATGTCTGCGGCTGTGATAAAACACGTCTCTACAATACAAGTTACAAGAGAATATAAATAGAAAAGAATCAGCACAATAACCACTCGCTACGCGATGACCTTTCTCCCACAGTCTGGATAGAAAAATCGGAAAATGAGCAGGATTTACAATTTTTGCTGACATTTTATGGGTAGTGAGAAAAACAAAGTCTTTGCTGTGCCTGTGATTCTGCTCTTTTCCTCCCCCATCTCTTAGGATCGGAGCTGCGTGATGTAAATAACCCTGCGTGGTGTCACTTCAGACAAAGAGCTTGTATGACAATACTGCAGATCACCTCCAGCAGAATATAATGATACTGGAAACCTACTGTATGTGACAAGTGAGGATGGGATTGTTCAAGAATCAGAGAATTGACGGCTTTGTTCTGGAACAGTGCCACTCCTGTACATGGGTCGAGCATGGTATTACAACTCACTATAAATATATAAATAAATGACTAATATACTGTGTTCTTACTTTCCAAATGAGATTAAAGCTTCTCAGCTCCTCCTGCTCTATAACATGCTGCCTGCAGATAGGATACTATGTAAAAACTGCTCAGCTCCTCCTGCTCTGTAACATGCTGCATGCAGACTGGACACTATGTACAATCTGCTCAGCTCCCCCTGCTCTATAACATGCTGCATGCAGACTGGACACTATGTACAATCTGCTCAGCTCTTCCTGCTCTATAACATGCTGCCCGCAGATAGGGCACTATGTACAATCTGCTCTGCACCCCCTGCTCTATAACATACTGCCTGTAGATAGGACACTATGCACAGTCTGCTCATCTCCTCCTACTCTATAACATGCTGCCTGCAGATAGGACACTATGTACAATTCACTCAGCTCCTCCTGCTCTATAACATGCTGCCTGCAGATAGGACACTATGTGCAATATGCTCAGCTCCTCCTGCTCTATAACATGCTGCCTGCAGATAGGACACTATGTGCAATATGCTCTGCACCCCCTGCTCTATAATATGCTGCCTGCAGAAAGGACACTATATATTATCTTCCTCAGTTCCTCCTGCTCTATAACACGCTGCTTGACAAAAGGACACTATGTACAATCCATACAGCTCCTCCTACTCTATAACATGCTGCCTGCAGATAGGACACTATGTATAATCTTCCTCAGCTCCTCCTGCTCTATAATGTGTTGTCTGCAGATAGGACACTATGTACAATCTGCTCAACTCCTCCTGCTCTATAACATTCCTCCTGCAGATAGGACACTATGTAGAATCTGCTCAGCTCCTCCTGCTCTATAACATGCTGCCTGCAGATAGGACACTATGTACAATCTGCTCAGCTCCTCCTGCTCTATTAGATGCTTCCTGCAGATAGGACACTATGTACAATCCTGTTCATGAATGACATGAGCTGGCTCACCTAGGTGAGCCAATGCCTCACTTAAACACGCCCCTAACGGGCTCACCACACCAGCTGGCGTTCAGGAACCAGAAGAGCCGGCTCTTCTTAGTGAGCAGAGCCTAATGAGCCAGCTCATCACTAGTACAATCTGCTCAGCTCCACTGTGCTACACAGACTGTTACATTGTTCAGGAGCACTTCCTTCAAGCACTGATTGTTGATACTCTTAGCTGCCATGAGATTACTTCAGGCAGAGGGAGGGGGAAGTGCGGAGGGAGAGGGTTAGAGTGAGATAACATAACAGCCTGTGCAGTTACAGCACTAATGGGTTCTTGTAACACTCCCAGGAGCCTTTCTGGCTCATTAGAATAATTATAGTAGTTGATTTTAGATGAAAGGGGAAAAGGGATAACAAATATTAGAAGATACCACAGTCACGGTGCCTGGATCTATGAGTAAGTGTCCCTGGTTTATCATGATGGATTTTGATTCCTCCTGGATGACACTGTCAGCTCTGACCCATACTAGATATTCAGCTCTACCATGTCATTTTCCAATATGACATAAAATCTCTATGTGTTAAGAAAACGCCACCTTTTTTCACATCCTGTCAATTTTTGAAAGTTCTCAGAAAAGCCATCAGTAAAGTGAACCTGTCATCAGGAATGGGCTTTTAGCTGGTGACAGGTTCCAGTAGCCTATTCTATGCTGATCTAAAAAAATGTCTTTATCAGCATTCTGAATCATTTCAGTACTTTATATAGTTTAGTTCACATTACCTGGCTCCTTGCTAGCAGCGTGTGGTGAGTCCTGGGGAAGGGGGCGGAAGACGCGGTGTATCATAATGATAGAAATCCCAACAAGACGTCTCCCATCTAGACAATAGATGAATACGTCTTTGTTCTGCCGTCACCCTCTTATTTTGCCAGTAGACATGCCAGCAGCACGGGAAGGGGGTGAGTTTAACACCATTTTGCCAGGGTCAGATGTCGGTTAGTGGAGAAGCGTCCAGCCCAGCCGCGCAGTGACACTTGTCCTTGTTTCTCCAGGACAATCTGGAATGACCTGGCGGGTTTGTATCAGCGGATTAATTCCGGAAGGGTCAGACCCGGCATTTCCTAGGGGGCTGGATAACATATATCAGTCTTAGACTACATGGATGTTTTATCTCTGGAAGAACATTTGTAATTTATATTAAATGCTTTACGTCTTCTGTTCTGTCTGAGTGACATCATCAGCGTTTAATATTGTCTAGTCCCAGACACATGTACCGGCCCCATGGCTGCTGCGGGAGAGGACTTACAGACAATGTGCACATGTATGCAGGTATCTGTATCTCCGGGATTCAAGGCTACAGACAAACTAATACATGGGAAATGGGAAGAGACATCGGATACAATCCAATGATTAAGAGGGTCCATTTATACTGTCATAACTAAGGATGATGTTAGGGGATAGTGAAGATATATTGGGATTCAAGTTGAAGCCCCAGAGTTGCAACAGCTGTGTACATTATTAATTCTCTGTGGCATTAAATGTTTACATTATCCCTGTACTGTGACATCACTGTGTATATTATCCCTGTACTGTGACATCACTGTGTGTATTACCCCTGTACTGTAACATCACTGTGTGTAATATTCCTGTACTGTGACATCACTGTGTGTATTACCCCTTACTGTGACATCACTGTGTGTATTATCCCTGTACTGTGACATCACTGTGTGTATTATCTCTGTACTGTGACATCACTGTGTATATTATCCCTGTACTGTGACATCACTGTGTGTATTATCCCTGTACTGTGACATCACTGTGTGTATTATCCCTGTACTGTGACATCACTGTGCATATTATCTCTGTACTGTGACATCACTGTGTGTATTATCCCTGTACTGTGACATCACTGTGTGTATTATCACTGTACTGTGACATCACTGTGTGTATTATCCCTGTACTGTGACATCACTGTGTGTATTAACTCTGTACTGTGACATCACTGTGTGTATTATCCCTGTATTGTGACATCACTGTGTGTATTATCCCTATACTGTGACATCACTGTTTGTATTATCCCTGTACTGTGACATCACTTTGTGTATTATCCCTGTACTGTGACATCACTGTGTGTATTATCCGTGTACGGTGATATCAATGTGTGTATTATCCCTGTACTGTGACATCACTATGTGTATTATCTCTGTACTGTGACATCACTGTGTGTATTATCCCTGTACTGTGACATCACTGTGTGCATTATCCCTGTACTGTGACATCATTGTGTGTATTATCCCTGTACTGTGACATCACTGTGTGTATTATCCCTGTACTGTGACATCACTGTGTGTATTATCCTGTACTGTGACATCACTGTGTGTATTATCCCTGCACTGTGACATCACTGTGTGTATTATCTCTGTACTGTGACATCACTGCGTGTATTATCCCTGTACTGTGATATCACTGTGTGTATTATCCCTGTACTGTGTCATCACTGTGTGTATTATCCTTGTACTGTGACATCACTGTGTGTATTATCCCTGTACTGTGTCATTACTGTGTGTATTATCCCTGTACTGTGACATCACTGAGGGAGATTTATTAATCTGTGGCGCACGCGATCGGATTGTGGCGCAGCTGCGCTGGCTTTCATGCAACAGAAATCGGGGGACGATCCGGCTGATTCGGACTGAGAGCGGTATTTAAGTTTCAACTTGTGTCGCAAGCCCAAGCACTTACATGCACCAGGAAGAAGAAGGTGAACTCTGTCGGACCTGAGCGGGGAAGCGACACATGCAGGATATCGGGCGCACGATCTTAGTGAATCGCGGCACAGTGCATGATCGTTGGACAATGCACTTTCGGTGAACTCCGCAGGACGGGTAAGTAAATGTGCCCCATTATTCTGATACATTTTTACCCAGAATTCCACTAATTGTCACAGGTGTTTTGCAGGTGACACATTTTCCTACAACACGAGGGGATACAAGGCGAAAACCGTTCACGTTCAGGTGACTAAACAAAGCGGACATCCTTCACTCCGGCCCCGCTGACCTAATGAGGAAAGACGTCTAAATAGATTTGCTTTCCGCAGGAGTCATTTGGAGAGTTGCCACAGTCATTTTGTATAAATACATTCACAGGCCATTAAATAAAATCCCTCTGGAAACCTCCTAATCATCAGGTCCCTGCAGAGGTCACCGGGTCTACCTGCCGCAGCTGCCAGCCGCCAACTCATCTTCAATTAGACGGAGAATGCAATGGACATGAAGGAGAATAGATGGAAATACAGCGGATCCATGGCAGCCGCCAATACAACTGTATAGAATACAAGCAGTCCCCGGGTTACATACAAGATAGGGTCCGGAGGTTTGTTCTTAAGTTGAATTTGTATGTAAGTCGAAACCGTATATTTTATAATTGTAGATCCAGACAAAAAAAATTTTGGCCCCAATGACAATTGGAGTTTAAACATTTTTTGCTGTAATGGGACCAAGGATTATCAATAAAGCTTCATTACAGACACCTTACAGCTGATCATTGCAGCCTGGGACTATAGTAAAGCATCCAGAGAGCTTCACCAGAGGTCACAGGGGTCTGTCTGTAACTATGGGTTGTCTGTAAGTCGGGTGTCCTTAAGTAGGGGACCACCTGTATGTGGATGTAGATTAGCCCCACCCCAAATAATTACAAATATTACCGTATAATCATTAAGGGACTGAAAAATACTATTATACCATGAGTAGATAATACCGCCATACAATGCATAGCTAATAATACCATAACATTACCACATAATGCCACCACACTGTACAATACCTGAAACATGCTAATGTACACTGCCATACCATGACCTAATAATACTACTACCATACAATGACTGAATAACACTTATACCATAATATGATGCCACCATACCATAACTGACTAATATACCATGACTAAATAATACTACAATACCCGAACCAAGTAATACCACAAAACTGTACAATACCTGAAACCTATAACGACATACCATGACCAAATAATACTATTATACAATGACTGAATAACACTATTATACCATAATATAATACCACCATATCATAACTTACTAATATACCATCACTAAATAATACAACAATACTACACAATCAAATAATACTACCACACAATGATTTTTAAACCATAATATAATACCACCATACCATGACTGCACAATACTAACATGGCATGATTGAATAATACCCCCACAAAAGGAATGAATAATGCAGTCATAAGATGAGTGGATGATATCAACATACCGGGGGTCATTTACTAAGGGCCCGATTCGTGTTTTCCCGACGTGTTACCCGAATATTTCCGTTTGGCACCGATTTCCCCTGAATTGCTCCGGGATTTTGGCGCACACGATCGGATTGTGGCCCATCGGCGCTGGCATGCACGCGACGGAAATCGGGGGCCGTGGCCGAACGAAAAACCGGATTCGGAAAAACCGCCGCATTTAAAACAAAAAAAGGGTCGCGGAGCTTGGAATAGGCCGGTGAACTTGAGCGCATTCCGATGCTTTTCAGAGCAGCAGCGCCACCTGGTGGAAGTTGGAGGAACTGCCTTAATGAATCCCGGCCGGACCTGAATCCACCGCAGAGAACGTGCCGCTGGTTCGCGAATGGACCGGGTAAGTAAATCTGCCCCATAATGTTCAAATAATACTATTATACCATAAGTGGATGATCCTATCATAGCATGATATTAATACTAATTTACCATAACTACATAATGTCATCGTACCATGACTAAATAATACTACAATACCATGACCAAATAATACTTTCATACAAGGACTTAATAACGCTATTACTATTATTAAGTGGATAATACTATCATACCATACCTGGATAATACAACAATACTGTACAATGATGGGGAAATAATAATATACCATGGCTAAATAATGCTACAACATCAAGACCAAATCATACTACCACACTATGATTGAAAAATAAAACCACACAATGCATGAATAATGCTGTCATACCATGAGTGGATGATATCAGCATAACATGACCAAATAATACTAACACACAACCACAGAATATTACTAGTATACCATAAGTGGATGATACCATCATATCATGACTAGATAATACAACAATACTGTACAATGACTGGAAAATACTGATATACCATGACTAAATAATACTACAACACCATGACCAAATAATACTAACATACAATGACTAAATAATACTTTTATACCATGAGTGGATGATACTACCTGACAATAACTGGATATTACAATCATAAACTAGTGAATAATACCACGAACAGATAACATCATATTAGGACTGAATTATTCCCCCATAACATTACTAAATAATACCACCATAATGCTTCTCAATGAGAAATATCAAGAGCTGGCTCTTCTGGCTCCTAAACGGCTCCCTATTAAATATATAATAGGGAGCTGCAGGTCATTCAATCACCCCACACCACTTCACTTTTAACCAAATAGTATCTGGTTAAAGGGGGCGTGGTCAGCTGGTTAGGGGCGGGGTTAAGTGACACATCAACTCACTGACCAAAGCCGGCTCCAGTCTTTCACAAACAAGAGCCGGCTCTTACAGACGGCTCGTTCACGAACGACACATCACTACTGTACAGGAGCACAAAGGTGGGGGCTGACAGCTGAGCAGTCTGCGGCACAAACAAGTCACATGTTGTGTTTTGAAATGCAGCCAAACCAAAGCTCAACCCCTGGGACTACACAGAGAATTCTGTCAGGATGCGAGGTAAGTTATATCACACTATTATATTGTAATGAAAATGCTTGGAAAAGGCAGAAAGGCAGATTTGCAAAGCAGCTGTAATGGGCTCCTGCAACCTGTCTTTAGTGAAAATGAGGTCCCTGGTGACAGGTTCCCTTTAAATGTATCATACACTATTCCAAAAACTAAGCTCAAAAACTTTGATTTTGATCATATCTACATCAAAGGAGCCTCCATCACGGATTCCTGAATAAAAAATTATGGATGTATCTGTACATGCTGGACCTTTTAACCCCTTCGTGTCTATGCCATTTTAGACCTTTAGGACCAGGCCTGATTTTTAAAATTTGCCCTGTGTCATTATAGGAGGTTATAACTTTTTGACACTTTAACATATCCAGGGGATTTTGAGATTGTTTTACCGTCACACATTGTACTTCAAAGTAATATTCAAATTTTGATGATATCTTTTGTGTTAAGTTATGAAAAAAACTTAAATTTGGCAAAAATTTCTAAAAATTCTTCATTTTCATAGTTCAAAATGTTCTGCTTTTCAGGCAGATAGTCATAGCACCCAAGTAACTTTATAACTAACATTTCCCGAATGTCTGCTTTATATCGGCATAGGGTTTTATGCATCTTCTCTCTTTTCTAGGTTCAGAATTTTGGGAGCAATTTTTCTCATTTTTATGAAAAATGCCAAAACCCTTATTTAGAGGCACCTGCTCAGTTTTAACTGACTCTGAGAGGCCTAAACAGCAGTAAACCCCCATAAATCATGCCATTTTAGAAACTACACCCCTCAATGTGTAAAAAATCAACTTTAAGAAGTATGATAACCCTTTAGATGCTTCACAGTGATTAAAACAAAATGGAGGTCTAATTTACAAGCTGTCATTTTTTTTAGACAATATATTAATTTTGGCCAAAAATTAAACCGTCACAATGTATTAAATTACAAAAAACTCCACAAAGTTTGATACCCAACGTCTCCCGAGTCAGAGGATGCCCCATATGTGGTGGTGACTGCTGTATGGGCGCACGGCCGGGCATAGAACGGAAGGAGGCGCCATTCAGAGCAGATCTGCAACGTCACATCTTACAGGCTATAAAATGTTTATTTTTTTGTAATTTGGACATATGGGGGATTATTTTTTTGTGGATGAGATCCACTTTTCAGGTACATTATTTACAGGGGGCTCAATAGCCAATAATCAGATTTTATTAACTCTTTCTTGGTGATGGTTAAAAAAATCATTAATTCTTGTTTATGGTTTTTAGCATTTTTTTCGCCGGACGTTCACAATACCATAAAAATAATGTGTTATCTTTATTCTATGGGTCATCACGATTACGGCGATACCCCATTTACATGGCTTTTTTATGGTGAATTTGTTTTGCAGAATATAGAACTCATTTTGTGAGACATTTACTTGTTTTTGTATTGCCATGTAACAATGGGCAGAACATTTATATTTTTTTGTTTACAGCGCTGGTTTAGAGCTTATTTTTTGCGGGACAAGCTGTACTTATTCTTGGTATCATGTTGGGGTACATTTTACTTTTTGATCACTTTTTATGCACTTTTTATGCGGTCAGATGTGAAAATTTAATAATTTTTGTGAGGTTTTTTTGTGTTTTTTTTTTACGGCGTTCACCGTACGGGTTCAGTGACCATTTTATTTTATTTGACGGGTTGTTACGGACATTGTGATACCCAATATGTTGTGGTTTTTTTGGTGATTTTCACTTTTTTTATGTTTTATATGATTACTGCATGGGATGGGACTTAAGGGGACTTTTATTCTTTTTAAATAATTTTTTTTTAGTTGCACCTTTTTTTAAAACAATTTTTTTACTGTTTTATTTTGTCCCAGGGTGGGACATGAACAAGTGATCATTTGATCACTTGTTCATTGTAATATGCTGCAATACTAATGTATTGCAGCATATGACATAGTCAGCCTATGCATTCTGCATAGGCTGACAGCTGCACTGTTAGATCGTGCACAGTGCACGATCCTAGCAGGCAGCTGCCATAGGCAGCCCAGGGGACCTGATCGTGCCTCTAGGTTGCCATGGCAACGATCGGCACCTCCGTGCTCTGCACGGAGGGTGCCGATCGTCGCGCCAATACACCATAGATGCCGCGGTCACTATGACCGTGGCGTCTATAGGGTTAAACAGTCGGGATCGCGATAGTCGCGATCCCGGCTGTTACTGCGGGATCCCAGCTACCGCGTACCGCTGGGATCCCGCGGCGATCGCAAGGGCTCAGCTTCTGAGCTCGGGCGATCGCCATGACGTGATTCTACGTCAAGGTGCGGGAACTACCCGCATCCTATGACGTAGAATCACGTCAGGGTGCGGGAAGGGGCTAAAATATCAAAATGAAGGACCAAAGGGTCTCCAAAACTTTGTTAGTTGGAAGCTCATTTTTTTTATGTCCTCCTCCTATAACAAAGCAGAACAATAGTATAAAGGAGCATTCAACCTGTGTGTGAACCTGGCCCTACTGTATGTTAGTTTTTACCAGGGTTGAAGGGAAATCGTTATCCTGGAACAATCATTATCCCAGGTCTGGGAAATAATTTCCGTCCTGTACCATAGGACAGTGATGGTGAACCTTTTAGAGGCCGAGTGCCCAAACTTCAACCCAAAACCCCCCTTATTTATCGCTTGGTGCTAACCAAAAATTAAAGCAGTATCTTATTGCTCCCTGTTCAACACCTTTCAATCAGATTGGCCTCCTGAGGACAGCAACACAGTAGAAAGATGGAAAATTTTCATAATTTTAGCTTCTTTTCAGTTTCCCTCTGGGGCCAGCAGGAGTTCCTCCAAAAATAATCCGACCCTGTCTAATTCTCCCTCTTCCTACAGTCCCAAGTAGCAAAGTAAGTATGAAAATATGACTGAAAGCAGCATCTTGATTGGAACTGCAGGAAGATTCTTTGAGTCCTGTCTGGTGTGCTTGGGCAATGGCTCGGGTGCCCACAAAAAGGGCTCTGAGTGCCGCCTCTGGCACCCGTGCCATAGGTTCGCCACCACTGCCCTAGGATTTCCTCAATCGACTAGACACTTTCGAAAAAATTCATGAAGACATAGAATATCTTATTCTGCGTTTAATTGGTAAGTAACTGTCTGTTTTACATGTTCAAACAATTTCCTTCTATGTATCGGAGGTAAAAATAGTTTCTAGGTCGCAGCAGCGCGTTGCGGTGGCAAGTTAATGTGCTTTATTCTAAACAATAATATCATCCATAGCGAATGATCTCCTCTAGAGGGATCTTCATCAAAGCAATCTACTCACAAGTTACGGTGGTACTGAAGGCTGGCGCTGCCACGCTGTCAGATTACTGTGCGCCGAGTTCCCCACCAGCGAGATGGATGGTAGGTGCGAAGAAGAAACGCAACTCTACTCTACATCCATCATAATGCTTCTCAGAATCCTTCACTCGTGGAGAGCTGCTTATCAATCAGATGGGGCTGTAATGTGACGGTGGTGAAGAGAAAAAATAAGGAGAAATATACAACGAGGAATTATTTCCCAAAATTTGTTTTTAGGTTTTTTTTTCACTGTATGACTGAAATCGTTTTTTCTGCAACTTATGTCATTCCTTTACTCTTGGCTCAAACCTGGGATGACAAGTTTTGGAAACAAAAAAGGGGAGCAGAAAAAGAACTTGCCGTACAATAACTTTTGGACACTTTTTATGACTCCAACAAGGAGGCATGGTTTCATGGAAGGGATGTGACCTCAGGGAAAGGGCAAGGCTTCATAAAAAAGGGATGTGATTTTTAGGGAAAGGGCAGGGCTTCATATGTTACACCCTACGCTATGGGGCACATTTACTTACAAAGCCACTCGAGTGCACTAAAAGTGCATTGTCCGTCTATAATACTGCGTGTAGCAATTCCCTAAGGCTACATTCACACGACCGTATGATCTCTCCAGTCCCGTATTTACAGGCCGTATGAGCCCGTATATACGTGACATTTTTCATCCGTATGCAGCACGTATGTAATCCGTATTTTATACGTCACCCATAGACTTCTTGGGCATACGGAACTGAAATACGGGAGAAAATAGGACATGCTCTATATTTATAGTATACGGTACGGTACGCTATGGTGTAAAAAACGGCAATATAAGTGGTCGGACGTATTGTCCATTGAAATGAAATTTACTGTATGTAACCCGTAAAAAAATAGTACGGTACGGATACGGACGTTTTCATACGTCCGTGTGAATGTAGCCTAAGATAGTGCGACAAAAATCATGAATGTGTCTCTGCCCCGCTCAGGTCCGACGGAGTTCACCATCTTTTTTATGGTGCATCTAAGTAGTAGGGCTTGCGACACAATTTGAAAGTTAAATACAGCGCACAGTTCGAATCAGTCGGACCATCTGACGGCACGCCGCCTAATTTGTGTTGCATGGAGACCTGTCCATCTGCGCCACAAAAGGGTTGCGTGCAACACAATCGCAGCACAGACACTTCTTAAATACCTGTGCAAGCCATTTTAGCCATGAAGAACGTGCACAGTCTGACAAAAGTGCACCGTGCAACCCTTAGTAAATGTGCCTCTATGTATTGCTTTGCAACATTTTTCTGGCATTAAACAACATCATCTTATCAAGACAGGAGATAAGTGGAAGCCTTGCTTTTCCCACAAACTCTGTTCCTGCCTATTTTCTAAATCACGGGCGACACTTGGGTGTCGGTCCCTACTCTGGTTTTGTGCACAGAATAGAAAGAGAGAGAAAAACTTCAAGGTAAGGCAATCTGAGTTTAAACCAACATGATGGCGAGGTACATAATGGTGAAGCAAAAAATAGTCAAAGATACAAGCAAAGAGTCCGGTGCAAAGAGAGTATACAGATAATCAGAGCAAAAAGACTTATCTTACAAGCTGTATATGGGTGAATAATGAATAGCTGATTGGTGAAATATCCAACCCAGTGATAGGATTAAATGCACGTCCATTCTCAGCTAAGTGGCTAAAACAGTCAGTCAAGTAGCCCTTTGAAGACCATACACCTGGGTGTGGAACTACAAGCAACTCATACTAATGCATCTAACCAAATAATGTATAAATCAAGTCCAATAATGCAAAAGACTTCACATCTATAATAAGACACCTATGTTTTTTCTAGAGTATCTAGATACACGTGGACTATTACAAGTTAAGGCAAAGCAATTCACTTATTGAACCCATGTATCATGTGCCATCTATAGACAGTTCTTATAAACTTTGTTCCATGCCCAGTGAGTTGTAAAAGAAAGATACAGGCTGAGGAGAAAAGAGAATTAACAAGGAAATCAATATGGCAATGAATAATAATCATGGGAACCCATTATCGATCATGTACACTGCCTGGATGTGTGTCGTAGCGTATTATACCGTCCCATAATCTATGTTACAGCCAATGAACTGTCCATAAAGTGTAGCTCCGTATACTTCTATAAAAATCCAATTTTATTTTATGAGGCTATAAATTAGAACAATATAATGTAATGGCTTATATCTAGCGGAGCTTTCTTGATCTATAACCCTACAGAGGTGGCGTGGTTAAGTGCCATATACTTATAGTACCAAAACTGAATGCATATACTTGCCCTGCTTCCTCAATGACAAACCAGCCCTACACAACAGTCTTACATTGGCGTTAAAAACATTCATTCCGTGGATTTAGGTCTGATAGACATGAGTTAAAGCTTAATAGAATGGAAAAGTTGCACACAAACCTCTGGGAGTAATGTGCAATGGGATATGAATAAGATGCGTGATCTGAACACAAGACAATTGAGGTTAGAAGGAAACATTAGTCATCTACTAATAAAGCAAAACCATCTAGTCAAAGGAAGCCATAAAGTAGAGATAGACATATAGCTGCTATGGGAGGATGGGGACAAGACCTTCACAGCCCCAATGATTTTCCATTGCTTATACCAGAACAACGTACAACAAAAATAGTTCCCAAATAACCGTTGACTGTGATCCCCTGATCCATTATAGGGTTTTTGAGATTTCTATTGCCAAAAACTTTGTTGTTTAACAGACTGTACTGTACACATAATCAGATTGAGAAGGATGGACGCAGGATGGAAGACACGCCAAAGTTCTTCGCTCAAGATCATTCATTAATCTGATTGGTGTGAAAAATATAGCTACGCACTACCGGGAAGTGGTGGAATATCTCCAATAGAGACTTTGTAACCTCCAACCTGGAAAATATTATATCAACTGCCTAGGGAGGTAAAGGAGCTTTCTGGGTTTTCCTTGAAGTGGCTGTTATAGGGAAAAGATAAAAAATACAATGGGGATCATTTACTAAGGGTCTGTCAGACGCATTTTCAGAGGGTTTACCAACGATTTCCGTTTTGCGCCAAATTGCCCCGGGATTGTGTCGCACGCGATCGGATTGTGGTGCATCGGCGCCGGCTTGCATGCAACAGAAATTGGGGGGTGTGTTGTATGACAACCCGACGGATTCGGACAAACGGCGGAATTTAAAAAAGGAAATGTGTTGCAAAATCAGCACTGACATGCATCGGGAAGAAACAGGTGAACTCCAGCGGACCTCAGTGCTGAAGCGACGGATGCAGGAACTCGGGCACACGAACTTTGTGAATCGCGGCAGACCCGAATCCTCGTCAGACAACGCACCGCGGGATTGCGACAGGACCGGGTAAGTAAATGTGCCCCAATATATTTAACCTGCTCTGGTTCTTCATAGCTCTTGGTCCTGGAAATGTTGATACCATCTATTGGCAGCAGTAGTGGATATTTATATAGGCAGTTTGGGAAGTAGGTCGGCGCCCAAGCCTTCAAGGGGGCCCATGTCCACCACTAAATTTTATATTGAAAAGGACCTTCACCCACATGTGTTCCTGCTTCCTGCTCTCAATACACATGTACACAAGTACCATCTCAGGACCTTTGAAGGTCCTCCAAAGGTCTTACAACCAGGCACAAAGGATACATCCTCCATTCCCCAAGAAGCGGATTCTAGTACCATATGTAGGAAGTGATTCCAGACTTGTAGGGGCTATAATATTCATTCCCCCCCCCCCCCAAGATTTACAGTGAACACAGTAAAACAGTAGACAAATATTGGCCAAACCTTGGAATGATCTTGGCCAATCTTGCCAACAAAATGTTGGAAGAAAGAAAAGTTGGACATCCTAGTTCTCTTGCCTTTCTCTCAGCTGAGAATTAATGTATGACTGGCCTGGTGTACATGACCTTGTGCATGTGGTGAAGGTTGATAGTACAAGATGTTGGCCAAAAATATCTTGTTCCAGGTATATATTGTATGATCACCATTATGTGGACAACTTTTATCCCTCTGTGTTTAGCTAGAGGGCAAATCAAAGGAATGGGTAGCTATGGGATAGATGGTTGCAACAAAGTAGTAGGTGCATTCTCTAGGGCAGCGGTTCTCAACCTGTGGGTCGTGACCCCAGCGGGGGTCGAACAACCAAAACACAGGGGTCATCTAAAGCCATCAAAGGCCACAATTTTATTACGTTTTTGCAGAGAATCACATGTTTTGGGGTCACCGCAACATGAGGAACTGTATTGTGGGGTCACAGTATTACAAAGGTTGAGAACCACTGCTCTAGAGGGAGACCTATACGGGTGACCTCAAATTTGGATCTATAAGGTGCAAAAAGCCTTATCGGAATGACATAATATGTATCCAAGGACAACAAAAATTGTCAATACTTGCAAGTCTCCATGTCTAGCATGAATACAGGTGACCCATGCACTAAACAGGATGGAGCACAGATTACATCCCTCTTATGTAAGAGTTTCCATTGTGATATAAAAGATTAGAACCAAAGACCAAACCCCCCCCTATCATAGCAGATCAATGTATCAGGTGGGGGCATTACTTTGTCATTTGTTGAGATGACTCTGATCCCCCGAGCCGTTTGCTCTTGTTTACTCTCATAAAATGAATCACTGCAATTTCTTTGACTCGGTTCCGGTCTCTGCATGAATCATGATAGTCGTATTGGCTGCTCTGCTAGAACATTGATAATTCAGCTCCGTGCAAAACTAAGATATGTCACATCTTGGCTGTGCCTTGATCCATGCCCTCAGTATCAGGACATGGTCTAATAGCTGGGGACAGTGAGAGGTGAAGCATCCTCCCGATGCAGACACAGGCTTGGTCAACTGTTAGGCTCAATATCAAAATGGGGGAGACCCCCCACCAAGGACCTCCACAGATCACCAGCTTATATACATAGAATAAAAAAAGGAAGCAGACAGCGCCCTTCCCTGTGTAGTGGCTGAAACAAGTTACTGCAGCTTAACTCTCATTTAAAAATACTGAAAACTGATCTGTAGTACCCAAGTCTGACCACCACAATGTGAATGGAGCTGTCTGCTTCTTATTCCATCCTCTGTATCAGCTGATCTGAGCGAGTGCTAAGTTCCCACCTATATGATAATAAGGACTAAATCTATAGATAATATAGATTATTTAAAAAAAATTTGGAAAGGAAATCCCATTTAAGCGCAATGACTAAAGCACCATTTCTAAGTGGTTCACAATTGGTCCTGAATTCAGCTGAAAGATTTGTAGGGTAGGGGTGGAAAATTTGAAATCTTTGCAAATTTTATAGATCTGGTCCATATATTTGCATTTTGTAATAATTAGCTGGTACTTTTTTTTTATATTAGCTGCAATTGACTTTGGATTTATATATAATCAGCCAAAATCTGCTGCTCATGATACATAATGTAGATAACATCATTTCTGCACTAACTCTGCCGCAAACATTTCACTAGGGGGGCATGCTTCCAATCCTATCATCTCTGCATGCTGTGGATCTTGCACCATAGGAAATCTATACGAAGCCTATAGAGGGCACCCTTGCATTTTGTTTTTTACTTCAGTTACCATGACAACTTACATTAAAACATGCTAGAGAGTACATGCAATGTTTTGCTGAATCGTAACTTTTCACATGATGCACCAATTGCTACAATGTATCAAAGTATCAACAACACAAGTCAAGTGAAAGATAGAGATAGAGATAGTTGGATACAAAGATAATGATAGACATTAGATAGATAATAGATAGATTGTAGATAGAGAGAAGATGGATAAACAGATAGATAGAAAGAAAGAAAGAAAGAAAGAAAGAAAGAAAGAAAGAAAGAAAGAAAGAAAGAAAGAAAGAAAGAAAGATAGATAGATAGATAGAATAGATGGATGGGATATATATATATATATATATATATATATATATATATATATATAGAGAGAGAGAGAGAGAGAGAGAGAGAGAGAGAGATATGTGTGTGTGTGTATATATATATATATATATATATATATATATATATATATATATATAATAGATAGTAGTAGATAGATGATAGATAAGAGATATGCTAGACATATAGATAATAAATAGATATAACATAGACACAGAATGATACCTAGATAGATATGAGAGATAAGATGAGATAATTAGGAGATAGATATATGATTGATAGATAGATAGATAGAATATAGAAAAGAGATATGCTAGACATATAGATAATAGATAGTTATAACAGACAGATACTGTATATATGTATATATATATATATATATATATATATATATATGTGTGTGTGTGTGTGTGTGTGACGAACAGAATGTCTCTTGAATGGATCATCACTGAAGGTTGAATATAGAAGTTTAGCTTGCATCTTGCTATAAGAACACCATATAAGATTTCTTACCTATAGTTGACACTACAGTTCCTACAAAGTACAGAGCTCCAGTGAAGTCCCACCTTGGCCTGAGGGCATCTGCCCTGATCCCTGCTGCCATTGCTGCCTCATAATCTCTAAGGAATGACCTCAGCTCTAAGAGGCTGATGTTGAAGGACTCACTGAAGTTCTTTAAGATCCTGTCCCACCGGTTGTGAGCTATAGCTTCAGATGGACTCTCTATGGTGGAGAAGATTGTGGCTCCTGCTATCAGGTAAAGTACAATGAAAATGGCTAAGAGAAGGAACCTCCCGTTGTCTTCATTCAGTGGCAGTAAGCAACAGCAGCTTCTAGTTCTCCTGCTAGACATCATCCAAATTTCAGCACCACTGGGCAGCTGGACAGCAACCAACACCTCACTGGATGGAGAGGCATTGGACCACACTTCATAAGGAGACAATCCACAGAGTATAATTTCCCTTGTATTCTGCAAGTTCCAGAGTAAAGATGGAGAAAACAACTCTTCCTATATTCCCATTTTACATGGTATCTGTGTATCAATGTGAAGCCCTTTGGGATCTTCAGTCTGGGGTTCTTCTCTTGTGGGTATATGACACAGTAAATAGTGATACAACACGTGGCATCTTAGGAGACAATGTATCATCCCTTTGTCCTCTGCCCATACATGCAGCTAGTTTTATGGCACTTGGTAATGTTGCATACTCTTATATAATAGCTCAGTCCTAGATTCTACATTCAATGAATGCAAATTCACAAGACTCCAATGTAGAATATTCCATCCATCCCATGACCTTCAATGTAAATCCTTGTGGTTTTCCTAACAAATTTGTATCCATTTCATCCTGATTCGCTTGTAATAGGGGATTTTAGACATTGCAGAACCCATTCATTGCATGTGTCTTCATGGTAGCCCAGTCCTGTGACCTCTGCAGATGTAGGTCCCTGTTTTCTTCTCTGTCTATACAATCACAAATAACAAAGGGGCTTGTAAACTTTTGCATTATGTCTAAGACAAGGTGTGACAAACTTTCACAATCATTCAATAATTTTGCACTTCAATACTTACTCCAGGTCACTGTATTTACGACCCTTAGAAAGGTTATACTAAGGCTACAGCTACATCACAATGGGAACAAAGCGGCAGTGACATCTAGTGTAATGCAAATCAATAATGTTATTCTATGTTCCTGCACATTGCCAATTATTTGTTCCTATTCATCGTATATTCTATTATCCAATACTCCTATACATTGTATATTGTATGTTCTTTTACATATTATATTCCATGTTACTATATATTGTATATATTCTATGCTCCCATACATTGTACATTCTCTGTTCCTATTCATTGTATGTTCTATGTTCCCATAGATTGTGTATCCTATGTCCCTATACATTTTACATTCTATGTTCCTATATTGTACATGTTATGTTCTAATACACTGTGTATATTCAGTGCTCCTATACATTCCATGTTTCTATACATTGTACATTCTATGCTCCTGTACAATGTATATTCCATGTTCCTATACATTGTATATTATATGTTCCTATACTTTGTATATTCTGTGCTCCTATACATTGTATATTCTATGTTCCTATACATTGTATTATCTGTGCTCCTATACATTGTCTATTCAATGTTCCTATACTTTGTATACTCTGTGCACATATACACTGTCTATTCTATGTTCCTATACTTTGTATATTCTGTGCACCTATACACTGTCTATTCTATGTTCCTATACATTGTATATGCTGTGCTCCTATACATTGTATATTCTATGTTCCTATAAATTGAACATTTCAAATCCCTATACATTGTATATTCTATGTACCTATACATTGTGTATTCAATGTTACTAGAAATTCAATTGCTATAACTCTGATCTGTGGGTGTTGTAGGGGTATGTGTTCCATAGGAGCCACCTACCTTGATTCTTGGGTGATCTTTTATCTGAGCAGGTTCCTTACTGCAGCTATAGAATATAATGTAGCAATAGAAGGGAATAGATTAAGGCGTTTTCTCTTAGTTGAAGAAATACTTGAGTCTTCCTGCAGACAGAGCTGTGTCTTCTCCCATTTGTTTGCTCTGGGTTGCATAATCAGCTTTAGTGGAGTGGAGTTTGCTGTGCAGTTTGCAGGCTGCTTGTCTCTACCTCTCTTCAGCACCTTGGAGAGAGCCCTGTACTAGAGAGGGCAGCAGCATCTCTAGCAGAGGGGAGGGAAGGGGCTGCTGCAGGCTACAGGAATACACAGGGAGACATGGGGAGAGGAGGATCACTGGCTATTGATGGGACATTTATAGATCTGTTGATTCAGGATGAGTATGTAGCATAATGTATGGCTAATAAGGGTGGGAGACAAGTATAGGGATGCAGCAGAGCTGGGAGTGTCAGCACATATGGAGGTGCAGCAGGAGTAACTGGGGTTTTGGGGAATTATATGTAATGGTGAGATGTGTCTAATGACAAACTCAGCTCTGATATTTACCTATATCATAATTATCTATCTATCTATCTATCTATCTATCTATCTATCATCTCTCATATCTATCTATCTATCTATCTATCTATCTATCTATCTATCTATCTATCTACAGTATATGTCTCTGATATTTACCTATATCATAACTAACTATCTCTCATATCTATCTATCTATCTATCTATCTATCCATCTATCTATCTATCTATCTATCTATCTATCTATCTATCTATCTCTCATATCTATCTCTCTCATATCTATCTATCTATCTATCTATCTACAATATATGTCTATCTACCGTGTGTCTTTCTACCATCAACACACTACGTGAGGGATTTATCAGGGCTTGTACACCAGTTTTCTGAAATAGGTGCAATTGGTGGCATACAGTTAAATATTGCGCTTACTTCCTTATGCCACCTCCACATCCAGTGGGCATTGGCTGGACCAACACCAGGCCAGAGCCACCTGATAGATCTGGCAAGCGCCAGGGAATGGAGATTACATCATACACTTTTACACTGTGTGATAAATCTCCCCTACATCTCTCTGCTATGAATCTATCTGTCTCCTCACTAAACTTCCTAAATGTCTATCACCTTACCTAATCTACCACATATCTGTCAGGTTATCTATCCTAGCTGAAATATAAACACACACATATCTACCTATCTACAAACATCTATCTATCTTTCTATCTATCATCTATCTATCTCATATCTTGTCTATGTATCTGCATCTATCTATCTCATATCAATCTATCTATATATATTATCTATTTATCTATCTATCTATCTCATATCTATCTATCTATCTATCTCATATCTATCTATCTATCTATCTATCTATCTATCTATCTATCTCATATCTATCTATCTCATATCTATCTATCTATCTATCTATCTATCTCCTATCTATCTATCTATCTATCTATCTATCTATCTATCTCCTATCTATCTATCTCCTATCTCCTATCTATCTATCTATCTATCTATCTATCTATCTCCTATCTATCTATCTATCTATCTATCTATCTATCTCATATCTATCTATCTATCTATCTATATATCTATCTTATATCTTGTCTATGTATCTGCATCTATCTATCTATCTATCTATCTATCTATCTAATATCTATCTATCTATCTATCTATCTATCTCCTATCTATCTATCTCCTATCTATCTATCTATCTATCTATCTCCTATCTATCTATCTATCTATCTATCTATCTCCTATCTATCTATCTATCTATCTATCTCCTATCTATCTATCTATCTATCTATCTATCTATCTATCTATCTCATATCTATCTATCTATCTATCTATCTATATATCTATCTTATATCTTGTCTATGTATCTGCATCTATCTATCTATCTATCTATCTATCTATCTCATATCTATCTATCTATCTATCTATCTATCTCATATCTATCTATCTATCTATCTATCTATCTCATATCTATCTATCTATCTCATATCTATCTATCTATCTATCTATCTCATATCTATCTATCTATCTCATATCTATCTATCTATCTATCTATCTATCTATATATCTATCTTATATCTTGTCTATGTATCTGCATCTATCTATCTATCTATCTATCTATCTAATATCTATCTATCTATCTATCTATCTCCTATCTATCTATCTCCTATCTATCTATCTATCTATCTATCTCCTATCTATCTATCTATCTATCTATCTATCTATCTCCTATCTATCTATCTATCTATCTATCTCCTATCTATCTATCTATCTATCTATCTATCTCATATCTATCTATCTATCTATCTATCTATATATCTATCTTATATCTTGTCTATGTATCTGCATCTATCTATCTATCTATCTATCTATCTATCTCATATCTATCTATCTCATATCTATCTATCTATCTCATATCTATCTATCTATCTATCTATCTATCTCATATCTATCTATCTATCTCATATCTATCTATCTATCTATCTATCTCATATCTATCTATCTATCTCATATCTATCTATCTATCTATCTATCTATCTATCTATATATCTATCTTATATCTTGTCTATGTATCTGCATCTATCTATCTATCTATCTATCTATCTAATATCTATCTATCTCATATCTATCTATCTATCTATCTATCTATCTCATATCTATCTATCTATCTATCTATCTATCTCATATCTATCTATCTATCTATCTATCTCATATCTATCTATCTATCTATCTATCTATCTATCTATCTATCTCATATCTATCTATCTATCTATCTATCTATCTATCTATCTATCTGTCTATCTATCGAACATACAAATAAAGATTGTATCATGTTTAATGTTGTGATCAGTAAATTGTAAGTGAAATTGTTGTTTAATACAGAACATCCTTATTATTCGGATGATTATATTCTCATCAGTTTTCTTATAATCCAGTATGTGCAGGATGTTCTGTGCCGGAGGACTGTGAATCAGCAGTCTGAGCAGAGGTCCGTCTCCTCTTATGGGTTCAAGGAGTAATAGTAAGGATATGATCACAGAAAGTGAAGTTGAATTCAATACTTTCTCATTTCTAAATGTAGTTTTTTCTTCTAAATCATTTTATAGGTATTCAGCCTAATATAGGAATGTTATGCTCCACTGAAGTTTATATTTGTGGTCCCTTAGAGGGATTGTCCATGACTAGACATTGATAGTCTGTCCTCATCATAGATAGTAAATAGTAAATTAATGGAGGTCTTACAATCAGCACCTACACATCTTGTAATGGGCTCCTGTCTTTAGTGAAAAGGAGGTCCCTGGTGACAGATTCCCTTTAATGCACAGTGATAGGACCTCTCTATTAGATTGTATGGTGAAGGCATATGATGGTAGCCGGATATAGTCCATCTAAATAGTAATATGCAAGCTTGACCTTTGCTCTTGTCTATCAGACATAGACTTCACCATAGAAGTGAAGAGAGCGATATCCGAGCATGCACATCCCATCTCTAGTCAAATGGAGTAATAAAGGAACCTCATTAGATTATTAGAGATCCCAGTAATCAGACCTTCAGGCCATGTTGGAAACCCCAGAGATCACTTCTAAACCATGGAGAAGCCTGTCTAGTTCAGTTGTCCTGCAGCACCCCCACTGGAGAACTGAAGCATTACACTATAGGCATTGAAGTCAATGAGCTAGCTGCTCATCCAGTCTGAGAGGGGCTGCATCTAGCCACTAATTTATTGATGAAAATCTTGGAACAAACTGTGATTTAAGAATCCAGACAATCCCTATAACCCAGAATCACCAAACATTGTGTAACATTACATTTTATTTTCTTATGATTTGTTCTTTTAGTTCAGATTCCAGGACAGACGTCCTTCTCTGACCTCAGAGTAGTAGGTAAATCTCTAGGGTGGGTGCAGAAGAGATAGATAGCCAGAAGAGAGTAATTATATACAGTATAATGCACAGCTCATTGAACTCTCCCATATGTTTGATGCATTGATGGACTCATGGCAGCTGTCCTGCCTCTCCTGTCCTGTGATATTCTGAATGTTGCTCATTCCTGTGCTATTCATTCGATAATTACTGGGAATAGATTCAGTGATGAGTATTGAGCACCAGATTTATCAATGCTTGTTAGCAAATTACAATGCTCCTTGATATTCCATACTTTACAATTTGTAGGAAACATCCAAAGAACAAGACTTAAAGGGAACCTGTCACCAGGAGAGAAATTTTTAGCACTCTCCCAGTCCCCACAGAGCATAGTACATACACTGCCAAAGTGTTTTTGTATAAAAAAATAGGTTTTACAGAAATAAAGATATGTTATATTGTACCTTTCATTACCATCTGCTGTGTGATTAGGCAGTTGCCTATCGGGAGGGGCTGGAAAGGAGCAGTCCCCCCCCACCCTTGGGAAACAGCTCCTCCATGTGACCTTTTCAAATATATGAAATCACCCATCACTGGGCTTAGCGACGCCCCCTGCTCCTCTACAGCCAATCCTGAGTGTGGGGAGTTGTTCATATATTTGCAAAGGTCACATGTTTCCCATGGGTGGGGGCGGGGGGGGGACTGCTCCTTTCCAGCCCCTCCCAATAGGCAACTGCTTAGTCACACAGCAGATGCTAATGAAAGGTACAATATAACATATCTTTTTTTCTGTAAAACCTATTTTTTCTACAAAAACACTTTGGCAGTGTATGTACTATGCTCTGTGGGGACTGGGGGAGTGCTAAAAATGGGTCTCCTGGTGACAGGTTCCCTTTAACTTCAACACAAACAAAACCTATTGGATTCTGTAAAATTCTGCACTAAAAGTGGGTCCCTCACTGGATCCAGTGAGAATCCAGAGCAAGAAAATCCAAAGCAAGGATGAGCTTGGTTTGCCTGGATGGAACCTTGTTATTGAAGGGCTCTGTATGCAGCCTTATACACTCACCGGCCACTTTATTAGGTACACCATGCTAGTAACGGGTTGGACCCCCTTTTGCCTTCAGAACTGCCTCAATTCTTCGTGGCATAGATTCAACAAGGTGCTGGAAGCTCCTCAGAGATTTTGGTCCATATTGACATGATGGCATCACACAGTTGCCGCAGATTTGTCGGCTGCACATCCATGATGCGAATCTCCCGTTCCACCACATCCCAAAGATGCTCTATTGGATTGAGATCTGGTGACTGTGGAGGCCATTTGAGTACAGTGACCTCATTGTCATGTTCAAGAAACCAGTCTGAGATGATTCCAGCTTTATGACATGGCGCATTATCCTGCTGAAAGTAGCCATCAGATGTTACAGGGTACATTGTGGTCATAAAGGGATGGACATGGTCAGCAACAATACTCAGGTGGGCTGTGGCGTTGCAACGATGCTCAATTGGTACCAAGGGACCCAAAGAGTGCCAAGAAAATATTCCCCACACCATGACACCACCACCACCAGCCTGAATCGTTCATACAAGGCAGGATGGATCCATGCTTTCATGTTGTTGACGCCAAATTCTGACCCTACCATCCGAATGTCGCATGCAGAAATCGAGACTCATCAGACCAGGCAACGTTTTTCCAGTCTTCTACTGTCCAATTTCGATGAGCTTGTGCAAATTGCAGCCGCAGTTTCCTGTTCTTAGCTGAAAGGAGTGGCACCCGGTGTGGTCTTCTGCTGCTGTAGCCCATCTGCCTCAAAGTTCGATGTATTATGCGTTCAGAGATGCTCTTCTGCCTACCTTGGTTGTAACGGGTGGCGATTTGAGTCACTGTTGCCTTTCTATCAGCTCGAACCAGTCTGCCCATTCTCCTCTGACCTCTGGCATCAACAAGGCATTTCCGCCCACAGAACTACCGCTCACTGGATGTTTTTTCTTATTCGGACCATTCTCTGTAAACCCTAGAGATGGTTGTGCATGAAAATCCCAGTAGATCAGCAGTTTCTGAAATACTCAGACCAGCCCTTCTGGCACCAACAACCATGCCACGTTCAAAGGCCTCAAATCCCCTTTCTTCCCCATACTGATGCTCGGTTTGAACTGCAGGAGATTGTCTTGACCATGTCTACATGCCTAAATGCACTGAGTTGCCGCCATGTGATTGGCTGATTAGAAATTAAGTGTTAACGAGCAGTTGGACAGGTGTACCTAATAAAGTGGCCGGTGAGTGTAGATGGGGATCCCAAACAGTATATCCTCTTCTGTGACATTCATTTACCTTACTATGGCACCCCCCCCCCCCTATTTTAACTTCATAATTCAGTGATTTTTTTTCATTTACACATTTCAAAAGCCATAACTTTTTATTTCTCCATAAAAATTGCCAAATGAGGGTTTGTTTTTTCATGGTGAGATCAATTTTAAATTAACTGATTTTGATGGATTTCTTCATTTAGCTTTTGATGTTATTTTTTTATTTTTTTTTGCTGTGGGATGCTTGAAAATTGAAAAATAATCAGTTATAGCATTGTGTCATTGAGTTTTTTAAATACATTTTAGAGCGCAGTAAAAACGGCATATCTACTTATATCTATTATAGCAATGTAATTTTTCATCATTTTTTTCATCATACTTCTAGAAAATAGAAGTTCAAAATACTTAAACCCATGACAATCTTTATTTTATTGTTGTTTGAACCATGTGAGGGCTTGTTTTTTGCAGGGTGAGCTATTCTTTTGTTGGGTACCATTTTCACATACAATGGGGGTCATTTACTAAGGGCCCGATTCGCGTTTTCCCGACGTGTTACCCGAATATTTCCGATTTGCGTCGATTGTACCTGAATTGCCCCGGAATTTTGGCGCACGCGATCGGATTGTGGCGCATCGGCGCCGGCTTGCACGCGACGGAAATTGGGGGGCGTGGCCGAACGAAAACCCGGCGTATTCGGAAAAACCGCCGCATTTAAAAACCGAAAAAGTGTCGCTTGGGAAGCGCTTACCTTCACCTGGTCCGAGGTGGTGCATTCCGGCGCGTTCAGATGATTTTCAGTGCAGCAGCGCCACCTGGTGGACGGCGGAGGAACTACCTTAGTGAATCCCGCCGGACCCGAATCCTGTGCAGAGAACGCACCGCTGGATCGCGAATGGGCCGGGTAAGTAAATCTGCCCCAATGTTTTTATTACCTTCTTTGTAAAGTTATCTTGTCCAAATTGTCCTTTTCTGGTTTTTATTTTGCTCCTGTTTTATTCCTCGCCTCTTATGTCCCTGGCTCTGTGAGTCTTGGCAATATTTTACTTCCAATTTCATCTGATTCTCTTAACTCAACCATATTTCGGGGATTTTCTCTGTTTGCAATTAGACGGCCTGATATACGGTTATTAATGAAATTGCTCCCTGTGGCTCACACGAAATAGGAGCCATCCAAAAATATATCAATTCAGCTACAACTGCAATCAATACCCAGCGCTATTCTCAGGTCGTCTGTGCTGACACAAGGGGCAAAACCTAACAATATTATAAAAAATATCTGATTCCTTAGTATTTCATGCAGGATTCTGTAAAATGGAAAATGTCAGTATGGTATTGACCCACTTAAAGGGAATGTATCATGAATGTTTGAGAAATTGTTTTAAATAAATGAAGTTATATACATGTTAAAACTCTTAAACCGCCAGAATCCCCAATTCTTTAATCAGTTTCTAGATTCTTGCACATTTTTTTCTAGCTTCCTCCCTATCCCAAACAATAAGTCAGGGGCATTACTACAGTGGTAGCAGCCATAACAGCTGCTATGGGGCCCTGACTCTCCTAGTAACTTCCCTGCAATCAGTACTAGTAGTTTGGGCACCAGATATGCTAATTAGGCTCTCTACTGTTAAATGGGTGGAGCCAAGGTGGAGCAGACAGCAGATAACTACTCACTTGACATTAGAGAGTCTAATTTGCATATCTGCAGCCCAAACTACTGGTACTCATTGCTCACAAATGGAGGGGGTAGAAAAAAAATACACCTGTGCCAAAATCATTCAAGTAAAGTCTTTTAATGGATAAAAAGAATAATGAGTTGGAATTGGTGGGGGCGAAGAGACCTCCTCTTTAAAGTCAAAGACTCCTTCTTTCAGTAGAACACAAAGGAAAATTCTTCTCAGCCAATCACTGGCCACAGCAAGGATCGGCCTCATTTCCTGTTTGTTGACAGGTAGCAGGAAGTTGGGTCGGAACAAGGGAAGTGTCAGAATGGGGCATCAGGATATGTCAAGGTATAACTCATGCACATAGAAAGAAAAGCACTCTATCTTCCGATCTTCATCAATATTGAAACCCAGGATATAGGTATGTAGACTGTTGTGGTGCTCTAAGCCCTTAAAGGACATCTACTACCAGGATGAAGGATTGTAAACCAAGCACACTGATATACTGGCATGTGCCCCCTCTGGCAGGATCTGCTCTTCTTTTATCTTCTTATGTTCTGGATTTTAAGAAAAAAATGGCTTTAAAAATTTTGCAAATGAGCCTTAGGGGCTACAGGCTTCATTAACACCTATGGAGTCTGGAGCTCCTTAGGTTCATTTGCATAATTTTTAAAGCCTTTTTTGTAAAAACCAGGGAATAAGATAAAAAAAGAGCAGATCCTGCCAGAGGGGGCACAAACCAATATGTCAGTGTACGTGGTTTACAATCCTTTATACTGGTAGTAGATGTCCTTTAAGAAAACATGAACATCCAAACAATAGAGGTAAAACATTAAAGGTGATGCTTACTGAGTCTTTTTTTGTAATGTATAATTGTGGGGGGTCGGATATTAGGTAATTTACCAATATACATCTAGTAATAGTTCTGCTCCGCTTTCTTGATATGTAAAGTGAAGCCTCCTGTCTTTTACCTCATCAGTCTGACATTCCTGACCACAAAATGGCCACAGATGGAGGGTCATGTGATCTCTAACTGGCGATTGTTCCTGGACAGCTAGAGATCACATGACCCTCCATCTGCAGCCATTTTATGGACAGGAATGTCTGACTGATGAGGTAAAAGACAGGTTTCACTTTACATATCAAGAAAGCGGAGCAGAACTATTACGAGATGTATATTGGTAAATTACCTCATATCCTGCCCCTTACACTTACACATGCATTATTAAAAATAATGTGACCAATCCCTTTAAGTCTTCTTTCTTTTATACGCTGCAGACATAAAAGAGACAGATGCCAGACACACCATAGAAATGGGCCGTTTCGCAGCTCAGGCTGCCTGAGACATCACATCACAGAGGGAACATTGTCCAACACTCTTGAATATGTATCTTTAGACAAAACAACTAGAGCCTCTTGTAAAGGACATGTTTATTAAAAAAAAACCACTTAAATCAACACAAAAATCATTCGTATAGTTCAGTCCCATAGGCTCTGCCCTGAGTATTCACTTTGCCTCTCACCTCCGCAATACTTTGTTACGGTCACCTCCTGCTGGGCCAACATTACTATTTTTAATCTGTCTTTTTGACGTGTGCAATCAAATGAGGTGAGCCATGGCCCGAGGTGATGGAGGACAGATGTTCCCCAAACCTCGCATGCAGGTGCCTAATTGTTTTGCTAATTGTAAAATTGTTCACAAGGGCACAACACCACATATATATATGAAAGGTACGTAGATTTACCACATAACTTGGTTTTTCATTTCAAGAGGTAGTGACGATAGTTGGATTTACCACATCTGTAGTTACCATTAGGTAGACATCTATCAAGCCATGTGCCTGGTGGGGTTAAGTTCCTACTTTGTACCAACTCTTCCTCCAAAGTCCTACTATGTCTAAAGGAGATTAGTGGGGTTTTCTTGCTTAAATATCGTAAATCGGGGTCGGAATGAAGTATCCCC
The DNA here is from genome assembly GCF_040894005.1 of Engystomops pustulosus. Lineage (NCBI taxonomy): Eukaryota > Metazoa > Chordata > Amphibia > Anura > Leptodactylidae > Engystomops > Engystomops pustulosus. The sequence goes on from NC_092413.1 coordinate 24,705,866, forward strand.
CAATTCTAAAGAATAAGCTGTGTCTCTTACTTTCATAACTGTCTAAAGTCTTAAGTTTCTCTATGAAAACCCTTGCACTACTCTACAATTTCTTCAGCACGGAGGTAGAATAGCCTCTCTCTCGAAAATGGCCTTGCACTTCTACAGCTTGTTTATTGATTGATACATCACCATCATCATCATTTATCCTTCTGGGGTGAAGGAATTATCTAAATGGAACTCCCTCCGATGAGAACGGTCGTGATGAACGAGGTTCTTCATTGAAGTCTCCTTCCAAAAACCTTGTGTTGTGAGTTCCTTTCCTTGCACCATCACATCCAACAACTCTTGATGACCAAATTTAGCAGTAGACTTCATGTTCATACTGTTAGAATTCAGGTAGGAGACAATGCTGTCAAAGTCTATGGATGAAGCTGCTCAGATGATGAAGACGTCGTCCACAAACCTCCCAAAAATAGGACTGTAACAAAAAATTGTTGAGGTGAGAGGCAAAGTGGAGACTCAGGACAAAGGCTATGAGCCCTATGGGTCTGAACAATAGAAACAATTCAAGTGCTTTTTTAAGTGCTTAAGTGTTGATTTTTTTTTTAAATGACGTCACATAGGGAGTGGTGATAAGTAATGTTTGTATATTTGGTATCTTAGTAACGGTTACGGTCAGGAAGCAAGAGTCCTCCTTAGGAAGACTTTACCAATTACGACTCTATTAGCTACCTTGTAAGGCATCTCCCTTGATATCAAGTATGACTTTCAGGAAGCCTAATGACGTGATGTTGGATTAAAACCAAACTAGTATATTTTGTATACGTCATATACTACTATTCTAGAAGGAATAGACTCCCAACTCTAGACAGCGCTGTTTCTGTGGGGTTCCATCTCATCAGTACAGTGTAGGGAACTGGTTTGACTGTACTTCCCAACCCTAGTCAAAAGCCTCTCACACATCCATATCAGTTCCCTACACTGTACTGAAGAGATGCAACCACATAGAAACAGCACTGGCTACAGTTGGGTATCTGTTCCTTCTGAAATAGATATACTGTTTTTTGTTTGGGAAGGTAATTTTTCATGTTAAGGGAGTTGCTTTACAAGGTAGGTAAAAGTAGCTTGGTTTTCCTTATTCCCTACTGGAAAAAAAAATCAGTCATAGTCGAGCAGCACCAAATAATTTGATCCTGGGTTTCCCATTCTGTCTTATTTTGGAGTACATTTAGTATGTATGTCAGTGCTTAGGGCACCCTTTGGTGTTCCCTATATCCCTGTGTCTTTCTCTTCACCCTCAGGTCCCAGACTAGGCATAAAACACTGTATTAGTGATGCCCAGAGTGTTCCTTTAAAGTGATGTCATACTAGACTGCAGGGATTGTATTGTATTGACTGTATTGGATTTGTGATTACATTTGTTATGTCTTGGTTAGAGAAGAAAGTCGCTGCTGTTCATTTCTCCATGAACGAAGTGTGAAATCCTTCCGCTGCTATTCAGTTGGAGACCATTGACTGGATATTATCTTCTTGCGGTTTCATCTCTGCTCAATGAATGTTGAATGAGCGGCGCATTGTCTGCTTCACAGTAAAGATAAACCTGGAGAGTGTGAATGGGGCAGAGGACGAGGAGGCTCTTCTAATGCGAGCGATGCTTTGTCAGTGCTTACATATCAGTAGCTGAAGGGATGCAACATAATGAATTCACTCCTTTACACATCTGCATCTCTCAATACTACTTTATATGTGTGCATCATTTCCTCAGTGGGCATCAGATTTGTAATACAGGTATATCTTGTGGTTAAAAGGTTTAGAAAGTTGCAACAACAACCAGGAACATTCCCTGTGATGCACAGCTATGTGACGTATTGTCCCTGGTACTGAACAAAGAACTGAAGTTGTGGGATGCACTGAGAATCTATGGAGAATCTCTGAGGGGCGTTTATTAATTTTGGCGCCGGCTGGCGCTGGAACCTATATTTTTCAGTGGGATGTAAGTTTGTGGAGCAAGGGATAAATGTATTGGTGCATGGACTAAAAGGTTTAGAACTCCCTAAACCTGCTTTTAGCTGTTCTCTTTTGGCGCCAGAAAACTGTTGGATTCACAAGCGGTGCAAATATTTTGTGGCCAAAAATAGACCAAGTTGAGAGTGACGGAAAACACCAATATTGTAGCGTCAACACTTCATAAATTAGGGCGCAAGAGGCGCAGAAAGGAAAAAATACACCACCAGTTTTCCGTTTTAAAGGTAATATAATAAATCACTGTTTGAAATATTATTATTCTGAGAAAATTCTGGTCTTCTTTGATATGTTAAATGACCACTTTACCCTGGGGAAAACTTGCCCTTTGTCCAATATAGTGGTTTTCAAGAAGGAGGACATAGCTTAAATGATTGACCTCTGACCCTTTATCTATATAGAGCACACAGATTACACAGCGCTACACAGAACTTGCCAAATCAGTCCCTGTCCCCATGGGGCTCACAATCTAATCAACCAACCAGTATGTTTTGAAGTGTGGGAGGAAACCGAAGGACCAGGAGGAAACCCACACAAACACGAAGAGAACATACAAACTCTTTGCATAGGAGTAACACTTACAATATGGGACAGACATGGCCATTGATTATGTGCCTATGAGTTTTGTTTTCCCCTAGAAGTGTCCTAAAATATAAGATGAAAGCATAATGATACATGGCAATAATATCACAAAGAAAACCATCGATACACCTCACCTCCAGCCCTCTCCTAAATCAATAATGATCAATCCAACACTGACTAAACAGCTAGTGACATTAAGGGATTTCCTCATGTTTAATATTCATGACGTATCCGCAGGCTATGTAATAATTACATAATAGATGAGGGTCCTGCACTCATAGCAAGAGGTATTTGTCACCCCCATAGACTTGAATTTGGAATGGCTGCGCAGGTGCAGATCCCATAGGTGGATATATTATATCCTATGGATATGTTATAAATAATAAACTAAAAAATACCCCTTTTACTATCTTGAATCCTTGAGGCCAATAATAACAGTGTGACTTTGTGTCGAAATTGTAAATTCAATGCATAAAAAACTATAACACAATTGCCGATTTATACTTCTCCCTCCCAGAGTCAATACAATATGTATCCTTCAAAATATTTCCACACCTTGACCCCCAAAAATCAAGCTCCAACACAGATACATTGATGGAAAACTTAAAAAAATGAGAGTCCATTGTATAAGTGAAAAATCCCTCTATGGTTTGGGGTAGGATTTACAATTATACCTATGATAATATTTAGTCTGGTGTGATGTACTGTCGGTTTTTTAGCTTCAGAAAATCAATTTTCTTGTCTTGCTTTATTTTAATAGATTTCATGTTACTTAGGAAAGATTAAACTTGGCCATAAAATTGTGAATTTGTAGAGCCTGGAGCTGAGTATAAATGAGAGCGCCATTCTACGATGGTCGTACAAACTAAAGTTATTGAGTTGTTAAAAAAAAAATCTAAATTTATCCGGTTCAGACCAAATCTAAAGGAACTGAGGTCAGGTATAAAGAGAAATATTATTGGTGCCACATAAAGCCCCTGATGGTGCCCGTAAGTTCATGTATTCAGTAATGGCGCCTTATAGTGCACCCTTTCATTAATGATGCCCTCCAAACTATAATGGTGCCCCTTATTGGCTCCCAGTCATTAAAAGGATTGGCCACTTTACCTCTTATTTTTTGTAATGTGTGTGTAAGTGTGGGGGGTGGGCAGGATATTAGGTAATTTACCAATTTTACATCCATTAGTAGATCTCCTCCGCTTTCCTAATATGTTCCCCTTAGTGACCCCAGTCATTTATGGTGCCTCTTTGTAACCCAAAAATTAAAAGATGTCCCATAGTGACTTCCATTTAGTAATGGTGCCCCTTAGTGACCCCCAGTTAGTAATTTATTCCCTTAATGTCCCCAGACAGTAATGGTGCCCATTAGTGACCCCATTCAGTAATAGCGCTCCTTGGTGACTTCCAATCAGTAATTGGGCCCCTTATTGACTCCCAGTCAGTAATTTATCCTCTTAGTGTCCCCAGACAATAATGGTGCCCCTAAGTAACCCAATAGTTATATGTGCCCCATAGTGACTCATACATTAGTAGCCCCAGTCCATTACCAACCATTACCCTTGGTTGGTAATGGTTCCCTTTAATGACCCCAGTCAGTAATATTGCCCTTTTGTTGTTCCCCCCTTAAATTCCGCCATCTCAGTTATGTGCAATATAGTGGGGCACATTTACTAAGTGTCCGAATCGCGTTTTTCCGCCGGGTTTCCCAAATTTTTCTGATTTGCGCCTAAGTGCCCCGGGATTTTGCCGCACGTTATCTGATTGCGGCACATCGGCACCGGTTTTCACGTGACAGAAATCGGGGGGCGTGGCAGTCGGAAAACCAGACGGATTCAGAAAAACCGCGGAATTATAAAAAAAAATTGTGGTGCGAAAATAGCACTCACATACACCGGGACGAAGCAGGTGAATTCTGGCGGACTTCAGCACAGCAGCGACGCCTAGTGGACATTGGATGCACGACCTTAGTGATTCCCGGCAGAACCCAAATCAGCGTCAGAGAACGCGCCACTGGATCGCGACTGGACCAGTATCTGAAGGATCCAAATGATCAGCCATGGACTGTGAGTTCAAAGGAATTATCCTAGAACAGTAATTAGAATGATATTTTATCAAGTCAAATTAGCATTACTTGCCCGGTTATATAAATACCACTAGAGCACCATCACCATGATGGTTTCTGTGAATCTTTACAGACCTCGCAGCCACACCCATAATGCACCAAAATGCTAATTTGGATATAAATAAAAATGAAGATTTTTTTGATATTTAGGACACAGATTTTCTCCAGTAAGCCATGTTTATAATGCAGGATACATCATTCACATGAAGCTGCCAGGTTCCCTTTAAACAAATCAACCAGTTAAAAAAAAACCAAAAAAAAACATAAAATATTCACCATTGCTTAGCGAAAGACAGTGTCGGATCAAGATGAAGAGAAGTGGGGGTAAGTTTGTCTTTTGTTTTTGTTTTTTTTAACTGATTTATTTGCTTTAATGAAACTGGAGATTTACAGGAGCAGATTGGCAACCAATCAGAGCTCAGCTTTCATTTTCCCACAGCTGTTTATAAAATTAAAGCTGAGCTCTGATTGGTTTCCATGGACAACTAGAACAGTTTTACCTCAGACACTTATGATAAATCTCCCCTAAATGACTATTATCATCATCATCAGTTTTCACTCCCAGTACACACAATGGCGCACATTTATCAAGCTCGCTGCGCCAGTTTTCTGGGCCGCTCTGCACATGTATTTATGAAGTAATTGCCTCACTAATAATAAATCTGGGCCAATGTCTTCAAATATCTGTTGACATCACGATATGTGAATGCGGCTGTGGATGGTTATAGTGTGTGGCAGACAACTTGTCTTTACTGTCTCGGAGGACGGCAGCCGTTACGTATATGAACTCGCTCGATCTATATGATATTTTGTTGTGCTGTATTATTGCAGGTTATTATTGGAACCAATTTTATTCTTCTTTTTGATACTCTTGGTGGATTTGCCATGAAAACACTGAATGATCACGGAAGCTATTTAGTCTATTTCACAATAATGTTCTAAAATTATATTAAAAGGGTGTTATTATAAAATACATTTATTCTCTATCTACAGCTTATACAATGGGCAAACTCAATGGTCCTTTGTAGTAGAGAGCAGATCAGGGGGACTTTAGGTCCCTATTCTGACAACTTAATGGTTGAAGCACTAGCAATTCAAGATTAATAAATGTCTTCTATAATAAAAATAAATTTTAAGGGAAATACATTTTTCATTTAAAGGGAACCTGTCACCAGGGACCTCATTTTCACTAAAGACAGATTGTAAAAGCCCATGACACCTGCATTGCACATCTGCCTCTCTGCCTTTTCTAAGCAGTTGCATTACTATATCATTGTGTGTTATAACTTACCCTTGCATCCTGACAAAAACCTGGGGTAGTCACAGGGGCTGGACTTTGGATGCATTTCAAAAAACAACATGTGACCTGTTTGAGCTGCAGGCTGCCTCCGAGTTTGTGCTCCTGTACAGCTCACCCCTCCCCCACTGATGTCAGTTTGACCAGGCTGTAACCTCTGAGAAGGATCAGGAGGTGGAGCTAGACAGGAGTACAAAGGTGGGGGCCAAGCTCTGAGGAGTGAGTAACACAGACAAGCCACATGTTGTTTTTTTAAATGCATCCACACCCCTGTGAAAAGTCCAGCCCCTGTGACTACCACAGGATTTTGTCAGGGAGCAAGGTAAGTTGTCTTTAGTGAAAATGAGGTCCCTGGTGACAGGTTCCCTTTAATGAATTGGGCAACAATTATTTCCCCAATAGGTGCTATGAATTACAAAATTATCTTCCTGTCCAACCAGGGATCTATTGATGGGTCTCTGTAGCTTTGGCCACTCAGTGGCACTCCATATCCACAGTGGGGCACATTTAATAAGGGTCCGAACACCCCATTTTCGTCGGGTTTCGCAATTTTTTTCTGTTTTGCCCTGGATTGTGTCGTATCGGCACCGGCTTGAATGCGACACAAATCGGGGACGTGGCCGTCGGACAACCCGACTGATTTGGACAAACCACAGAATTTAAAAAGCAAATTGTGTCGCAAGAGCTGCACTCACATGCACCGGGAAGAAGATGGTAAACTCCGGGGGACCTCAGCGGGGAAGCGACACATGCAGGAAATTGGACGCATGATCTTAGTGAAACGCTGCAGACCCGAATCCTTGTCGGAGAACGCACGGCAGGGATCGCAACGGGGCAGGTAAGTAAATGTGCCCCAGTATGTCATCTTTCAGTCACTGACTGGCTGAAAAAACTCATGTGCCCCCCAATGGTAGGGGCAGATTAAGACTGCCATAGGTCCTGGGTTGTATGAATTTTATAGCCCTCTACAAGTCTGGAATCACTTCCTACATCTGGTACTAGAATCAGCTTCTTGGGGAATGGAGAATGTGTTCCTTCCACCTGCTTTCAATTTGTGGTTTCAGGACCACTGGAGGACTTTTAAAGGTCCTAAAATGGCTTATGTGTACTGAGAACAGGAACAAATGTACAAGGATTTTATGGGTGAAGGTCTTACTGAATTTACAATTTAGTGGGTAGCCATGGGCCTATATTATAATCCACCACTGGTTGGAGCACTAGTAATCAGAGATTTATAAGTGTCTTTCATACTAAAAATACCTGTAAGGGAAAATGAGTTTTCCATTAGATAGATTGGCCAACAATTGTTTCCCCTGTAGGTGCTAACAACCTTTTCAACCTATATCCCTGCCCATCCATGGATCTAGTGGTGGTTCTCTGTGACCTTAGGCATGTGATCACTTCAGTGGCACTCCATATTCAAAGGATGTCATCACTTGTCAGTCACTGATTGGCTGAAGCACTCATCAAAGGCCACAAGACCCATCACCCAAGCAGTGACCATCCTCTGGATCAAGGCAAGGATGGAGAGGGGAGAACATGTGTTGTGTTATTCAATTTTGTTTGTAGGCAAAAAAATAGGGGACAACCCTTTTCTTAGTTCTTTAATGGAATTAATTAGATTATTTCTTGAATGGAATTACTTAGAGGACATTATTTAAATTGCATTCAGATTAATTCAGAAGCCATACAATAACATTATCTCAAAACCCTGACATCAGACAATTTATGCAGATGTAAAACCTCATAGTCATTCAGATTCCAAACTACAAAATGAATTCAAACCTCAAACCAGACCCTCAAATGAATCATGCTGCAACACCAGGCCACTAAATGAAATCATAGCCACACATCAGAGAATGTAAACCATTGATCATGGTTAGTGTTCCTCTCATACACTGGATGGTGCTTTAGATCTAAGCAATAAAGGAAATCTACCATTTGTTTTTATGCATTATGAACCAAACATACACTGATGCAGAAACATATCTTGTTTAATCCCTGATTTGAGTGGTTTTGCTCAAAAAACCATTATAAAATTATGATAATGAGGCTCTGTTGCTCCTGTGGCTTCCCCGATGCTCTCCTCACCCTAATTATGCAATGCTCCAGCCTTGCCCTGTCCAGCATAAGAATATCTCATCACTGTGTTGTCCCTGACAGGCAGAAGTAATCCATCGCTGCACCATCCCCCAGCTTCTGTGCATGAGTCATCCAGCTCAGTTTGATTAGTCCTGTCTGGACAGTTCATGAAGTTCCGTAATTTTATAATTGCTTTTTGAGCAAAACCACTTGGTTCAAGGATTAAACAAGATATGTTTCTGCATCAGTGTTGCTACAGCATTCTCAAGGTATGTTTGGTTCACAATGCATAAAAACAAATGGTAGATTTACTTTAAAGGAAGTCTTCCAGAAGTATGTACATATATTGAGGGTGAGGAATCTCGGGATAGTAATGAGCGAGGGGACGGGACAGTGCTGGATTCAAACTAGAAGCCAAACATTATCCTTTTGGAAAGCACAACCCCCGGGACTTCAGTCGGTGACCTGGCAGGGAGTCAGGTAAACTTTACCATTCCATATTTCTGCAAGCAATGCATAGATAGAATATCTAAAAACAAGTTTCTGAAGTACTATTTACTGTCCATTGTAAGCTGTCCCCATTGAAAAAGAGCCCTGTGGTGACAAGTTCCCTTTAAATTAACATTTCTTACCCTCAATGTCTATTGAGCTGGAACCGGACCAGGTCATCCCTCCCCAAGCACAGCCAAACACATACCGGACAGATCTACTATACACAAGGTGAGCTGGATTTATTGCCAAATATCTATATCTATGTAAATGAGATGTGCATACAGGCGGTCCCCTACTTAAGAACACTCGACTTACATACGACCCCTAGTTACAAACGGACCTCTGGATATTGGTAATTTATTATACTTTAGTCCTAGGCTACAATAATCAGCTATAATAGTTATCACAGGTGTCTGTAATGAAGATTTATTGTTATTCCTGGTTCTTATGACAACCCAACATTTTTAAAATCCAATTGTCACAAAGACCAAAAAAGTTCTGTCTGGGATTACAATGATAATATATACAGTTCCGACTTACATACAAATTCAACTTAAGAACGAACCTACAGACCCTATCTTGTATGTAACCCGTGGACTGCCTGTATATATATATATATATATATATATATTCATATCTTGATTCATATCTATTGCAGCCTGTATATAGTGCATATACTGTACCCTGTACAACACATTAGGGCCAGTGTTATCTCCATTACCGGTAAATGCATCCTATTATGTTAAGCATCTATTTAATTTTTCCCTCTACAATCTATGGGTGAGTATCAGGGGTTATTCCTAAATCCTTCCCCCGGGGTCACCAGGGGTTATTGAGTGGAGCTTCCCTTCCATTCTACACTTCTCAATAGGAGATCATGTATATTACTTCTGTCTCAGATCATCTTTCATCTATAATTATTTCTCCTGGGCTTGTGCTATATAATTAGGTAATCACGACGGTTTACAGCACATTACAATTACTATATTTTCATTATTGGATATGCACTTAGGCACAGAGCAAGTTCTCATTACCTGCTTCTACTGTCATAAATCCACAGGAAAGCTACTTTATTTTTTCCATATTGTTTCCATTTGTCTCAATCGGCCCCGGTTAGTAACCTGCTTGTTGTGTAAAAACCTTATTGAAAATCTGTATGGTGCTTTTGTTTTCCAAAAACAGTGACAATAGAGATAACATACAGAAAAAAAAATCTTCCAATATTAGTAGTAGGGTCTAAAACAGGGGCGTAACTACAGCGGTAGCAGCCGTAGTTGTTGCTATGGGGCCCACAGTGTCAAGGGGCCCCAGCATCTGAACTGACATACTAAAGAATGGAGGATGTGCACCATTATATGCATGTTATTCTGCACATTATACGGCATAATATATATATAACAGCGCACATCCTCCACAGTACACAGTACGAAATATCGCGGGAGATGGAGGGGACAGCAGAACGACAGGATTAGGGTTCTCTCATCTCTAATTCCTGCCATGTACTTCCCCCATGTGCTCAGCAGCTACTGGGACAGATCTGTGTAAGTGCCTAATTGTACATATCAGTGCATAAATGTGTGCGCATAAGTGTATAAATGTGTGAGTATACAAATATGTATACTTTCTGAGGGCATAGGGAGGCCCCATTCAAAAGTCTGCTATGGGGCCCTGCCTCTCCTAGTTATGCCCCTGGACTAAAACATTATTGCTTGATTAGAAAAGAAAGTGAAATGATGTCCCCAAATATTTTGTCCTAATAAAAGCACTAGTTGAGACTTAGCCATTCGTATAAATATTTGCAGATGCTAAGGTTCACTGGACTGAAGTAGTTAATGGCATCTAGTTTGCATATCTGTCATGGGTGGGATTTATAAAGACTGGGGGCATCATTAATAATCTCCTCCCACCACCACACGGGAACTACGAGGCTCCCACAATCGTGTGCCCGATGAATTGCCTAGTCCTGCCTGGACTATAGCCCAACTATAAACTACGACAGGCTATAGTAAATTTGGTGGTCCAGAATGTGCCCGCTTCCCTACGCCCCTCCGTGCCACTTTTTTGAAAAGTAGGAGTTGACGTTTGGGTAGTAGGACAGGCTAGGGTTACTCCTTGAGACTTCAAGCCTTTTACACCATAAAACGTATACAAGGCATGATAAATGCACCGTATGGGGCATATTTACTTACCTGTCCCATTGACGCCGCCGATCCGGAATGTCCAATGAGGATTCCGGTCTGCCGTGATTCACTAAGATCGTGCTTCCAATTTCCTGCATGTGTCGCTTCCTTGCTGAGGTCCGCCGGAGTTCACCATCTTCTTCCCGGTGCATGTAAGTGCTGATCTTGCGACACAATTTGGTTTTTAAATTCCGCGGTTTATTCGAATCAGTCAGGTTGTCCGACGTCCACACCTTACGATTTGTGTCGCATGCAAGCCGACGCCGATGCACCACAATCTGATTGGTGCGCCAAAAACCTGGGGCAATTCAGGGAAAAGGGTAAAAAGTCGGGAAACCCGACGATAATGAGGTGTTCGGACCCTTAGTAAATGTGCCCCATTGTGTTTTCCTAAGGTTTGTCAAGTTCCGATGTGGAGTCCATCTTCTTCTGAATGATTTGTGTTGTTTCTTATGGAATCCACGGAATCCATGTTTACAAAGTAATGGAGCCTATATCTATATAGTACGTGAATAGGAATAGGAACACAAAATTCTAAGAAAAATGCTGACATAACTGAAACTTGCAGAAAGATCCAGATACATAGATGATTATCGAGCAACCATACATTGAGACCACCATGAATGAGTAAGGGGCAACTTACCAATTAAAATGTTTTTTTGAACCAATTGTTTACCAAACTGTCAACAATGCGGTAGGAGCTATGAGAGGGTCCAACAAAGGTTTCCTTTTAGTAACTGAAAAGTTAAATGTCCTCCTGCACTCCAAGGTGCCCTTGTGAAGGGGGTTTTAAAAGTTTGTCTTGTATAGAAGGTGGGTAGACCATGACGCGAAACGCGTAGGTCCGCCTGTGTATCGGGTGTGTGATGGAAAAAAAGATGTTTTTGAATTTTTTTTTTTTGGAGAACATTTGACTTTTCAGTTTCTATACTTTGCTGTTGCCCTCACGGACCCCTCTCTCCTTCATACACCACTATTAAGGTATGGATGTGCATGATACAATAGTGAAATTGGATGAGCTGACTATAATAATTGTATTCTTTTTGATGTGTATTTCCTTTTAGTGTTCCAGGGCCAATCTTTGTCTAAATGAAGAATTGATTCATGCTATGCCTCTAAGAGCTTGAGAAGTAGTGTTATTGAAGCCACAGATTTTAGCTGGACTGACCAATCGTCTAATATGGATGGGGTTTATCTTACAGCAGATGTCAGGATCAGGTCGTTAGTTGGCAGTACTGGCATGGGTATGCACATTCAGGAAAAAGTCAAATGTTGGTAATTGGTAATGATGAGCAAACCCGTTGAAATTCGTACCCGAATTTTAAAATCCTGTTTGGGTACAGATTCAGGTACCAAACCCGGTACCTAACCAATTACACCTAGGATCGGTGCTGGCTGTGTCACGGAGCGACGATCCTCATCTAAAATGTTGCCACCCCGCAACTTTGAAAACGTCATTAAAAGAGTTAACACCCATGGTCATTGCCAGCATAGATTGTGGGCGTAAACCATGGGGGGGAAGTTGAGCTGAACCTGGCGCCAACCCCCAAACTTTATTATTCGGGTACGAAGGGGTCTGAAACAGCAAAGTTCAGTACACACCAGAATCTTCCATATAAGTGGTGTTGCGCCAAACCTCAATGAAGGAACTGCGACAAATTATTGGGTTTCCTTAATGTTTTACCCTCAACTATCATAACTTATAGATGTATAAATGTCATGCGAAAATGACATCTATTCATTAAAAAATAAAAAAAATATTTGACAAAATAAAATAAAAGTGTTCAAGAATCACACGTTTAGTTTTGCTGCAAAAATGACAATGGAATAAAAGTGTAAAGGTTGAACTGAATGAACCTGAGATAACATGAATATGGAGTGATAAACTGCACCGTGTTTGATCAGATGCGCGGCCAATTTACACAATTCTATGTTTGTTGTTATAGCATTAAAGGAAATCTACCATTTGTTTTATATGCATTGTGAACCAAACATACCTTGAGTATGTTGTAGTTAAACTGATGCAGAAACATATCTTGTTTAATCCCTGAACTGAGTGGGTTTGCTGAAAAAACAATGACAAAGTTAAAATAATGAGGCTCTGTTGCTCCCGTGGCTGCCCCAGCCGCTCTCCTGACCATAATTATGTAGTGCTCCAGCCTTGTCCTGCCCAGCATAAGGCGAAAATACATCATCACTGTGTTGCCCCTGACAGGCAGAAGTAATCAATCGCTGCACCATCCCCCAGCTCCTGTGTATCATAGTATCATCATAGTTTATATAGTTGAAAAAAGACACTTGTCCATCAAGTTTAACCAAGGAAGGGAAGGGATTGCATGAAGAAGGGAAGCATGAGTCATCCAGCTCAGGTTGATTAGTTCTGTCTGGAGAGTTCAGGAATTTCAGTGTGTAATGTGTTTATGTTGGCACCCAGCTTTCCCAACGTCCTGAATTTTATAATAGTTTTTTTGTAGCAAAACCACTCGGATCAGGGATTAAACAAGATATAATTCTGCATCAGTGTTGCTACATCATTCTCAAGGTATGTTTAGTTCACAATGCATAAGAACAATTGGTAGATTCCCTTTAAGGTCACTATTAAATACATAGGAGCACATTTACTTACAGGGTCACCGAAGTTCACAGAAAGTGCATTGTCCGTCTATAACGCTGCGTGTGCTTATTGACTAAGATGTGTCACTTCCGTCTATAACGCTGCGTGTGCTTATTGACTAAGATGTGTCGCTTCCATCTATAACGCTGCGTGTGCTTATTGACTAAGATGTGTCGCTTCCCCGCTCAAGACTCACACAGTTCACCATCTTTTTTGTGGTGGATCTTTAACTTAGGGCGTGCAACACAATTTGAAAGTTAAATCCTGTACTCGGTCCGAATCAGTTGGACTGTCTGACGATACGCCCCCTAATTTGTGTCGCATGGAAGCCAGCGCAGCTACGCCAAAAAAGGGTTGCGTGCGTCACAATCATAGTGCACACACTTCTTAAATACCTGTGCAAGCCGTTTAAGCTCCGAAAAAGGTGAACAGTCCAACAAAATTGCGCTGAGCGACCCTTAGTAAATGAGCCCCATTGTTCCTATTTGTGGGAGGGGAATAGAGTTCTCCTATATACTGTAAATACAAAATGAATTGCGTCAATCACATTATAGATGTTAGTTGATATAATGCTTTTTAATATAAAGAAAAAATTAGGATGCCCATTCACAATGCTGTCGGGCTTCAGGTATCATGGGCTCAATGCATGTACAGGCAGTCCCCTACTTAAGAACACCCTACTTACAGACGACCCCTAGTTACAAACGGACCTCTGGATGTTGATAATTTACTGTACTGTATCCCTAGGCTACAATAAACAGCTGTAACAGTTATCACTGGTGTCTGCAATGAAGCTTTATTGTTAATCGTGGTTCTTATGACAACCCAACAATTTTAAAATCCAATTGTCACAGAGACCAAAAAAAAATCTCTAGTTTGATCCTGTCTCTTCAATTGACATTGTTCCAGAAGTCTTGTAATTTCTCCAGATACAACCTTGGAAACATGAGCAGTGTTGCCTTCCTTCTAAAAAGAAGAAGCTTCCTCCTGGCAAACCTTCCAAACAAGCCAAACTAGTTAAAGGAACTCTCCAGTCACAGCTGATTCATTGAATTATAACTTATGCAGCGCCTGAAGGGAGGAGCAGGTCCTACAAAAGGTTCTAGGAATCCAAGGACAATGACTGATGCTTCTCCCTTCAGACCATACACCATGCATTATTCAATGAATCAGCTTTGACGGAAGAGTTGCTATAAGCCTTTTTCTTATTGTGCTGTCTTGAACTTGAATATTTAACATGCCAACTGAGGCCTGTAGATTCTGAAATGTAGTTCATGGGGTTTTTTTTTTTTTTTTGCAAAACTTGATGTTAGGTCATTGAAGAGAATAAAAAATACACATCTATTGTTTCAATTTTTTGTAGTTTGAGCTCCATAGTGTTTTAAATATCTCTGCTTGCTGTGAGCAACATTTTGATTTATGTCTAAGTCCTACAACCTGCACAAACAGTGCAAAAAAAACGTATGTGTTTTGATGAGCACTTTTGTGCTTTTTATGCATAATTAGATAGTACTTTTTACAGCAAATGTTATATGTATGTAAGGGGTCCCACACTTTTTATGCAGCCCATCTGCCCCTCTAGGTGTCTACAGCATATAAATTTGCTGCATTTTACTCCGGATTAAGGCTGCATTTACACAAATGTATGGCCGCCTGGTATGGCCGGGAGGACATATATCCGGTGCACTGGAGAGGAGAAGGGATGACCCCTCCCCTCTCCATAGCAATGCACGGGGTACGGCCCTGCACATGGGGAGAGATAGGGCATGTCCTATCTTTTCCTCGTGTATGGAGCGGTACAGTGCCACCGTATCAGTACAGTGGCACTGCATTGCGCCGTGTGGCCATTGACGTCTATGGGGGCGCATGTACGGCCGCAAGCTCGCAGCCGTATATACGGCCCCCAAAGATGTGATGCCACACATGGCGTTTTGAACCCTTTTTGGTCCATTTTTAAGCAGTCCGTCCAAAAACGCAAGCGTTTTTTGAAAATGCATCAGTTTTTGACAGGTTTTACCAATTATCTTATTTAGAACTGGTCAAAAACGGATGCGTTTTCAAAAAACGCTTGCGTTTTTGGAAAGGACTGCTTAAAAACAGCCCAAAAACGGGTTCAAAACGCCACGTGTGGCATCACCCTAAGACTGACATATTTATGTTTCCAAGTTCTCCATTTTGCTGAGTAATATCCTTTACCTAAAACACAATGAATAAAGTATAAAGACATCAAGAAATTTACCAAATCAGTCGAATAACACTGTTTCAGAACGTTATCCTTAAAGACTGCAATTGATTTACTTTGGGAGATCTGAAGACGCAGCACATTTGAACGTTTTGTTCCCCGGCAGACATTCTTCATTGGCTGGGCGACATCTTTGACTAATTCCAAAAACCTCCTTTTACTTCAACCGAGAGACTAACAAATGGGCAAATAAATATTAAAAGACATTAAGAACAGCCCCGGAGCGGAGAATAGAGGGATATGCTGAGCTGGTCGGAGCGGTTCCGTCTGCAATCGCTTGTGTCGATGGATTATGGACAGGTTTGTCTTGCTCATCTGTGAACGGTCTGTATCATCTTTGCAGAATCTCTGACAGTCTGAACATCGATGTCCCTATAGGCGTCAAGTGAACACATATTGAACTGCAAGCTCAGGATTCTGCTTCTCAGGAGTCTGCTTATGTGATAAATGTTCTGAAAGTTGTGAATCTACTTACTGTAACAACATAGAAGACGGATAAGTATACTTTTCTGGATTTTTCACCCTTATATAAGATGTATAGTGAGGAGCTAAACAATAGTAATGACAGGTTTTAGAAAAGGATCTAGTAGAGCGCCACCCGTGATGATGGACTGAGTGTACTATTGCAGCCTAGAAAAACCGCCTTGAAGTGGACCTCCATCAGCTGCAACTCTTTCCATCCTCTAAAAAAGTGATGTATCACGGCTTCTGAGGTTGTTGGAATTTTTGCTCTAGCCCCCCACCGTTTCCAAGTAATCATTATATTCAGATTTTTATTGTCAGAGTGGACGGGGCCATACTATCTCAAGACCACCCAACTGACCGGAGGGAGTCTCATTAGCATATCAGATACTGAAACTACCTTAAAATATGCTAATTAAGCTCTATCCTATGTACTGGGTCAGATGGTTGGTTCTGGGCTGAAGCGGATAGCCCATCGTAAGAATATTGCCTGTTATAAACCTAGAATTTGGAAGCTGCTGTGTCAAAACGCTAAATCTGTAATACGGCCCCACCCAAAAATAATGGGCACATTTACCCGTCCCGGCATGATCCCCGAGGTGCGTTGTCCGGCGAGGATTCGAAGCTGCCGCGATTCACTAAGATCATGCGCCCGATATCCTGCATGCGTTGCTTCCCCGCTCAGGTCCGCCAGAGTTCACCTTCTTCTTACCGGTGCATGTAAGTGCTTGGGCTTGCAACACAATTTAAAATGTTAAATCCCGCGCTCAATCCGAATCAGTCGGGTTGTCCGACGGCCATGCCCCCGATTTATGTTGCATGAAAGTTGGTGCCAAGATTGCGCCAAAATCTGATTGCGTCCACCAAAATCCCCAATTAAATGCCGCTCAAAACGGAAAAAGTCAGGAAACGTGATGAAAATGCGGTCAGCGGACCCTTAGTAAATGTGCCACAATGTATTGTTTATACTGGTCTTGTCGTATGGGGACGGGACACCTTATGGGTTCCCTTAGGCTCCTTGGCCAATGTCTCTAAAATATCTCAATAGAGTGTCCCTGTGGCACACACCACGCTGCTACGTGTCGGCATTTTGAAGGAAAATGTAGTATATTTTGAACTTATGTAGACAACCACAGCAATAAACATGTGGGGGAGATTTATCATCAAGTTTCTGAGGTAAAATTGTTCTAGTTGCCCATGAAACCAATCAGAGCTCAGCTTTAATTTTATAAACGATTGTGGAAAAATGAAAGCTGAGCTCTGATTGGTTGCCATGTTTAACTAGAACAGTTCTGCTGTAAGAGACTTATGATAAATCTTCTCCATCATGTCATGACTGCCACTGTATGCCTAAACTTTAACATATGACTATAATGTAGTCAATAACAAAATGTGACCAGAACCTTCAAAGAAAATCTACCGTTTAAATCCATCATGATAAACCAGGGACACTTACACATGGATTCAGGCACCGTGACTGTGGGAATCTTCTTATATTTGTTATCCATGGTCTCCTTCCTACTAAAATCAACTTTTAAAATTACGCTAAGGAGTCTGAGGAGCTACCCTATGACCTCATCTGTGATCTGGCTTCGCAGACTGTGACACTGTCTCACTCCTTCCCTTCTTCCTCAGCACTGAGATTAAAGCAGGAAGTGTAAAGCTGAGTGAGACGGTGTAACAGTCTGTAAAGCCAGATCACAGAGAAGCTAGAGTAAACTCTCAGACTCATTAGCATCATTTTAAAAGGTGATTTTAGAAGGAAGGAGGCAAAGGCTCACACATATAAGAAGATTACCACAGTCCCGGTGCCTGGATCTATGAGTAATGTCCCTGGTTTATGAAGTTGGATTTTGATGGTAGATTTTCTTTAAAGAGATATTCAAAGTTATTGATTTTGATGTGTTTGAAAACTTTTCATCCCTTTGCAGGACAATGATGAAGAACAGGAGAGAGATCTGGGCTGGTGTCTGCAGCAGGTAAACCTGGGTAGATGCCGCAGCTTGTGACCTTTCAGCACCATTGACTTGATAAGGACCTGTCACCTCTCCTGACTTGTAAAAAAAAATTTCTGGATCATCATTTCTGTTTATGACTAGTTAGTCAAGTGGGTGTTGCCAAATGGAGGGGTGTCCATGTACTATCTGTGCTGACTGGATAGAACCTGACTCAGCAAATAATTGCTATTCCTTGTATTGTGAAATCTTCAAAAATATTTCCTGTATCACTAAAGTTTTCAAAACCTCTGCTTAGTGCCCTCATCGTTTTTAAAAATTTTATGACTTTGATTGAATGTTCTTATTCCCGTTACATCATCGCATTGGACCATATCACAATGTATCGCTGCCAAGGTCTTAAAATTTCTGGGAACGCTTTAAGCAATGACATAAAACATTGTCATTTTTAGGCGTCCTGTGACAAAAAAAATGTACATACAGTAAAAGGTTCTAAAATAATAGCAAAGAAAAAGCTAAGTGTCCCATATACTAAACAAGAAAAGCCATACTATAGTATGATAAATGCCAAAAGTAGGAAGGATAGACACATACTACAGTAACACTCTAAAGATATTCGGGGAAGGTGGTTCAAAAAAACGATGAAATAAAAAGTTCGGTCATGTCCCTCTTTCCACTAGACCTTCAAAAGGACGGGGAAGGGGGGGGGGGGGGTTGCTATTTTTGTAAATGTCTATGAATAAAAATTGGCTGCTGGTTTCAGTCTCCTGTCTCAGTCCTGTCACCATTTTGGTATTGGGCGGCTGCCTGGGGCCCCACGCTTCTGTGGGCCCATGGCCATCCTAAACACTCGTCTAGTCCGGAGGCTCTGATTTTCATCCTCTTCATAGGGCTGTTGGTCCTGCACAAGGTGGAGGTCACACAGACAGGAGCAAGAACGTAGCAGGAAGCATAAAGTGCACTGCTTAATTGTGTTCTCTTGGAATATGATTGTGTGTATGATGTGTATATGTATGTTTACACCGTAAATGCATGATGTGTTTATGCATGTGTGTATTAGTATATGTATATGTCTATGCATGTGGTAGTAGTATATGTGTGTCTATATGGATGATGTGTGTGTGTATGTGTGAATTAGTATATGTGTATGTATGTGGTAGTATATGTATATCTATATGGATGTCGTGTTTATTTATGTGTGTATTAGTATATGTGTATGTATGTGGTAGTATATGTGTGTCTATATGGATGATGTGTGTATGTATGTGTGTATTAGTATATGTGTATGTATGTGGCATTATATGTGTGTCTATATGGATGATGTGTGTATGCATGTGTGTATTAGTATATGTGTGTTGTATATGTGTATCTATATGGATTATGTGTGTATGGTGTGTCTATTAGTATATGTGTATGTATGTGGTAGTATACATGTATCTATATGGATGATGTGTGTATGTGTGTGTGTTAGTATATGTGTGTTGTATATGTGTATCTATATGGATGATGTGTGTATGTATGTGTGTATTAGTATATGTGTGTTGTATATGTGTATCTATATGGATAATGTGTGTATGTGTGTATGTGTGTATTAGTATATGTGTATGTATGTGGTAGTATATTTGTATCTATATGGATTATGTGTATATGTGTGTGTCTATTAGTATATATGTATGTATGTGGTAGTATATTTGTATCTATATGGCTGATGTGTGTATGTATGTGTGTATTAATATATGTGTATGTTTGTGGTAGTATATTTGTATCTATATGGATAATGTGTGTATGTGTGTATTAGTATATGTGTATGTATGTGGTAGTATATTTGTATCTATATGGATTATGTGTGTATGTGTGTGTCTATTAGTATATGTGTATGTATGTGGTAGTATATGTGTATCTATATGGCTGATGTGTGTATGTATGTGTGTATAAATATATGTGTATGTATGTGGTAGTATATGTGTATCTATATGGATAATGTGTGTATGTGTGTATTAGTATATGTGTATGTATGTGGTAGTATATTTGTATCTATATGGATTATGTGTGTATGTGTGTGTCTATTAGTATATGTGTATGTATGTGGTAGTATAGGTGTATCTATATGGCTGATGTGTGTATGTATGTGTGTATTAGTATATGTGTGTGGTAGTATATGTGTATCTATATGGATGATGTGTGTATGTGTGTATTAGTATATGTGTATGTATGTGGTAGTATATTTGTATCTATATGGCTGATGTGTGTATGTATGTGTGTATTAGTATATGTGTATGTATGTGGTAGTATATTTGTATCTATATGGCTGATGTGTGTATGTAAGTGTGTATTAATATATGTGTATGTTTGTGGTAGTATATTTGTATCTACAGGCGGTCCCCTACTTAAGAACACCTGACTTACAGACAACCCCTAGTTACAAACGGACCTCTGGATTTTGGTAATTTGCTGTACTTTAGTCCTAGGCTACAATAATCAGCTGTAACAGTAATAAAAGGTGTCTGTAATTAAGATTTATTGTTTATCCTGGTTCTTATGAAAACCCAACATTTTTAAAATCCAATTGTCACAATGGAGACCAAAAAAAATATGGCTGGGGTTACAATAATAAAGTATACAGTTCTGACTTACATACAAACTCAACTTAAGAACAAACTTACAGAAGCTATCTTGTATGTAACCCGGGGACTGCCTGTACATGAATGTGTAATGAAACATCACATCTCTGATTACTATAACGAGCTGTTCACCTGTGTGATATCACATGACCAGGGATCAGTTTGTATCCACAGGAAGTAAACAGTGACACTTCCTATGACTGACCGTATTAACGTTTACCAAAAATGTACCCCGCTCCCCCTTTCCCAAAAAACCAACACAACTACAATTTTTGGGATAAAAAACTGGGGTTCGGCCACAGCTTTATTATTTACATAACAAAATAAGCGACCTGTGGGAAGAACCCTGACCCTTACCCTAACTTCACCTTGCATGCCTGGCCCCGCCTCCGCGGGGGCATGTCCTAGTTGTTCCGTCAGGTGATTTAACTAACAGCCGAGAGGGTCAAGATTCCACCACAGGCCAAGCTGTGACTACCAACAACAACATGAATAACGCAATAACAAAGATCAAAGAATAAAATATTAACAAAAACAATAATATACAATATTAACCCCTTAATGACCGCCCTATCGGGATTCTACGGCGGTCATTAAGGGTACTTCTTCTGACGCGACGCCTTTCTACGGTGCCGCGTCAGAAGAAGATTTCAGGACACCGGGTCTCGCTGGTGCCGGTGTCGGGCTGTGATATCAACTCCGGAAAAACTCCGATCCCGGGTGTTTAACCCCTTACACGCCGCGGTCAAGCATGACCGCGGCGTGCAAGTGTGTCCCCCGTGGATCGGACCCCCCCGGTGTGCTTACCTGGGGATCCGATCCCTCCTGCCGCTGCCCCGGGTCCCGACGAGTGACCCGAGGCTGTCGGCTCCTGTGCAAGTGTGTCCCCCGTGGATCGGACCCCCCCGGTGTGCTTACCGGGGGATCCGATCCCTCCTGCCGCTGCCCCGGGTCCCGACGAGTGACCCGAGGCTGTCGGCTCCTCTTCTCGCCGGGTCCTGCCTTCCTGGCAGGACCCGGCTGTAAGTAACTGAGCATGCGCAGCATGCTCAGTTACTTACACTATACACTGCAATACAAGTGTATTGCAGTGTAAAGGCTTGAATAAGCGATCGGATGATCGCTTATTCAAGCCAAGAAATAGAAAGTGTAAAAAAGTTAAAAAAAATTAAATCTTTTTATAATATAATTAAATAAATAAATAAAATAAAAGTCCCATAATCTCCCCAGTAACACATAAAATGCATATACAGTAAATAAAACACAAAAACATACATATTTGGTATCACCGCGTCCGTATTAATCTGTACAATAAATATAAATCAATATTGAACCCGCTCGGTGAACTACGTAAAAAAAAAAACTCGGAAAACTTCCCATAATATACAATTTTTCATCAAACACCATCACAAAAAATGTTCTAAAAAGTGATCAAAAAAAGCTACGTTCTCTAATATGATACGACTGAAAAGAACAACTGTTTTCGCAAAAAATAAGCCCTCAACCAGATCTGACAACAGAAAAATACAGAAGTTATGGCAATAAAAAGTTGTCAATAGTAAAAACAATGCGATTTTCTCCAATATTGGTTTTGCTCAGGAAAATTAAGCAAAAATAAGAAAAACTATATAAATGAGGTAACACCGCAATCGTAGTGAACCAGAGAATAAAGATAAAATATTATTTTTACATTACGGTGAGCGGGGGAAAAAAAAATGCTAACAATCCAAAATAAAAATTGATGATTTTGTTTGTGTCCCCCTTGAAATAGTTAATAAAATCTCAAGAATAAGCTTTAGACTCCCAAAATAAATTATCTATACATTGTATCTCATTCCATAAAAAATAAGCCCTCATATGTTTGTATTACCAAAAAAAATAAAAATTTATAGGTTGTACAATGTGACAATACAAATCTGCTGTGAATGGCGCCTCCATTCATTCTATACTTGGCCGTGCGCCCGTACAGAAGTTTACCACCACATATGGGGTATCAGTACACTCGGGAGGAATTGGGCATCAAGCGTTGCAGTGCGTTTCATCATTTAATTTATTCTGAAAATGTCAGTTTTGACCTAAATGAATGCATTTTCCAAAAATATTCAATAGTTTCTAAATCGCAGGTCCATATTTTTTAACCCATGTGAAACAGTTAAAGGGTTAATAGACTTAATAGAAGTTGTTTTACATATGTTGAGGGGTGAACTTTCTATAGTGGGGTAATTTATGGGGTTTTACTATTATTTAGGCCTCTCAAAGTCACTTGAAAGCTGAGTTATCCCTCAAAATGTGAGTTTTGGCAATTTTCATGAAAATAAGAAAAATCGCACCTAAAGTTCTGCACCTCATAACATCCTAGAAAAATGACCGGAAGCATAAAATATCATCCCAACATAAAGCAGACATTCTGTAAATGTTAATTATCAAACTTTTTGGGTAGTTTTACATCTTGTCTGGAAACCAGAACATTTCAAACTTGGAAAATGAAGAATTTTTACAAACTTTTGCCAAATTTTCACTTTTTTTCAGAACGAATCGCAAAACTTATCACTTAAATTTTTATAACTAACATGAAGTACAATGTGTCACGAGAAAACAATCTCAAAATCACCGGGATATGTTAAAGCGTTCCGAAGTTATAACCAATTATC
Organism: Engystomops pustulosus; assembly: GCF_040894005.1. Classification (NCBI taxonomy): domain Eukaryota; kingdom Metazoa; phylum Chordata; class Amphibia; order Anura; family Leptodactylidae; genus Engystomops; species Engystomops pustulosus. The sequence goes on from NC_092413.1 coordinate 24,729,170, forward strand.
GTGAGACTTCTCAGATTTGAAAAATCGAGTCTGGTCATTGAGCTGAAAACTAGTGTCGGTGATAAGGGGTTAACATAGGGAGGGTGGGTGGGATCTCTTGAGCGCGGAGCAGTCAAAGAGGCTGGCTAGCTCCGCGCTCAAGAATAAATATCCTGGCCCGCTGCCCCCCAGTGGCCAGCGGAACTCACTGGCCACCAATGAAAATTAAACAGAGGAGGAAAAGGGGAGGGGGGAGCAGGAGGGACCGTGCCCCTTAAAGGAGAAGAGCACGGCCAGTCCTGCAGCCCCCCCGCTTATACAGCCTGCGGGCTGAGCAAGAATGACAGCAAGCAGAGATCTCGGAAAGCACGAGAAATCAATACAGAAAGCATATTAGAAAATTGTATCACTTTTCATTACACAGAGAACATAGTGTAATGAGCCGGCTTGGACTACACATCAGCTCATACTCACTGGAGGATTTTTTTGTACCCTCTTTGTTCTGTACCCACCCCTGAAGACCCCCCTACAGAGATATCCACCCTGCTTATCCTAGTAGCTAATGAGTGCGCTGTGTTTAGCCTATAATATTACATTTGCTACTTGTTCTTCAGCTCACAGCAGGTAACACAATTAATTCATTATAACTTAATGAACTGACTTCACGTCGCTAAGCAGAACGTGTATTGAAATCTAAGTCACATGTAATCAGGAAATTAGACAGCACGTCCTCCGTGATTACCCGGGTGGAAATATCGCTCTTCATATTGTTTGATCCATCCACACCACTCGATCAATACACAGAGAACGGCCATTTATCTTCATGCAGGTGGATAACAATGCAGAAATTTAGATCTTTACATGCTATTTGTTTGTGCATAGATGGATAAACTGAAGTTTGTGCACTTCCTTAATTGAAGCAGAATTGTCTGTGCTCCTGACCAGGAGAGAATTGTACTTGCTTTTTGTCTGATGTGATTCTCTAATAATACTACTACTAATAATTCCTATATTTATATAACGCACACAGATTATGCAGCGCTGCACAGAGCTTGCCCAATCAGTCCCTGTCCCCATGGGGCTCACAATCTAATCATCCTACCAGTTTTAGAGTGTGGGAGGAAACCGGAGGACCAGGAGGAAACCCACGCAAACACAGAGAGAACATACAAACTCTTTGCAGATGTTTACCTGGATGGGACATGAACCCAGGACCCCAGCGCTGCAAGGCTGTAATGCTGACCACTGTTAACCTTAACAGTTACGTTGTAATTCATGTGACCTTTGATGTCAAACCCAGATTGACTTCACTTGGTTTTTTGTGCCACCCCTAACCCATCCCTTTAATGAGCAGGCATTGAAAAATTAGGCTTTATAAACAGGACACCTTTCATAAGGCAAGGGGGATTTTTTATTTTTAAAGTCCCCCAAATCCCTTCAAAGTTCTTGATATGCAAGGTCCAAACATACGTTTTAGGCCACTTCTACAATTGCGTTTTTCACGTGCGTGTTCTGCGCGTGCTTTTGACACGCAGAGCTTGCATTACACTGTGACCCATTGTAATCAATGGGCTTATTCAGACTTGCATTTTTTCTTAATGCACACACGCACTTTTTTTTTAAAAGCGCATTTAAATCTCCACTGGCTCTACTTTTGCAAGTCAAGTGTGTGAAAAACGCACCATACAAGTCTATGGAGACGCATCAAAAACGCATCGCACTCTGAGACACATGCAAGTGCAATGCGTTTTTCACGTATCAATTGCCATAGAAAAGATAGAGCTCAGTCCTGAGTCCTTTTCATGTGCATGAAAAACTGAGACACTGAACAAACTCTGACTGAAAACTGATTGAACTCTGATGCAAAATTTCAGTTTTTCACTGATCAAACCCTGATCGCTCCCTCATCAGACTCTGACGTGATCTGCAACGCAAGTGTGAAAGAAGCCTAAGATGCCCCACATGGCGTTTTGAACCCGTTTTTTGGTCCATTTTTAAGCAGTCCATTAAAAAACGCATGCGTTTTTGACAGGTTTTACCAATTATCTTAACCCCTAGGCGCACCAGGACGTTATAGTACGTCCCCGGGGCTAGATGCTTAGCGCACGGGGACGTTCTATAACGTCCTGCTTCTGGCACCGGCTCACGAACGGAGCCGGTACCAGAAGCAGCGGCTGTCAGCTGTCTAGTACAGCTGACAGCCTGCGCTAACACCCGCGATCGGAGCCGACTCCGATCGCGGGTGTTAACCCCTTACACGCCGCGGTCAAACATGACCGCGGCGTGTAAGGGTGTTTGCGCTGTGGATCGGATCCCCCATGCCGCTTACCGGGGGATCCGATCCACTTCTGGGCAGCTCCGAGGACTGGCATGTGCCCCGGAGCTGCCCGGTCTCCATGGCAGACAGACCCCTTCCGGGTCTGACTGTAAACTGTCTGAGCATGCGCAAGCTTGCTCAGACAGTTTACACTGCTCTACAATAAAATAGTATTGTAGAGCAGTGTATTGAACTTAAACCAGTGATCAGAGCATCACTGGTTTAAGTTCAAGTATGTATAAGTAAAAATATGCAAAAACACTTAACACTACACATTATAATAAATAAAAAATAAATACATAAAATATAAGCCCCTAAAATGTCACTTTCCCATAAAAACACTTAATAAAGTATAAAAAACACAAAAACACAAAAAACCCCGCATATTTGGTATTGCCGCGTCCGTAACAATCTGTATAATAAAACAGAATCGTTACTGGACCCGCACGGTACACGCCGTAGAAAAAAAAACGCAAAAACGTTCCGAAAAAAGATAATTTTTAATTAATACCCTATAAAAAAAATGCTCTAAAAAGTAATTTAAAAAATGTTATGCACTCCAAAATAAGCCCACTAAAAAGAACAACTCTTCTCGCAAAAAATAAGCCCCTAACTAGATTTGTCAGCCGAAAAATAAAAAAGTTATACATATGAAAAGATGGTGATGCTAAAATGAACACGATTTTCTCCAAATTGGTTTTTATTCAGTACAATTGAATAAAATACACAAACCCCCCACATATTTGGTATCCCTGCATCCGTAACAATCTGCATAATAAAACAGAATCGTTATTAGATCCGCAAAGTTAACCCCGTAAAAAACAAAACAAAAAAAAGCTCCAGAAAAAAGATCATTTTCAATTAATACCCTATAAAAATGCTCTAAAAAGGGATTTATAAAATGTTATGCACTCTAAAATAAGACCACTAAAAAGAACAATCCTTCTCGCAAAAAATAAGCCCTTAAACAGATTTTTGAGGCGAAAAATAAAAAAGTTATGCATATGAAAGACGGTGATGCTAAAATTAACAACATTTTTGCCAAATTACTTTTTATGCACTAAAAATGGGAAAAAAATAAAAAATCTATATAAATGAGGTCTTTTTGTAATCGTGGCGACCCATAGAATAAAAATAATATACTATTTTTATGGTATGGTAAACAGCCAAAAAAAAAAAACCCCATAAAAATCTTCCTGAAAAGTGATGATTTTCATTTCCTCCACCAACAAAGAGTTAATAAAATCTCACCAATTAGCCTATAGATTCCCCCAAATTACGTACCAGAAAAGTGCATCTCATGTGGCAAAAGAAATAAGCCCCTATAGGTCCACATTAAAAAAAGAAAAAAATTATAGCCTGTACAATGTGACATAGCAAATCTGATCTGGATGGCGCCTCCTTCCCTTCTCTGCCCGGCCGTGCGCCCATACAGCAGGTTACCAGCACATATAGAGTATCCGTGTACTCGGGAGAAATTGGGTAACAAACTTTGTGGAGCCTTTATTCATTTAATCCATTGTAAATGTTTAATTTTCCACCCAAAATGGGTGTATTGTGAAAAAATATTACAATTTGCAGACTCCACCTCCATTTTGTTTTAACCCCTATAAAACACGTAAAGCGTTAACAAACTTCTTAAAAGTGGTTTTTCATACGTTGAGGTATGTAGTTTCCACAATGGGGTATTTTACGAGTCTCACTATTATTTAGGCCTCTCAGTGTCAATTACAAGTTGAGCAGGTCCATCTAAATACAGGTTTTGGTGATTTTACAAAAAATTTGAAAAATGATACCTAAATTCTGAGCCTCATAACATTCTAGTAAAATATGTGGAATCTTAAAAAACCATGCCAACATAAAGCAGACATTTGGGAAATGTAAGTTATGAATTTATTTGGGAGCTATGACTATCTGCATCAAAAGTAGAGAATTTAGAACGTTGAAAATAAAGAATTTTTCCAAATTTTTGCCAAATTTAGTTTTTTTTCATAACTAAACACAAAAGATATCATCCAAATTTTTTAACTAATTTGAAGTACAATGTGTCACGAGAAAACAATCTCAAAATCCCCTGGATATCTCATAGCGTTCCAAAACTATAACCACTTATAGTGACACAGGTCAGATTTGAAGAATGGGGCCGCGTCCTTAAGGCCAAAATAGGCTGTGTCCCCTAGGGGTTAATTAAAACTGGTCAAAAACTGATGCATTTTCAAAAACGCATGCATTTTTTTTACGCATGTGTTTTTGGATGGACTGCTTAAAAAAGGACCAAAAACTTAGACTATTTTGCTTTTCCTACCCTCTGGGTACTTGAGGACGCGGCAGCTGTATTGACTTTCATTTTATGAGGGTCATTTATGTTATTTTCCCCCCACTTCCCTGAGCTCTGTTTGCGCCTAATTTTGAACCTAACCTTTGTCAGATGCAGATTTTTTTTGAGACTTATTGGGAGTTATTTATCATTGGTTTTCCTGGGCTTTTTTGGGGTAAAAAAGTCTCAAAATTTTTGCATTGAGGGTTTTTGGGACTTTTCACTGCTGAAAAGTCTCATTTATCTGGCATAAACATAGAACTACTGCTTGTGCAACACTGTGCAACGCTAAATTCATGGTTTGGGACTTTCAAAAAGTCTCATACTTACTCCAGTCCCCTGCTGATCTATGTGCTAGGACTTTTTATGCATTTTGAGACTTTTTTGGGACTTTTTGAAAAAAAAAAGATCCCAGACAGAAAATAGACCATAAGAACATTTATTATGAATCTGATGGGCAACAGAGCTCCAAAAATAGGGGCATATTTATCAGAGCCTCTGCGCCACGTCAGTGAGAATAGTCACAAAAGCTATGTTATTGCTAGCACTTGCCATGATTTCCCCCATTCCACCACCTTCTTGCCAGTGGGGCGTGAAGGGGGGGTGGGGCACGGGCAGCTGGGATCGGGCTTATTCTGTTGCCTTTACTAAGCATGGTCGGGACGAATGTGTTTTTGTGCAATTATTTGCGCTCTTTTAGCTGCAAATCCTGGAACAGGAGGAACACAAAGAAAAATTAGACTCAAACCAGGATAAATGCTACACGGCGAAATCCAGCGAAATGGTTGAAAATGGCACAAATAATAGCGCAAATGTCCCAAAAGCCTGCATTAGATTAAGATAACTGTGCCCCTATATGTCCAGTGGTAGTATAACCATATAAGGTGGCCATGGCCTCTGGTACCTACAGTGAGCGTGACTTACCACCCTATGGTGCGCTGCATTTCCTTGTTTCTTATTGCACACATAGGGGCACATTTACTTACCCGTCTGTGTCGCGATCCCCAATCCGGACTGTTGATAATGCACTGTGCCGCGATTCATGTAGATCGTGTGCCTGTTATCCTGCATGTGTCGATTTGTGTCGCATGAAAGCCAGCACCGACACAATCCTCTGCTAAATGCGGCGCCAATCAGAAATCGTCGGAATATCCGACGATAGTGCGGTCCGCGGACCCTTAGTAAATGAGCCCCATATTTTTACTACTAGATGACTTGTGTCATGGAGTTCTCTGTGTGTCCTTATAAATGTATTCATGTTCTGTTACATTGTGGCAGAAGATAATGGCTGGACGTGACATCTCGGCTTCATCTCACTTCTATGCCATATACATATCGCAGTCGTAGAGCTAATAATTATTTTACTAGATGAAAAGCAGCTGATTTATCCTCCACATCGCTCTATGCAAGTCATTCGCTTGAGATACAGAAGCTTTCTAACCTCCGGCTATTAACACTGCAGATTTTTAAGGAACGCTATACATAAAGAATCTGATCTTCACATTAACCCTTCGACACTTGGTGTTGTGGATACTCTGCTCAATCCTACCTAGCAGCATTTTAAGTTTCAGAGCCAGAGGTTTAGGCAGAATTCATGGGGACCTCATAGTAAAGTCTGACTATTGCTGCCAAGCTAGTTCTTAGTAGGATTGCAAAGATAATTACTTTACTTCACTGCAGGATCCAAAGGATCGATAGGGACCTCATATATCAGATATTCTGCACAAAGCACAACCTACAGTGACACAGATAACAACCAACATTGTGTTCTCCATACTTAAAGAAAGGCGTTCAAGGACAAACAAGGTGATTGAAGGGGAAGGGGAGGCGATGGTATGAAGTCATTTGATTTTACAGTAAGTGACAAGTTATCTGGAGAGGGTTAAATGCCGTGTGTCATTCATAATGTTCACACTAAATTAGATATTTTTTTTTTACTAATATAGTTTTTATTATGCTTGTCATTGATCTTAGCGGAGATAAGCTGTGACATCATCTATTGTCTGTAGTGATGTAATGATGGGCCAGTGTTATCTATATAGAGGTCATTGTACAGGAAGGAGGAGGAGATAAGCTGTGACATCATCTATTGTCAGTAGTGATGTAATGATGGATCAGTGTTATCTATATAGAGGTCATTGTACAGGGAGGGGGAGGAGATAAGCTGTGACATCATCTATTTTCAGTAGTGATGTAATGATGGGTCAGTGTTATCTATACAGAGGTCATTGTACAGGAAGGGGGAGGAGATAAGCTGTGACATCATCTATTGTCAGTAGTGATGTAATGATGGGTCAGTGTTATCTATATAGAGGTCATTGTACAGGGAGGGGGAGGAGATAAGCTGTGACATCATCTATTGTCAGTAGTGATGTAATGATGAGTCAGTGTTATCTACATAGAGGTTATTGTACAGGGAGGAGGAGGGGATAAGCTGTGACATCATCTATTGTCATTAGTGATGTAATGATGGGTCAGTGTTATCTATATAGAGGTCATTGTACAGGGAGGGGGGGGGAGATAAGCTGTGACATCATCTATTGTCAGTAGTGATGCAATGATGGGTCAGTGTTATCTATATAGAGGTCATTGTACAGGGAGGAGGAGATAAGCTGTGACATCATCTATTGTCAGTAGTGATGTAATGATGGGTCAGTGTTATCTATATAGAGGTCATTGTACAGGGAGGGGGAGGAGATAAGCTGTGACATCATCTATTGTCAGTAGTGATGTAATGATGGGTCAGTGTTATCTATATAGAGGTCATTGTACAGGGAGGGGGGGTATGCTGTGACATCATCTATTGTCAGTAGTGATGTAATGATGGGTCAATGTTATCTATATAGAGGTCATTGTACAGGGAGGAGGAGAAGATAAGCTGTGATATCATCTATTGTCAGTAGTGATGTAATGATGGGTCAGTGTTTTCTATATAGAGGTCATTATACAGGGAGGGGGAGGAGATAAGCTGTGACATCATCTATTGTCAGTGGTGATGTAATGATGGGTCAGTGTTATCTATATAGAGGTCATTGTACAGGGAGGGGGGAGATAAGCTGTGACATCATCTGTTGTCAGTAGTGATGTAATGATGGGTCAGTGTTATCTATATAGAGGTCATTGTACAGGGAGGTGGAGGAGATAAGCTGTGACATCATCTATTGTCAGTAGTGATGTAATGATGGGTCAGTGTTATCTATATAGAGGTCATTGTACAGGGAGGGGGAGGAGATAAGCTGTGACATCATCTATTGTCAGTAGTGATGTAATGATGGGTCAGTGTTATCTATATAGAGGTTATTGTACAGGGAGGGGGAGGAGATAAGCTGTGACATCATCTATTGTCAGTAGTGATGTAATGATGGGTCAGTGTTATCTATATAGAGGTCATTGTACAGGGAGGGGGAGGAGATAAGCTGTGACATCATCTATTGTCAGTAGTAATGTAATGATGGGTCAGTGTTATCTATATAGATGTCATTGTACAGGAAGGGGGAGGAGATAAGCTGTGACATCATCTATTGTCAGTAGTGATGTAATGATGGGTCAGTGTTATCTATATAGAGGTCATTGTACAGGGAGGCGGAGGAGATAAGCTGTGACATCATCTATTGTCAGTAGTGATGTAATGATGGGTCAGTGTTATCTACATAGAGGTTATTGTACAGGGAGTAGGAGGAGATAAGCTGTGACATCATGTATTGTCAGTAGTGATGTAATGATGGGTCAGTGTTATCTATATAGAGTTTCTAGTAATGTAAACTGTGTATTGGGCCCCTTGAATGTAATATAATGTATAAATTAAACTATATAATCACACCTTGAGGCATCTTGATAAGCTATCTCAATGGTCATCATTGAAGCAGCGAGTAGTTCATTAGTGGGACATCTGATGGTTTCTACTCTAATTGCCATTATGTTTAAATTGACATTTTATTGACCTTTGTCCTCCATTGAAACGACTGTAATTATTTCCAGTATTTCTACCTGACATGCAGAAGCAATTAAGATAATGGCTTTTTATTCTTCATGCAGGTCAGTAATGTACAGGAGGGTTCACAAGTTTTTTAGTGCTGGTAAGAAGAAACCTCTTACCCTTTGGGGAGGGTATGGATTCCAACCAATGTTCATTCACAAGATTCATTGTAATGATTCAGTAACTTATGCCTCTGGTCCTTAAAGGGAACCTGTCACCAGGGACCTCATTTTCACTAAAGACAGGTTACAGAAGCCCATGACAGCTGCAGTGCATTTTTCTTTCTCCCTTCTCTAAGTATTTGCATTACAATATAATTGTGTGTTATAACTTACCTTGCACCCTGACAAAATCCTGGGGTAGTCACAGGGGTTGGGCTTTGATTTGGATGCATTTCAAAAAGCAACATGTGACATGTCTGTATTACTCACTCCTCAGATCTTAGCCCCCACCTTTGTTCTCCTGTACAGCTCCTCCCTCTCCCACTGATGTCGGCTCAAACCAAAGCCCAACCCCTAGGACTACTCCAGGATTTTGTCAGGGTGCAAGGTAAGTTATAACACACAATAATATTGTAATGCAAATGCATAGAAAAGGCAAAGAGGCATTTTTGCACTGCAGGTGACATGGGCTTCTGTAACCTGTGTTTAGTGAAAATGAGGTCCCTGGTGACAGGTTCCCTTTAAAGACTTTCTATGTTTATATTATGAGGCTTTACCTGTTACATGGCATTGTAGAGGTAGCGATGGTTTGTGTTATGGGAGAAGGGGAAGAAATACTCCAGAAAAGGAAAGAGCAGAAATTTGCAAACATTGGATAGCGGTGATCAATGACTCCTGAGACACCTGAAAAGGTAAACCATGAAGGCTGTGAAGATGTTGATGGAGACTCTGAGGTATCTAGAAGTGGTTTTGGCTAAGACCCTGAGGCTACATACACTTATTGATACAACTACTGAATACAGTCTGTCTCTTTACACTGCAAAGAGAAGGACTAAATCCTGCAAACACTATGATGTTGAGACCACAGATAGTCCTATAACAAGAGCAGGGTCTTTGCAATCTGTGGCCAAGTTGCTCTGCAATGGACTGATCGTGGTCTGTTTTGTTCTAATCACCTGCTTCCTCTCGAATTAAACCACTTTTACAACTCTACTTCTGAGTCTACCTTAAAGAGGACCTTTCACCACCTCACACATGTAGAGATTAGCACAGATTCAGGGGCACTTTGAATTTTCTTTCTAGGCCTCATGGTTGCTGAGATATCAGTCCCAGTATCTGACCATTGTAATTCTCTCCACTGTCAGAGGAGGGGCTGGAGTGGAGAGTGTTTGCTAATTTCCTCTGCCACTGTCCATTCAGCAACATCCAGTGTCAGTGTACGAGCACAGTGTGATCTCTGTATGCTCATCTATCACATTGCCTGCTGTAGCATGTTCCATTGAAGAGGCCCATAGGTGACGAGCATGGTCTTTAGCAGTAGACACCTGGGCATGTTCTATAAAAGTGGCTTCCTTTGCACAGAACATGTTCTATAGCAGGAGACACATAGGAAACAAGCATGTTTTATACCTGTAGCCTCTAGGCACCAGTAGTGGCTACCTAGGCACCTTGCCTTGGTAGCCACTGCTGTAATACATGCTCATTGGCTACTGTTATAGCTATCCTCTCCTGTCCTGGTTACAGGCCTAAGTATAAAAAGATCTTTGGAGAGATCCTTGTACTGTCCGCTCAGGTATTTGTACATTGTAATGAGGTCTCCCCTCAGTCGTCTTTTTTCTAACCTGAATAATCCCAAATTTTTTAATCTGTCAGTGTATTCTAATCCCCCCATTCCCCTAATAATCCTGGTTGCTCTCCTCTGCACCCGTTCCAGCTCTACTATATCCTTTTTATACACTGGTGCCCAAAACTGTACACAATATTCCATGTGTGGTCTGACCAGGGATTTGTATAAGGGCAAAACTATGTCTTTATCATGAGAATCTATTCCTCTCTTGATACATCCCATAATTTATTTTGCTTTATCAGCAGCCGCCTGGCTGTGGTCACTAAAATTAAGTTTATCATCCACCAATATCTCCAGGACTTTTTATACTAAGTTTTACCAAGTAATTGAGTGTTTAGAAGATAATTACAATTTTTTTTCCATGGCCCAAGTGCTTAACCTTACATTTATCTACATTAAACCTCGTCAATCATTTCTCTGCCCATTCCTCCAACTTCATTAATAGACTTTCTGGATATTACTATAGATGTATACATAGGGCACACATATGTCAGGATGCTCCAGAGAGAACAATGGGGGTAATTTATCATTAGAGCGGCTCCTTACGACAGTTCTATGTCTGTCTTTTGAGTTCCGCTGCTTTCAGATTCATTAAAGCGTCTTTTGGGTTGTTTGCAATAGTCGCATAAAAATTCACAAAAAAACAGAAAAAAAATTCTGAACATAGACCAGGGTGTCGATTGGCATCAATTTCCACCAAAACTTGTGCCTAAACGGAAAGTCGCAAATCATGTATTCAGTAAAATTGTGAAAACTAGTCTATGCAAATAATGATTTGTCAAAGTGACTTTGCACTGTCCTCTGTTCCTATGGAAAGTTGCAAAACAGCATTTGTAACACAGCTACGCCAAAACAACGCCAAACATAGACAAAAAAAACAATGATAAATTCACCCCAATGAGTACATGATTTTCCTACAAGGAAATCTATAGGGCTGCATGGTGGCTGAGTGACATCCTTGCAGCGCTGGAGTTCTGGGTTTGAATCCCACCCAGGTCAACATTTGCAAAGAGTTTTTATGTTCTCTCCGTGTTTACGCGGGTTTCCTCTGGTTTCCTCCCACACTCCGAAACATACTGGCAGGTTGATTAGATTGTGAGCCCCATTGGGGACAGGGACCAATTTGACATGCTTTGTTCAGCGCTGCATAATCTGTGTGCGCTATATAAATACAGGCAGTCCCCGGGTTACATACAAGATAGGGTCTGTAGGTTTGTTCTTAAGTTGAATTTGTATGTAAGTCGGAACTGTATATTTTATCATTGTAATCCCAGCCAGAACTTTTTTGGTCTCTGTGACAATTGGATTTTAAAAATGTTGGGTTGTCATAAGAATCAAGATTAACACTAAATCTTCATTACAGACACCTGTGATAACTGTTATAGCTGTTTATTGTAGCCTAGGACTAAAGGACAATAAATTACCACTTTCCACAGGTCCGTTTGTAACTAGGGGTCGTATGTAAGTCGAGTGTTCTTAAGTAGGGGACCGACTGTAAAGGAATTATTATTATCTATGATTTACTCTGCAGTCCCCCTAGTGATACCAGTTCATTATTGGGGTCTCCCAGTGTTGGGACTTTCCCTCAAATTAGGTTTTACCCAGAGACCCCTTATCTAAAAAGTATTGTGAAATCCTGACTACATCCCTTTAAATGCTGCAGGTGAAGTAATGCAATATTCAGCAATGAAAGTATTTTTATCTACAGACAGAAGCAGAAAGAGTATGACACATTTTGTTGTAAGGGAAACGCAGCGCGGGGACACGTAGGAACAACAATTCATGCTCGATGAGCACAAATAGAAACTCGTGTTTTCATTAAATATGAAAAATTAGGTTTCACAACCAATAAATTGCTTGAGTGAAAGCTGCACGACCGGCAGCAGCAGTCTGTCACCGCCTCTCAGCAATGATCGCTCGCTCCTAGGATGCTGCTTTGTTTTATGCCGCAGTCGCCAAATTGATAGAGAAAACCTACTCTTCAAATATATGGAGTTTCCTCATACTAATAATATAGAAGAAGAGGAGGCAGGGACTGTACTACATCACAATGGGGGTATTTATCAGAGCTTCTGCGCCTTGTAGCTAGCACTTGCAATTATTTTTCCTTTTATGCCACTTCCACCCCAGGAGGGGCATGCAGAGGTGTGAAGTGGGGCACAAACGGCAGGGAAGTAGGCCCCAGGGTAGGCAGGGGGTGTTACTGCCCCCACGTCGGCGCACTTGCTTGCTATTTTCATATGCGAAAATAGAAATAAATCATGCACAGGCCCCAACCGGGACACATCATGAGGTCAGGGTATGACAAATATCCCCCAATGTCCGCATCCATAGATTCTCATAAAGATTGCATCCAGTGGGGCTTATTTACTAAGGTCCTGCGGCCGCATTTCCATTGGGTTTTCCGACGTTTTCGGGGATTGCGACGCACACGATCGGATTGTGTAGCAATAGCGCCGGCTTTCACGCGACACAACTCGGGGTGTGTGGCCAACGAATGATCCGACTGTGCGCGGGATTTAACCAATCAAATTGTGTCGCAAGACAAGGCACTCACAAGGAAGAAGAAGGTGGACTCCGGCGGACCTGGGCGGGGAAGCGACACATGCAGGATATCGGGTGCACGATCTTGGTGAATTGCAGAAGACTTCATCCTCGCCGAACAATGCACCTCGGGGATCGCGCAGGGACCAGGTAAGTAAATGTGCCCCAGTGGCTTCAGCTCTGTGTTCAGCACCATGGACAACCTGAGCTGAATATCACTTCAAATGTTCCTGATTTTTGCAACCAGAGATGAGCGGACCCGATAGTCGGGTTCGGGTTTCGCCACCTAACTGGATTGGTGGCCAAACAGCCAAGTAAATTGACTCACCCAAGCAACTAGCCATGACTATGATTGGCTAGGAAGACACCATAGCCATAGCAACTAGCCATGACTAATTTGCATTAATGGCATTGGCATTAATTTGCTGGATTGGCTGTTCTTCAACCAATCCGATATAGGGGCTTATTTACTAAGGGTCCCAGCGGCTGTATTTCCGTCGGGTTTTCCAACTTTACGGAGATCGCTCCGCCGCGACAGGGATTTAAAAGGGTATTGTGCCGCACTCGATCGTATTGTGTCGCAATCACACCAGCTTTCATGCGACACAAATCGGGGAGCGTGCCGTCGGAGGATCCGACAGATTCGGACAAACCGAGGGATTTAACATTTAGATTGTGTCGCAAGCCAATCACTTACATGCACCAGGAAGAAGAAGGTGAACTCTGTCGGACGTGAGCGGGGAAGTGACACATGCAGGATATCGGTCGCATGATCTTAGTGAATCACGGCACAGTGCATTATCGTCGGGGAACGCACCTCGGGGATCGCGCAGGGACTGGTAAGTAAATCTGCCCCAATATTTGTGGGTCAGGCAGTTGAAACTGAACCTCGACCCAACCATCTGGTCCACTTGTCTATCGCTGCAACTTCTTCTGTTGAATGAAAATATAATTTGGTTTCTGAGACAAGTCTGGTCTTCTATGACATATTACATGACCACCTTCTCATTGTTAAAACCTCCCCTCGATCCATTATGGTGGATTTTAAGATGGCGGCCGTGTTCCGAACTATAAGGGGGTTTTGAAAGCTTGTTGCACCCGGTCCATTGTTTTTATTTGTGGGGTATTGTCTGCCGGATCTCTTTCCAGTGTATTGTCTATTGTCCACGTGTGATTTGTGTCTCTTCATGTCAGTTACTTGAAACAAAAAAATGGCTAAAAATGACTTGATTTAAAAAAGGGGGTCCTGGGATTTTTACCTCGCCCTGTATTCATTGGATTGATTACATCAAGTGAATTTGTAATATAACATAAAGCGTAAAACTAAGACTTTCCAACAGGGGTGTAATTACAGTGGTAGCAGCCATAGCAGCTGCTATGGGGCCCTCAGTGTCAGGGGGCCCCGTCATCCGACCTGACACAATAAAGAAAGGAGGATGTGCACCATTATATCTATATTGTACTGCACATGTCCAGTATAATATGTCTATAACATATACTGTGATGTATATATGCAGTATCTGTGACGTGTATATGGTGTCTGCATACACTGTATGTGAGTATGTTTCATATGGCCCTGTATGTGTGTGTATGTGCACAAGTGTATTTATATGTGTGAGTATACTAATATGTATACTTTTTAAGTGGGAAGGGGGGCCCCGTTCAGTAGCCTGCTGGGGGGCCCAGTCTCTCCTAGTTACGCCACTGCCTTCCAATATACAGAACTAGAAACAGAGATTATATCTGGCATCAGGATAATTGGGTGAAGTAGAGACGATGTCTGTACTGTCTGTCTGTACAGAGCAACAGAGGGGTTTTTATTACCAAGGGCTTGCCGCTACAAGTGCTTTCCATGTGCTTTACCCATTAAAGGAAATCTACCATCAAAATCCATCATGGTAAACCAGGGACATTTACTCATAGATCCAGGCTCAGTGACTATTGTAAAAGTCTTATTTGTGTTTGTGTAGGGGGTGTTACCAGAGCCCCTCCATGCTTCAGATTCACAAGTTGTTACTAGAGATGAGCGAGCACTAAAATGCTCGGGTACTCGTTATTCGAGACGAACTTTTCCCGATGCTCGAGTGCTCGTCTCGAATAACGAGCCCCATTGAAGTCAATGGGAGACTCGAGCATTTTTCAAGGGGACCAAGGCTCTCCACAGGGAAGCTTGGCCAAACACCTGGGAACCTCAGAAAAGGATGGAAACACCACGGAAATGGACAGGAAACAGCAGGGGCAGCATGCATGGATGCCTCTGAGGCTGCTTAATCGCACCATTATGCCAAAACTATGGGCAACAGCATGGCCATGACAGAGTGACAGAATGAAGCTAGATAGCATGTAAAACATCCAATAATTGACCCTGACACTATAGGGGACGGCATGCAGAGGCAGCGGCAGCAGGCTAGAGAGTGTCATGGCAACATACCCTAAATGGACTCAGGCTTCAAACCAATGGGGGGCAGAGAGGAACCAAAGGAGGTGAGCAAGAAGCGCTCAAATAATATCGGTACATGATAAAAGTTTGCCAGTATATTTTGTGGATTACACAGCAGGGTGGCGACAAAGTTAACATGGAAGCCATGAAAACAACCCAAAATTCTGCCTGACACAGCTCGTTTGATAAGGGGACCATGTATGGAGGCAGTGAACTAGTAGTAGATTAAAGGTGCTGCAGTTAAAACTATGTTAGTTGGATCTTGGCATGGAGCTGGCGCTCCGCTGCCAGGCGAGCTTTCGCCAATCCAAGCCCCTGTCTCTAGGCTACTCCCCAAACAGCACTTCTAAGAACCTTTTGTATAAGATCAAGTGTAGTAGCGTTCTTATAAGTTTGGGATATGGCGGGTGAGGGGAATGTAAACAGATGCGCAAGAAGCGCTGAAATAATATTGGTAAATGATAAAAGTTTGCCAGTATATTTTGTGGATAACACAGCAGGGTGGCGACAAAGTTAACAACTTTGATGTGGAACCCATGAAAACAACCCAAATTTCTGCCTGACACACCTCGTTTGATAAGGGGACGATGTATGGAGGCAGCTATATGGACGACTTTTGGAGGTAGCAATGGAGACAACGTGTGGAGGCTGCTATGGAGACAATTTAATTTGGATAGTGCCTGTATGTGGCAGTCCAAAAAAGTTTTCAAACCAGAGGAGCAGGTAGGTGGCCCTCCAGAAAAATGAAATAGATTGAGTGCCTGTATGTGGCAGTCCAAAAAAGTTTTCAAACCAGAGGAGCGGGTAGGTGGCCCTCCAGAAAAATTGAATAGATTGAGTGCCTGTATGTGGCAGTCCAAAAACTTTTCAAACCAG
The DNA here is from genome assembly GCF_040894005.1 of Engystomops pustulosus. Classification (NCBI taxonomy): domain Eukaryota; kingdom Metazoa; phylum Chordata; class Amphibia; order Anura; family Leptodactylidae; genus Engystomops; species Engystomops pustulosus. The sequence continues at coordinate 24,745,407 of NC_092413.1, forward strand.
AGGAGCAGGTAGGTGGCCCTCCAGTAAAATGGAATAGATTGAGTGCCTGTATGTGGCAGTCCAAAAAAGTTTTCAAACCAGAGGAGCAGGTAGGTGGCCCTCCAGTAAAATGAAATAGATTGAGTGCCTGTATGTGGCAGTCCAAAAAAGTTTTCAAACCAGAGGAGCGGGTAGGTGGCCCTCCAGAAAAATTGAATAGATTGAGTGCCTGTATGTGGCAGTCCAAAAAACTTTTCAAACCAGAGGAGCAGGTAGGTGGCCCTCCAGTAAAATGGAATAGATTGAGTGCCTGTATGTGGCAGTCCAAAAAACTTTTCAAACCAGAGGAGCAGGTAGGTGGCCCTCCAGTAAAATGGAATAGATTGAGTGCCTGTATGTGGCAGTCCAAAAAAGTTTTCAAACCAGAGGAGCGGGTAGGTGGCCCTCCAGAAAAATTGAATAGATTGAGTGCCTGTATGTGGCACTCCCAAAAATTGTTTAAAACAGAGGACCGGGTAGGTGGCCCTCCAGAAAAATTGAATAGATTGAGTGCCTGTATGTGGCACTCCCAAAAAATTTTTTAAAACAGAGGACCGGGTAGGTGGCCCTCCAGAAAAATTAAATGCATAAAGTACTATAGCTAGAGCCAGTGGGCCCTGTCAAAAAATAGCCAGTTTCCTCTGCTTTACTGTACAAAGAGGAGGAGAAGGAGGAAAATGAGGAGGAGGAGGAGTGGATAAATTATTCAGGTTGAGCTTCCTTCACCTGGTGGAGATTGGAAATTATGAGAAATCCAGGCTTTATTCATCTTAATAAGCGTCAGCCTGTCAGCGCTGTCAGTCGACAGGCGTGTACGCTTATCGGTGATGATGCCACCAGCTGCACTGAAAACCCGCTCGGACAAGACGCTAGCGGCAGGGCAGGCAAGAACCTCCAAGGCGTACAGCGCCAGTTCGTGCCACATGTCCAGCTTTGAAACCCAGTAGTTGTAGGGAGCTGTGTGATCATTTAGGACGATGGTATGGTCAGCTACGTACTCCCTCACCATCTTTCTGTAAAGATCAGCCCTACTCTGCCGAGACTGGGGACAGGTGACAGTGTCTTGCTGGGGTGACATAAAGCTGGCAAAAGCCTTGTAAAGCGTACCCTTGCCAGTGCTGGACAAGCTGCCTGCTCGCCTACTCTCCCTCGCTACTTGTCCCGCAGAACTACGCACTCTGCCGCTAGCGCTGTCAGAAGGGAAATACTGTTTCAGCTTGTGAACCAGGGCCTGCTGGTATTCATGCATTCTCACACTCCTTTCCTCTCCAGGGATGAGAGTGGAAAGATTTTGCTTGTACCGTGGGTCCAGGAGAGTGAACACCCAGTAATCGGTGCTGGAATAAATTCTTTGAACGTGAGGGTCACGGGATAGGCAGCCTAGCATGAAATCTGCCATATGCGCCAGAGTACCAACGCGTAAGAATTCACTCCCCTCACTGGCCTGACTGTCCATTTCCTCCTCCTCCAACTCCTCCAACTCCTCTTCTTCTGCCCATACACGCTGAACAGTGAAGGACTCAACAATGGTCCCCTCTTGTGTCTCGCCAACATTCTCCTCCTCTTCCTCCTCATCCTCCTCCACCTCCACCTCCTCCGATATGCGCTGATAAACAGACCTCAGGGTGCTTTGGCTATCAACAAGGGAATCTTCTTCCCCCGTCTCTTGTGACGAGCGCAAAGCTTCCGACTTCATGCTGATCAGAGAGTTTTTCAACAGGCCAAGCAGCGGGATGGTGAGGCTGATGATGGCGGCATCGCCACTGACCATCTGTGTTGACTCCTCAAAGTTACTCAGCACCTGACAGATATCAGACATCCACGTCCACTCCTCATTGTAGACTTGAGGAAGCTGACTGACCTGACTACCAGTTCTGGTGGAAGTTGACATCTGGCAGTCTACAATGGCTCGGCGCTGCTGGTAAACTCTGGATAACATGGTCAGTGTTGAATTCCACCTCGTGGGCACGTCGCAAAACAGTCGGTGAGCGGGCAGTTGGAGGCGGCGCTGCGCTGCCCAGAGAGTGGCAGCATCTGTGCTGGACTTCCTGAAATGCGCACAGATGCGGCGCACCTTCGTGAGCAAATCAGACAGATTGGGGTATGTCTTGAGGAAACGCTGAACTATCAGATTTAACACATGGGCCAGGCATGGCACATGTGTCAGTCTGCCGAGTTGCAGAGCCGCCACCAGGTTACGGCCGTTGTCACACACAACCATGCCTGGCTTCAGGTTCAGCGGTGCCAGCCACAGATCAGTCTGCGCCGTGATGCCCTGTAATAGCTCTTGGGCGGTGTGCCTTTTATCGCCTAGGCTCAGCAGTTTGAGCACCGCCTGCTGTCGCTTAGCGACGGCACTGCTGCTGTGCCTAGAGCTACCGACTGATGGCGCCATGCCCACGGATGGTAATTCGGAGGAGGAGGAGGTGGAGGAGGGGTGGGAGGAGGAGGAGGCATAGTAGGCCTGAAACACCTGGACCGATGTAGGCCCCGCAATCCTCGGCGTCGGCAGTAAATGCCAGCCGCAGGGTCAGACTCGGTCCCAGCCTCCACCAAGTTAACCCAATGTGCCGTCAGCGATATATAGTGGCCCTGCCCGGCAGCACTCGTCCACGTGTCCGTGGTCAGGTGGACCTTGTCAGAAACGGCGTTGGTCAGGGCACGGATGATGTTGTCTGACACGTGCTGGTGCAGGGCTGGGACGGCACATCGGGAAAAGTAGTGGCGGCTGGGGACCGAATACCGAGGGGCGGCCGCCGCCATGAGGTTGCGAAAGGCCTCGGTCTCTACTAGCCTATAGGGCAGCATCTCCAGGCTAAGCAATCTGGAGATGTGGACATTAAGGGCTTGGGCGTGCGGGTGGGTTGCACTATATTTGCGTTTCCGCTCCAGCGTCTGGGGTATGGAGAGCTGAACGCTGGTGGATGCTGTGGAGGATCGTGGAGGCGACGATGGGGTTTTTGTGGCAGGGTCCTGGGCAGGGGGCTGACTAGCAGCTGACACAGGGGAAGGAGCAGTGGTGTGCACGGCCGGAGGTGAACGGGCTTGTTGCCACTGAGTGGGGTGTTTAGCATTCATATGCCTGCGCATACTGGGGGTAGTTAAACTAGTAGTGGTGGAACCCCTGCTGAGCCTGGTTTGGCAAATGTTGCACACCACAGTCCGTCGGTCATCCGGTGTTTCCTTAAAGAACCTCCAGACTTCTGAAAATCTAGCCCTCGCCGCAAGAGCCCTCGCCACGGGAGCTTCACTAGTTGACACATTTGGCGCTGATGCACCAGCTCTGGCCCTGCCTCTCCGTCTGGCCCCACCACTGCCTCTTCCAACCTGTTCTGGTCGAGGACTCTCCTCTGTCTCAGAAGCACTGTGTTCACCCGGCCTATCAACCCAGCTTGGGTCTGTCACCTCATCATCCTCCGATCCCTCAGTCTGCTCCCCCCTCGGACTTCCTGCCCTGACAACAACTTCCCCACTGTCTGACAACCGTGTCTCCTCATCGTCGGACACCTCTTTAGACACTTCTTCCACTACGTCAAGGTCATCATCACCCACAGACTGCGACTGGTGGAAAACCTGGGCATCGGAAAATTGCTCAGCAGCAACCGGACAAGTGGTTTGTGAGTGTGGGAAGGGTCCAGAAAACAGTTCCTCAGAGTATGGCGGTTCAAATGGCAAATTTTCCTGGGAGGGGGCAGACTGGGGGGGAGGAGGCTGAGGTGCAGGAGCTGGAGGAGTGCCGATTTCGGTGACATGGGTGGACTGCGTGGAAGACTGACTGGTGGACAAATTGCTCGAAGCATTGTCGGCAATCCACGACATCACCTGTTCGCACTGTTCTGGCCTCAACAGTGCTCTACCACGAGTCCCAGTAACTTCAGACATGAACCTAGGGAGTGTAGCTCTGCGGCGTTCCCCTGCTCCCTCATAAGCAGGTGGTGTCTCACCCCGCCCAGGACCACGGCCTCTGACCCCTGCAGTAGTTGGACGCCCACGTCCCCGCCCTCGTCCTCTACCCCTAGCCCTCGGGTTAAACATTTTGAAAATGAGAGTTATAACTTTAATTTTTTTTTAACTTTTTTTTGTGTTTTTTTGTTTTTTTTTGTGTTTTTTAGTTTTTAAAACCAAACGATGCTATCCTATTGCTATGGCTATTTTCTAGCCAAGTATGAAAGCACACTACTATGCCAGATGAGATGACGCTGAGTTATTAAACAAAATAAACGTAAAATAAAAAAGGAAATGGCAGACTGTGCCTAATTGAAATCCAACCCCTAATAAATTTTCCCACTTCGGTCTTTGCAATGGATATGTGCGTCACTAAGCGCAAAACACACCGGTCGCAAGTCTCACTACAAATTGCTCACAATTTGCTAGTAGATGCACTGCAGCAAGTACAGCCACCAGCAGATCAACCAGAAATCAAATATATATAACGCTACTGTAGGCGTAAGTAAGCCATTTGGATTCTCCTATGGCTATTTTCTAGCCAAGTATGAAAGCACACTACTATGCCAGATGAGATGACGCTGAGTTATTAAACAAAATAAACGTAAAATAAAAAAGGAAATGGCAGACTGTGCCTAATTGAAATCCAACCCCTAATAAATTTTCCCACTTCGGTCTTTGCAATGGATATGTGCGTCACTAAGCGCAAAACACAGCGGTCGCAAGTCTCACTACAAATTGCTCACAATTTGCTAGTAGATGCACTGCAGCAAGTACAGCCACCAGCAGATCAACCAGAAATCAAATATATTTTATTTACAAGTCTGTCCTAAGACAGGATAGAGCCTTAACGGTCAGGCCTAAAACATAACTTTTAATAGGTCTATAAAATTGTAATCGATTATTATCACACAGTGAGTTTAAAATTCGCAAGTCCGAGGCTGCTGATTAACCTAGTGTGATCTATAATGCTGGGTATTCACTCAGCCTATAAGTGCATCGACGGGTCTCTGCAGTGGCCCGTTACATACGCAGCCACAAACAAGTCAAATTAAAAGCCAAACAATAGCCCCCCCGACATGTTTCGCTGGATCACCAGCATCATCAGGGGATCGGGGCTAATGATTTGTGGGAGGAGCCAGGGTAGGTATATATCACTTCAGGGTGGAACTACTTGTCCTTTCTCACCAATTGTTCAGAGTCAACAGTGGGGTTGCCTAGTGATGTGTTATTGACCACTATACCGGCCAATCACTGCTCAAAGGGTCAGCAGAAGGGATGCACCATATCCAGGAAGTGACTCACATGCCCTGTGGCTATGAGCTCATTGGTTTAGGGATATTAGGACACGCCCAATTGTACTTTTGGTATCTCTTACCTTATTCGTCAGCCAATTATCAAATGGCATGTTTCGATTGGGTTGGAGGATATCAACACAGGGTACATGTTTTTCAATTGGCACTAACCTGTGACTCTGTACTATAGTACTATATACTCACTGTGTGATAATAATCGATTACAATTTTATAGACCTATTAAAAGTTATGTTTTAGGCCTGACCGTTAAGGCTCTATCCTGTCTTAGGACAGACTTGTAAATAAAATAGTACTTCGCCTTGGCAGTCCTAAAAGGGCTCTCCTGTGATTTGGAAATCAAATATATATAACGCTACTGTAGGCGTAAGTAAGCCGTTTGGATTCTCCTATGGCTATTTTCTAGCCAAGTATGAAAGCACACTACTATGCCAGATGAGATGACACTGAGTTATTAAAAAAATAAACGTAAAATAAAAAGTAAATGGCAGACTGTGCCTAATTGAAATCAAACCCCTAATAAATTTTCCCACTTTGGTGTTTGAGGTGGATATGTGTGTCACTAAGAGCTAAACACAACGGTAGCAAGTCCCCCTGCAAATTCCTCACAATATGGTACTAGCTGCAAATAAAAAAAAAAAAGTATAACGTTATTGTAGCCCTAAGAAGGGCTGTTGGGTTCTTGGAGAATCACTCCTGCCTAACAGTAAGCTAATAGAACACCCTAACGCTTTCCCTGACCAGCAGCAGCTCTCTCCCTAGCGGCATCCAGACACAGAATGATCCGAGCAGCGCGGGCAGCGGCTAGTCTATCCCAGGGTCACCTGATCTGGCCAGCCAACCACTGCTATCGACGTGTAAGGGTACCACGTCATGCTGGGTGGAGTGCAGAGTCTCCTGGCTTGTGATTGGCTCTGTTTCTGGCCGCCAAAAAGCAAAACGGCGGGAGCTGCCATTTTCTCGAGCGGGCGAAGTATTCGTCCGAGCAACGAACAGTTTCGAGTACCCTAATGCTCGACCGAGCATCAAGCTCGGACGAGCATGTTCGCTCATCTCTAGTTGTTACATTCGGAAGGAACACTTGCCCCTTCCACTGAGTGCTCACTGCTGCTGTTATTACAGGAAATCCAGGGGGGAGGGAGACACTGAGAAATGCTTCGGCACAGTGTAACAGCTTGAGAATCCAGAGCACAGGTCGCTTCTGTACCATGCCCATTGCATTTCATGCTTATTAGCATAATTTAAAAAGTTGTTTTTTAGAAGAAAGGAGTCCATGATTAATAAATATAAGAAGATTACCACAGTCACGGTGCCTGGATCTATGAGTAAGTGTCCTTGGTTTATCCTGATGGATTTTGATGGGAGATTTCCTTTAATTAAAGGCACACTACTGGCAAATCTAAGTAAGAGTGTGAATCATGCATCAAATATGTTTAGGAGACATCAGATAACATAGATTACCAGGAATAGATAAATATAGATGTGACAGTAGAAATGTAGACACTGTTATTTGTAATATGACATAAGACATGTTAGATGCATTTTTTATAATCGTGGGCTCAGGATTTGTTCGCTGGGATGTGACCCTAAAGCCAGGACATAGGCAAAGGCTGAAAATGTTATTTATAGAGGAGGCGTTGGGCAGTGATGTCAGACCAAGAGCACTTGAGGCTGTCTGATCGCCCGCCTTCACTGCACTTGCAGGCTGATTTGCATATCCATGAAAATCTAATTATCTATGCATTGCTTCATCAGTTTGTATCCATATTTTTATGATTATGCTCCTATTAAAGGCCCTGACCTGGCACTATTATTGGCTTGGGTGGCATTTTGAACCACATAGAGCACAATCACACACAGATTCAACCAATCAGGAAACCAATCAGAGCACAGCTTTCATTTCCCCACAGCTGTTTCTAAGATTAAAGCTGAGTTTTGATTGGCTGCCATGTGCAACTAGAACGGCTCTGGTCTAAGAGACTTATGATAGATCTCACCCTATATATTTTCTATCTATTGTATAAAATTGAGTTTCTGGATATTTCTATATAATTATAAAAAGTTACAGCACCAAGTCAAGGCTAAGTTTGCCGCAAAAACATTACTTATAACCTAAATGAAGAGCTTGAAGGAATATATTGATTCCCCACACATCACTGATCACATTCTCCACTCCACTCTATTCTAATTAGAAATTTTAATGAGAATTATGGACAAAATTAATTATTGCAGCATAAGTCATTTTCAATGATAGGAGCCACAATGCAGGGGCGCCAGTCGTACCCGGATCATAGGGAGAAGAAGATTTGGATTAGGAAATATCTTAATTAAGACACGGAAAAGTTTATAAATGAAAACATCTGCTTTAGTGCGTTATGGCGATACTTCATGGTTTTAGTGAATCCATTTTATAATTGTAAATCAGTAAGTGAGTCTGGGATGACTTACCCTTCCTTGAAGCAGATGGTAGACATAGTAGAAAAAAGCGGTGTTAGGCCGTTTTATAAATTTCAATACATCTGCCGAACTGTTTGTCTTTTGTATGTTTTAACCACTTATTAGTGTTTAGTGGACCTGAACCACAAAGTTTGAGTTCACACTGAACCTTGCCTGTCCAGGTCCCCCAGAACTGACCCTGAACATGATGAAAAGTTTGGTTTTGGCTCCAAAACACCTCCCACCCCCTTTGCCGGTAGCGCCAGATCACAAGATCCTGTCCGCTTGCACCCAAGATGCACCCAAGATGACCAGAACAGCCAGTCATGCATCCACTTATGTCTAATTTGCTGATGGAGATAGCCAAGTGTTGCACTCATCTATCTGCTTCCAGAGATAAACAGAGCAACCGGTGCATTTGAACTGGCTTCTCCGGTAATCTTGGGTGCAATTGGGGTATAACAGACCAGATCTCTTACTTTACTTTATAAAACTTTATTTCACATTACCTGGCTTCCTGCCAGCAGTGTGTGGTGAGTCACGGGGTAGGGGCAGCTGCAGTCTCCTCACGCATTCTTCCGTTCCGCCACACCATCCCCCTGCATTGCCTGCACAATGCACATGACAGAGGGAAGGGAGGGTTGGATGAAGCTCGAGGAGTGTGAAGGAGAGAAAAAATGCATGAGGATACTGAGACATGGGCACTGTCACTCATGTGATCTATCTTGTAAGCTCCCACAATGCACTGTAACAGAAAAACAACAGAATGTTTTTTTTTTAATTAAAAAATGACGAGCAAGTTGAAGTTGGAGAGTCAAAAATATCTTCTTTTTTCACATCAGTGTTGTTGGTCAAGCAAAAAAAAAAACATTACGAATTTCTAAAGTGTTCCCACCTCAGGCATAAATAAAAATTTGAAAAGTTATATATGCATGTTTATAAAATAACAAAAATAGTTATACTCTCATCACCCCAATCCCCTTACCCTCCCTTTCCATCACTTCCTGGCGCCCTAACTAGTGGTTTTTAGCATGGGAAACTTAGGGTAAATGCAGCTGTAAGTCACAGGCTAGGAGTTAAAGAGGACCTGTCACCCCCAAAAAATACTCCCACCAAATATGTCCCCCATAATCCTCTCCCCAGCCTCTTTCCATTTATGCCATTTTTATTAAGATCTATGTTGGCAAAGGTGGTTTTAATCAACGAGGATCCGACCTTTTACCAAATAAGAGGTCGGATCCTCGTATTCTGTCCCCTGGCAGTCGGCCTTATTCATGAGTGGCCGCGTCGTGCTTTTTGACAGTGCCGACTGGCCGTGCCACACTGACAGCGGCTGCGCCGCGCGGAGCTTATTCACAGCGCTGGCCGAATATATGTAACATTAAATTGCTTAGGTCCACCGACCACTTTATGATGACCTATATATGCGCTGCTGCCGGCTACTCTTACAGGTCCCCGCTGACAGGGGAGGGGTGTGTCGGCCGCCCCCCGCATGAATAAGGCCGACTGCCAGGGGACAGGATACAAGGATCCGACCTCTTATTTGGCAAAAGGTCGGATTCTTGTTGATTAAAACCACCTTTGCCAACATAAATCTTAATAAAAATGGTATAAATAGAAAGGTGCTGGGGAGAGGATTAGGGGGGGGGGACATATTTGGTGGGGGTATTTTTGGGGGGTGACAGGTGTCTTTAAATGCAGTATCCAATTATATGCTTTGTAATTGCTGTAAGGAAGGAGTAAGCTGGTTGGACAAAGTGCTTGCTACCTCACAAGAGGAGGTTATAAAACCCCTTGTGGGTGGAAGCACATGGTCATTCTGGAGAGGTCAGTCCAGGAAGCAGAGGTTTCTCAGCCAAACTGCCAGACACCTTGGCCAGTCAGGAGACTAAGCCCAGAACAGAGGTCCACAAAAGGACTCTGTTTCATCCCTATTAGCCCTGCCTGAAGTTATTTACCAGGCTGCGTGCACATCTTCCTGAGAACCTGAGCTCCACCCAGCTACCTCCCTCCAGCTGTAGTTTTGCTTCTGTTGAGGCTGTCGCCTGTTTAATAAAGAACTATAAGTTATACTTCACCAATGTGCCTTTGAGTGATCCCTTGATCCGGCTGTACACCATCACGGGCGCCCCATCCTCCATCCCCAGGGATCCATTTCTCCCTCCATTTTCTTGCACACACCACCTGCTGGAGACCTGCCAGGCTGTGGACGAGGCCTCCACTCCTGATACTAAATCCTGTGATCATCGCTGTGCACTAGGCCAGCCACTCCTGTATTCAGGACCTAGGTTTCTTCCAGCCACCGAAGGAGGTCAGGCCCCAGTGGGGGATGTTGCAAAAGGTTACAGGGCATTTGAAAAATTGTGGAATTTGTGGTTGATAAGGGGAAGATTGAACTATTGCCGTACAATAGAAATATAGTCAGGATCCTGCGGTGGACACCGGGCATTGGTTTACGCCAAATGTTTTTGCCATACACTGCTGTTTATGTGACACATGCCTCTGACGTACACAACACTTTATCTAGGCCAGATTTAGCAGTAAAGTGTTTCTTCAGACCATTTTTTGCATGCATTATTAAAAGGTTATACAAACCCATTAGCAAAGGTGAGCAAAGACAGGGGAGAAATGGCCAAATCCCGAGCTGACAATAGTATTCCTGACATAGGGCTACAGAGCTGTGTGTGTGGTGGATCTGCATAGTTGTCCTGGAAACTGAAATGTACTACTAAATGAGCATGTCAAATGAAGTCACTTATGACATTTTGGCATCTGCTTTAGCTGGAATGGCACTAATGTCTCGCTGCCAGGAACTCTGCGAAGCTTCTCTGTGATGTGTTGCTGAGATATCTGCCAATGACATGGAGAAGCTTAGAAAAGGGTAAAAACAAAACAGAGATGACATAATGTGCTGATTTGGTAATCTTCTCAATGTTTAGTTTTGTGTGGTTGGGTCACAATGGGTCTGATATAAGCTCCATAACTGTAGAGAATGGCTGACCATTTAGCCAACCATCCCATCAGGTTGGAGAAGAACTTTCCAGCTTTGTCCAAACAAAGACTTGAAGGTCCTAAGGCCAATGGTTGGAGTTAGAGATGAGAACTCTAAGTTTGGGTGTGCGATTTGGGTGCATCCCGCGAGACCCTGACATATTGCCGGATTGAGGGCTGAACTGGCCAATCTGGCAAATTGACACCCCTGGCCAAGTTTCCGATCCAAGTTGCACCGCCAATCGAGCATGGGTCACACCTGAACCTCAGAGCCATACTTGGGTCCGCTTGGGTCCGCTCATCTCTAGTTGGGGTGTGGATAGGGAGCTGGTTCTGAAACTTTTAAAATTATGTTAATGAGCCTGAGGGGCTACCGTAGCCCCTCTTTGAACTGGCTTTACAAACTGTTACACTGTCTCACCCTCCCCCTGCTCCCTCAACAATGCACACGTTTATTTAGAACATCTATTATGGGTGGGAATGGCAGATCCTCATCAATCCTATATTGATGATTTATTTTATGGATAAATTATCCATAATTTTAGTCTGAAATGCATAACACGTAAAGAACATCTCCATAAATATAGCACAGAATTAATCTAAGTGGTACTGTTATTCTTCATCAACGTCACTATCATTAGCAGTTTGTACAGGTATGAAGATGAAATCCTCCCTCCGTGTACCGTGATTATAAAAGCAAAAAAAAAAAAAAAACGAAACAATTAATTAGATGAAAAATGGATCCACTTATAAAAAGTGAGCCATTAATTTCAAGATGTCTTCATTTTCGCTGTCACATTAATTACCACAGCAAACATTTACACATGTTTGTTCTAGAACACAATTTCGTTTTAATTTTTTTTTTCTAATTTCACGGTAAAACAAAAATTTCATGACTTGTGGTTTTGATTTTTAGTTAATCAAGGGAACAGAGCATATGGGAGACCCTGGCTTACAACTTTTAACCCCCTTGCAGAGATATTTTCAGAGTATGACACTACTAACCACACAACGTGTGGGGGGGGGGGGGGCTGTTAAGGCCAATCATTGCCTCTATTTACCATTTGGAGGCAATACAATAAAGGGGGCACAACTTTGGTGACGGAATAGGCATCAGATGAAGGATTTACAGAAAGGAAGGCATAAAGTGGGGCTAGAAAGGGGGGCTTTATTTACAGGGGTACAAAAAGAGAAGGAAAATCTGGGGTGCTACAGAAAGGGGTCCTCAAAAAAGTTGGAGGGCATAAGAAAGAAGTTTACATTGGATGACTATAAAGGGGGTATTTTAAGTGACGGGCCAGCAGAGAGGGGGTATTATAAGTGGGGAGGGGCCTCTAAAAATTGGAATAATAAGTTGGGGGCTACTGAAAGGGGAGTACTGTATGTGGAGGCTAAAGAAAGGGGGATTTATACTAAAACTAAAAAGAGCATTATGTTTAGGTGCAGCGTTTTAGCAATGCTGGGCACCATGTGGTGCCACCCCCACTTACCTATTAAGCAAGGTCACCAAGAAGTGGTTAGTGGACTTAAGCAATTTAATCAAAATGTAACTAAGAACCTTGGGGTACATTTATTATGGTGCTATATACCTCCCAGCACCTTCCAGATTTATTAGTAGGCTCTGGATAGCAGCGCGGCACCATGGGACATATCTACGCCTGGTCAGGCACAGGCTACAGGCAGAGCACAGACGTGGGGCAGGAACATTATGTGTGGATGTGCGTTCTATGTCTTTCTTTCACCAAATGTTGTAAATGTCCTAAAGAAACGTCTCTGGTCAATGAAGATTTGACCAACAGAAAGAAGCACAAGAAGGGTAAAATAGGGCTTGTGGGTTCTCACACACCATTTGTAATAGTAGAGCCCAGGACCAGGCTCTTGGTGTGATCATCTCCACATATTCATAGGGAACCTATCATTCAAATGAAAGCACCTAAAATAAAAATAATAACAATGATTAAAAAGCATTGTCCTTTCCCCTATGCGGTTCCTTTCCATGGCTGCAATGTTTGTAAACTTATATGCAACTTACCTGAGGTGAGTCTAATCACAGTAAGTGAGTCCTGCATATTCATTGTTCCCTGAATTGCCCTGCCCCCTTTTCCTGATTGACAGGTCTCACTGCTAGCAGCATGCTGCCGATATGGAACTGTGGTTTGTTGGGGGGTGGTCGTTGCTGACAGGTTCTCTTTAAATCCAAATAACAAAACAGACTATTTTGTTTTATAAAAAATGCTACTAAAATCAAACATTGAAAACATGAGCTAGCACAATGGGGCAGATTTACTTACCTGGTCCATTCGCGATCCAGCGGCGCGTTCTCTGCGCTGGATTTGGGTCCGGCCGGGATTTATTAAGGTAGTTCCTCCTGCTGCGCTGAAGAGCATCGGAACGCACTGAAATACACCGAGCCGGGCTGAGTGAAGGTAAGTGCAATTTTCGCGACACATTTTTTAAAAAAATGTGGCTGTTTTTCCGAATCCGTCGGGTTTTCGTTCGGCCACGCCCCCCGATTTCCGTTGCGTGCATGCCAGCGCCGATGCGCCACAATCCGATTGCGTGCGCAAAAATCCCGGAGCAATTCAGGGAGAATCGTCGCAAATCGGAAATATTCGGGTAACACGTCGGGAAAACGTGAATCGGGTCCTTAGTAAATGACCCCCAATATCTATGTACATGGGGAAGTGATGAGGATGTGTGAATAGGTTATGTGTGCTCGTTGCTTCCTTCAGCATATCTTCTACCTATATATACTGTACAATATCACAGCGTGTCATCAGGAGATTTCTATGTGAGGAACATCCTAATGTAATCCCCCAATGCCGTTCTCATACAAGACTGACAGAAACAATTGCCTGCAAGACTTTTAAATCATATTATCTTGTAGATGGTACAAGGGTACAAAATATAACTGCAGAAACATATTGTTAAAGGGGTATTCCCATGAATACAAGATTATTAAACATACTAAGTATAAAAAATAACATGTTTTCTAATTCACTGTTATTAAGAAAAAAACAGCATTTTATAGATAAATATCCAACTTGCCACTATCAGTCCTGGTGTATATAATTCAGTTGTCCTAGGATCCCACTGTACATCTTCTGCTTTTTATGGCTGAGCAGGGCAGATTCTACTCATGAATATCTTCTGCTGTCTGCACGATGCAGTGTGATCTCTGCCCCTTCCCCTCCATTACAAGACAAGCTCACACACAGACACTTCCTGCCGGCAAGCAGCAGCATGCACAGACTTAGGCTACAAGCTACAGCAAGGATAAAATCTTTATAGCAGTGGAGGGAGGCATGTAGCAGAGTTAACAGTTTTTGATATAGCTCAGATGTAGGAGAGCTGAAGTGTGCCATTGTGTGTTATATCCATCTCATGGATCTCATCACCTCTCATCTCTGATCTGTCTCATCTCTTTTTCTAAGTGTCAGATACTAGTAGAATGTTCATGAACTAAATAAAAGTGTAGATAAACCCTGTACCCTGATAATCTAAGCACATTGTCAGCACACAGAATCTCACAGCACAGAGGGATCATGAAGCATCTATTTAGAGAGTCCCCCCACACTCTGGAATCTTACACTGACCATCACTGAGTGATAGGTGCTACAACAGCAATAAAACTGAATAAAATGGTAAAGTAAGGGGATAAAAATTATCTTTATGGTGTAAACATCACAAGGGGATTATAATTTGAAAATTTTCTTTCATGAGCAAACCCCTTTAATTCTTTATGATCTATATCAATGGTCAGTTCTTCACTGCTTACACGGCACAGCACCATAGATAGTACAGCTTGGTAATTCAGCAATATGTCCTCCAACTCTGCCCCATTCACTTTAACGAAATGAAGAATTAGACTGGTCAAATGACAAATGGACCTGAGATCACTGGCCTGAGATGCAACACCCAGCACCCCAGTCTCAGAGACATTTACTGGGCACATGGATAGGGTGTGGTTTGCCCTCTTTGAGCCATGTGCCCCAAAAAGAATCTTTGCATAGATGAATATGCTCTCCTTCTATAATTTTTCACTATTAATCCACAAAATCAGTAGGCCCCAGTCTTTTTGTATCTGAGGACCGCATGCACCCTAAAAATTTTTTTCCTCGACTCGGTCAGGTAACCCCCTTACCATGGTCCCTAGGGAAAAAATTTGTCACCCCGCAAACAACCCATATCTAACCTCAAACCCCTATAATGTGTCATTTGCAGCAGCCTCCGGTCTAAAATGCCCCCTTTCCTGCAGCTGCCCCATTCTAATAGTGCTCCTTTTTCAGTCTATATATTAAAGGGGGCTACAAAAAAGAGACATTATATAACACATTTTTCTATAGCCTCCATGTCTTTGGCCTTTTCACTATGAGGAAAAAATGTTCAAACTGTACGTACTCGAGTATAAGCCAAGGCACCCTATTTTTTCAGAAAATGTCCAGCAGCCTCCCTTTATCAATGAAATGTCCAGCCTCTCCTCACTAATGAAATGTCAAGCAGCAGCTGCCCCTCATTAATGATATATCCACAGCAGAGCTCTCCCCCCTCGCTAATGAAATGTCCACAGCAGAGCTTCTCCCCATTAATGAAATGTCCACAGCAGAGCCCTCCCATCAATGAAATGTCCACAGTGAAGCCCCCGTTAATGAAATGTTCATAGCAAAGCCACCCTTTAAAGAAATGTCCACCACAGAGCCCCCCTTTAATAGAATGTCCACAGCAGTAAAAAAGTAAAAAAATCTCTAAACTTACCTCTGGCTTTTTCTTCCCACATATCCGACTTCTCTTCCTCCCTGAACACACCATGACATCACGTGGCCACGACACCGCCACGTCATAGTGTATGTGCGAAGGCAGGAAGAGAAGAAGATAGAGCTGCAGGGAGAAGAAGCTGGAGTAGAGTATAGAGGCTTTTTTTGTTGAAAGTCTTTGGCCACGGCCCGGGAACAGATGTTTCACAGCCCAGCCACAGCCTGGCACTTGGGGACTACTAACCTAAACAACTCACATTTTAAAGGGGACCTGTCCTCAGAAATTGAAAAAATACACCACTACCAGTATGTTGTCATGCCGATCATCTACAAAAAACACTTTGAAGTGAGATGTAAATTGGTTGTATAAAGACATGTTTGGGACTGAAGTCAAGCTCTCTCTGCCTCAAATCAGCCACTCTGCTGTAATTGACATCATACACCAGACTTTCATACACCAATCTGGGCCATGAAAGAAACATGATCTGGAAGGTATGAAGCTACTTAGGATGTTTCTTTTTTAGGTCAATTTATTCTGACCGGTTTCCTTTAATTTTAAGCCCTACGTGCACCAGGATGTACTATAACATCCTGATGCTACAGGGGTTGTATGGAGAGAGCTCACAGGCTGAGCTCACTCCATACACAGCGGGTGTCAGCTGTATAATATAGTGTGCCAGACCGTGGCAACCAAGTTACCGACCAATGGGTGGCGCCATTTTGGATGGCCAATCGCCACCCCCTGTGACATCATCGGAGGGCATTGTAGACTATATTCTCATTGAGACTTGTAGGCTTACCATGTGTAATGATCTCTGATAGCCAGCAACAGTAGTATTGTAGAATATAGTATTAGCATTCTGACATTGCATGTGAACACCGTAATGGAAAATAGCAGCCAAAACCTAATAAAAACTATATAAATAATATAATAAACAATATATCCCAGTGTTTGTAGCCCAAAGAATAAAGAGAAAGTATCATTTGGAGCACAGAATATAACCCGTAAAAAACAGAGCCCACAAGAAAATGCCACAAATGTGTTTTCTTGTCAATTTCACTGCACTAGGAATTTTTTTCCAGCTTCCCTGTACTAAAAAGTACAATTTGTCCCACAGATAACCAACGCTAATACATCTCTGTACACAAAAAAAATAAAAAAGTTATTACTTTTGGAATGAGGGGAGTAAAAAACAAAAACGCAAAAACGAAACAGGGCTGAGTCCTGCAAGGGTTAATATATGATAATTTATTGTTATGAGATCTATACTTTTAGCCCCTAATGGGAAATTTAAACCCCTCTGTGCAGGAAACAGGGCCGGCGACGGGCATACTTGGGCAAGTGCCAGGGCCCAGAGTTGCTAGGGGGCCCACATAAGGCTGTACATAAGGCATCCATGGAAGTGAGGGGGGCTTTATCTAACGAATCCTTACGGGTTTAGGGGGGTTTTATATAAAATAACCATGAGGGGGCTGTTTGGTATGATAAACTGCAACATGAGTTCATTGCAAAGGGGCCCACTGAGGCTCTGTCACCCAGGGGCCTACTGAGACATGGAGCCGACCCTTGCAGGAAGGACTGTGCAACTCATTTTTTTAATCCATTTATGTAAAGTGAGTGAAGCTTTGGCATATTAATAAAGGTAAATGGGCAATAAATGTAGTGATATTTCTGTATCGGAGGGGCGGGATGTAACTTGCTGCTTCGGAGTAAGAATTGGAATACTCTGTGGAAAATGAAACAAATATTTTACATTTTGCATTTATTTTTGTGCATGGCAATAAGTATAAGATATCTCCGTGCTCCCTGGCGCCAGGCCACAAGGACCTCATTTAAATGTCTTCATGGCATAATTTGTAAAGGCAATGTGACATGAGCCGGTATTGCTTCTCAAACATATTGCATTTCATGGTGAAAAAAGAAATAGGATTTTACTTGCCGTCTTCCAGACCGCAGAAGAGATGCACAATTATTTAATGCTTTTTCTTAAATTTCCTCTTAACATAATTCTCTTGGGTATTTGGGGGAGGGGGATTGTTGGTTTAGTTTTATTTTGCATTCAGCAATATTTTCTGCTTCAGAAAGTATATATTGGTGATATCTGTGCCATAGTAGCAGAACCTGGGGTATGTGTAGCAGAAGAATCATAGTAGCAGAACATGGGGTATGTGTGTGGCTTTGGAGAGGGGCCCCATTCCAGGTTGGACTTAAAATAGGTGATGATACAATTTATTAACAAGATTGATAAATAAAATAGGTGATGAGTATGCACCATCCCTGCCGATGCAAAGAGTTAATAGATGTTGCAACCTACTCCCATCTTCATGTCAGTAGCTACCTGGTGAGACTGTTCACCTAACTAGGAGGTCTGTAGCATAGTGAACTTGGAAATTCAGCTCTGTTAATTATACTGTCCAATTAACTGCTCTGTACTTGCTGTAAGGAAAGAGTAAGCTGGTTGGACAAAGTGCTTGCTACCTCACAAGAGGAGTTTATAAAACCCCTTGTGGGTGGGAGCATGTGGTCCAGTCTTTGCCAGGAGGTCTTTGATCAGAGGAGTCTGTCTAACCCCAGGAAGCAGAGGTGTCACAGGCAAGCTGCCTGACACCTTGGCCAGTCACAAGAGACTAGGCCCAGAACAGAGGTTCACATCAGGTCTCTGTTCCTACACAACCAGGGCAGCTTGAAGATACTTTATCGGGCTGTGAGCAACCACCTTCCTGACGACCTTCTCCAAGCAGCTACCTCTAACCACCTGAAGTCTGCTGATGTTTAAGGCCGTTGCCTGCTGTTTGCTGTTCCAATAAAGAACTGTAAGTTATTCTTCACCAACGTGCCTCAGTGTAATCCCTGGATCCGGCTGTCGGGTGCCCCCATCTTCTATCTCCAGGAATTCCTTCTACAAATCTGACTTGCCCCCTACTCTGTCAGCCTCTACCTCCATTTTATTGCAGACAGTGGGGCCCAGAGCAGGAACTCCAAAGAAAAGCTGAATTGTCTGCACCAGTACACACCTTCTCATGTTGTCTAAGAAAGACCAGGATGCTTCACTTTAAAATAACACTTAGCGTGGCATATTATGGGCTACCAGGGATGCCTAAAGTCCTGTTTGATGAACTCTCTGCCCACCGAGAGGGCTCTGAGTGCCACCTCTGGCACCCTTGCCGTAGGTTTGCCACCACTGCTCTAGGAGCTCTATTGTAATCCTATACCTTCAACCAACATTTTTTTCTGATTCGTGTGGCAGCTATCACAATCATTATCCTTTGTCTACCATGCGCTGATCACGAACTAACTTTTCATTCCAATTCCATCTGTAATTTTGCAGAACATTGACATCTACTCCTCCACTCCTACCACTGTACCACCGAATGTTGGAAGGAGTTGACAGCATAACCAATATTCCCAAAAACCCCATAGATCACCATGGTGGACACATTCCCATTTGAGCACAGCTAGCCAATCACTGTACCCTGACCTAAAATCCCCTGTCCTGTTACACTCTTATAACTGGTCTTTTCAACATGTCTAAGACGACTTAGAGGTCTTCTGTTTCTAAATCTTCTAAATCAACACCACTTGCTAAAATTGTTGACCGTGTTTCGGGTTCAGTTCATAAATGCATACAATAACTCGCCTCGTACACTATGGCATGTGACTATTGAGGCCAGACAGTCATCTGTCACTTCAGTGACGATCTGAACGGAAAGATACCATCAAGGACCAGTGCGGGAAGTGTTAAAATTGAGAACCAGTAAGAGGCAAGTAAACATTTTTTAATTTGCACAGTTTTTTTGTTTAATCTGAATAACCTTTTAAAAGGAGAAGACTGGAAGGGTCCCTTAGAACTCCTGGGCCATTACTATACAGGTTGTGGAAATAAAGGATTGGGATATAATTTTAGGGAAGATGATCTCAGAAGATCTGGTTGATTTAAAGTAAGATGCATTTGGCAGCCATTTTGAATTTATAGAGTTAATAGGTTAATAGTTAATAGAGTTAATAGAGTTTATAAGCATATACATAGGGGCACATTTACTTACCCTTCCCGTCGCGATCCCTGAGGTGCGTTGTCCGACGAGGATTCGGAGCTGCCGCGATTCACTAAGATTGTGCGTCCAATTTCCTGCATGTGTCGCTTTTCTCCGCTCAGGTCCGCTGGAGTTCACCTTCTTCTTCCCGGTGCATGTAAGTACATGGCTTGCGACACAATTTTGAATGTTAAATCCCGCGCGTTGTCCGAATCCATCGGATCGCCCGACGGGCCGCCACCCGATTTGTGTTGCGTGAAAGCTGACGCCAATGCGCCAAAATCCGATCGCGTGCGACAAAAGCCCTACTAAATGCGGCGCTCATTGGAAATCGTTGGATATTCCGACAATAGTGCGGTCCGCGGACCCTTAGTCAATGAGTCCCATACTCTTCATTGCTACTGAATGCCAGCCTTGTATATGGCCCTCTACAGCTTTGTATAGTTTGGATGAATTCACAAGAAAAAGTCATTTCTAGGTTGAGAGAGGAAACGCTAAATATAACCTACATGTAGAATCTTACGGCTGAGGATGCAAACGCTTCATAAAGAGGAAAAAAATACATCAAAAATTGTGCTTCATAATGTTGAATCTTCTTGTATGGGAAGTAATATCCAGTAGGTAGCTACTGAGCAGATACATCAACGTGAAAAATCATCTGAGCTCTGCAAGCCTGGCACGTCCCGAACTTCAAGAGGACATGACTGAGTCTCTCACTGTCTGGCATCGGCAGTGCCCACTGAATCCATGATTTCTGTTCAGAATGATTTCATCTTGTAACTCTCCGTACATTCTGTCTTTATTTTCTACAAATAGCCACATATTACAGATCCATATTCTGCAGCAGTTCAAAAATGTTCTTTTTTGGTGATGACGACGTCATGGTGTTCAATCTGATTTCTGTGAACGTTGAACCTTTTCAGAGGTTAATTGCACATTTATATGGTGACATTATGTGCCCCCATGACCCTCACCTCAGATGACTGTGTATTAATAGCCTTGGTTGGGAAGTAAGGTAAAGCCCTTTTACTGACACATACTTCACTATTAAACTGGATGAGACAAGAGTTATTAGCCATAAGATCTTAGATATAAGATTGTAAGCTCTAAGTCCTCCCTCCCATCGAGCACTATCCTCCCTTTCATTCAGGACAGTTATCTACTATTGAGCACAGTGGCTCAGGGGTTAACCATTGTGTCCTTGCAGCGCTAGTGCCCTTGGGTCGAATACAACCATGGTCTAAACGTTAGGAATCTACTATCAGAAGTAGATCTGATGGTATATTTCTCCTTTCTGCCCTAATCTGTAATCTAATAATCCTGGAACCCAACCTTACTTGTTACAAACTTTACTGTAGTAATATGTAAGTTTACTGCAGAGGCTACTGGGGCGTGTACTAGCCTGGCCTAGCACTGGGAGCTAAAGCTACTAAAGTAGCCTCTGCATTTAATTTACATATAACTTAAATAAAGTTTGTAACAAGTTAGGTTGGGTTCCAGGATTATTAAATTACCTATTAGGGCAGAAGCAGGCAGGAGGAATCTACCGTCACATCTATTTCTGATAGTAGACTCCTTATGGTAGGTTTCCTTTAAGCATCGTGCATATGAACGGAGCATACAGCCGGGTGCAGGAGAGTGGAGGGGTGAGCGCTCCTCACCCCTCTCCTCTCCATTGAAAGCCGAGTGGTCAGTGCCATAAAATGGCACGTCCTATTTTTTTCTTTGCTTGGTCGTGGTGCGGTGAGACAGTGGGTGTTCCCTGGACCGGGTGACATAGAGATCAATGGGGCTGTGATCCAAAAAAACAGGATCTCTAAAACCCATTCGTTTACTTTCTACCATATGTTGTAACAGATTTGTACTGTGGAATGTGTACCGTTGATGTCACGTTCGTGCCAAAACGCTGCACTATCCATAGGTGGCGTTAATAGGTATGTGAACTGTGCTTTAATTTTTGTGTTTATGTCTGCCACACCCCTCCGATTCTGTCTTGCAAGAGTTAATACTCTGGACCTGTAATTGCTTGCTCCTTCCACCTGAGGTAGTGCCTAGTTCCTACAAGTGCCCAGTTTAGCCTGGACTCCTTGCTGTTTTTTTTTAGTCTGCTGTGTATCCTGCCAAGCCTGCCTTGGACCCCCGTGTATCCTGCCAAGCCTGCCTTGGACCACTGTGTATCCTGCTAAGTCTGCCTTGGACCCCCGTGTATTCTGCCAAGCCTGCCTTGGACCCCCGTGTATCCTGCCAAGCCTGCCTTGGAACCCCGTGTATCCTGCCAAGCCTGCCTTGGACCCCCGTGTATCCTGCCAAGCCTGCCTTGGACCCCCGTGTATCCTGCCAAGCCTGCCTTGGACCCCCGTGTATCCTGCCAAGCCTGCCTTGGACCACTGTGTATCCTGCTAAGTCTGCCTTGGACCCCCGTGTATTCTGCCAAGCCTGCCTTGGACCCCCGTGTATCCTGCCAAGCCTGCCTTGGAACCCCGTGTATCCTGCCAAGCCTGCCTTGGACCCCCGTGTATCCTGCCAAGCCTGCCTTGGACCCCCGTGTATCCTGCCAAGCCTGCCTTGGACCCCCGTGTATCCTGCTAAGCCTGCCTTGGACCCCCATGTATCCTGCCAAGCCTGCCTTGGACCCCCGTGTATCCTGCCAAGCCTGCCTTGGACCCCCGTGTATCCTGCCAAGCCTGCCTTGGACCCCCGTGTATCCTGCCAAGCCTGCCTTGGACCCCCGTGTATCCTGCCAAGCCTTCATGCCTGCTGTGTTTCCTAAGTATACTTTGGATTCTGTTAAAGTTCTGGACAAAGAGTCTGCAGTGTCATTAACCCTGCACAAGCCTCTCAACTTTGAGACTGGTATTTCCCCAGGGACTAAGTGCCCCAAGAAAGGGGATTTCAGCTTATCTCATCCAATGCATGAGGCTGTGCGAGATAATGCTCAGAGCAATTCCTCTGAAAAAACTTTGTGTTCTGATAATGTTCTTGCTACCATCGATAATGGACCATTGTCCCCTCCCAATCTCTGTGGGAATGGTGAGGGTCCGGTGGCCCCTCTTAAAAGGGGGGGTACTGTCACGTCCGTGCCAAAACACCGCACTATGGCGTTAATATGTGTGTGAACTGTGCCTTAATGTTTGTGTTTATGTCTGCCACACCCCTCAGATTTTGTCCTGCAAGAGGTCCTACTCTGGACCTGTAATTGCTTGCTCCTTCCACCTGATTTCCTGTATTTCCACCTAGTTTCCTGTAAGTGCCCAGTTTAGCCTGGACTCCTGGCTGGTGTATTTTTCTGTCTCCTGTGATCTCTAGATCTCTAGTTTCAGTCCCCTGTGATATCTAGTTTAGTCTTAACCATTTATCTAGTGGTGGTGGTTGCACAGTTGCTGGGCAGGCGCTGACAGTTGAGCTTCATTTACATGGCCATTATATGTTTCTCCTGAGCTAAGAATAATCTGTTTTTTATTCAATGGGTGAATCAGGTTCTAAGGTAAAGGTTCAGGTTCAGGATTTGTGTTAAACTAAAGTCACATAGACAGTCTGATCATCCCATGTGTGATGTTTTGTTTCACAAGCCTATTTACTTCAATGGGTGACTTACTACTTTTCATGGATCACTGACAGAACACGTCTAAGATAAGACCTAAAGATGGGTGAACTCATGAGTGAACATCTAAATCAGAAACTGACATGTTGTGAATATTAAAATTTAGAATACAGTTCATCTTCCACAATATTTGTCAGGATCAGTGGTAGTGGATCCTCTGGACCACCGCAGATGATTACGTAAGCCGACACCTGGGACCGGAGTCTAAGTGGTACCCGGTTTTCACCAGAGCCGCTGCAAAGCAGGTTGGACTTGCTGCGGAGTGGTACCACCATGTCGTTCCACAGGCGCGACTTTGTCCACGGTGGCGGCAAAGGTGAAGTACAGA
This sequence comes from Engystomops pustulosus, assembly GCF_040894005.1. Classification (NCBI taxonomy): domain Eukaryota; kingdom Metazoa; phylum Chordata; class Amphibia; order Anura; family Leptodactylidae; genus Engystomops; species Engystomops pustulosus. The sequence goes on from NC_092413.1 coordinate 24,768,825, forward strand.
ATCTTGAGGCAGAAGCATGGTCGGGGACTGGCAGAAGGTCGAAACAGGCAGAACAGGAGCGAGGTCAGGAACGGAATCGTGGTCACAGCTGGAAATCAGGATAATCGCATAGGGCATCAGGAAGGCTTTCTCTAAGGCTATGAGGCACAAAGATCCAGCAGGGTGTGCAGGGAGAGGCAGGTATATATAGTATTCTGGGAAATGGCCAGCGCCAATCAGTGGTGCGCTGGCCCTTTAAATTTTCGGAAGCCAGCACATGCGCCCTAGGAGACGGGGACGTGCACACATGGCCCAAGGACCAGGATCAGAAGTGGGAAGAGTTAAACAGCGTGAGCACCGCGCTTGCGAACACAGAGGGGCATGGGTGAGCCCACAACAGAGATTTGGGTCGCAGAAGCACCCGTGACAGTACTCCCCCCTTCGGCCTCCCCCTCTTCTTAGGGTGGAGAAATCTCTGCGGGAGATCCTGGTCCAGGATATTGTCCTCAGGCTCTCAGGACCTCTCCTCTGGACCGAACCCCTTCCAGTCGACGAGAAAGAACCGCTTTCCTCTGACCAACTTATCCAGGACCTCTTTTGCCTCATAGACATCAGCAGCCTCAGGAGTGGGAGGAGGTACCTGTCGCTAGAAGCAGTTCAAGATGACTGGCTTCGGGAGGGAGACATGGAAGGAGTTCGGGATGCGCATGGTGGGAGGAAGGCGAAGCTTATACGCCACAGGAATGATGCACTTAAGTACTTCAAATGGACCCAGGAATCGAGAACCAAGTTTATAGCTGGGAATCTTCAAACGGATGTACCTAGAAGACAGCCATACTTTGTCACCTGGAGAGAAGACTGGAGGAGACCTGCACTTCTTGTCCACCTGGATTTTGGTGCGGGCGGATGCCCGAAGTAAAGACTGACGTGTTTTTTTCCAGATGGATCTGAGATCTCGGACCAATTCGTCCACGGAACATCAGAGCTCTCAGCAAGAGGGAGAGGTGGACGAGGATGTTGTCCATACACAATAAAAAATGGAACAGATTCAGAGTTCAGAGAGTTGTAGGAGAATTCCGTCCATGATAGCAGGATGGACCAGCATCCTGTCAGGCGGACACAAAATGGCGGAGATAGCAGCCTAGGGTCTTATTTACCCTCTCAATTTGTCCATTTGACTAAGGATGGTATGCAGATGAGAAGTCCAGCTTCACTTGTAGTTGACCGCACAGGAATCCCCAGAAATGGGAAACAAACTGGACCCCATGGTCCGAGACAATGTGCAAGGGAAGTCCATGAAGCTGGAATATGTGCAGGAAGAACAGACTGGCAAGGCGTGGGGCCGACGGAAGGCCTGGCAGGGGAAAAAAGTGGGACATCTTGGAGAATCGGTCGGTTACCACCGAGATGACGGTATTACCCTAGGAAGACAGAAGATCGTCCATTGCCACATGAGTCCATGGGCAGCTGGGTATCGGCAATGGTAGAAGAAGATCAGCAGGTTTAAGATGAGATGGCTTGTTTTGGGCACAGGAAGTGCAGGAGCCCACAAAATCCCATACATACTTGACCAGATGTGGTCACAAGTAGAATTTGGAAATGGGAACGACAGAGCGCTGCACCCCAGGGTCCCCAGCCACATGAGAGCAATATCCCCAAGTCAGTATCCTTTTCCCAAGGGCAGGTCGGACATGCGTCTTGCCAGGAGGAAGTTTCTGAAGGTCCACAGGAGCAGCAAGAACCAGCCGTTCAGGAGGAATGATATGTCTGGGAGCAGGATCTTCCCCAACAACATCCGAGGCACAAGAGAGAGCATTGGCCTTAACATTCTTTTCTGAAGGACGGAAATGTATCAGACAGTTGAAACGGGAGAAAAAGAGAGACCAACTAGCCTTTCTTGGATAGATACTGACTGGATGATGAGCACCCTCCAGAAAATAACGTCATTCTTCCAAAGCAAGTTTAATAGCCAGAAGCTCCTGATCACCAATAGAGTAGTTCCTTTCTGCGGCTAACCCAGAGGTGATAGTTTGGCCTTTGGGCCCCTTTTCGGTGAGAACGGCTCCAGCACCAATGGATGAGGCGTCAACCTTTAGCAGGAACGGTTTCTCAGAATCAGGCAGGGTGAGAACGTGAGCAGATGAAAAGGCAGACTTCAGCTTCGTGAAAGCCTCTTCATCCACCGGAGGCCAGCGCTTAGGGTTGGCATTCTTCTTTTTCAGCGCTACAATGGGAGATACTAGGGAGAAGAAATGTGCACTGGGATAGCACATAAAAGGAAAGTCTCTTCTTGTGACTGACGAGATGACCAGCGGCTTCTCGAGACTGACCACAGGAAGACGGTACTGAGAGACCAGGGCAGCATCCACAAAGTTTCCTGCTGAACCGGAATCCAGGAAGGCAGAGGCTGGAAATGGATTACCCATTCCGGGGCTGAGTAAGACAGGTATGTTTAGACGTGCAAAGCTATGTTCTCACCTAGGGACGCTCCTCTCAAGAACCATAGGTGCGTGCGTTTCCGGGATGCTGAGGACGAAGTGGATAGGTCTGAAGGAAGTGTTCTCAGCTCGCACAATAGAGACAGAGGTTCTCCTGAAGTGGCCTGGAACATTCCTGAGAAAACAGCCGAGCTCTGTCCACCTGCATTGGTTCCTCTGCTCGCCTGGTGGCTTAAGCGATCTTTGGAAGACTGGAGCTAGACGGGGCATACGATGGGTCCTGACTTGCAGTAGTTCCAGACGTTGCTCCTCAGAGCGTTCAGTAAACCAGATGTCTATCTGAGTGGCCAGAGAGATTAGATCACTCAGCTTAGATAGGAGGTCCTGTGCAGACAGGGCGTCTTTGATCTGACCAGACAGTCCCTTTTTAAAAGTCGCAAGCAAGGCCGCCTCATTGCAATCCAGCTCGGAGGCTAATACGGAACTGGACCAGCGCCAATTAATGGTGCACTGACCCTTTAAATTTTTGGAAACAGGAGCACACGTGCCCTAGGAGACGGGGACGCGCATGCACAGCCTGCGGACCGGGATCAGTAGTGGGGTAAGCAGTGCAAGCGCCGCGCTTGCGGACACAGAGGGGCATGAGTGAGCCTGCAACCAGATATATGTCGTGGGAGCACCCGTGACAATGGGGCTCATTTACTAAGGGCCCTGGGGAGCGCACTTTCGTCGGACATCCCGACGATTTCCATTTTGCGCAGCTGGGACAGGGAGTTAAAAGGGTTTTTGGCGCATGGGATTGGATTTTGGCGCAATCGCGTCGGCTTTCATGTGACACAAATCATGGGCGTGGCCGTTGGAAGATCAGACAGATTCGGACAAATGGCGGGATTTAACTTCAAAATTGTGTCGCAAGCCATGCACTTACATACACCAAGAGGAAGATGGTGAACTCCAGCGGACCTGAACGGGGAAGCGACAGATGCAGGATATTGGGCGCACGATCTAAGTGGATCGTGGCAGAGTGCATTCCGGATGGACAATGCACTTTCAGGAACTCCAAGGGACCGGGTAAGTAAATGTGCCCCAATATTTCTACTACTCCTACAGTGTCAACTGTTGATCCTTTATTCTGCTACAGATTTCTGCTGCAGAAAACTTGCTGCAGTGATTCTCTATTAAAGTCTAGGTGCTGAATATCCAGAAATCCATCTACCTTTTTAGTGAAGGGACCACCATCGGTAAATCATGGATCTGTCTTGGCCGTTATCTTGGAACATCTGGATTCCCTTGGAAGAACATTAATTGTATCAGAGATAATGAAATGCCCGATGCAACGTGAGATTGTTGATGTCTTCATATTTTATCATAATTGATCATTTACTTAGCCGTGGAAACATAGCAAATAATCGGGGTGCATAATTATCCTGGTAATTGCCGATAATGGGACTAAATCATTATTGAGCATTCTGTGTCATAAAACAATTTCTACACACAATGTGACACCGAGTCATTTATAATAGACCTGTGTGTGAGATCAAGGTTTTAGCTTGTATCTGGTAATTAAGGATTATTAGGGGGAGTAAATGTGCTCTATATATTCCAGCCATACACTCATTGTAAGGGAACATGTTCTCTGCTAAGGCCTTGTTCACACTAATATCAAGTAGAAATCATAATGGCATTTCCTGATCTATCACACGACAGTTCAGGCCAATAATCCCTGCTGTGTAGAGGCAACAAACATTAGGGAATTAGAACTTACTGGGACTTATTTACTAAGGTTCCGCAGATCGCACTTTCGTCGGGTTTTCCATCCTTTTCAGGATTTGCGCCGCTGAGACAGGTATTTAACTGGGGGTTGTGGCGCTGCTGCGCTGGCTTTCTTGCGACAGAAATCGGCGGATGGATCGACGGACGATCTGACAGATTCTGACTGAGCGCGGGATTTAACTTTCAAATTGTGTCTTCCATGCACCAGGAAGAAGAAGTGAACTTCCGCGGATCTGATCAGGGAAGCTACACATGTTGGATATCGGGGGCACGATCTTAGTGAATCGCAGCATTATCGTTGGAACAATGCACTTTGGGTGAATTTCCGGACAGGTATGTAAATGTGTCCCTATTAACTTAATGGGGCTTATTTACTTGGGGTCCGCGGACCGCACTATCGACGGAATACCCGACAATTTCCGATGTGCGCCGCATTTAGAAGGGCTTTTTGTCACACGTGATCGGATTTTGGCGCATCGGCGTCGGCTTTCACGTGACACAAATCGGGGGCGTGGCTGTTGGACTATCCGACGGATTTGGACAACGCGCAGGATTTAACATTCAAAATAGTGTCGCAAGCCATGCACTTGCACCGGGAAGATGAAGGTGAACTCCGGCGGACCTCAGCAGGGAAGCGACACATGCAGGAAATTGGACACATGATCTTAGTGAATCGCGGCAGCTCCGAATCCTCGTCGGACAACGTGCCTTTTTGAAGTTAAATCCCGCGGTTTGTCCGAATCCGGTGGATCGTCCGACGACATCCCCCCCCCCCCCCCCGATTTGTGTGATTGCCACAAAATCCGATCGCGTGCGCCAAAAAACCCTTTTAAATCCCTGTCCCAGTGGTGCAAAATGGAAATCGTTGGGATGTTCCAACGAAAGTGCGGTCCGCGGGGCCCTTAGTTAATGAGCCCCATAATCTGATTCTTCATGTGAGGCAGTGGCCTTATGGGTCCTGTCGTGGTGCCCTTAATTTTGAAAATTGAAACTGGGCTGCAAGTGGGGGAGGTCACAGGGCCTGCTCCAGCTAGTCAGTGACCATTGCAGGCCACATTGACGTAACACAGGTAACCGGGCTGCTGGATCCAGTTTGGTTCCACCAACACTGCCAGAAGTCGAAGTTTCAGAGGGCACATAGCCCAATGTGCCAGGACCCAATTAGGCTACTCTTGGTAGCAGGCCTAGCTGACACAGTTGAGGAACCAAAGACCACCATAATGGTGGAACCGGTAGCAAGGGAAATACATAATTTTTTGGGGGGGTATTCCAGGACTGCTTGAAATCCCCTTTAATATCTTTGGTTAATTCTAAAAAGCTGAGTTTTATGATGCTGCATACTGGACTCTAGTTTGTTGGCATTAGTGACATCTACAACTAATTCCCACCATCAACATCAAGTCCAGTTTACCGCTAAGGTCACTACATTAGTCACGTGTCATCGACTATGAGGTCAAATTACCAGCATGAACCTAGAATAAGTCATTACTGTGTTGTCCCTGACAGGCAGAAGTAATCAATTGCTGCACCATCCCCCAGGGGCTGTACATGAGTCATCCAGCTCAGGTTGATTAGTTCAGTTCAGGAAGCTCTGTGTGTAATGTGTTTATGTAGGCACCCAGCTTTCCCAAGGTCCTGAATTTTAAAATAGTTTTTTGAGCAAAATCATTTGGGTGAGTGATTACACAAGATATGTTTCTGCATCAGTGTAGCTACAGCATTCTCAAGGTATGTTTGGTTCACAATGCATATAAACAAATGGTAGATTTGTCGATCATGTGACTCGATCACCTCTATTCGAGTTCACATAATGTTTACATTACTCATTACCTCCCCGATCCATGACTAACGCTGTTAATGCTGAATATAATTTCATTTCCTATTTTCCGTGTTATATATAGAATTGCCATTCATGTTTTAACCAAACAATATTTTCTTCTTGCTGTGTTATTTTTCTACACACTATTAGCCTGAAATTGGCTTTTCATATTCTCTCTAATGAGATGAAAAAAGCGACTCCATCGCTGGGAGGTAGTAAGTCCTGATATCTCCATTAAGTCATGCTGTTGCTAGGAAACGCCACAAAACAAAGCATTTTTTTGCACCCGTGTCAGCATCACAAAGTGCTCCAGACATGGAAAGACAAACAAAAATATTCCCAGATGAAAAGGGCGGCTGTGTTTTATCTCGATGGCGAAGGTAGCAACTGATATATTCAGATTTTAGCAGGAGCGCGCAGCATTAGAAAGTTTTATGTGGAATATAATTGATTTATCGTATATACCCGAGAATAAGCCGCCCCAGGACTTATTGATTTGAGTATAAGCCTGGGGAGGGGTACACATTGGTCACAGACGACTGATGAAATAGCCTGCAACCGACCCCCTTACGGATGCACCCTAATGTTGTGCAGGCCCCGCAATGATAAAATACCCTGCAGCTAGCCGCCCCTACTGAAGAAATGCTCTGCAACCGTTTAGTGTATAAAAATAAATAAACTTACATACTCACCTTCGGGTGCTCCCCCATGCTTCATGAGGCTCCTCTTGCTTCTTCTCTTTGCATGTAGCAGAGCAAACGCTAAGTTTTCCAGCACATTTTTTGTTGCTGCCTCTACTCTATGTGTAGAGATTACCCTCTGTCTATGGTGATGGTATAACAGCCTCTCCTCTAGGTGTAGATGATGTCCCCTGTCTATGGTGATGGTAGGACCTCCTCTCCTCTAGGTGTAGAGGATGCCCCCTGTCTATGGTGATGGTAGAACCTCCTCTCCTTTAGGTATAGAGGATGCCCACTGTCTATGGTGATGGTAGAACCTCCTCTCCTCTAGGTGTAGAGGATTCCCCCTGTCTATGGTGATGGTAGAACCACCTCTCCTCTAGGTGTAGATGATGTCCCCTGTCTATGGTGATGGTAGAGCCTCCTCTCTTCTAGGTGTAAAGGATGCCCCCTGTCTATGGTGATGGTAGAACCTCCTCTCCTCTAGGTGTAGAGGATGCCCCCTGTCTATGGTGATGGTAGGACCTCCTCTCCTCTAGGTGTAGAGGATGCCCCCTGTCTATGGTGATGGTAGAACCTCCTCTCCTCTAGGTGTAGAGGATGCCTCCTGTCTATGGTGATGGTAGAACCACCTCTCTTCTAGGTGTAGAGGATGTCCCCTGTCTATGGTGATGGTAGAACCACCTCTCCTCTAGGTGTAGAGGATGCCCCCTGTCTATGGTGATGGTAGAACGGCCTCTCCTCTAGGTGTAGAGGATGCCCCCTGTCTATGGTGATGGTAGAACCTCCTCTCCTCTAGGTGTAGAGGATGCCCCCTGTCTACGGTGATGGTAGAACGGCCTCTCCTCTAGGTGTAGAGGATGTCCCCTGTCTATGGTGATGGTAGAACCTCCTCTCCTCTAGGTGTAGAGGATGCCCCCTGTCTATGGTGATGATAGAACTGCCTCTCCTCTAGGTGTAGAGGATGCCCCCTGTTTATGTTGATGGTAGAACCTCCTGTCCTCCAGGTGTAGAGAATGCCACCTGTCTATGGTGATGGTAGAACCCCCTCTCCTCTAGGTGTAGAGGATGCCCCCTGTCTATGGTGATGGTAGAACCACCTCTCCTCTAGGTGTAAAGGATGCCCCCTGTCTATGGTGATGGTAGAACCTCCTCTCCTCTAGGTGTAGAGGATGCCCCCTGTCTATGGTGATGGTAGAATCTCCTCTCCTCTAGGTGTAGAGGATGCCCCCTGTCTATGGTGATGGTAGAACCTCCTCTCCTCTAGGTGTAGAGGATGTCCCCTGTCTATGGTGATGGTAGAACCTCCTCTCCTCTAGGTGTAGAGGATGCCCCCTGTCTATGGTGATGGTAGAACCACCTCTCCTCTAGGTGTAGAGGATGCCCCCTGTCTATGGTGATGGTAGAACCTCCTCTCCTCTAGGTGTAGAGGATGCCCCCTGTCTATGGTGATGGTAGAACCGCCTTTCCTCTAGGTGTAGAGGATGCCCTCTGTCTATGGTGATGGCAGAACCTCCTCTCCTCTAGGTGTAGAGGATGCCCTCTGTCTATGGTGATGGTAGAACCTCCTCTCCTCTAGGTGTAGAGGATGTCCCCTGTCTATGGTGATGGTAGACCCTCCTCTCCTCTAGGTGTAGAGGATGCCCTCTGTCTATGGTGATGGTAGAACCTCCTCTCCTCTAGGTGTAGAGGATGCCCCCTGTCTATGGTGATGGTAGAACCCCCTCTCCTCTAGGTGTAGAGGATGCCCCTGTCTATGGTGATGGTAGACCCTCCTCTCCTCTAGGTGTAGAGGATGCCCTCTGTTTATGGTGATGGTAGAACCTCCTCTCCTCTAGGAGTAGAGGATGCCCCCTGTCTATGGTAATGGTAGAATCACCTCTCCTCTAGGTGTAGAGGATACCCCCTGTCTATGGTGATGGTAGAACCTCCTCTCCTCTAGGTGTAGAGGATGCCCCTGTCTATGGTGATGGTAGGACCTCCTCTCCTCTAGGTGTAGAGGATGCCTCCTGTCCATGGTGATGGTAGAACCACCTCTCCTCTAGGTGTAGATGATGCCCCCTGTCTATGGTGATGGTAGAACCTCCTCTCCTCTAGGTGTAGAGGATGTCCCCTGTCTATGGTGATGGTAGAATCTCCTCTCCTCTAGGTGTAGAGGATGCCCCTGTCTATGGTGATGGTAGGACCTCCTCTCCTCTAGGTGTAGAGGATGCCCTCTGTCTATGGTGATGGTAGAACCACCTCTCCTCTAGGTGTAGAGGATGTCCCCTGTCTATGGTGATGGTAGAACATCCTCTCCTCTAGGTGTAGAGGATGCCCTCTGTCTATGGTGATGGTAGAGCCTCCTCTCCTGTAGGTGTAGAGGATGCCCCCTGTCTATGGTGATGGTAGAACCACCTCTCCTCTAGGTGTAAAGGATGCCCCCTGTCTATGGTGATGGTAGAACCGCCTCTCCTCTAGACGCAGAGGATGCCCCCTGTCTATGGTGATGGGAGAACTACCTTTTTTTTTTAGGTGTAGAGGATGCCCCTGTCTATGGTGATGGAAGAACCACCTCTCCTCTAGGTGTAGATGATGCTCCCTGTCTATGGTGATGGTAGGGCCGCCTCTCCTCGTGGTGTAGAGGTATCATCATTATTGTAGCAGCTGGTCCAATAAAAATGATTTACATTCACTACAGAGGAAAAATATGAATAAATAGCAACTTTTTTGTACCGATTCCAAAAAAGGCAAATCAACATTAACCCAGCTATGAAAATCCTTGGGTTCCATGTGAGGAGCGCTCTGGTGCTAAACCTGAAGATGAAGCCGATACGGATTAAAAATAAGTTGTTTGTAAACTTTTGAAATTTAAGAATTTCAGCACCTGAAGCTACGAGCGGTGTTCTTTATCTTTTAGACTTCTCAGCAGTGGAAAACCTGGCATTTCTCACTCCTCCTGGGAAAAGACCAGCTCTGCAGCTCAAGATTAAACCCCTAAACTTCTCTCTATCATTGCACTAAAAAAATATATATGATAGCTGTTTTGCATATGATAGACCTTTTCTTTCCCTTCATGTGAGGAGTCCCCGGTCACGGATGCTCCTGTGACCCACGTCTCGGGTCGCAGGCTCACCCGTGCTCCCCTCTGGTCCCAGCGCCCCAGCCGTCTAAATCATCCATCCTCGTTCCTGCTCCAGCGATCCAAGGAGACACACGTGGCGGCTCCAAAAGATTTAAAGGGCCAGCGCACCATTCATAGTATCATAGTATATAAGGCTGGAAGGAGACGCAAGTCCATCAAGTCCAACCTTTAAGAATTAAATAAATGTTTTATCCCCGTAACCCGTGATATTTTTTCTCTCCAGAAAGTCATCCAGGCCTCTCTTGAACATGTACATAGAGTCCGCCATAACAACCTCCTGCGGCATAGAGTTCCACAGTCTCGCTGCTCTTACAGTAAAGAACCTTTGTCTATGGTGATGGTAGAATCGTCTCTCCTCTAGGCGTAGAGGATGCCCCTGTCTATGGTGATGGTAGAATCGCCTCTCCTCTAGGCATAGAGGATGCCCCCTTGTCCTGGTCACAGGCCGAGGTATAAAGAGATCTTTGGAGAGATCCTTGTACTGTCCGTTCAGGTATTTGTACATTGTAATGAGGTCTCCCCTCAGTCGTCTTTTTTCTAAACTGAATAATCCCAAATTTTTTAATCTGTCAATGTATTCTAGTTCCCCCATTCCCCTAATAATCCTGGTTGCTCTCCTCTGCACCCGTTCCAGCTCTACTATATCCTTTTTATACACTGGTGCCCAAAACTGTACACAATATTCCATGTGTGGTCTGACCAGGGATTTGTATAAGGGCAAAACTATGTCTTTATCATGAGAATCTATTCCTCTCTTGGTACATCCCATTATTTTATTTGCTTTAGCAGCAGCCGCCTGGCTCTGGTCACTAAAATTAAGTTTACCATCCACCAATACCCCCAAGTCCTTTTCAGCTTCAGTTTTACTAAGTAATTGACCGTTTAGAACATAATTATACTTTTTGTTACCATGGCCCAAGTGCATAACTTTACATTTATCTACATTAAACCTCATCAACCATTTCTCTGCCCACTCCTCAAGCTTCCACAGATCCCTCTGTAATGCTAAACTATCGACCTCAGTATTTATTACTTTACACAGCTTAGTATCATCTGCAAATATTGAAACTTGACTGTGTAAACCCACTACAAGGTCATTAATAAAAATATTAAAAAGAAGTGGCCCCAATACTGACCCCTGTGGCACTCCACTGGTAACATCAACCCAATCTGAGAATGTGCCATTAATGACGACCCTCTGTTTTCTATCACTAAGCCAATTACTTACCCAAATACACAGATTTTCTCCTACTCCCAGCAGTCTCATTTTATATACCAACCTTTTATGTGGCACGGTGTCAAATGCCTTTGAAAAGTCCAGATATACAACATCCACAGCGTCCCCCAGATCCAGTCTGGAACTTACCTCCTTGTAGAAACCAATCAGATTAGTCTGACAGGACCGATCTCTCATAAACCCATGCTGACGCTGGGTTATAAGGTTGTGCACAGTGAGATACTCCAGGATAGCATCTCTAATAAACCCCTCAAATATTTTCCCCACCACAGAAGTTAGACTCACGGGTCTGTAGTTTCCAGGATCGCTATTTGATCCTTTTTTGTATATCGGTACCACATTTGCTATGCACCAGTCCTGTGGAACATAACCAGTCCTCAGTGAATCTTCAAATATTAAAAATAAAGGTTTGTCTATCACGGTACATAATTCATGCAGAACCCGGGGGTGTATGCCATCTGGCCCAGGTGATTTATCTATCTTAGTGGTTGCGAGGCGGCGCCGTACCTCTTCCTGGGTTAAACTGTTGACATTATAAAAAGAATTTACATTATTCCTCATTGTGTCTTCCACCAGGGGATTTTCCTGGGTAAAGACAGTTGAGAAGGCGACATTCAGTAGATTGGCCCTTTCCTCATCTCCTTCCACCATGACCCCCATGTTATTTCTAAGGGGACCCACACTCTCTGTTTTTAGTTTCTTATCAATTATATACTTGAAAAATAATTTGGGATTATTTTTGCTCTCCCTGGCAATATTTCTCTCAGTCTCTATTTTTGCGGCCTTTATCTGCTTTTTACAGGATTTATTTTTCTCTCTATAATCCTGTAATGCCTCATCGCTACTTTCACGTTTTAGCACCTTTGATTGGTGCTGGCCATTCCCGGAATCCTGAATACCCCTTCGGATGTTTGTGCCTCATAGCCTTAGAGAAAGCTTTGTACCTGATGCCCTGTGCTCATGTTGTGAATTCCCGTTTTAGTCCCTGACTACACTCCTTTGTTGCCAGCCTTAATCTTCTGCTACATCCCCTACTCTGATCCTATGGTTCCTTTCCACGCCGCAACAAGTCCAACCTGCTTTGTGGCGGGCTCTGGTGAAAACCGGGTAACACTTAGACTACACTCCCAGGTGTTGGCTTACGTCATCGTCCGCGGTGGTACAAAGGGTCCAATACCTCTGAGCCTGACACCCTCAAGATGTTTATGTATGAGGTTAATCTGGACAACAAGATGATCCTTGGATGGATTCCTAGCTAGGCTTGCAAATGAAAAATCCGGTGGGCCAAGACTGCTTTGGGGGATCTTTTGGATTTCTCTATGTCTGATCCAGTGCTATCATTGCATAGATCTCTCCTGTCTATCTGACCATCTATGATCTTATCCAGGGGTGGATTAAGATTGCCATTGTGCCATGTACCATTGGCTACATGAAAATTGTGGCCTTCCTGCACGTCTAATTATTTTAATGGTTTAATATTTACTGCCTAAATACAGCACCAGGACCAAGCTTCTAGCGAGAAGAGCAGAGTCCCATCTATAAACTTTCAATTCTTCCATTTTAGGACCCAGAAGAGCTCTTGTTTACTTTTGTGTCAAGTTGTATGAGAATTTCAGAACTGGTGGTCCCAATTTTCAATATCTCTATAAGGCAGTATCAAACTTTGTGGGAGGTTTGGGTGGCCATGCCCCCTCTAGAAGCCTTAAGCCCCAGACTGCCACCAAAACCACCCATACGATAATCTGTTTCTGATCTCTTTCTGTTCCAAGAGTGCCCCTATCTCATGGTATTTGACAAATGTAAAAGAAGGATGACTCTCGCATTCAATAGACTCAGTACCAGTATTTTGGGTCAACCAAGATAGTGAAACACCATTGTTAGATAACACCTGATGATTTAGATCAGTTATTGGTACCCAATCCCACATATGAGATCACCATACCTGCTGAGCCTCAGCATCTCCAAGCTATCAATTCACAGTTTTTGGGTTCTTCAGCATGGCATCCACACCATGGCACAATCCTCAGCAGTTTTGGAGGCATTTTGGATTTATATACATCTGCTACTTTTTGTTTTTTGGCTACCACTGATCCTGTGGTCCTATGAAAACAGTTTCTCCTTTAAATTCCTCTTCTGGTCCTCAAAACAGGCCTTTTACCATCAATAAGCCATGTCTGGGATCTCAACAGGGGCTTCAATGGTCATCAGACATTGATCAACATCTGTAGTTGGTGTGGGGCTTCAGAATAAGTTGCTTCCACGACATTGGTCGAGGGACATGTATCCTTGGATGTCCTTCCAAACGGTGCTCAGGGGTGTTCAGAGATGCAGTGTGGGAAGAATGCAAAAACGTTTTGCAAGGTGTAAAATGGAAAACAATGCCTCCTTTTGCTACCTTGAAAGGCAGCCCCCTTAACACCAAGTATGACCTACAAGAAGTCTAAAGATATGGTATGGGATTAACCCAAACCAGTATATCTATTCCAGAAGGAACAGACTCCCAACTGTAGACAGCACTGTTTCGACCTGGTTGGGTCTCCTCAGTACAGCATAGGGAACTGGATTGGCTGCGTGAGAGGCTATTGACTAGAGTCAGACAGTAGGTGTTCTCCTTATGGAGAGATTGCCAATTAAGGCCACCTTAAAGGCATGTGGAGACTTAAAGCCAGAGATGAAGTGTGGACATACTGAAAACTGGAGGAAAGAGCTTGCCACCTGACCCATCGGAAGTGCAACAGGACATGGGAGGTCATCAGAAGTGGGTCACATGACTTGAAGGTCATTAAGAAAAGAAAGTGGAAGTGCAAACGTAAAAGGTGGTATTTGTGTCCAACCCCTCTAAGGGGAAGCTTATAGTTAGACACTCCCTGTTTGTTACGATATGATTAATGCTACTAGTTTTGCTTTTTCAAGAGGCGACAAGAAGGCTAAGAAGGATTTTGTAATGGAGTGCAGCAGAACACAGCAGGTGAATTATAGAGTATTTAGGAAAGAAGTGGAAGAAAATTTGGTGATTGATCTTTTATCTATTTTTAGCACAACATATTTTCTGACTCCCAACACAAAAAGCTATTATTTAGCAGAGACAGATAGCAAGAAAGCCAAAATCGTAGAATGAAAAACTCGAATAATGCGGCAACACAACATTGAGATGATTGATTGTCTCCCTGGTACTTGAGTTGTGGCGTATTGTAGACCAGTGTGACACCAAAATAACAAGTCTGCGGTGATAGGAAAACCAATGATTTGTGAAGAGAACAAGGCGCTGGGTTTGTACACTTTCCCTACATTCAGCTGGATAATGTTATTTCCTAAAGTGCAAAATCTTCAGCAATTCTTTGAAAGATGATTGGGCCGAGCATTTGTTACGTGGTATCTATCAGACGTGGAAGGTGAGAGTAAGACTTTTATATAATAACATGAACTTCATAACATTCATATAATTACTACATTCTTGATAACATTGGGAGGATTTATCTTTTAGAATTATTGAAATTCCAGATTTGCGTTTTGAAACAGGCATAATTCTTGCCTTAAAGGGGTTGTCCACGATCAACAAATAATTGATATTGTTTGTTTAATGAAAAGTTATACAATTTTCCAATATACTTTCTGTATCTAGTCCTCATGGTTTTCTAGATATCTGCTTGCTGTCATTCTATAGGAAGCTTCATGGTTTACTTCATGTCGATAATAAACAGTCCCTGGTCATGTGATGTCACACAGGTGCACAGCTCGTTATATCTATGATCATGTGATGTCACACAGGTGCACAGCTCGTTATATCCATAGTCATGTGATGTCACACAGGTGCTCGGCTCGTTATATCCCTGGTCATGTGATGTCACACAGGTGCTCGGCTCGTTATATCCCTCTTCATATGGTGTCACACAGGTACATGGCTCGTTATATTCCTGGTCATATGGTATAACACAGGTGCACTGTTCGTTATATATCACTGGTCATGTGATGTCACACAGATGCACAACTCTTTATATCCCTGGACATGTGAGGTCACACAGGTGCATGGCTCATTATATCCCTGGTCATGTGATGTCACACAGATGAACGGCTTGTTATATCCCTAGTCATGTGATGTCACACAGATGCACAACTCTTTATATCCCTGGACATGTGAGGTCACACAGGTGCACAGCTCATTATAACCCTGGTCATGTGATGTCACACAGGTGCACGGCTTGATATATCCCTGGTCATGTGATGTCACACAGGTGCACTGGTTATTATTATTAAGTATTTTATCATTCATTTATTAATTAGTTTTTAGGCCCCCAGGGGGGCTTAAACCATAGGGGGTCTGCTTGCTCATTGTAAGTATATTGCTAACATGCTACCTATGAGGATTATTTCCACCATATAATAGTGTCCTAAATATGAGACATGGAAATCTTTATAACATTTACTATGGGAACATCACATTTACCTTCTAGGCACGGATGCCATGGAGCACTACCTGCCGGACTTTCATTGTTTTAGCAATTACAGCTACAAAGTTCCGTGCTACAATACATTTTCCAATCTCATTCTGTTATATTGTCCCATTTCTTTCTTTTGTACCATCTTTGCAAATCCTCTGTACACTATTTCTGAAATAATGGGGCACATTTACTAAGGGTCCGCAGCCGCGAATCCGTCGGGTTATTTCCGCTTTGCGCTGTATTTCACGGGATTGTGGCGCACGCGATCGATTTTTGGCGCAATCCCGCCGACTTTCAAGCAACAGAAATCGGGGGGGGGGGCGTGGCCACCGGCCAACCCGAAGGATTCGGAAAAACCGCGGAATTTAAAAAGCCATTTGTGTCGCAAGATCAAGCACACACATACACCAGAAAAAAGCAGGTGAACTCCGGCGGACCTCGGCGCAGCAGCGACACCTGGTGAATATCTGCGAACGGACCTTAGTGAATCCCAGCAGAACCCGAATCAGCGCCGGAGAACCCACCGCTGAATCGCGACTGGACCGGGTAAGTAAATGTGCCCCAATATCTTGGATTCCTCGAAGAGAAATAGATGCAGTCTCATAGCAACACTTTAGCCTTACCTTGGATGTATTTCCCATAGTCTCATAGTAAAGTACAATGTCCTGAAACTGCCTTATACACATTCACAGGTTAATGCAGAATTGTGCAAAGTTACGTAAAGGCATTTTCCACTGAATTGTACAATCTCCACTCTAACTTAATGGGGCACATTTACTAAGAACAGTGCAGTCTGTGCTATGTGTAGTTTGCCTGTGTAGTGTGCAGGGGGCGCCTGATTCAGGATTTGTGGCGCACGTTCTTCATGAATCTAGCGCCCCCTGCACTGCCCCGACAGAGTGCACCAACTGTGTTTTTGGTGCACCTTTAACATGGGCGAGCGACACAATTCTGTTGGACACTGCATGTTAAATCTGGCGCACCAGAACGCCCCTTTCAGTGCAGAAATTGTATCGCGTGTTACAATGTGGACACTTCTTCAATACCTTTGCTAGCAGTTTGCTCCTAAAACTGGCACAAAGCCCTTAGTAAATGTGCCCCAATGTTTCCACTGTGAAAGTATTGGAAGGCATCTGGAGGTAGGTACTTTTTTATCCCTTTCACCTCTGGTAATTAGTTGACTTTTCATAGTTTTTCATTGCAAAAAAAAACCATCAGAATATACTTGGTAACATTTACACATTTAGTTTCTACTTCAGGCTAGGAGCAAGACATCCAAAGAGGTTCCATAGTCCAACATGTCTGGACTGCTCTGGTTTATCACCACTAGTTGTCTCATCAGATGGCAAAGCAGGTAGCTCTTAGCACCATACAAAAAAACATTAAAGTCAAACCAAAAAACTCTGAAGTAAGATGACCTATAATGTCAGATGTCCAAACTCATCTCATCAGTAGATGTTTCAACATCTCCAAGAAGTGCGGAATATAAGCCCAAAAATACAACTACTTGGTATCGGATCAGAGAAGACAGTGGGTAGGTTGAAACTTTACTATCAACAGAGAAGAGCCCAGTCAAGGCAGGGTAACCATGGATTTGCCTCCTCAATGTGGGGAGGATTTATTAAGACTGTATTTTTGGGATTTCCCCACGCTGGCACATAGCTTTCTGAATCCAATAAGATGCACTTGTCTCCTAGTAGATCTGGAAGGGATCTCCGCCAGGTTGGATCTGTTTTAGACCAAGTGGAGATTTAAGCATAGTTTCAGCAGGGGTTCACTATCGGAGACAATAGTTATTAAACTGGAGCATTTAAAAACTTTACCGCCTCCTGCCCACCCCACTTTTGCCCACCGTGGCTTGCGGGGTGGAGATGAACAAAAACGTTGGAGATGGGGTTTTATAAATGCCCTGTTCGCCATAAAACTAAGAATGGGAAGATGCTGAATGTTCATGTTCTGTAAATGTTGGTTCACTGAACCCTAATCCATCTTGCACTGACAAGAATTGATTCTTGATTTAACCCTTATTCTCTATACAAGCAGGTATTGACTTTGCTGCAGGAAGGTCCAGAGGTCATGGTCCCTAGAATACAGATGAAGTGGAGAAAGTGGTTGTGAGGCAGTTCCAAGGAGGGCAAACGGTCGGGATGCTAAGAGCAAGAGAACAAGATTCAAGCATAGTCTGAAGCCTAGCTAAGGACCAGAGCCAGAAGTAATATAATAGGTGCTGGACGTACAATCCAAAGGACCAGACACAAGCAAGGTCTGTAATAAATCTAAGTTCAGGATTGACCCTATAGTCAACAGCAACAAAGAAGAACAAAATCCAAAAAGTTAACTAACTTCATTTACGAACAAACATTAAGACAAACCTCCCTTTCCTTTAATATCTGCCTCAGCAGCTTAATGATGGTCAAGCAGAGGAGGAAATCCATGTCCTGGACCAGCAAGGCCTTAGTACAAGCCTGGAGCCAGAGCAGGACAAGAATGAGCATCATGTTGCCTGGAAGAAGCTCCCCCTACCCTCTCCATTCACAGTTCAAGGTTTATATATAAACAGGTTATGGAAGAAGATTTTTTTCCCTCTCCCCTGTGTTACACTGATATACAGAGACTGATAGAGAAATTTCCAAAACAATCTTGTTTTTTTATGTACTGAGATGGCAGTGGAAAGACTAGACACTAGGGCACATTTACTTACCCGGTCCCTGCACGATCCCCGATCCGGAATGTCTGCCGGAATGGCCATCTGCCGCGATTCATGAAGATCATGCACCCGATATACAATATATATGTGTTGCTTCCCCGCTCAGGTCTGCCGGAGTTCACCTTCTTCTTCCTAGTGCATGTAAGTGCTCGACTTGTGACACAAATTGAATTGTTTAATCCTGCGCATAGCCCGAATCCATCAGATCGTCTGACGGCCCACTCCCCGATTTGTGTTGTGTGAAACCCAGCGCGATTGCGACACAAAACGTTATACAAGAAGAACTTTGTCTGCTATGTGAAATCGCGTGGGACACAATCCCCGGCGCAATCCCCGAAAACCCGGGAAACATGACGAAAATGCGGCCGCGGGACCCTTAGTAAATAAGCTCCAGTTAGTGAGTGTTACACACAGAGGCAGAGGAAGCATGACCGAGGGAGGGATTGATCTATATATGACGGTGCTGTCTGTTGTGAGATGGGAGAGGTCATCCCTGTGGGAGGGAAGTAGCAGGACTTGTTGTTTGATGTGAGACAGGAGATAGTGTTTTGTACAGTCATCCATGCAAACTGCCTGGTACAAATGTTAGGAAATTTTTAATTTTTCCCTCTTGGTAAAATTATTTTAGTCATCTCCCTGTAAATACAATAGGCTGAAAAGAAGAAAAATGTGTCATAGCCTTTAAGGGACAAAGCAGTAAATAGAGTAGCAAGCGACTGAAAGCGTTGGCACAGCAACTGGTCATTTTCCGTAGAAAACTTTTTATGAACCTATAAAGTCCTCTTTATTTTATTACACAAAGTCTAGGGAAGATATTTTTATGACCTAAGTTTCATTATACAAGAAGAACTTTGTCTACTATGTGAAATTGTCCTGGTCCTCTTAACCCTGGATGACTTTATTATTGCCTATGGGGCAGTGAACATAGTTCTCTTCTGAGCTGACCCTTACTGTGTACTCAGGGAAGAGATAATAACTAAAGCAACATGAAACCCGCAGCAGAAGATTATCTGTTGTCTGTTTTTTTTTATTTAAGATTCAAGAGTCGACTCCGGCTGCATTTGTAGTCTTGTAAAGGAATTATGGTACATCCAAAATTCTCAGAATGTTCTTCAAAGGAACTGTTAAATGTATACATTAATAGGAACCATTTAGGCCTGTTATCCATGGATATATAATAAAGACTATTTTGTGTTCTGGACAATACATTAAGATCATGCATTAGATGTAAATTATGCAACAAATGCAAATTGTAACAAATGTCTTCCCAGAATATCCCAAGAAGAGGTCACGTTGTGTTGTGGAAGGTTCAGTTCTTCAAACTTTACTTTGCGGTTGTAATTTACCTTATAATAAGACTAGTATTTGACTACTATATGATTGCTATTGAGGCACTTGGAGAGAGGGGATTCGGCCTTGGTTCGTCTTTTCCAAATTTGCTGGCAATGAGAACCTGTGGAGGACCTTCATCTTCTGTCAGCTGCTGGGGGTGGCATACAGGTACTGGATATATCCCCAGGGCTCAGTTCACTCAGGGCTGGTTATACTTTCTCCTGTGACTTGTATACTTTCTGTTTCTGTTTTGTTGAACCGCTACCCTGAACCCCAGTATGAACTGGAACCTGTATCTGAGACCGAATCCAGCCTGAGATAGTACCTTGAACCCCAGTCTAAAATGGAACCAGTATTTGAGCACCCTGAACCCCAAGCTTAATTGTAACCTGTACCTGATCCTGTTTCTTATCTGATCCGGAAGTCCATTTTCTGCCTGATCCAGAACCCTGGAACCAAAACCTAATCCAGAACTCTGCCCTGGAATCCTGTATCCTGTGTGACCTGAAATCCTGTATTGTGCCTGAACCCCAACCTGATCCAGAAACCCGAACCATGTATCCTATCTGAATGTAAACCCTGTACCCCAAACTGATCTGGAACCCCAAACCACTTATCCTGCCTGAACCACGAACCTATACTCTAAACCAGGTACCCTGATAGTGTGCTTGTTCACAGATACTCTTCTGCATATTTATCTACAAATTCTAAAAGTATGATTACCAACCATAAGTGTCATTACCGGAAAAGCCCCTCCAGTGATACCACATTGAAATGGTAGTGCCACTATGATACTTATGGTAGCCAACCAAACACATCAGTCACCCACTCCCATATACTGGTCTTACAAAGGGTCCTCTGCTGTCTGTGTCCCCATCCCCATGTGAAGGCTTACACTAACCAGAAAACTAAGCCAATGGGGCAGATTTACTTACCCGGTCCGTTCGCGATCCAGCAGCGCGTTCTCTGCGGTGGATTCGGGTCCGGCCGGGATTCATCAAGGTAGTTCCTCCGACGTCCACCAGGTGGTGCTGCTGCGTTGAAAAGCATCTGAACGCACTCGAATTCACCGGGCCGGACCAAGTGAAGGTAAGCCCGTCCCAAGCAACACTTTTATTGTTTTAAATGCGGCGGTTTTTCCGAATCCGTCGGGTTTTCGCTCGGCCACGCCCCCCTATTTCCGTCGCGTGCATGCTGGCGCCGATGCGCCACCATCTGATCGCGTGCGCCAAAATCCCGGGGCAATACAGGGAAAATCGCCGCAAATTGGAAATATTCGGGTAACACATTGGGAAAACGTGAATCGGGCCCTTAGTAAATGACCCCCAATAAGTGTATCATTCAGTGGTATCTCCCATCGTGACTGACAGGAGTATGAATCTTAGCGGATGACTCTCCACCGTTACATCATCGCTAAGCTCTCTGCATTAATGATAGGCGGATACAGGAACAATCGCTTTACAAGACAGATAATTGCTGTCTGATATCCTAGACATGATTTTACACAATGACGCATTCGATTTGGAAATTTTTCATCCTGGGTTTATTGTTGTGATTTTATGTTACTGCGTTTTGACATTTTTGTAGGGAAGTAGTAAAATCATTTATTACAATATGCAAATGAACCTAATGAGGAGCATAAAAGCAAAAAGACAGAATTAGGGCCATAGGTGCACGTCATAAGTCACCCATGGTCTGGTTTATAGTGCGGGGGGGGGGGGATGGCGGAGGGGGAATCATCGCTGCTTGATGCTTGTTTTTATAGTTTTTTTTAATTACTAGCTACCTACATATACTCTAAGCCATAACTTTTGTCTTACTTTCTATCAATGTAGCAGTTTAAGGACTTGTTTTTCTATGAGATCTGTTTTTATAATTAGTGCAGCTGTAACTTCAATATATTGTAAATTGAGTAAATTGAATACATCTTATTAACTTTGTAGGAGCTGGATAAAAAAAAAACATTTCTGTCATTTTATGTTTAATTTTAAAATTTTTTGTGCTGTTTGACACAAATATTGGGGCAGATTTATCAAGCTGGCTAAGAGTAAGAATGTGCTTAGTCCATGGCAACCAATCACAGCTCCCCTATAAAATATTCATAAGCACTGGTAAAATGAAAGCTGAGCTTTAATTGGTTTCTATGGGCAACTAAGCATATTCTTACCCTTAGGCAGCTCGATAAATCTACCCCATTGTATGGATTATTAGAAATGTGGCAATAGTAATTCATATTTTGTGACATAATGGGGCACATTTACTAAGGGTCCACAAATCGTATTTCTGTCGGACTGTTCATGGTTTTAGGGATTTGCGCCACTGGAACAGGGATTTAGCAGGGGATTGTGTCGCACGTGATCGGATTTTGGCGCAGCTGCAGTGGTTCCATGCGGCAGAAATCGGGGGGTTGGCCATCGGACGATCCGACTGATTCGGACTGAGCGCAGGATTTAAGATTCAAATTGCGTCGCAAGACAATGGGGGTCATTTACTAAGGGCCTGATTCGCGTTTTCCCGACGTGTTACCCGAATATTTCCGATTTGCGCCAATTTTCCCTGTATTGCCCCGGGATTTTGCCGCACGCGATCGGATTGTGGCGCATCGGCGCCGGCATGCACGCAACGGAAATCGGGGGGCATGGCCGAACGAAAACCCGACGGATTCGGAAAAAATGCTGCATTTAAAACATTAAAAGTGTTGCTTGGGACGTGCTTACCTTCACTTGGGCCGGCTCGGTGAACTTGAGTGCGTTCAGATGATTTTCAGCGCAGCAGCGCCACCTGGTGGACGTCGGAGGAACTACCTTGATGAATCCCGGCCGGACCCGAATCCACCGCAGAGAACGCGCTGCTGGATCGTGAATGGACCGGGTAAGTAAATCTGCCCCAATGCACTTACACCTGGAAGAAGAAGGTGAACTCCATCGGACCTGAGCAGGGAAGTGACACATGCAGGATATCGGGAGCACGATCTTAGTGAATTGCTGGCACAGTGCATTGTCGTCGGATAATGCACTTTCGGGAACTCTGAGGGAGCGGGTAAGTAAATGAGCCCCAATATGTAATTATGTAAAGGGAAAGGAGGATTTGGGGTTCTACCTATGGCTATAGCTTTTTTTTAACTTTTATTTTAGTCTCACTATGGAACTGGAACATGCGATCCTCTGATCACACATTAAAAAAAAAACTGCAAAAAAGTTGTGTATTGTGGAGACTGGGGGTTATTTATCATACACCGTAACTTGTGATAGTCTCCTGCACATAAGACTCAGCCAGATACATCAAGAAGCAGGACCCTGCGGAGCACTTATTTCTACAACAGGTCCTACGTGGTGTAGAAATAAACACAGCCGGCGAGGCAGCGAGTGCGCTAGTGAAGGGACAGGCCTGCCCCGCGCTGGACCACTCCCCTGCCGCCCATGCCCACTCCCTGACCGCCACATCCCCCTTATGCCCCTCTAAGCCCCCCTGACATGGAGGTGGCGTAAAAGAGGAAAAGTAGCAAGTACTAGCAATAAGCTAACATTTGCAATTACTACAGGGCTTCCATGCCAGTGCCTTGCGCAGAAGCCCTGATAAATACCCCCAGGCAGTCTATTAGTTTCATAGCAAGACCTATTATAGGATTTACTATGCCAAACCCGTGACCTTTCAATAGGTTCCTGCCTGCCGTGACAACTCATCAGTGCTCTGTATTAGTATTAGTTTGTCTGAATGCAGTATTTGGTTCCTGGAGAGGTATTTAGTTCTGTGGCATCACTAGAGATCACGTTGAGAAAGAGGTTATGAACATCAAACTTACAGGGGCAGATTTACTTACCCGGTCCATTCGCGATCCAGCGGCGCGTTCTCTGTGGTGGATTCGGGTCTTCCGGCAATTCACTAAGGCAGTTCCTCCGACGTCCACCAGGTGTCGCTGCTGTGCTGAAGTCCGCCGAGGTCCGCCGGAGTCCACGATCCTATTCCGGGTGAAGGTAACTGCGAGTCCAGCGACACTTTTTTTTTTAAAATGCTGCGGTTTCTCTGAATCCGTCGGGTTTTCGTACGGCCAAGCCCCCCGATTTCCGTCATGTGCATGCCGGCGCCGATGCGCCACAATCCGATCACGTGCCCAGATCCTTTAGATTAGGGACTGGAGAAGGAGAAGGCTGCTGTGCAGCAAATCAGGTTCTGTATAGATGCAGAGCTGCAAACCTATGAGAAGGTAAGGGCGCTGTGGGGAGACAGCAACAGCAGGCTGCTAGTCTCTGAAAATACTCTCTAAGAAGACTGGAACTTCAGCCAGAGGAACTATCAATAAACTTCCATTCTGGCCGGTGTCCCAGGCATCCAACCATTCCCTGAACTCGGTACAGATCAGGATTACCATCTACCCAGGGATCCCTTCATCACACATACACCGGGAGTGCCCCACGGGGAACCATCCATTATATAGCGGGCTCCCCCTCTTCTTGCGTACACTTACTGGCCCTGCACGACACGGGCTGTTCACCTGGACCAAGCCACCCACGACCAACCGCTCAGGTACCAGGGGAATAAAGCTTCCCCCACAGTGGGAGGACGTTGCAGGTGTGCCAGAACATTCAGTTGGGAACTAAACCAACTAGTAACAGGTGCAAAGACTAAATGAAGACTAATAAAGATAAATAAAGACTAACATCACCCCACATGACTGGTCTGTTCGACAAACTTTTATAAATCTCCGTCAATGACCATAGGAGCCTGACCCATAGGAAATTGTCAATCCATGACGGTATGCTTCCATATGAAATTGGAGGCTTTGGTATAGTTCCATACACATTCGGGATTGTGAGAAGCCATAAACACGTCTACGTGCCTGAAGGCTGCCACTAAATAACAAGTGTGGCAACATCTTTTTTATTTATAACCAGACGTACACTTGATAGCAAACATATTTTTTACATTTAGCAAACTGTATTTTATTTTTTAAGACATTCCCAGGGAAAGCTTTATATTTGGAAAAAAGATCGGTGCTATTGGGAGAAATAATTTAGTTGAAATATAATAAATCAGATCACAGCTACACATCAAATTACTGGCAAAAAAAAAAATCGGAGA
The DNA here is from genome assembly GCF_040894005.1 of Engystomops pustulosus. Classification (NCBI taxonomy): domain Eukaryota; kingdom Metazoa; phylum Chordata; class Amphibia; order Anura; family Leptodactylidae; genus Engystomops; species Engystomops pustulosus. The sequence goes on from NC_092413.1 coordinate 24,793,432, forward strand.
AAGTGACAATCTTAAGTAATAAAACACTAGGATTTTCACTTAGAAGTTTTAAAAAATACACAGAGAGAATACAAAAAACTTCTCAACATAATTGAATAGAGTTTTATCCATTTCATACTTATTTTTATACTAATTTACTGGAAATTTTGAGAACATGATACTAATAATTGGATTAGAAGGGGAAGTGTTTCCAGTTGTTGCTTAGATACAGTATTCATCGAAATGTCCCTGACAACGAGATCCCAACTATTATCAGCGCGGCTACAGGAAGACTTGTCTGTGCCAAACCAACCTACTCACTTTCCGTCAATGAAGAAGGGTGAGTTGGAAGAGATTCGGAAACTCTAGCGGATGTATTACACAATGTGAAATTTCAAAAAGATTTTAACAAAGTTGTTAAAAATACATCACAAGTATTTACATATTTGCATAAATATGCAAAACGGCAATATGGGAATGAACATGGTCTTTTCAATGATGTTCAGATTGATTCTTGCGATGCATATCCATCTCTACACTGATGAGGAGCAAGTATACAGAAGGGAAAACCACAATGAAAGGTAGAGTCAATCTGAGATAGTATGTCGGAGACAAAAATGTAAAACAGAGAATGGTCAGAGGTCAAAGCAAGATGGAGTGTAGTACAAAATCAGAAGTAAGATGCGGTCAGGAATCAAAGCAGAAGGTGGGCCATTAAAATCCACATTGGGGAGGCTGAAGACACAGGTAGGTAAACCAATAAGAGGCACAGGAATCCAGTCCCAAGGAAGCTTTATAGTTAGTAAATCACATTTTTAAGGAAAACTAAGCAGAGTTTTTAAAGTCTGGTCTACCTCAGAAGTGACCACCATTTCCTTATAGGGTTTGGTCTGTTACCAATATCACCTGGCCCCCTGATATTCTACGCTTACTGGCAAAGAGGTGACATCCCAACAGGGGATCGCCATCCTTGGAATTGAAAATTAAGCAACTTGCACTGTAAAGAGGTTATTCTGGAACTTGTCTGACTCTACGTATGGGGCTGTACGCAGTGGGGCACATTTACTTACCCGGTCCAGTCGCGATCCAGCGGCGTGTTCTCCAATGCTGATTCGGGTCTGCTAGGATTCACTGAGGTCGGTGCACCCGATATCCACCAGGCGTCGCTGCTGCGCTGAGGTCCGCGGGAGTTCACCTGCTTCTTTCCGGTGCATGTAAGAGCTGATCTTGCGACACAAATTCTTTTTAAATCCCGCGGTTTGTCCGGCGGCAACGCCCATGATTTCTGTCGCATGAAAGCCGGTGCCGATGCGCCAAAGTCCGATCGTGTGCGCCAAAATCCCGGGGCAATTCGGCGCAAATCGGAAATCGACGGGAAACCCGAAGAAAGTGCGCGATTCGGACCCTTAGTAAATGAGCCCCAGTATCTGAGGAAAAAACTAGATTGCACCTCAACTAGAATCTCACAATAACAAGACTTCAATGTAAGAAGGCAACAATTCTAGTAGACAAAACAAACCATATATTCGCTTTCTGTCATTCACCATTGGTTCACATACAGAAGGCAGTGAGTATTGGGATTCCTACATTACTTGTCATAGTGACCATGATTGCATTTTACTTCAATGAATTTATATTGACTGGAGAACATCTTTAATGGTGAGAGAGTCCTCCCACCAGATAATTACTTAGAGTAGATGCTGCAATCAATACGAATGAGGTCCAGGACCATCAAAGCTCTTCCATTATGTTAACAAACAATGGAGAAACATTCCTGAGTGTCCTAAAAACCATTCCCTCCAATATAAATCAATAGAGCAAAAGCCATGAAGATCCCCTTTCAGCAGAGTAACACTAAGATGATTATTGTAGTTAGTGTCCCTTGATATTATCTGTTCAATAAGTGTCACCATCAGAACCCAACAATCCACTTACTGGAAATTACATTAATAGATGTTTTTGAGGTTGGACAATTTGTTGGTGGGGAGTGAATCTTTGAATATGCAGTGAGTAATGTTCCTCGGGGTACTCTTCACCTGGTAAAGGACCAACTGATTTGCGCCCATTCACCCTTGTACTGGATCTGGACTTACAGAACCAAAAGTTAACGACCTCTATGAATATTCTGGAATCAGTGTTATCTGAATCAGGCGGGTTGAGAGATGTTGATACACAGGCAATGTAGGGATGGATAGAGAAGAGGTCGGCGGACAGACCAAGGTAAAAACTGTAGAGACATGGTACCCGATTGCTCAAGCACCTTCCCTTGGTAAAAGGTGCCTTAAATAATTTAGATTGAGTGTTGATTGCTGCAAACAGGGTTCTGTAAGGTTACAGGGAGAGGATTCAGTAGTCAACGGACATGCAGCGCGAAGGATGGGAGGAGGGACGTGTGAAACTAACTTTAGCATAAACCACCAGCATTGCAAGAACTATTGATTTTGTGGATTTCCATGTACCTCGGATACAGCAAACACAATAACTATTACAAGGTCTGTAATGCTCTACACTCACCGGCCACTTTATTAGGTACCTGTCCAACTGCTCGTTAACACTTAATTTCTAATCAGCCAATCACATGGCGGCAACTCAGTGCATTTAGGCATGTAGACATGGTCAAGACAATCTCCTGCAGTTCAAACCGAGCATCAGTATGGGGAAGAAAGGTGATTTGATGCCTTTGAACGTGGCATGGTTGTTGGTGCCAGAAGGGCTGGTCTGAGTATTTCAGAAACTGCTGATCTACTGGGATTATCACGCACAACCATCTCTAGGGTTTACAGAGAATGGTCCGAAAAAGAAAAAACGTCCAGTGAGCGGCAGTCTGTGGGCGGAAATGCCTTGTTGATGCCAGAGGTCAGAGGAGAATGGGCAGACTGGTTCGAGCTGATAGAAAGGCAACAGTGACTCAAATCGCCACCCGTTACAACCAAGGTTGGCAGAAGAGCATCTCTGAACGCACAGTACGTCGAACTTTGAGGCAGATGGGCTACAGCAGCAGAAGACCACACCGGGTGCCACTCCTTTCAGCTAAGAACAGGAAACTGAGGCTACAATTTGCACAAGCTCATCGAAATTGGACAGTAGAAGATTGGAAAAACGTTGCCTGGTCTGATGAGTCTCGATTTCTGCTGCGACATTCGGATGGTAGGGTCAGAATTTGGCGTTAACAACATGAAAGCATGGATCCATCCTGCCTTGTATCAATGGTTCAGGCTGGTGGTGGTGGTGTCATGGTGTGGGGAATATTTTCTTGGCACTCTTTGGGCCCCTTGGTACCAATTGAGCATCGTTGCAACGCCACAGCCTACCTGAGTATTGTTGCTGACCATGTCCATCCCTTTATGAGCACAATGTACCCTGTAACATCTGATGGCTACTTTCAGCAGAATAATGCGCCATGTCATAAGGCTGGAATCATCTCAGACTGGTTTCTTGAACATGACAATGAGGTCACTGTACTCAAATGGCCTCCACAGTCACCAGATCTCAATCCAATAGAGCATCTTTGGGATGTGGTGGAACGGGAGATTCGCATCATGGATGTGCAGCCGACAAATCTGCAGCAACTGTGTGATGCCATCATGTCAATATGGACCAAAATCTCTGAGGAATGCTTCCAGCAGCTTGTTGAATCTATGCCACGAAGAATTGAGGCAGTTCTGAAGGCAAAAGGGGGTCCAACCCGTTACTAGCATGGTGTACCTAATAAAGTGGCCGGTGAGTGTATATTGTCTAGAAGATCCATCTTCATTTGTATCTCCGGTCATAAGTGGAGAATTATAAAGTTTCTAAGTAAGAAACTCTCCTTATGGCCAAAAGTAAAGGTCGCAGCTGTAAAATAAGAGTTCACTCCACTCGTCCTTTCATCTCCTGGATATAGAGGAAATGAGAGACAATTATGGTGACAAGTAATAACTGGAATAATATACTGATCTCATCACAACAGCGCTTGAGATCAAAGGATAAGAAGTGACATGTGGGAGTATGTCGGCAATTTTGCTTCTAAAGATTATAGTGTGTCAACAGACGTTCCTGAAACATCGAAACGAAGGAAGAATGTCTGCAGATAGCGCTCCGTGTATTAATCCAATATTGGCAGACTATACAAACACAAATATATAGAGGGATATAAATAGATAGATGAGAGATTATAGATGCAGTAGATAGTCTATGCTGAACTTGGCTTGTGGGTTCCGACCTCTAAGTGGTTGGGATGTACCAGTTCTCCATGCATCCCCAGTAGTGTCCCATTCATATAGGAAAACACTAATTCTCATGACTAGTGAAAGATCCAGCCATTGGACCACCAGAGGTCATGCATGTATCACCTGTCCCATGAGAAATGCTAATTACTGTTCTAACTGCTCTCCTGATGTCATATTAAAGATGTAGGACGGAAGGTGAGATTTTAGGGTTAGGTAGAAGAAGCAAAGGTAAGTGTATGTTAAGGGGAATGGATTGTGAATCATAAAAGTGTTGGGAGGGGACCTCTTTACTCTGGAGTCAGGGAGACCAACCAAAAACCCTCAATAGCATTGGTGTCTATGGTTACTTGTTGAGTCAGCAGGAGTTGGAAGGATCTTTGGAGATACTGGGGCAGATTTACTTACCCGGTCCATTCGCGATCCAGCGGCGCGTTCTCTGCGGTGGATTCGGGTCCTCCGGCGATTCACTAAGGTAGTTCCTCTGAAGTCCACCAGGTGGCACTGCTGCGCTGAAGTTCCCCGGAATGCACTCAAGTTCATAGGCCTATTCCTATTGACGGTAAGTGCAAGTTTCGCAACATTTTTTTTTTTTTAAATGCGGCGATTTTTCCGAATCCGTCGGGTTTTTGTTCGGCCACGCCCCCGATTTCCATTGCGTGCATGCCGGCGCCGATGCGCCACAATCCGATCGCGTGAGCCAAAATCCCAGGACAATTCAGGGGAAATCGGCGCAAATCGGAAATATTCGGGTAACACGTCGGGAAAACGCGAAACAGGCCCTAAGTAAATGACCCCCACTGTTTGAGATTACACTGTTAAAATTGAGAACTTATTACCACCAAAGTATTTTGGTAAATAGAGGCTGGGTTTGGTGAATTCCTGGGGGATTTGGATCAGATTTCCCAAGGTGGTGCCCGTGCTCTAGTGACTCATGGCCGAGGGTAAAGGTAAAGAACTGCTGTGGTCTTTCACCCAATCCCTGTGTCATTGTGAATATTGACTGACAGGTAAAAATTGACAGTTGGTCACCGATATTCGTAGATTCGGTTTGAATCTGGAGATTTTTAGGCACCAAATCAACTCAGATTCGCCTTGGATGAATATTGTTTCTACAATTTTACTGAATTCTAATAGATCCGCTAAAAAGTCAATGGATTTCAATGGAGTTGATGTCTGTTTGCACTGCGTCTGTTAGGCTTCCATTATTATTGGTTTTGTGAAAACTGAAAATTAAAAATTTCGATTTATAGGAGAAAAGTAGTTTATATACCAATTTCCAGAACAATGAAGTCACATCAGTTTAGATTTAAGAGATTTAGGAATCTTATAAAAAAAGTGAAGTGAATCTTGTATGATTTGACCTCTAGTTACCTGTATCTGAAGTGAAGTTTTGGATGTGAAATCTAGAGGACCAAAAATGCCAAATTTCTCAGTGAGGCCTGAATCATCAGAAAAATGTCAATAAAAAGCAGTAAATCCCCCATTAATCCAGTGCTGTTGTTGTATATTGTACTAAATTATAAGAATAATACGATTACAAGTCTGAAAGTTCTAATCTGGTTTAATGCTTTTATGTTATAAATGGGTTTTTCGTCTTTCGGTCTTTAGTGAGGTTTGTGTTTAGTATGCGCCAGACATCAATATAAATATACTGTACAGATGTGCCAGTGCTTGGTATATAGGGACTACAGCAGCTGGGAATGATAACTTGCTAGAGTGCAAAGGTAATTTTCTGAAAAGCAGAAGGGCAGACGTTGCTTTAATAAATTAATGATGATGAGTTACGGAATCGGCGAGGCTCTATAGGGAACCATATTATTATTACATATAATCATGGAGCAGATCTAGGAGCTACAGAGCTCCCCCAATAACAATACATAGCACCCCTCTCCTAGAATATTAATTTACCCATAATAGCAGTAATGTGCGGTAATATATTGTGATAGAAAACCAAGCAGATGGTTCTAGATGAGGTTGTGTGACTCCATCCTCTCCCCGTCCCTTCTAGTAATGTAATTGGCTGCTGTTTTTGGGCATGAGAAGTGGGGTCTACACCGCGGCCTATGGGCATAGAGAAAGTTAAGCAGACTCCACTACTCATTGTGCAAGCCCAGCCAACTACATCTCTAGAGAAAGACAGGAAGGGAGGGATGACTCCAAGACCTGAAAGCCCGTTAAACGCCCCCCACCAAGACTTGGGTTCTTTGTTGGCAATGTGCAAGGTTTATTTTGGAACTTTTCAAACTCAACAAAGCAGAGAACTTTTGCAAGGAAAACAAATTTGGTTTCTGGCTGCTCTCAGCTATAGGAACCTGTAATGGTAACCGGATAACAAGTTGCCTTTACTTAGCGAATGGACCATGATTTTAATTTTGAAAATAACTAAAGGAAATCTACCATCAAAATCCATCCAGGGACACTTACTCATAGATCCAAGAACCATGACTGTGGTATCTTCTTATATTTGGTATCCATGGCCCCCTTCCTTCTACTTTTACAATTATGCTAATGATCCAGAACGGATCTGGGTGGGGGTAGTTGTTACCATGGCTCCAAAGTGTAGCTTCGCACAGGCTGTTAAAGTGTCTTACCCTCCACCTGCTCCCTCAGCATTTTCCCGTTCTCAACAGCAAGGAGTTTTTCCTTTAAGAATGGTTTCAATTTCAATAAATGTCAAAAATAATTTTTAAAGACAATGGGGCACATGTACTAAAAACAGTGTGGTGTGTACTATGTGCAGTTTGCCTGTGTAGTGTGCAGGGGGCGCCAGATTCAGGATTTGTGATGCATGTTCTGCATGAATCTGGTGCACCTTTAACATGGGCCGTGTGACACATTTCTGTTGGACTCTGCATGTTAAATGTGGTGCACGGTCCGACTAAGCACCGGAACGCTCCTTTATGTTGTGTGAAGAACAGTGCAGCCGCAGCACGAATCGGTTGCATGCGACACATTTGGTGCAGGGGTTTTAGTAAATGTGAGTCTTTGAATACATAAATAGAAAGAAGTCAATGAAGCACATTCACTACGGGTTTTGCGCTGCATTTAACAGGGGTTTTTGGCGCACGCTATCGGATTTTGGCACATCGGTGCCGGCTTGCACGGGACACAAATCGGGGGCCGGCTGTCGGGCTATCCAATGGATTCGGACAACGCGCAGGATTTAACAAATTGTGTTGCAAGACGTACACTCAAATACACCGGGAAAAGGAAGGGTAACTCCGGCGGACCTCAGCGGGGAAGTGATACATGCAGGATCTCGGGCGCACAATTTTGGTAAATCGCACCGGACTTCATCTTCGTTGGACCGCCCGGATCGGGGACCACGACAGGACCGGGCAACAATGTGAGAGATTCCCTCTTACTTTCTGGCTGCTGTAGATGAATAAGCCATTGTAATTTTCAGAATATACGATTTATAGAGGAGGATGCACTGGAGGATGTTAGTGTGAAATATCTTATCTTACTTCCCAGTGTGAATGACAGACTCGATGGAGATTTCTGAGTTTTATCACTCAGGAAGCAGGAACTTTATAAAATTTGTACTAAGCTTTGTGAGGTTTCTGTTCTCAGATAACTAAAATTCATTTTTAGGATCTCACTTTCATATAACCCAGTTACTGGAGTCCAAGTTCGCACCTTACTAGCTACATTCTACTTTAAGATCAAAGGAAATTTGATATGGATTTGTTTCTCCGGAGCTCTTGAACGCCTCCTCATAAAATGAAATAAACTAATTATTCGTATTCTCTCTTTCCCAGGACATTTCTTCTTACCTAATTTTTCTTTTCAACAGGTTTATCCGGTAAGGGAAAAAAAACTCTAGCTTGGAAGAATTTCCATTTTGTACACACTTTAGTTATCGGCATGAAAGAAGTCTTCGGAACAAAGAATAAGTTTATCATTAGGGAACTTTTTGAAGTGAGTTTTGCTGAAAACTTTTGACTTCAGGATTCACCAAGAACTGGTGCATGTTTAAAAGAAAATCTACCATCAGAATCCATCATGATAAACCGGGGACACTTACTCATAGATCCAGGCAGCGTGACTGTGACAATCTACTTATATTTGTTATCCATGGCCTCCTTCCTTCTAAAATCAACTTTTAAAATTATGCTAACGATCCAGAAGGGCTCCAGATGGGTGTTACTAGAGCCCCTCCATGCTGTAGCTTCGCAGGCTTTTACACTGTGCAATGATGTCCCTCCCTACTGTGTGAAATGACAGCAATGGAAGCAGACTTCAGTTTTCTGATGTTGTGGTTCATAAATTCAGTAGAGGCAATTAATGGGGCAGTTGTATCTTTTTTGCATTTTTTTATTTTTCTTTTGTGCAAATGCACTTCAGTCCCAACCAGCCGTAGTAAACTATTCTATATAGGTCGCGCCAAAACAATTCTGCAATTTCAGATATTGTGCAAAAAAAAAAAAAAATTCACAAAAGGAACATGTTTTATCTAAAGAAAAACAGACCATATATAAATCAAAGAGCAGAATAGTAAAAAAAAATCAGATGCAAATTTCAAGATGTAGAGCATTCCTGTCACCAGGATTATGATTTTTAGCTGGTGAGAGGTTCCAATAGCCTATTTTTCGCTGATTTTAAAAATGCCTTTGTCAGTAGTCTGAATAATTTCAGTACTTTATACTAGTTTCTTACACATTAACTGGTTCACTGCCAGCAGTGTGTGCTGAGTCCCTGGGGAGGGGCAGCTGCAGCCTGTGTGTGCCTGTGTCTCCTCATGCATTCTCCCTCTCCTCCACACACCATTCCCCTCCCTCTCCTGCCTGATCAATGCACATGACAGGAAGTGGGGACGGAGCTGCATGATTGTGGAGTAGAGTAGACTGACACAGGTACACATAGGCTGCAGCTGCGCCACCCAAGACTCACCACATGCTGCTGGCAAGGAGCCAGGTAATGTGAAATAAACTTTTATAAACTACTGAAATGTTTCAGAATGCTGCCAAAGGCTTTTTTAAAAATCAGTATAACATTGGCTGATGGAACCAGTCAGGTGCACTTTTAAGATACATCAGTCCCTTTGTTTCTTGTTTTCAGAATTAGGTGACACATGATAGATTGCTATGACAATTACAGGGAATGTATGAGAAAAGGTTTTGGTATGATCATTAGCAAATCCACTGCAGTACAGTCATCTTCTGGGCTTGTAGACAGGCGTGTGCCGGCTCAGATCTAACTGTTATTGAAGGGGTTTCAATTGCTGAGCAAGTTTGTGTAATTCAGTTTTACATAGACAATTAGAGGAGAATGTAATTATCAAGATGGATTAGGGTCAATTCTGTTTCGCTAAAGCATAAACATCAGTTCCGTGGAGTATACTAATAGGATTCAGACACTAAGGTCACTGCAGCTTTTACATTTCATGTTTCCTGATATTAAATGGACAGCCCGGTCCTGATTCTATGACTACTGTCCCCTTCAAGGAGGAAAAAGGTGTTTTTCAGCTATTTTTTAAAAAAGCAAATGAGTTTATTAAAGAAACCTACCACCACAGATCAACCTCTTAAGGTAGATCCTGTGGTAGGTGCATCTAACGTATGTAAGGATAGCCCTTTTTAGGGCTAATCCTTTGGTCCCCTGTATCTCAGGGAACATGCACATTTTCTAAGGGGGCTACTGGGGCGTGGAGTAAACGGAGCTGAGGCTACACGGTGCGTCTACTCCATGCCCCAGTAGCCTCTTTGATCCTTCTACCAGACAGCTTCAGCCTTGTAGCTGCGCACACTCGTCCATGAAAACGGAGTTCTGCGCATGCGCACACTCGGCCACGAAAACAGAGTTCTGTGCATGCGCAGAATGCAGGCCACCGGCTGCGCAATCTGGTCTCCGAAGTCTAAGCTACCGCGCATGCGCAGAACTCCAGTTTCGCGGAAGAGGAGCAGCGTGCTGAAGCTATCTGGTAGGAGGATCATAGAGGCTATTCAGGCTTGGAGTAGCCGCACCGTGTAGCCTCAGCTCCAGCTATGCCACGCCCCAGTAGCCTCTTTAGAAAATTTTCATATTGCCCAATTAAAGATTACAAAAGATACAGAGGACTAAAGGATTAGCCCTAAAAAGGGCTATCCTTTCATACATTATATGCCCCTACCAGCGGATCTAGCTTAATATGTATATCCGTGGTGGTAGGTTTACCATTTTACAATATAAAACAGGACCCTGTTGTAGGGTCAACATTACAAACAATAGGTCAAATGTGGAGTTTGGGGGCAAGAGGGGAGAGGAAACAAGGTCGCCCCAGGACCCTCAGAACAGTCTGGAAGGAAAAACTCAGATGAACAAATGTAGTTTATGTAGTTTAGAAGGAGGGGAGGGGCAAAATAAGAAAATAGAGCAAAAAAGGCCACACAGAAAAATAGAATAAAAACAAAAAAGGCAAAATAGGACGTGACACCTTCATTAACTCGTCCGCCAGGGGTCAAGTCCGACCAACTCAAAGTATCACACAGCCGTGATCATCATTTATTCAAGACTCACCTGCGGGTCTCCTATAAGCTGCCGCTCCTGGTACCAGACAATTTTTGAAAAACATTCACTAATGTCCCTCGTCATCTCATGAGACATCAGGGAAATGAAACTCTCCCGTGTGTTTCTACACATTTTATTCTACTTAATGAGTCAGTCCATGAGCATTCTAAGGGCATTCTAAGGGCTCATTCGAAAGTACGTAATGGTGCCGCCGGATATCAGTGTCCATTGACGCCTAAGGCACCCGGTCACATTGGGGGTCATTTACTAAGGGCCCGATTCGTGTTTTCCCGACGTGTTACCCGAATATTTCCGATTTGCTCCGATTTCCCCTGTATTGCGCACGCGATCGGATTGTGGCGCATCGGCGCCGGCATGCACGTGACGGAAATCGGGGGGCGTGGCCGAGCGAAAACCCGACGGATTCGGAAAAACCGCCGCATTTAAAAAAAGAAATGTGTCGCTTGGGACGCGCTTACCTTCACTTGGTCCGGCCCGGTGAATTCCAGCGCGTTCAGATGCTTTTCAGCGCAGCAGCGCCACCTGGTGGACGGCGGAGGAACTACCTTGATGAATCCCGGCCGTACCCGAACTCACCGCAGAGAACGCGCCGCTGGATCGCGAACGGACCAGGTAAGTAAATCTGCCCCAGTGTCTCACCGCACCGTGACATGACATGTCCCATATTTTGGCGTTTTGCAGCGCAAGCCCTGTGCTCCTCTATGGGGATGGGTGGGGTAAGCAGTGCTCATCCCTTCTCCTCTCCAGCGCTCTGACTTGTGCTCACCCGGTCGTAGTGTGAATGTACCCTAAACCTAAGTTTGTCCAAAGACGAAACATTTCACATATAGATTTTTTGGGAGGCGAGGAGCATATATTTCATCAGGTGTCATGAAATTGGTAATGAACCCGAGTGCTAGTGCTCTATCAGTAGGTCATGTGAACAGCTTAATGGTACTGATGGGCACAGGCAGAAGTTGTGTGGGGGCACGAGGCATGACTTTTGACCTTGGGGCCCATGAGTCTTGAAAGAGGCGAGATGAAAGAGGATGCCCCACTTTTCTGGTAAGAAACACATTTTTTTATTTAATTCAACAAATAAGGTCAACATGTTATATTGTTAGATACATGTTGTATCTCCATGTACCCCCTGGGTGTTAACTGCATAGAAGCCATTTAAAGACACATATTCCAATAAATCTAGTAAGTCATAAAGTTATAGCGCATATATATATATCTATAGGATGTGCCTTCATTTTATGATTATAGATCCACCTACAGTAATGTGGAAAATAAAAGGGACGCTGCCCCGCACAGTGGTGCTCCAAGTCTGGAAACTTTAGATATGTTATGATTAGAGATGAGCAAGCACTAAAATGCTCGAGTGCTCGTTATTCGAGGCGAACTTTTCCCGATGCTCGAGTGCTCGTTTCGAATAACGAGCCCCATTGAAGTCAATGGGAGACTCGAGCTTTTTTCAATGTGTCATTTTATTGAGAAATAATGGGGCAGATTTACTTATCCGGCCCAGCAGCGCGTTCTGTGTGGTGGATTCGGGTCTTCCGGCGATTCACTAAGGCAGTTCCTCTGCCGTCCACCAGATGTCGCTGCTGCACTGAAGTTCCCCGAGGTCCGCCGGAATGCACAAGCCTATACCTGGTGAAGGTAAGCGCGAGTCCCGCGACACTTTTTTTTTTTTTTTTAAATGCGGCGGTTTCTCCGAATCTGTCGGGTTTTCATTTGGCGACGCCCCCGATTTCCGTTGCGTGCATGCCAGCGCCGATGCGCCACAATACGATCGTGTGCGCCAAAATCCCGGGGCAATAGAGGGAAAAACGGTGCAAATCGGAAATATTTGGGTAACACGTCGGGAAAACGTGAATCGGGCCCTTAGTAAATGACCCCCAATGTCTTCTGATAAGTTAGCAGATGTACGGAAACATCTGCAATGTGTTCTTCACTGAAGAACACATTGCAGATGTTTCCGTACATCTGCTAACTTATCAGAAGACAATTTGCATTGACTCGAGCAGTTCTCGAGCGAGCGAAATACTCGTCCGAGCAACGAGCCGCTTCGAGTACGCTAATACTCGAACGAGCATCAAGCTAGGATGAGTATGCTCGCTCATCTCTAGTTATGATATTATTTAAAGGTCTTTTTAGGAATATATCATATAAAAAAAATAGGTGTTTAATATCAGATTAGTCTGGGTCCAACACACAGCACCCCCACAGATCAGCTGTGTTTTGGAGAATGGCACAGGAAGTAGACAGCCTCACTCTCTTTGTTCTTTGTTGGTCCCGGTAGATGCCCGCCAACAAACTGATATTGATTTCTATCCTTAAGTTTAGTGGTGGCAAACCTATTGCACAGGTGCCAGATGTGCCACTCAGAGCCCTCTATAGGTACCCGGGCTGTCAGCCCCCAGCTGTCATGATTAAGGGCAGTTCTCTGCCAGAAATGTGTTCACTTTTACTGTACCATTAAGATTCTCGTACCATCTGTCTTTTCAGCTGGAAAATCTTCTTTCTTTGATTTGTCACCTCCCCCCATCCCCCAGCACAGAGTTTGCCAGACAGGACTCGAGAAGTCATCCTGTGGTCTGAGGAAGGACTAGAAGAGGAGCAAGAATCTGTGGATAGAGATGGATTGCTTTAGACAACCCTGATTCTTCCTGTTCAGGGGACCCTGGAGGGAAGCTGCAATGATACTCCAAATTTCTCTTCTTTCTACTGTATTGGTGTCCTCATGATGCTGATACGATTGAAAGCTGTGACAGAACATCGAGCAATACTTATTGCTTAAAACATCATTTTGGCACTTTGTGATATATAAGTGGGTTCTGGTTGTAGTTTGGACACTTTGGGGGTTATTTATCATTGGTTTTCCTGGGATTTTTTGGCATAAAAAAGTGGGTTCTTGAGACTTTTAACTGCTAAAAAGTCTCATAGGACTATTTCCACCTCTTCATTGATCTGGTGTAAACATAGAACTACTGCTAGTGCAACACCATGCCAAGCCAGATTCATGACTTGAGACTTTTGCAAAAAGTCTCATAAAAAGTCTCAAACTTACTCCAGTCCCCTGCTGGTGTGCTGAGACTTTTTATGCATTTTGAGACTTTTTGGGGACTTTTTGAAAAAAAAAAAACCCCAGACAGAAAATAAACCATAAGAACATTTATTAAAGGGCCAAAGACATTTTAATGCATCTGATGGGCAGCGGAGCTCCAAAAATAGACATAGGACTGTCCCAAGGAGCTGCCTAATGCTAGATAACCCCCTCTGTCTTTATAGTTTCACCATCACTGATTTCGATGGATAAGTTATGAATATTTTTATCCTCGTAGACCCCTTTAATATGTTATTTTGATGTTCTGAGACCCCTTTAATATGATATTTACTGTACCTTTAAGAAACACATGAGGCGCGTGACACTAGAGAATACTGTGCTCGTAATATCCATTTTGGAAATATTTAATAAGTACAAACATATTCCAGCGAAGTCATGCTGGAGGCTATGGCTTCTATTAATAAATCTGGCAAGCCGAAGTTCTGAGCTAATTAAGCCAACGTATGGTTAATTACAAGAAATATTTTCATTATAAACAACAAAATGGAAATGAAAACATGGATTTTGCAAGGTTTTATTTCGAAGCCAGTGCGACTTCAAAGCGCACACATTGGGCCCCATAGGAGCAAAGTCACATATTTTAAGAAGAATAATTAACTCCGTAAGTTACCGGTTCTGTTCCCTTTATTTTGTTATTGTGCTTTAGTTTACTTAAAATAGGAAAAACATTTGTTGCTAAACAGGCGTGGGTAATTTCTCCTAGGAGAATGCCCGGGCGAAATTGTTTAAAAAATTAAACATGCAATTAATTGTTAATATACCGTAGGGGGAGGGTTATTACTATATGCGTCTCGCTCTGTTATTGTCTGCAGTCTATGCTCCTCTGTCTGTACAGAGTGTGAAACGTTAGCCCAAATATTTCAAACAGAAGGCAACTGGGCCGCATGTGGCTTCCCCCCTCATATGGCCCAAGAGCAGGCTCCGTAATTGGGGGGGCCCCGGCTTCCACCTATGTCAGGGAGGTCATCATTGCGGTAAATGACAATAAAATTCAGTATAAGATGTGTCCAAAGGATGATAGATCCACATTAGAAGTATATACTCTGTCAGTGAAGATCTTTTATTTGATAAAATATATGGTACAACGCGTTTCGGCTATGAATTACAGCCTCATCAGGTGCAATCAATTAAAAAAACATTGATTCCCCGGGTTACGTACAAGGTAGGCTCTTTAGGTTTGTTCTTAAAGGGGTATTCTCATCGTCTGGGCATTCACATTCAGTTTCAATCTGCCATGTATATACATTTCTTCATTTCGATGTTATTAAAACAATTTACCTGTGTGAAGATTTAACATTTAATAACATCCAATTGAAGAAATGTTTAGATATGGTGAATAAATATAATTAAATGTGAATGCCCAGATGGGATTACCCCTTTAAGTTAAATTTGTATGTACTGTATATATTCGAGTATAAGCCGACCTGAGTAGAAGCCAAGACCCCTAATTTTACCACCAAAAACTGGGAAAACCTATTGACTCGAGTATAAGCTGAGGGTGGGAAATGGATTGGTCACAGCCCCCCCCCCAGCCCCCAGTAGTATATAGCCAGCGCCATTAGTATATAGCGTACAAGCCCCCAGTAGTATACAGCCAGCCAGCCCCATGTAGTATACAGCCAGCCAGCCCCATGTAGTATACAGCCAGCCATCCCCATGTAGTATACAGCCAGCCTGCCCCATGTAGTATATAGCCTGCCAGCCCCATGTAGTATACAGCCAGCCTCCCCATGCAGTATACAGCCAGCCCCCCTGTAGTATACAGCCAGCCCCATGGATTATATAGCCTGCCAGCCCCATGTAGTATACAGCCAGCCAGCCCCATGTAGTATATAGCCTGCCTGCCCCATGTAGTATATAGCCTGCAAGCCCCATGTAGTATACAGGCAGCCAGCCCCTTGTAGTATACAGCCAGCCCCATGTAGTATATAGCCTGCCAGCCCCATGTAGTATATAGCCTGCCAGGCCCATGTAGTATACAGCCAGCCTGCCCCATGCAGTATACAGCCAGCCCCCCTGTAGTATACAGCCAGCCCCATGTAGTATATAGCCTGCCAGCCCCATGTAGTATACAGCCAGCCAGCCCCATGTAGTATATAGCCTGCCTGCCCCATGTAGTATATAGCCTGCAAGCCCCATGTAGTATACAGGCAGCCAGCCCCATGTAGTATACAGCCTGTCAGCCCCCAGTAGTATACAGCCTGTCCCCAGTAGTATAGAGCCAGGCCCCATGTAGTATACAGCCTGCAAGTCCCATGCAGTATACAGCAGCCCACAGTTTTTCAATCACATAAAAAAGCAAACTTATATACTCACCTTCAAGCGGTCCCGATGCTCAGCGCAGCTCTTCGATGCTCTGTTCCCCACGGCTCCTCTTCTTTCTTCTCTATGCTGTAACAGTTGGCAGAGATGCGTCCACGCGAGAGAAGGCCGAAAAGGAGCCGCCAGGAGCATTAGGGCACCGGAGGGTGAGTATGTACGTTTATTGTTTTTATTGACTCGTGTATAATATAGTAAATCGGAACTTGTATATTTTATTATTGTAGCACCAGACAAAAAATGGTTATGTCCCGGTGACGATTGGATTTTCAAAATTTTGTGCTGTAATGGGAACTAGGATCATCACTAAAACTTCATTACAGACTCCTTACAGTTGATCATTACAGCCTGGGAAAAAAGTAACATCCAGAGATCTTCACCAGGGGTCACAGGGGGCAGAGCGGTCCGTCTGTCTTTCCAGGTGAGCACCTAGGACTAAGCAATTTTGTACACATTATCATTTGACGTGCACTTGAATCTGTACTTCTGTCTTCTATTGGTTTATAGGACAGTACCTGTCCACAATTTACCTATAACTTTCAGTTTGTTTCTGCTTATCAATATAAAATTCAGGCTACGGAAGGCTTCTTGGGTCCTTGTCCTACAATAACTGTTCATAGACTTCATGGCAATTCATCTCAAAAACACCATGAAGCAGAAAGGTAGTCCTCTGGTTAGGTGCCTACCTTCACCTACACCTCGTCTTGGCCCTGCCTGGCACATGCCCATCAAGTAAGCTAATATCAGGAATTCTAGAAAAAATTCCACAGGACCGATTTAGCCCACGGTGGTGGCCAAGGCGAGGTACAGAATCGTGAGGCTAAGAGGGAGTTGTGGACAGGCTGGAGGTCAGGACAGGCGGCACAGGATTGGAGTCAGGTACAAGGCAGAAGGTCAGGACAGGCAGCAGAGGAGCGAAGGCAGGAACCGAAAGGGGGTCAAAACGGGGAACAAATGCACAGGGTATTATAAGGGAACAAGCTTTCTCTAGGGCTCTAGGCGCAAAGATCTGTCAGGGAGCAGTGGAATGGGCAGTCCATTTATCAGGGCAGGCGGCCAGCAGCACCAATTAGCAGTGTACTGACCCTTTAAATCTCACAGAGTCGGCGCGAGCACACTAGTAGACGAGGATGCCCGCGCCGGACCACAGGAGATGCTGCTGGAGCGAGGAGAGGTGAGTGTCACCGCGGCCGGGACGCAGGAGCACCATTGAGATCCTGTAGTGGAAGGGCTATTTTAGATGCCCCTAAAATGTGTTCTAAAGCACCTAGAAACATGCTGCTGGTGTCATCTTAAAGATAAGAATAATGCATTCTCATTATCTTTGACTTTACCTGCCCATGTCTCTGGTTCTGTTGTGGGAGAGACAAAAGTCTTAGTCCGGGGACGGGAGTGGGGAGATTTTCCTTGTGGGGAGAAGGTGTCGGGATGGTGGAATAAGAAGAATGAAATAAGGAGATGGTGGAATAAGGAATAATCCCAGAATTTTACAGAAATGCTAAATTGAGGTTCATCCCCCCCAAACTCATAAGTCATGACCTGTACGGAATTGCCTTATGTTTTTGTGGATTTATTTTAGGATATTATGACAGTGTTGCTTTAACTAACTCGTATATTTGAGCTGTTCTCTATTGTGCCATTTTCCAGGGTGCATGACGTGTGCTGCAGCCATTTTTCATTTAGATAGATGAGAGAAAGCAATTTAGGTGAAAAAAGGTGTTTTATAGCTCCCTCCATGAATCTGATAAAACAGAATCACAGCATCTGACGAAGCAGCTAATGAGTTTACCCAGAGACGTTTGCAAATGTTTTTATAATCAGCGTTGAACCCGTTATACCGGCAACACAATCCAGCAGCAAGCAATTAACACGGCTAACAATCCTCAATTAAACTCAATTACCATAAAAAAGCAAGAGTGGTTCCTGAGAATCCATTATTAAAGGGATACTCAGTAGATAATATTAATGGATATATTTTGCCAAAGGTTTGTCCAGGTCCGTGTTTTCCCGCTAAACTCATTTGCTAATCCTTAACATTAGAAGGCAGAGACCTTTTATATGGTTGATCCTCTGACTTTTAGCTGGCAGACCACTAAGGGGAGGGGCTTGTAAAAAAATATGTGAAAAGTGTCAATTTCAACAATATTTTCCATTACGGGGCTCACCGGGAAAAACAGTTTTTATATTTTGATAGAAAGTAGAGTTATTTGAACATTTTGATTTTTGACATTTTTTTAAACTTTTTTGATTTGTTTGATGGATGTGCCATCCCACATCCATAAAGTTTTTTCTAGATATAAGAATATTTCTTCAAGACATCCAACAATTGAATTCTCAAGGAGGATGATACAAGGAGGAAGACTTTATTTAACTCAAATAAACAGGGATCGTGGGGGACACACAACCTTCAATTAGCACAAATACCGTATATACTTGAGTATAAGCCCCGACCGAGTATAAGCCGAGGTTACCACCACCAACAACTGGGAAAACCTATTGACTCGAATATAAGCCAAGGGTGGGAAATGCATTCGTCACAGCCTCCCAGTATATAGCCAGCCCTGTAGCATATATCCTGCCAGCCCCCTGTAGTATATAGCCTGCCAGCCCCTGTAGTATATAGCCTGCCTTCCCCTGTAGTATATAGACATCCCCCTGTAGTAAATAGCCTGCCAGTCCCCTGTAGTATATAGCCTGCCAGCCCCTGTAGTATATAGCCAGACCCCTGTAGTATATAGCCTGCTAGTCCCAGTAGTATATACCCAGCCCCCTGCAGCATATAGCCAGCCAGCCCCCTGTATTATATAGCCAGCCAGTCCATGTAGTATATAGCCAGCCAGTCCCCTATAGTGTATAGCCTGCCAGCCCATTAAAGTATATAACATGCCCACCCTTTAGTATATATGGTCTGCCTGCCCCATAAGGGTATAGCTTGTCGGTTAAAAAAAAAATAAACTGACTACTCACCATTCCGATGACCCGGGCAGCAATTCTTCATCTTCATGCCACAGGTCCGTGACAGCTCTGTGGGCAGCATCTCTTCTGTCTTCACGTGCGCCGGCATCCAAACATTACATTCTTTGTTTACTCCAAACCTCTAGAAAGTTCATATATTTCTTCATGTGCACCCAATATTGTACATAACTGATCATTATAATGCCATGCCTTGTGCATCTATGACCTTTTGATGTATTTCATTATTTTTTAGCAGCTTTCTGGCACTAGTTGTCCTTAACCAGCTAATACCCAAAGCTTCTTTATCTTCTTACTTTAACTCTTTTTCCTACTTTCGTCCTCGTTCAATTTTCACTCTGAATTTGTGGCGGATTCCATCTTACTAGCAAGACAGACAGAAGGTCAACGAGGTGTTTGATTACATAGAGGGGTTTATTTATCATACACCGGCGCTCATGTGCTGGCCTCTTGATATATCCGGTGGGGGTCCGTGCAGAATTTATTTCTATGCCAGGCCCTAAATGCAGTCTGCAACTTTTCACGTATGAAAATTTGCCAGCTGCAGCGAGTTCACAGGTGCGGGGACAGGAACGCCTCCACCCCCCCCCCACTTCACGCCCCTCCACACCCCCCCTAGTGTGGAGGTGGTAGAAAGGGGGAAATAATCGCAAGTGCTAGCAATAATCTAGCATTTGTGACTATTTTAGGGCTTACACGCCACTGGCGTGGGGCAGATGACTTATCTTAACTACCCCCCAGAAGCTATATGCAAAGAGAAGGGAGAGGAGTGAGTCCCTTCACTTAGGACTACACCCAGCAGCTTTGAAACAACAGCAAATAATAGATGAAGGGGGGGGATGTTTCACGACTTGGTGCACCATTTGTGGCTCGTGATATTCCCCCTCGGCTCACAATGTTCATGATATACAAAAAGTCTCTGTCCTCTTGGTGAATTGGGTGCACAATTGTGGGGCCTGGCCCAATCCATGCTACTCCCATGTCCCCTTTGGACCACCTTGGCACATAATGGGCAGAATCAATGTTATTTCTCATGCACACCCAGGACTACTGATATATACAAAATTAACTGAAAGGTTAGGAGTAAAAGTTCTCCTTACGGAGACTGACAATTAAGGCCGCAGTGTAGGCGTGTGGAGTCTTATAGCCATGGATGCTCCAATAGGGAAAAAATCTGGGAAAATATGCTAAGTTTTCCAGGATGGGATGAGGAAAACCACGCCTCTTTTTGCTCCCTTGGAAGGCAGCTTCCTTGACATCAAGCATGACCAACAAGAGGTCTTATGACATGATACAGGATTAAAACCAAACTAATAGGAACAGATTCCCAACTGTAGATAGCTCTGTTTCGACCTGGTTGAGTCTCTTCAGTACAGGTGAGGATTAAAAACATGGATGATTTCTGTCTAAACAGCACCACTCTGGTCCACAGAAAATGGGGCTCATTTACTAAGGGTCCAAATCGCCCGCTTTCGTCAGGTTTCACGAGGATTTCCGATTTGCGCCAAATTGCCACGGGATTTTGCCGCATTTGATCGGCGCCGGCTTTCATGCGACAGAAAGCGGGGGGCGTGGCCGTCGGACAACCCGTCGGATTCGGAAAAAACGCGTAATTTAAAAAAGAATTTGTGTCGCAAGATCAGTACTCACATGCACCGGGCAAAAGAAGGTGAACTCCGGCGGACCTCGGCACCGCAGCGACACCTGGTGGATATCGGGCGCATGGACCTTAGTGAATCCCGGCAGACCCGAATCCTCGTCAGAGAACGCGCGGCTGGATCGCGATTCGAACAGGAAAGTAAATGTGCCCCAATGTGGTATTGACCACAGACCTGAAAGTGGCCATTTAAAAAAGAACTCATACCACCCCTTTAAGGTCTATTATAACATGTTATCTTACCTATACCCCAAGGGCATATTTCAAAGATGTGCAAAGAATATATCCAATGAGCTCTGAACTGACTGATCTTCCTAAATTAGTATAAATGATTATAAAATCAGTAACGGTCAGAACGCGGGAAGGAAGTGGTCGCGAGTCTTTGATGAATGCACGCACTTTCCATTGAAATCATTAGTGAACTTCAGCACTCCATTAAATTGTTCGAAACTGGCAAGAAACAAGATAAATGTACTTTGTGTGAAGAAAGGAGCACGTATAAAGAGATACTATCAATCTTCTTGACGTAGTCTGAAAACAGGAGAAACATGCTTAAATTGCATTGGGAATGGGATACAGGATAAGATTTGTTAACTAATATTTCACCGCTTTCAAACTGATTGTACCGTTATTTCCATTGTTTTCTGGAATCTGAAACATTCTCTTCATCGTGTTCTACAGCAATCGCCGAACAAGAAATATGGCACCTGGAATATAAAGTACTTGTGTAATGTAAGAGCTTAAAGACAAGGGATCCTAAATCGTACTTCACCTTTAATAAAACAGCAGAGACCAGTCCCATGTGTGTAACTTTCCCTGTTTGTAAACTTGCTGTGCTCTCAGAGTTGCTGGGTGGAGACCTAGCTGCAGTGACTCATTGCTCCGCCTTCACCAGTGTATATTGGTTTATACAAAGTATACACTATACTATTATACAATAGAATAAATAGAATTAAATACTACATAAGGTCCATGCAGTTAATACATAGTACTTTGCAGCACCAGTATAGCGGATAGGATTTATACTAATTTCAACTCCCCTCGCAAAAAATGACCCTTTACAATGCAACAATTTATATAAATGTTTTGCGTTTAAATTAAAAGGGGTGATCCGATTTTTTTTTTTTTTAAGGCAGGGTCTAAAGCAGATCATTCTGTGGAGGTTTATAGCTGTCTTAGAAATAGACTGTCAAGCCTTTACCAGTTCTTGGGTTTTGGGGAGTCAGTATCTAAACCAATATAATGGTATACATGCTCTGCCACCAGGGGAGAACTGACCATGGGGCAGGTTGAGCTTTTTACCCCAGGCAGCACCGCCTGCATCGGGGGCGCAGTTATCTGCTACAGTCACTTGCCCTGTATGGAGAGGGCACAGCCCGTGAGTCCTCATCACGCAACCTTTATAATGTGGTGCCTTACTATTACACTGTTTGTCAAAGCTGTCTAAGTTTAGAAATGACCCCCTTTCTACAGGACTGGGGATGACAAGGTGATTGTTGCAGGTTCAACTGCTGAGACCTCCACCAATCTTGAAAACCCATGATCTGGAGAATGGGGATCCCGTTTGGAATTATGGGTGGAGCAGCAGGCAGAGCATGTGCACCAGCGGTCACACAGTCGGTGAATGGAGTGACAGGGCGCATGCTTGTGGATCAAGGATAATGTCTATTCTTGGGAAAACCAGTTAGGATAGTCTAGTCTAACTGCACATCTATTAGTTTATCTATTAGCTTAGTTCAGTGATGGCGAACCTTTAAGAGACCGAGTGCCCAAACTGCAAACCAAAGGCGACTTTTCTAGTGCAAGGTGCCAACATAGCAGTTTAGTCCAATAGCGCCACAATACCACTATACATGAGACAAATAACACTGTGACATCATGAGGCCACCATTACAACCACATAAATAGCATAAAAGACCATTATCAGAGGTCGCACTAACATTTTTCCAGAAGGGTAATAATACTCCTCTCACCATTTTTGAGGAGTATTTTTACCCGAGGAAGAGTATGAAAATTTTGGTAATACGCCGTGCACACTACGCTCACACTGCACACACAGCACTCCACTCACACTGCGCACACTCCACTCCACTCACACTCCACTCCGCTCACACTGCGCACACTCCACTCCGCTCACACTCCACTCCACTCACACTGCACACACAGCACTCCACTCACACTGCGCACACTCCACTCACACTGCGCACACTCCACTCACACTGCGCACACTCCACTCACACTGCGCACACTCCACTCCACTCACACTCCACTCCGCTCACACTGCGCACACTCCACTCCGCTCACACTCCGCTCACACTGCGCACACTCCACTCCGCTCACACTCCACTCACACTGCGCACACTCCACTCCACTCACACAGCGCACACTCCACTCCACTCCACTCACACTCCACTCTGCTCACACTGCGCACACTCCACTCTGCTCACACTGCGCACACTCCACTCCGCTCACACTCCACTCACACTGCGCACACTCCACTCCGCTCACACTCCACTCACACTGCGCACACTCCACTCCACTCACACTCCACTCACACTGCGCACACTCCACTACACTCACACAGCACACACTCCACTCCACTACACTCACACAGCACACACTCCACTCCACTACACTCACATAGCACACACTCCACTACTCTCACACAGCACACACTCCACTCCACTACTCTCACACAGCACACACTCCACTCCACTCCACTCACACAGCACACACTCCACTCCACTACACTCACACAGCACACACTCCACTCCACTACACTCACACAGCACACACTCCACTCCACTACACTCACACAGCACACACTCCACACCACTACACTCACACAGCACACACTCCAATACACTCACACCAGCATAGACAGACACACATAGAGGGCCTTACTAAGTGCAGCAGCCGCGGAAACGTCAGGCACCGGGACCCCGCAGGCATCGGGCACCGGGACCCCGCAGGCAGCGGGCACCGGGACCCCGCAGGGAGCGGGCACCGGGACCCCGCAGGGAGCGGGCACCGGGACCCCGCAGGCAGCGGGCACCGGGACCCCGCAGGCAGCGGGCACCGGGACCCCGCAGGCAGCGGGCACCGGGACCCCGCCGACAGCGGGCACCGGGACCCCGCAGGCAGCGGGCACCGGGACCCCGCAGGCATCAGGACCCCGCCACTCGGAGCACAGGAGCAGTGACGCCGGAGCACAGGAGCAGGCAGGAGGCATGGGGCACCGGGACCCCGCAGGCATCAGGCACCGGGACCCCGCAGGCATCGGGCACCGGGACCCCGCAGGCATCGGGCACCGGGACCCCGCAGGCATCGGGCACCGGGACCCCGCAGGCATCGGGCACCGGGACCCCGCAGGCATCAGGACCCCGCGACTCTGCAGGCAGCAGGGCGGGGACAAGCAGGCATCGGGACCCCGCGACTCTGCAGGCAGCAGGGTGGGCCAGGCGCGAACGAGCAGGCGAGCACTGCGCACACTCCACTCCGCTCACACTCCACTCACACTGCGCACACTCCACTCCGCTCACACTCCACTCACACTGCGCACACTCCACTCCACTCACACTCCACTCACACTGCGCACACTCCACTACACTCACACAGCACACACTCCACTCCACTACACTCACACAGCACACACTCCACTCCACTACACTCACATAGCACACACTCCACTACTCTCACACAGCACACACTCCACTCCACTCCACTCACACAGCACACACTCCACTCCACTACACTCACACAGCACACACTCCACTCCACTACACTCACACAGCACACACTCCACTCCACTACACTCACACAGCACACACTCCACACCACTACACTCACACAGCACACACTCCAATACACTCACACCAGCATAGACAGACACACATAGAGGGCCTTACTAAGTGCAGCAGCCGCGGAAACGTCAGGCACCGGGACCCCGCAGGCATCGGGCACCGGGACCCCGCAGGCAGCGGGCACCGGGACCCCGCAGGGAGCGGGCACCGGGACCCCGCAGGGAGCGGGCACCGGGACCCCGCAGGCAGCGGGCACCGGGACCCCGCAGGCAGCGGGCACCGGGACCCCGCAGGCAGCGGGCACCGGGACCCCGCAGGCAGCGGGCACCGGGACCCCGCCGACAGCGGGCACCGGGACCCCGCAGGCAGCGGGCACCGGGACCCCGCAGGCATCAGGACCCCGCCACTCGGAGCACAGGAGCAGTGACGCCGGAGCACAGGAGCAGGCAGGAGGCATGGGGCACCGGGACCCCGCAGGCATCAGGCACCGGGACCCCGCAGGCATCGGGCACCGGGACCCCGCAGGCATCGGGCACCGGGACCCCGCAGGCATCGGGCACCGGGACCCCGCAGGCATCAGGACCCCGCGACTCTGCAGGCAGCAGGGCGGGGACAAGCAGGCATCGGGACCCCGCGACTCTGCAGGCAGCAGGGTGGGCCAGGCGCGAACGAGCAGGCAGCGCTAGCCGGGGTCGAGCGGTCAACAGAGTGCTGGGACCCGGCAGGGGTAGGTATCATTGATGAGACTGGGGAGAAGGTACGCGTGCCAGCAGAGAGGGCTCTGCGTGCCCTCTCTGGCACGCGTGCCATAGGTTCGCCATCACTGGCTTAGTTTATGCCATAAAATTGTGTGCTATAGTTGGCACCATGTTGGTGCACTTCACCCACTACAACCCATTGCTTGTGTCCTCATTTAGTATATAGGGAACCTTTCAGGGCGATTTAGAATACTAAACCACACACAGGTCCTTAAGAACCAGTGCTTTAGTGTCCCAAATTGCCCTGTATTTTCTTTTTAAGTGGGCGTATAAAAAGCCCCATTAATACTCCCCTCCTTCCTTGTTCTACTTGGTGCCTGCGCATTGTGGAAAATGAAGCCGGTGTAGTACTACACTACGGCTTCACTGCGCAAGTGCCATAGGTACGGCCACAGTCGCCATCAGGGGGGTTTGGTGGAGATCCGTTCAGGGGGCCCTGACTAGAGAGGGACCCAGGGTACCCCCAGAGTCCCGAGAGAGTAGTGGGGCACTGGCACAGACTCTCCTGCACAGCCCGGGCTCCCTCTGGTATCTTTAAGGGTAACCGCAGTGGGAGAAGAGAGGAGGGGGATTGAATAGTGTTTATTTCTGTATAGGATTGTACAGTGTTTATAAGGGATGTATAGAATGATATTGATATGTAAGGCCCAGTTTTCCTCTCCCTACCCTTGTTCCGTAGTGTAAAACAGCGAAAATAGAGCTGCAGTGCACATCATTTTTGGAAGGAGCCTCCTGTACATGTGTCCCTATGGGGAATGGAAGGTGAATAGAACAACTTCATAAACCAGAAGAGCATTGTATAAAATGTGCTGGTGTGAACTTATTTTCTATCATGTCCTTCCATTATTTAAAGGAAATCTACCACCAGGATGAAAGATTATAAACCAAGCACACTGACATACTGGTGTGCTTTAAAAATTATGCAAATGAGTCCTAGGGGCTCAAGGTTCTATTAACATTTATGGAGCCTGGAGTATGTAAGTGTGCTTGGTTTACAATCCTTCATCCTGGTGGTAGGTTTCCTTTAAAGTAGGAAAATAGCGCTGCAGCCCATTTTTTCTGCTATAAGTAACAGTAGGATGACAGAAGGAAGCCCCATACATGTAACACTATGGGGAAACTATTTGCTGTGTTGGGAACTGGCAGCAGTTGACATGTATTTTGTGATGTTCTGCAGCAGCTGATGTGTGGATTAAGAGGTTATGCAGCAACTGAGATGTGTATCATGATGTTACTCCTCAACTGAGGTGTGTATCATGAGGTTCTGCAGCAGCAGAGGTGTGTATTATGAGTTTTTGAAGCAGATGGGGTGTGTATTATTAGGTTCTGTTGCAGCTGACAGAATAACTTTGGAGCTTTGGCACAGGTTTGTGGTTGAACATGGGAAACAGGGGGTTCCACAAAATGTGCCGGTTAGGGGTATAGAAATACCTAGTGGCGGCCATGAGAACGGCGCATGCGCAATCAAGAGACTTCAGTATCTGCATCGCAAGAGGAGGAGCCAGTGCCGGATCTGTAGATATGCGTTCAATGTTTTTCTTTTTCCCTACTTACAGCCTTCATACAGGTCGATTTGGGACCCGAAATCGCAGGTTGGCTCATAACATCTCATGGTGACCTTCTGTAAATCACATGCCTTTTTGTTGTCTCAAAGGGTCCATATTTTATACCATACTTTCTAGTACCATATATCACCATGGACTGATGATAAGTCATGCATCTGTGTAACTTTACCTTTGTGTGTGTAATAAGTAGTACAAAGACTGGGAAAAGTAAACTTTTAATCCAAGTTTGCAGCTCCTAGAAGTGCTCTGGGCGGGTCTTTCAGCTTGCAGAGCTTTTGGCTCTTTTCAGTGAACTGCTCCACAGCCCCTCCCATGTACTGAGTGACTGCTGTAAGTATCCAACCAGAATCCTGGTAGCAGAGGGAGGGGCTGTGCACAGTGCAGAGAGCAGAAAGCTCTTCAGGGTGAAAGGCCCACCCAGAGTCCATGCAAGAACTGCATTATGGTTACAGATCGCTTCAGGGCCTACAGTATGGTCAAAACTGCAGTGAGATTCCTTTTAAGGAAGCATCATGGGGTTAATGACAGGCAGCACAGTGATAGTGAACATTATGGGGCTCAGTGCACTTTCTTTGACTGTGCATTGTTATCAGGGATTGCACAGCTTGCAAGTGTCTGCACCGGGATTTTGGTGCACGCAATAGATTTTTGGCGCAGCTGTGCTGGCTTGCATGGGACACAAATTGGGGGACGATCAAACTGATTCGGACTGAGCATGAGATTTAACGTTCAAATTACGGATTCGGAAAAACCGCCGCATTTAAAAAAAGAAATGTGTCGCTTGGGACGCGCTTACCTTCACTCAGCCCGAGCCAGTGAACTCCAGCGCGTTCAGATGCTTTTCAGCGCAGCAGCGCCACCTGGTGGACAGCGAAGGAACTACCTTGATGAATCCCGGCCAGACCCGAATCCAGCGCAGAGAACGGGGCACATTTACTTACCCGGTCCATTCGCGTTCCAGCGGCGGCTTCTCTGACGAGCGTTTGGGTCTTCCGGCGATTCATGAAGGTCCTGCGCCCGATGTCCACCAGGTGGTGCTGCTGCGCCGAGGTGCCCCGGAGT